>NC_133652.1:194370102-195570102 GCF_009905375.1 Apium graveolens
AATGGTGGGTTATACTACTACGACTGATCATCGTAAGTGGTCTTCCTAGTGCGGTAAACTCCCGTAATGAGTTCATCATCCAATTGGATATTTCTGCAATACTACCCAGAGCACTTCGATAGAAGGCTACGGTTGGGCGATTGTTGAGTGTTGGCAGGGTCAAGTTTCAAAATGATGTTTGCATCAAATGAAGTATCTCGTAAACTTCATTTTATTTTGATGATTTTAAAGATTGATTCTATACAAGTTTTGTCTTGTAGCTTAATCTATGGGATGAACTATTATACATTGAACGGTGGTAGTTCAAGTAGTATTCGGAAAAGATATAAGTATATTGGAGTATCTTGTAACTTCATCTTTTAAACTTATATCTAGTTAATGATTGTCTTATGAATGACAAAGGTTTCAGAAAAATGTTGAGACAAGGTTAGATATATGAGATCACCTTAAATGATTTTTAAAGTTATAAACTGGAACTCTGTGGATGTTATACATGTCAGAGGATTTCAAAGATTGTGAAAAGTATATTATATATATACTGAATATTTTGTGACTTGGTCGCGTTAAGATATCAGCTTGGTTCATTTCTTCTTGACCAAAACTTTCATGAGTACTATGAGAATGCTCATATATTGTAATTATTATACATATTTTCAGTGGGCTTGTTGCTCACCCTTGCTTTCTTCTTTCATCACATAACCTCAGATAGACAAGAGAACCAGGACCAAGCCTCCAATTCGCGATCGCGAATAGGAACGTTCACGCCACGTTTCCCTATAGGCGTTGATGTCGCTGTAGCTGAGATATGAACTACCAATAGGCTAGGCTTGGCAACTTTGGATGTACCAGACTTATGTATCTTTATCAATGTAATAATGGCAAAGAAATGTAAATTTATTCAGAAACCCTTTTAAGGTGTAATGGCATATAATTTTGGAATAAAATGACTCGTGTTATTTTTGGATATTCATCTCTGAGACTATAACTTGTGGTGTGTGTGTTTATTATGGGGTCACAGTACAGAGTAGTTGATTGTTTATTAAGATTGTGTGTTATTAAGGAAATGGAACTCGTGACAACCCGGATCCCCGACCCCGGATTTGGGGGTGTTACATTTAAGCTCTGCAGTATCTTCACCAATTTGAAAGATTGCAGCCCTGAGATCATTAATCTTAGCTTTTCTTATATCCTGATCCAGTCTGATCAAATATGCTTTATCAGACTCAAGATTGAATTCTACAGCCCTGTAACCCAGAAAGGTAGTTATAATCTTAGCAGTGTTGGGCTTCATTTCAACATATATTACCCTTGTGATCTCTGTACTTTGGAACATATGTGCTGTCAGACTTAACAGAATAAAGCCTTTTCTGTCTCTGAATCTGATCCTTCAAATAGTTTGCAGCACTTTCCTGTCAATCTGTCATTCACTTGAAGTAAGAATAGTACATGCTCCAATTCTTCAAAATAATTCAATGGAATGACATTTTGCCTTATATGATAAACCCTACCATCTGTCATGAAGTACAACAAGATGTGTTCTTTCAAGTAAGTATGGTAACCATTTGTACAGATTCCAGTTGATTCAATCTCTCAGGAGTTGCTCCAATACCTAGTTCACTCAAGGAAGTTGGATCATTGTTAGTGTTCTGTATTCTTCTTTCATCAATACTTCCCAATCCAGTTTTATCTCTTGCTTCCTTTCCAATAACTACTCTTGCTTTCAAAACCACTTGCAGCAGTCTTCAAGGTTGAGTCTGTTTTGCTTTAGTAAATCCTGGTAGGAGTGTCTTTGATTTATCTTCTGATATCAAGTTAACTTGAGCTATGTCAGAGGTTTACTTGCTTCTTCGAAATATCAGAACATACTGTCTCTTGACTCTGAACAACTTGAGCTATCTGGCGGTTGTGATTTAGGCCAATATGCTTCAGTATTTGTCCTTTCTTTTATCACAATGCCTTTGAGTTTTGGAAGTGTCTTTTTACCAGAAGCTTCAGATTTAGATGTGACTTTTTCTGATTGTAAGTCTGGCTTCTTCTTCCATTAAACTCTCCCAAGTCCATTCCTGGATTTTCCTGAAGAAATAACTGTCTTGACATTTCTTCATCAAGATCTAAAAGTTCATCAGAACTTATCCTTTTACTAGTAGTAGAACTAATTCTTTTTCCAGCATCAGAACTTGTCCCTGTGGCTTGTGATTTCAGCTTTTCTTGATGAGAAACCTCTACCTTGACTATGACCTCTACCCATTCCAGAGTTTTCTTGGTCATCCTTTTCATCATCCTTCCCTTTCAGTGTCTTATCAGTTTTGCATTTGGACTTAATTACTTTCTCCCCCTTTTTGGCATCAGCAGGTAATAGAAGAGAGACAAGCAATTCCACCGAGGCTTGGATTTCACTAAGTTGAGATTGCTGAGAAGCTTGATTTTTCAGATTATCATCAATCTGAGCTTGTTGTGTCTCTTGAGTCTTCTCAATATAAGCAACTCGGTCAAAGGTAGGTTGGAAGAATTTTTTCTTGTCAATTTTCTGAATTTGTTCCTGTTTGATGAATTCTTCCTGAATCTTGTGTAGCTCTGCATGAGTAGTGAATGGAGACCTTGTAGATATTTAGTACTCAATGCAGTGACTCTAAGCTGTGTTTTGAAATCATCAGTATTAACATCTCATCAGCTTTTTTCAAGTGCTTAGCCAGATTCTTTGCAGATGGAACACAAGTAATTGAGTTCCCATTCCTTAGTCCACTCCTGACCAGCAGGAGTTTCACTCCAAGGCACTGGGTGCTTCTCTGGTAACAAACTTCTTAACAAGTTCAGATTTAAGAACTGTTTATTGAGGGGCATGTCCTGAAGGACCTGCTTCATCAGTATCTGCTTGTAGAGCAAGCATCACTAGTATCGCCAGCATTTGCAGCATCAGAACTTACAGAATCAGCATCTTCTGACAAAACAACAGTATGCGAAGCAACTGAGGCTTCAGCATCATCTTTCTAAGTGCTGATCTGGATCCAAGTTCTGATCAACAGCCATATCCTGATGCTCACCTATATTCTGATCATCAACATCTAGATGCAGAGAAGGTGTAGTAGATAATTCTGGAGTTTGAGCAGCATCAGTAACAGGTGTTGTTGATGGATTAGTTGCTGTTGGAGCTTCTAAGTAAAGTACTGTTCAGGCACAACCAAGGTCTGGATATCAATTTTAGCACTTGTGCCTGGAACACAGGAGATACAGACTTTTGAAAAGGAGACACAGATGGTGTGTTGGCCGTTTCAGTAGCAGCTTCCTTAGTTGGAGTAATGGAGAAGCAGTGGCTTTAACAAATTCTGGTTCTTGTGAGATCAGCGATTCCTGATCTCCTTCCTAGCTGCTGCTTCCTCATCATCTGAAACTAGCCTTTTTGCCCTCTGTTTCTTGTATCTCCTTGAAGATATGGATTCCTTGGGAGTTTCATCAACAGTCATTCGTCTAAGCCTTTTGAGAAGCCTAGATCCCCCAATTGTAGAATCCTTTTGAGAAGGAACTTTCTCAGCTTCCTTGACAACATGTTCTGATGTAGAAACCTGTTCCTCACTGTCAGATTCATCTCTCAAAACAATCCTCCTTCTCTTCTGAGGTGTTTGAGGAACAGTCTTTGTCCTCTTAGGCTTGGAAGATGAAGGCTTCACAGTAGGTGCTGAGGATGAGGGTTGAGCTGTATGTGAAGTGGAGAGATATGATTTGAGATATGTTCTGAGGGATGGTTGAGTAGTATGAGTGGTATGGTCTGTTGGTTGCTGTGGTGTTTAAGATGTGGTGGTAGGTTGGATATCAGGATAAACAGATCTATAGGTGTCAGGATCAGCATCTACCAAGATTTGTTTTACAGACTGAGGAATCTGTAATGGTCTAACCACTGTTTTCTTATGATCACATTTACCAAATCATTAAAGGCTCATTTTGCAATTTTGAAAGGTGCAGTTAAGTCAGTGGTAGGTTGGGGTTCATCAGCACAACAAAAATTATATATAAGCTGACAAAATCTAGCAAGTAAACAACATTCCTATCTTCTGTCATCCTATCCCCAATAAACCTATCACAGCATTTGCAAAATCGATATGAGTTTGGTTAATGAGTGCATACCCGATGTGCTGACTCATTATAGGGATTGCATCAAAATTGGAACACTTATTTCCAAAGCTTTAGTGATGCAGTCGAAGAAGAAACTCCATTCCTTTCTAATATGAGCCCGTTTCAACTGCTCAAGCTTTGCCAAACTCTGCTCATACCCCAAACTAGCCATTAATTCTTTAAGAGCTGATTCCTCCGGGGTTGAAAAAGTACATCCTTCTGGTAAATGTAGAGCCTTTCGAATTGTACCAGGAGTTACCACATGTGTAGAATCATCCACTTCGAAAAACAATACTGGGAAGTACCATGTATACCACCATTATCAAAGTGCCCAGTCTGCCAAAACGTCAGAACTTGTTGGCCGGAAAAGACTGAAGGTTGGGTCAATGCATACCCGATTTCACCGTGTGCAAGAAGATCTTGCACAAAATGCAAGTCAGATGGAGCTTCAGCATGATCGAGAATTGCAGCATAGTTGTTTGGAACAAATTTAGCTCCATCAATGATCAAATCCTTAGGTGCCATGAGAAAAATCAAGACTTAAGAGTGCCTGTTAGGTGTTTGATAAAATGTCTGTATGAAAAACCAACATCAGGAGATGAAAGAGAGTAAAAGCAAAGAGAGAGATAAAGTTGAAAAAGTAAATAAAAGATGTTTAATCTTCTCTCTCTTACTTATACTTGGTAAAAAAAATATAACCGTTGGACACCTGTCAGACATGCAGCAATAATGAATATTTAATGGGCACGGGAAAACAGTAATCATTACTTACCCACTTGCAGTTTTTCAAGGAAAAACCGTTCCACTTACCCAGTAATTCCATTAATCAAGGTAAATCAGTTTTAATTCAAAATTGAAACTGTTTCCACTTATTCAATTATTTTTTACTGCAACTCCAATATTCTGAGAAAAATTCAAGAATGAGAATGACCAAAATAAATCAAATAAATAAGTACTGAAATCGTAAGATCAAAACTTAATTTAAATCAAAATAGAGATGGTCATCAGACATGGATATATCAGGATTTATCAGTGCTTTTAAGTTACAAACATCTCAGAGACAAAAACTTGCAAAGAAAAAGGAAATTCCATTAATATATCGAGAGAATACATTCATGAAATTTAAATTACATCAGAGCTTTACAAGATTGTCCTAAGCTTCTAAACCTAACATCAACAGCCTTAGTCCTAGCTCAAGAAGCAGGGCAAGGCTGACGATGAAGAAAAACAGGAAGAAGAAAATAAATCATTTTTCTTCCTACTCTCGACAAACAGAATAGCGAGTCGGATGATTCGCTCTTGCTGGCGGAGAGCTTCTAGCCTTTCCTCCTCCAATCGCTCCAGATGGCGATGGTAATCCATGTAGAAGAACAGGAGGTGGGTGAGTACCTCCTGGGGAACCGAGTCCCATATCTCATCAGGAATGGCAGTGACGTGCCATTCCTGCTGCCAAACTTCACAACTCAGCTCCATGTTGAATGTTTCATACTTCAAAAACATATTGTAATTGACCATGGTGTTTTTGATATAAAGAAAATGAAGGTGAGTTTGTGATAAAAGAATTGATGTATAGGATGATGTGAAGTGGGTGTTTATATAGGCAAAAGAATGCCAGGAGACGCAAGGAAATTTAATGCTGACAGGTAGAATTAATTCTACCTCGACTCCCTAGACTTGGAAAAAAGAAAAACAGTCATTGGAAAGGTAAAACATGGTTTAATGCGCACAAGAAGCAAGTAAAAATGACTGTGCATGTACGAGTACCACTATCCCTAAATATAGTGACTGTTAATCTATTACTTCAACATATTCTGGTTTAAACTGAGACTGTTTTTAAATTTTATCCACAAATAAGTCAAGTAAAGGATCAGATTTTAATATCAGAACTTAGACTTATATCAGAACTTAACAGTTATCAGAACATAAATTCTTAACTCGAAAAATGAACGCCTATCTTAGTAAGTCCTCGCACAAATTCTGATTTAGATTCTTCAGAACTTAATCATCAGAACATGTAATCAGAACTTGTCCTCAGAATTTGTGCAATGTGACACAGAAACTGTTCATCTAAAATAACATGGATCACCACAGTTATTTTCATCATTCATATGGAGTGTTTAGTGTGTGCATTAAGCTAATTATCAGACAAAGAGTAAGGTCTGATTCACTTCAGTACATCTTAGAAATAAGGCATAACTAAAACTTTACTAAAAACCTGTCATTATTCTGAAACCTACTATTAAATGAGTTCATGCTTGAGTCCACCTCAACTATTTTGTGCTAATTTTGTGCATCTTTTTAAATTCCATTTTACAGTGGCTTCTAAGTGTAAGTGAGTCACGACTGCTTATTTATGCTATTATCAGAGTATTTCTCCAGTAATCATAGAGTGTAAAAATTCACCAAGAAAATATTTTGCTTTTCTGATGCATATTTACTTAATACCAGCAATGCACTTGGGTCGTTCCTTCCACATTTTTACTCTAGATCTCAAAGGAGTACTTGAATTTTAATCCTTGAATCTTTTCTTTTTCTTTTGATAAGAGAGGTTTGTCAGCACTTAGTACATTCAACAGATTTACTAGCATCAGAACTTAACAGATGAGATGCAATATTCTAGTTTGTGACTTAGTAATAAGATAGACAAAGTAAACTCAACTAGGCTCAATATCAGAAATTGCTGGTGTCAATGGATTTCCACATAAATAGTTACTTCTAACATGGGATCATTAGTATATTGAAGATTACTAGGTCAGCATCTAGTACAGGTATCCTCATAGGATTGAATAGTTACATAAACAGATATCTCATTTTCAGAGTTTAGAAAGTTACATCAGACAAAAGTCAGTACTTAAGAAAATTTTCAATTAAGCACAGAATACACAAAGAGAGTAATTTATGTAAATACTGATCAGAAAGTCTGATGCATCAGAACAAAACTAAGCAGATTTAGAGAAAGAACCTGAAACCATTCCAAGTTCATTTACCAATCTTGTAAAAGTAGCTTCACACAATGGTTTTGTGAAGATATCTGCTAGTTGTTGATCTGTTGGAACAAAGTGCAATTCTACTGTACCTTCATCCACATGTTCCCTTATGAAGTGGTACCTAATGCTGATGTGCTTTGTCATTGAGTGTTGAACTAGATTACCTATCATAGCAATAGCACTTTGATTATCACAATAAATAGGGATTTTGAAATATGTTAACCCATAATCCAGTAACTGATTCTTCATCCAAAAAATCTGTGCACAACAGCTTCCTGCAGCAATATACCCTGCTTCTGCAGTTGATGTGGATATTGACTTTTATTTCTTGCTAAACCAAGAAACCAATCTGCCTCCAAGAAATTGGCAGCTTCCACTTGTGCTTTTCCTGTTAATTTTGCAACCTGCAAAATCTGCATCTGAGTAACCTATTAGTTTAAAATCTGATTCTCTGGGATACCACAATCCCAGATCAGCTGTTCCCTTTAGATACTTGAATATTCTTTTCACAGCTGTTAAGTGAGGTTCTCTTGGATCTGCTTGAAATCTTGCACAAAGACAGGTAGCATACATGATATCAGGTCTACTAGCAGTTAGATAGAGTAGAGAGCCAATCATACCTCTATAATCAATAATATCTACTAATTTACCAGTATCCTTGTCCACTTTTGTTGCAGTGGCCATGGGAGTGGATGCAATTGAACAATCTTGCATTCCAAATTTCTTCAGCAAGTTTCTGTTGTACTTAGTTTGACAAATAAAAGTGCCTTCTTCATTCTGTTTGACTTGAACGCCCAGAAAATAGCTAAGTTCCCCCATCATACTCATCTGATACTTTGACTGCATCAGTTTGGCAAACTTTTTGCAAAGTCTGTCATTTGTAGACCCAAAAATGATATCATCAACATAAATCTGGACCAGAAGTAAGTCCTTTCCATGGTTGAGGTAGAATAGTGTTTTGTCTATTGTTCCTCTGTTAAATCCACTTTCCAGAAGAAACTGAGCTAAAGTCTCATACCATGCTCTAGGAGCTTGCTTAAGTCCATAAAGTGCTTTATCAAGCCTGTAGACATAATCTGGATATTTGGAATCTACAAAACCTGGAAGTTGTTCAACATATACTTCCTCCTCCAATTCTCCATTGAGAAAAGCACTTTTCATATCCATTTGAAAGACAGTAAACTTTTTGTGAGCAACATAAGCCAAAAATATCCTTATGGCTTTTAACCTAGCAACTAGTGCAAATGTTTCATCATAATCAATTCCCTCCTATTGAGAATATCCTTTCGCAACCAGCCTTGCCTTATTCCTTGTAATTATGCCATCACTGTCAGTTTTGTTTCTGAATACCCACTTTGTACCAACAACAGATCTATTCTTTGGTCTTGGCACTAGGGTCCAGACTTTGTTTCTTTCAAATTCATTTAACTCTTCCTGCATTGCTTGCACCCAATCAGCATCTTGAAGAGCTTCTTCCACTTTCTTTGGCTCAGTCTGAGAGAGAAAAGAATTGTAAAGACATTCATTTGAAGTACCTGTTCTAGTTCTGACACCTGCATCAGGATTTCCAATTATCAAATCAGGTGTGTGTGATTTAGTCCACTTCCTTGCAGATGGAAGGTTTTCTCTAGAACTGGATGCTCCCCCATGATCCATGTTGTCTTCATTTTCATTTTCTGATGCTCCCCCTGAAACTATGCTCTCTGAGTTGGATTCTTCAGAATTTTGATTTTCAGAACTATCAGAACTTAGCTTATCAGAACCTGACGAATCAGAACTTGAAGAGCCAGTTGTATGTTCTGATGCTTCTTGAGATGTGGTAAGATCATGAGTATGCTCCCCCTGCATAGGTGCATCTTCCTTTGGCATAGTCACCACAATTTCAATAACGTCAGAGTTTAATCCATCAGAGTTTGCAATATCAGGACTTATATTGTCAGGATTTTCAGTATCAGAATTTGAGTCTTCATTTTCAAATCTCAGCTGATCATGATTAATAAAATCTTCAAGTCCAGTAATCTTCTTATCATCAAAAGAGACATTGATAGATTCCATGACTACTCTTGTTCTCAAGTTATAGACTCTGAAGGCTTTTGTGGAAAGTGGATATCCAACAAAGATTCCTTCATCAGCTTTTAGATCAAATTTAGATAGCTGTTTAGGATGAGTCTTAAGAACAAAACACTTGCATCCAAATACATGAAAATACTTTAGATTTGGCTTCTTTTTCTTTACCATCTCATATGGTGTCTTTCCTTGCTTGTTAATGAGTGTTGCATTCTGAGTAAAATAAGCAGTCTGCACAGCTTCAGCCCAGAAATAGGTTGGAAGCTTTGCTTCTTCAAGCATTGTACGTGCAACTTCAATGAGAGTTCTATTCTTCCTTTCAAAAACTCTATTTTGCTGTGGAGTTCCAGGAGTAGAGTATTCCTGCTTATTTCCATGGTTTTTGCAGAACTCTTCCATTATCAAATTCTTGAACTCAGTGCCATTATCACTCCTTATTGTCTTCACAGAATCTTTGACCAATTTATCCAGTTGTTTGACATGATCAATCAAGATAGATGCAGCTTCACTTTTTGTGTGCAAGAAATACACCCATGTGTATCTGGTGAACTCATCCACTATGACCATATCATATTTCTTCTTTGCAATAGACATGACATTTACTGGACCAAATAGATCAACATGTAGTAGGTGATAAGGCTCAAGAATTGATGATTCAGTCTTGCTCTTGAATGAGGATTTTCTTTGTTTAGCCTTCTGACAAGAATCACAAAGGCCATCAGGAGCAAATACTGACTTTGGAAGTCCTCTCACAAGATCTTTCTTGACTAATTCATTTATATTGTTGAAATTTAAATGAGAGAGTTTCTTGTGCCAATTCCAGCTTTCTTCAATTGATGCTCTATTCATCAGACAGATTGCAGAACCATCAGTACTTGTTGAAAGCTTAGCTTCATAAATGTTACCACGCCTGTATCCTTTCAGAACAACTTTGCCTTTAGATTTACTCACAACTTCACCGTGTTCTTCAAAGAAATCAACATGATAACCTATGTCAGAGATTTGACTTATACTCAACAGATTATGTTTAAGTCCTGAGACCAGAGCTACTTCTTTAATGATGACATTCCCAAGATTGATATTGCCATATCCCAAAGTTTTTCCAACGTTGCCATCTCCCTAAGAAACACTTGGGCCAGCTTTCTCTACAAAGTCTGATAGCAGGGCTTTATTTCCAGTCATATGTCCTGAACATCCACTGTCCAGAACCAGGATGTTTTTCCTGTTGCCCTGCAATCACAAAGACCACTAATGATTAGTTTTAAGGACCCGGACTTGCTTGGATCCTTTGGCCTTATCAAGTTTGTTAACATTTGCAGCGGATTTAGCATCAGAGTTTATGTTAACAGTTTTCTTATCAGAATTTACACTATCAGACTTTGAATCAGAATTTACACTAGAAGGAACAATGGAAACTTTCTTTAAAGAAGGTTTTATTTGATAATAATCATAGTACAAACTATGATATTCCTTACAAGTATAAATGGAATGCCATAAACTACCACAATGAAAATAAGGATTTTGTGGCTTATATCTAACAGACTGACTCTTAACTCCTGACTTTGAAGGTAAGGAGTTTATGTTCTTATTCTTCCTGCAAAAAGAGGCCAGATGGTTAGAACTTCCACAGTTATGACACGTTTTCCTAGGAGCTTTAGGAAAAGGATTATAATCATTGCTTTTATTCACACCTTCCTTTCCATTCCTATTTTTCCTAGGTGATTTTACCTTGTTTGCATCCTTAATATCTTTCAGCTTATGCTTAAGCTGCTTCTTAGTCATTAAGCCTATGTTTACTTCAGCTGTCTTTTCCTGTTTTAGTTTGTCAGAAGTTAATCCCTTTTTAACTTCTGATTTCTCATTATCAGACTTTACAGTTACAAACTTAACAGGTTTTAACTTTGGCTTTTGCTTAACAACAACAGGCTTAATTTCTATAGTTCCTTTATCATTCTTATCCTCTCTATAACCTAAGCCCTCTTTCCAGTTTTCACTACTTAGCAAATTTTGAGTTGTTCTGCCAGAGTTAGTCCAAGTCCTGATAACCTCTCTTTCCTTTTCTAACTCAGTTTTTAGAGATTCATTCATTTTTAGCACTTCATCCCTAACATAAAAAGCATCATCTCTATCTTTCTGAGTTTGATGGAACATAACTAACTCTTTTTCTAAGAAATCTTTTCTTTTCTTAAAAGCAAGATTTTCAGAAGTTAATCTTTCACATGTTAGAGTTTGATCTCTATAACTAACAAACATTGTTTTAAGATATCTTCTCAACTCATTAATATCATCAGAATGAAAAGCATAAGTAGTCTGAGGTACCTTTGATTCAGCAGCTTTAGAACTGCTTTCAGCACTTGCTTTATGAGCATTTGCCATCAAAGCATAATTCTCCTCACTTTCAGAGTCTGAGGTGTCTGTCCAGCTTTTCTTCTTTGTGACAAGAGCCTTGCCTTTGTCACTCTTCACTTTCTTGCAATCAGGAGATATGTGGCCTTTCTCACCACAGTTATAGCATTTGACATTGGTATAATCTCCTCTGTCAGACTTTCCTCCTCTGCCCTCAGATCTTCTGAAATTCTTCTTATCAGAATTTGTGCCTTTCATGGAAAACTTCTTTCCCTTCCTGAACTTCCTGTATGCAATCTTTGTGATCCCTTTCACCATAAGAGCACACAGCTTCATCATCTCCTCATCAGCATCAGTCTCAGGCAAGCTTTCAGACTCTGAGTCATCATCACTTTCAGAACTTGATGACTCAGTATCAGACTTTGTGAAAAGAGCTTTACCCTTGTTTTTCCTTGAGGTAGCTGCCTTGGGGGATTCTTCTTCAGCCTTAAGAGCAACTGTCCTTGACTTTCCTCCTTTCCTCTTGCTTCTTTGTTCTATCTCAAGTTCATGAGTCTTGAGCATTCCATAGATTTCATCAAAAGTTGTTTCATCAAGATTGTAGTTGCCTCTTATTGTTGTTGCCTTCAAATCCCAGCATTCCGGAAGAGCTAACAGAAATTTAAGGTTTGTATCTTCAAGATCATACTCCTTATTAACTAGTGACAAATCATTCAAGAGTTTGACAAATCTATCATATAAATCAGTCAATGACTCATTAGCCTTTGAGTCAAAGTGTTCATACTCTTGAGTGAGTATTGTCTTCCTGTTCTTCTTAATTGTATCAGTTCCCTGACACCTTGTTTCCAGAGCATCCCATATCTTCTTTGCAGTCTTGCAGTTAATTACCCTGTTTGACATTACATTATCAATGGCACTATGTAGTAAGTGTCGTACCTTGGCATCCTTAGCAATTGATGCGATATCTTCAGCAGTGTAATCACTCTTCTCCTTTGGTACAGTCTTTGCTGCTTCACCTGCAATGGCAACAGCGAGCTTGGTTGGTTTGTGAGGTCCTTCCTTGATTCTATCAAGATATTCCGGATCTGTAGCTTCCAGAAACATGGTCATCCTCACCTTCCATATGGCATATTCAGATGGTCTCAATATGGGAACTCTAATGGTTTCATACCGACTTTGAATTTGTGTTTTTGGAAGTTCTTCAGTTTTGGTGGGCTTAGTTGGAGTTTCTATGTCAGACATGATTGTGTTTGGATCTTAAACTGTTTGTGCGTTAACATATAGGCTTTGATACCACTTGTTAGGTCACACACACACTGTAGAGGGAGTGAATACAGTGTAAAGTACAATCAAATCGAACTTTAATAACTCAAGTAACAGAAAATAAAATTTATTGAAACAATAAACTCTGTTACAGTATGGAACTGTTACCTCTCAGTGATGAACAAATATCACGAGAGCTGCTAGGGTTACAATGAATAATCTTCTCGAATATGATAACACTTATAGTGTAAATCCTATGTTTGTGTTTATATACTACACAGTTACAAGATAATCGCTAATTGATATGGAATATAATTCTGCTTGCTAAAATATATCAATCGGATATCTTTTCTTCCAAGTATTCTATTCTTCATAGAGATCCTTCTTCATGCATATCTCTTCTTATGTTTATCTCGATCTTCTTTCCTTTAATCAGCTGCTGTCCTTATCTGAACGTCCTTCAGTACTTAAGTTCTGATATTCATCTTCTGATGATTATCTTCTGATAATATAAGTACTGATATCCTTAAGTCCTGACTTCCAGTAAGTACTGATTTATCCTGTTTAAATAAGATCTAAAAATTAAACATAAATCATATTAGCCATGACATTATCAAATATATCTAACATAATACACATAGCCACTTATGCTCACATACCATATTTAAGTACAAAATACTATAACACATATTATATTGCATCATTAAACTTGGATGATCTCACTCCACTTACCTAAGTCTCTTGGTCGCTAAACTAGACAAAACTCCAAATTTTGGCCTCCTAACTCGAAGTGCCTTTACTAAACCATCCAATTACTATTGACTCTGACTTGGGCCTTTCACTTTAATGGCTTTAAGCTATCTTTCAACTATGGTGGTTAACCAAATCTTCACTCATAAGTGTTCTAAACCTATGTGATAAGTGAATGTGCTCATTATAGTAAATTTCAGGATGACATCTATGGTTTTTTGGGTGCTTATGACACTCTTATTCTTTAAGTTTACCTCTAAAAGTTCTACACTAGACTCTTCTGATCATAAGTCAACTCCCAAACTTGGTGTGGCTTAAAGGCCTAGCTTGGGCCTCCCTAGGCCTAAGTTTAAAGTCCACGTTTCCCCAGTTTTCTGGGCAGAAAAGGGTTCTGTGTTGAACTACCTTATGACACATGATTCTAATTCAAATTGTAATAACCCCAAAATTTTTGAACTTTTTCTAACCCTTATGAATAGTGTTTTGCTGATTATGCTGAATAAGAAAACTTTTCATGCCACACTATGTAGGGGTTCTTCTATTGTTATTCTGAGATCTTATTAGTACTCTATATGGGATATAAGTGTATGTAAAGATCGTCAGAATCCAAATTCGAACACTTTGATTTTTCCCGAAAATCCACCAGATACCGAAAGAATTGAGTATAAGGTAACAGGATAAAAAGGATTTAAATTCAAGGATTATAAGAGAGGATCATAAAAGGAATATAATGTATTGAGAAAGGTTAAGGAAACTCAAGTAATAAGATCCCGGGTATGATCCCTCAAACGATAAACAAGAACGAAAGTTAAGCGGACCGTATAACAGATCAGCGATCATTAGCCAAGTAATTAGGAGTTAATCAAAGGAGTTAGTGGAGGATGATATCATCACACCAACAAGAAGAAGACAAGTGTGGGAAGATGACATAAGCATGGTGACTTAAGCATGACAAAAAGGAGAGATTGGTTGGTTGATTGTGAACCATTCATTCTTTACCATGGTAAAAAGTTAATTAAACAAACAAAAGGATATAAACCAAGCCAAGCAAATCATAACACAAAACTTCACTTTCCCATTTCAAGAGGAAGCTATCGGCTTTTCTTGTTTTTCAAAGAAGAAAATTTCAAAATCCAAGATCCAACCATTGTTAAATTGCAAGGTAATTATCCTAGGTTCCTTATGATTAGTTATGGTTATCCTAGGAGTTTAAGCTCCAAATTCCTTCACAATCTCTTTCAATAAATCATTTAAGAAGAGAGTAAATAGTGTTTTCAAGAAATTTAAATTGTTTGATCTTGTGTTTTTGGTTAGATTAAGCTTTGGTAAGGACTTTCAAGGGTGATTCCAAGCTCCTTAGTTACTCTTACTCACCAAGGAAGGTATAATCTCTTAACCTATCATTGTTATTGAATATTAAGAGCTTATTATGAGTAGTATAGTTCATGAGAAGCATGGTTATTGAATATGTAGAGATTAGTTGGTTTTGTGATGTTTTTGGAGTTGTAAATCTTGGTTATTAGTTAATGAACTTAAGAATAGTTTTAGTTCATGTTTAAGAATAATATAAATTGGAGAACTTGAGGTGTTGGGGCTGTTTTAGTAATGTATGGATGGAGTTTGGTTGTATGGTTGAATTGTGGTTGATTTGTGGTTGATTTAGAGTAGGATAAAATTTGGTAATCGCGTAAACATAGCCGTCGTAATGCCCGATTTACTTTAGACTGTTTTTGTTCTTAACATCAGGACCCGAGTACTCACTATTAGGTTTTGACCATTGCCATGATTAGATAGTTCATGTTACGAGCTTCGTTTTGATATGTGTTCCTCTTGAATCCGATGTACGGTTTAGGAGAAACGACCATTTTAAATAACGGCGTTTCGCGACCGAACCCTTACCCCTCACCTTACTTTAAAACCTTGGTTAAGGCCCTTAAATCACTAATTGGAGTATGAATCAATTATTTAAAGTGGATTAGGAAGTTGGTAGGGTACTCGCGAAAGAATCGCCTTAAAATTCTTAATGGTTAATTTATTAAAAATGGTGGAGCCGAGGGTACTCGAGCGACTTAAGTGAATCGTTAAGCGCAAAAGCGAACGTTAGGGTTCAATTGGTTAAAGTCTAGTTTCTTAAGCGACCGGGGTTTAATTCTGACTTATGTTATTGTTCATAGGTTATCAGACCCACTCTAAGTTTAAGTCTATCCGGGAGCACTCAGGCAAGTTTTCTACCCGTTATACTGTTGTTGTGATGTATATATGTATATGCATTATCTTGTGATAGATGCATGTTGGTTAATTAGCAAATTTTGCGATATATTGAAGCATGCTGATATGGTATATATATGCATGTCTGTTTCGTAATCTTGATGTCTATCTGTTGATTCCAATGCTTATAGTTGCATAATACCTATGCTAGATATAAGCAGTAGTTGCGTATACCCTTAGTATAGGGGACCCAAAGGTGAACATTTTCTAAAACCGGGAGTCGATGTTCCCGAGTATATTACATATATATATATATATAGATATAGTTTTCAAAACTATTAATCGAATAAGGTTTATTCGACAACTTTATTTTTATTAATGAATATTACTTTGAATATTCATTCGAGGACTTAGACTCTATTTATTCTATTTAATGAATATTATTTTGAATATTCATTCGAGGACTTATGACTCCGATTATTTACTAAATAATATTCTTTATTTTATTAAATAATAATGTTTTGATAATCTAACTTATTTTCGATTATTCAAATAAAGATAGTACTTTCGTAATAACCCCAAAATTTTTGAACTTTTTGTAACCCTTATGAATAGTGTTTTGCTGATTATGCTGAATAAGAAAACTTTTCATGCCACACTATGTAGGGGTTCTTCTATTATTATTCTGAGATCTTATTAGTACTCTATATGGGATATAAGTGTATGTAAAGATCGCCAGAATCCAAATTCGAACACTTTGATATTTCCCGAAAATCCACCAGATACCAAAAGAATTGAGTATAAGGTAACAGGATAAAAACGATTTAAATTCAAGGATTATAAGAGACGATCATAAAAGGAATATAATGTATTGAGAAAGGTTAAGGAAACCCAATTAATAAGATCCCGGGTATGATCCCTCAAACGATAAACAAGAACGAAAGTTAAGCGGACCGTATAACAGATCAGCGATCATTAGCCAAGTAATTAGGAGTTAATCAAAGGGGTTAGTGGAGGATGATGTCATCACACCAATAAGAAGAAGACAAGTGTGGGAAGATGACATAAGCATGGTGACTTAAGCATGACAAAAAGGAGAGGTTGGTTGGTTGATTGTGAACCATTTATTCTTTACCATGGTAAAAAGTTAATCAAACAAACAAAAGGATATCAACCAAGCCAAGCAAATCATAACACAAAACTTCACTTTCCCATTTCAAGAGGAAGCTCTCGGCTTTTCTTGTTTTTCAAAGAAGAAAATTTCAAAATCCAAGATCCAACCATTGTTAAATTGCAAGGTAATTATCCAAGGTTCCTTATGATTAGTTATGGCTATCCTAGGAGTTTAAGCTCCAAATTCCTTCACAATCTCTTTCAATAAATCATTTAAGAAGAGAGTGAATAGTGTTTTCAAGAAATTTAAATTGTTTGATCTTGTGTTTTTGGTTAGATTAAGCTTTGGTAAGGACTTTCAAGGGTGATTCCAAGCTCCTTAGTTACTCTTACTCACCAAGGAAGGTATAATCTCTTAACCTAGCATTGTTATTGAATATTAAGAGCTTATTATGAGTAGTATAGTTCATGAGAAGCATGGTGATTGAATATGTAGAGATTAGTTGGTTTTGTGATGTTTTTGAAGTTATAAATCTTGGTTATTAGTTAATGAACTTAAGAATAGTTTTAGTTCATGTTTGAGAATAATATAAATTGGCGACTTGAGGTGTTGGGGCTGTTTTAGTAATGTATGGATGGAGTTTGGTTGTATGGTTGAATTGTGGTTGATTTGTGGTTGATTTGGAGTAGGATAAAATTTGGTAATCGCGTAAACATAGCCGTCGTAATGCCCGATTTACTTTAGACTGTTTTTGTTCTTAACATCAGGACCCGAGTACTCACTGTTAGGTTTTGACCATTGCCATGATTAGATAGTTCATGTTACGAGCTTCGTTTTGATATGTGGTTCGCTTGAATCCTTTGTACGGTTTAGGAGAAACGACCATTTTAAGTAACGGAGTTTCGCGACCGAACCCTTACCCCTCGCCTTACTTTAAAACCTTTGTTAAGGCCCTTAAATGACTAATTGGAGCATGAATCAATTATGTAAAGTGGATTAGGCAGTTGGTAGGGTACTCGCGAAAGAATCGCCTTAAAATTTTTAATGATTAATTTATTAAAAATGGTGGAGCCGAGGGTATTCGAGCAACTTAAGTTAATCGTTAAGCGCAAAAGCGAACGTTATGGTTCAATTGGTTAAAGTCTAGTTTCTTAAGAGACCGGGTTTAATTCTGACTTATGTTGTTGTTCATAGGTTATCGGACCCACTCTAAGCTTAAGTCTATCCGGGAGCACTCAGGCAAGTTTTCTACCCGTTATACTGTTGTTGTGATGTATATATGTATATACATTATCTTGTGATATATGCATGTTGGTTAATTAGCAAATTTTGCGATATATTGAAGCATGCTGATATGGTATATATATGTATGTCTGTTTCGTAATCTTGATGTCTATCTGTTGATTCCAATGCTTATAGTTGCATAATACCTATGCTAGATATAAGCAGTAGTTGCGTATACCCTTAGTATAGGGGACCCAAAGGTGAACATTTTCTAAAACCGGGAGTCGATGTTCCCGAGTATATTACATATATTTACATATATATATATATATAGATATAGTTTTCAAAACTATTAATCGAATAAGGTTTATTCAACAACTTTATTTTTATTAATGAATATTACTTTGAATATTCATTCGAGGATTTAGACTCTGTTTATTCTATTTAATGAATATTATTTTGAATATTAATTCCAGGACTTATGACTCCGATTATTTACTAAATAATATTCTTTATTTTATTAAAGAATAATGTTTCGATAATCAAACTTATTTTCTATTATTCAAATAAAGATAGTACTTTCGTATAAGTATATCTTTGTGTTATGGATTAAAGACTATTATATATGATTGCTGTATTTAGTACTAAGGAACGTGAGCTTCAAGGCTCGATTTGGCTGCTCTCGTGTTTCGTAGCTTAACTCTGCCTTTACGAGATGCCTACGTATCTCTGTGAATTAGAGAATCAAGCAAAAAAACGTAGTTCTGATCTGTGGGGTGAGGCCCCTTATATAGATGTTGGGAGTCCTTGAATTGGACTTGGTATAGGAGACTTGGTGGGAAAGTCTCATAATTAGAATGGACATTGGAGTCCTAGATAGTAGGAAACTGATTCCCTATCCTTTTAGGTCCCCTTGAGGCTAATCTGCAAGGATTTATATCCTTATCGGGACTCTTCTCAATAGCTGATTTTTCCCTTATTAATTAATTTCGTAATTAATTAATATACAGGGTTTTTGGGCCTTCTTTGTTCCATCTGGCCTGATCTGGTCCATCAGGCCTGATCAACATGCTAACCTTTCTGGTCTGAATATCATACATCTTCTTATTGGGCCTTGCAGCCCAAACTGTAATATTTAAATATGTAATCAGGATTTATCTATCCCTATCACTTTGGTTCATTCGACCTGGATTTTAGTCTAGGTTTTTTAGACCCCATTCTTGAAAAATACTTGGTTCATTCGACCTCATTCCTGGTCAAAGTTTCGACCTCAATCCAGTTCCGTGATACCCGTTATTTTTGGGTGTCTGCTCGAAAGATTTCGGGGAGGATTTACGACCTGGAATTCGACCTTAATTCTGGTCTTTTTTACCCGTTATTTTCGGGTGCCTGCTCGAAAGATTTCGGGCAGGATTCACGACCTAGTTTTCGACCTGAATTCTGGTCTTCCACTAGCCTTCTTCATTGGGCCTTACATCTTTTAGGGCTACAATTAAGGGTATTGTATTTTCCAAATCCTAATTGGATTTGGGCCTAGCCTTCTTTATTGGGTCTTAGTAAATCTTACTGGGCCTCTTTATTGGGCCTTACTAAATCTTACTGGGCTTCTTTATTGGGCCTTACTAAATCTTACTGGGCTTCTTTATTGATTTAGAATTCTCTAGAATTCCTTGGAATATTCTGGAATATTCCTTTTTCTGGGCTTTTTTCTTTGGGCCTCTATCCTTAATGGGCTTTTGTCCCTTCATATTCCCTTTTCCTCTTATATAAAGGGGTGAGGAGAGGCTACTACTCCTCACTTTCTCATTTCTAAGTTCTTATTTCTCCTCCTGCCAAGATTCTTAGAGAAATAACAGCAAGTCGGAGTAGCAAAGCCTTTTTTAGGAGCACTTCTTCAGGTAAAATTCCTCCCTTTACTTCTTGTGCTTACTTTTACATTGTATGCACTTCTTCAAGTAAAATTCCTCCTTTTTTCAGATGGCTGATAAGAAAATGACTCGTTTGGCCAAGCTGAACGTGGCTAGAAAGTCCAATGAATTCCCTATTCGATCAATGTACACTTCCTTGATCGACATGATCAACACCCGAGGAGATGAGTACCCGTCTGATGCGCATCTGGACGCGCACGACCATATTAGTGCCTTGCGGGATCCCAAGGAACTAGAAAAGTTGAGCAGCTGTTTCAAAATCAAGGAACCTTTCAAGCTGGTTCTTGCAGGTCCGGCCGATAGGGCCTGCCAGTGGAAGAAGGACGCATTATGCGTCTATAGGGATACTCTAAGGGCAGGTATTAGACTCCCTTTTCATCCGTTCATTCCTCTTTTGCTAGCTGATGTGGGCATCAGCCCTTGCCAACTCCCCCTAATTCTTGGAGGCTTATTCTGTGCTATCTGTCATAATGTGCCAAGCATAAAGTCCCCACTTCTGTTGCTGTCTTCAGAAAGATTTTTCAGTTCAAGAATAACACTGATAAGAATTCGGGTTGGGTTTCTATAAACCAGCGCCCTACTATTCCTCATATTGTGAACAGGAAGTCCATCCCTGACAACAACTTGGGGTGGAAGAAAGATTTTTTGTTTGTCATTTGGGAGGGTGGCGATTGGGGCACCCTATTTCGATCGTCTTTTGGGCTTGCCGTTGATGGGAGCCTAAACGACATAACCTTGTCTGTGGAGGAGGCTAGAGCTTTCAACCTCCTGACGCAAGATAATGGGACTTCCCATTCTTGGGATCTTATAAGGGAGACCGTTCTTGTAGAACGTGGCCTCTCTCCCGTCCCTAAGAAAAGTAAGTTTCCTTCCTTATATATCTCTTTTTTATTTCCTTCATTTTCTATTCTGCTGATTCCTCAACTTACTTATCTCACTTGTTGCAGTGGCCGAGAAGATTGAGGAGGCTACCAAGCCTAAAGACCTGGAGACAACCAGGATGAAGCGTGCTGGAAAGGTCTTTAAAGACCCGCGCCTTGGTGATCGCTTCTCGGAGTTCCTACTCTAAGCAATGGAACCAGGCGAGGAAGGCCCCAGCCAAGTTTTGCGCACCAAACAGAGGCCAGGGGCCTATTTTCAACCTGCTTGGGGAATCCGGGGCAAGGATTCAATCGTTGGCAGCACGGCGCTTGCCAAGGAATGGTCTAAGCATTCCATCTCTCCGGTGGACTATCAAGATTTTGTCCTTCAACAGGACTTAGAGGGGAACGAGCTTTTCGGAGCTCAGGCTTTGGCGATGGTAAGTCCTTTTCCTTTGCCCTTCATAGGTGCCCTTTTTGATTTTCTTATCTCATACTTTTGCTGCTTCTCTTGTAGGCGAATGCCCATTTTCAAGGGGCGATCCACCAAGCCAAGGCTTGGAAGGTTGGCCTGGAGGATGCTAACAAGAAGTTGGAGGAGGCCAACCAGAAAATAGAGGCCCTTGAAGCTCAACTTGCCTCTTCCACTTCTGACCTGGAAACGGCCCGGGCTGAAAATGTTATCCTGAAGGCTCAGAAGGATAAAGCCTTTGACAGTTGGATGGATACCCAAGAGTTCAAGGACTTAATGGTGGAGCACGATGCCCTCCTATACCCGGTTAGCTATAAAGAAGGCTGGGATGCTCCTGTGGAGGCCATTCAAGATGAGTTTCCAGAAGTCCTTGAGCAGTCCTCCTTTCCTTGCCCTGTTCGAGTTCCAGAACTTGGGGGTATAACTGATAAGCTTGTTGGCCTGATCAAGGACGACCCGTCGGGGAGCCAAGGCCAAAAGAGGAAAGAGCTTGAGTCCAGCTCCGGAGAGGAGGAAGCTTCTTCTGAAGAGGAGTCAGAGCCTGTCACTAAGAAGGTCAGGGTGTAAGAGCCTCCAAGAGCAGCGCCTCAGCAACCAGCATCTCCCGCAGCATCCAAAGCGCCCGAAGGCAGTTCTGATGGAACCTCTATGGGGACTTCTGAGGGGACGACTGAGACGTCTGAAGGGACGACTGAGACATCCGAGGAGACTTCAGATAGTGGTTCCGAGGAATCCCAGCCTTCCAAGGCCTAAGTTTTTTTTATGTATATCTTCTCTTTAGACAATATGTGAACTTTGTTCATATCAGAACTTGTTACCCTTCGGGGTTATTTCATATGCTGCTTTTCTTACTCGCCTCTTTCTCCTTTATCTTTTCCAATACTTGATACGCATTTAAACTTGAACTAATTGGCCAATGATCAAAGCATGATTTTTTGTTAAATCCACACAAGGTATTATCACAACTTAAACATCCATAGGTTGAAATAATTTCGAACTCTTTAATATAAAGTCTGGCTTTTCAAAACCTTACATAGTATGGGTTCGACCCTTAACAATAATAACTCGACAATGTAAATTCTACTGGAATATAAAATCCTACGCAAGCAAAGCTTCAAGGTGCTTTTAAACCTACTTGTCATACTGACAAGTGAGAATCGTACTTCAACTATCTTACACATAGTAAACCTTCAGGTTTTGTGCATGCCAGGTTCTCGGGACTTCAAAACCATCCATAGTCTCCAGCTTGTAGGTTCCTCTACCCTGAACGCTCTTGACTTTGTACGGCCCTTCCCAATTCGGGGCAAGCTTTCCTTTCTGTCCTACACCAGAAGCTTCTATCTTTCTCAAGACTAGGTCACCTTGTTTGAAAAACCTTTCTTTAACCCTTAGGTTGTAGTAGAATGAAGCCTTTTTCTGATATTCTACTATCTTTGCATGTGCCTCATCTCGCACTTCATCGATTAGATCCAGGGCTAACCTCTACCCTTCTTCATTTTCCTCTGCATTGAAAGCCTGAATCCTTGGAGAGGAATGTGATATCTCCACGGAAACTACTGCTTCTGCCCCATATGCCAACATGAAGGGAGTTGCTCCTGTCGTGACTCTACAGGTAGTCCTATAGGCCCATAATATGGGAAGTATCTCATCCACCCAATTATTTCTTGACTTCTCGATCCTCTTTTTTAGTCCATTCAGGATTATTCGATTTGCTACTTCCGCTTGCCCATTGGCTTGTGGGTGAGCCACAGAGGTGAACCGTAACTCAATTTCATTTTCTTCACAATACTTCTTGAATTCCTCATTGTTGAGTTGTGTTCCATTATCAGTGAAGAGGATACGAGGAATTCCATATCAGCACATAATGTTTTCCCACAGGAATTGTGCAACCTGCTTAGTTGTGATCTTGGCCAAGGGTTTGGCTTCAATCCACTTGGTGAAATAATCAATGGCTACATTCAGAAACTTCCTTTGTGCTGTGGCCATGGGGAAAGGCCCCAAAATATCCATTCCCCACATAGCAAAGGGAATGGGCGAGTTGATAGAGGTCAGCATCTCGGGGGGTTGTCTAACAACAGGTGCATGCTTCTGACAGCGGTCACACTTCTTCACATATTCTTTGGCATCAGCCATCATTTCTAGCCAGTAAAAGCCTAAACGAGTTATCTTATGAGCCAAAGCCCTGCCCCTCAAGTGTTGTCCATAAATACCTTCATGCACTTCTTCAAGAGCCAAGCGTGCCTCATCGGGCCTGAGACACCTTAAATAAGGAACCACGAAAGATCTTTTATACAGAATCCCATCTATTAAAGAGTACCTTAGTGCCCGAACAGTTAACTTCCGTGCTTCAGTTGCATCGCTTGGCAACCAACCGGTTTGAATGTGAGCCTTAATGTGATCAATCCATGATGTTCCCAGGCCTATAGAAGCCACAAGCTTAACATCTATGCTTCGTGTCTTCAAAACACGGAAGTACACACTTCCTGAACTTTCTTCTATCTCGGATGAAGCAAACTTTGATAATGCATCTGCCTTAGCATTTTCTTCCCTTGGAATGTGCTCAACATGGCATTCATTAAATTGGGTCATCACAACCCTTACTAGGCGGACATACTTAGCCATCGTATCATCCCTTGCCTCAAATTCTCCCTTTACCTGGGATATGATCAGCTTCGAGTCTCCACGGACTTTTAAGTTTTTGACTCTAAGTGTTCCAGCTAGGCCAAGGCCAGCTATCAGGGCTTCATATTCTGCCTCATTATTTGTGGTTGGGAAGTCTAGCTTCATAGCATACTCAATTAAGAAACCATCAGGGCTTTGCAAAATCAATCCTACTCCACTGGAATTTGTTTTTGATGCTCCATCAAAATAGAGAACCCAATATTCTTTCTCCTTATCATCCTTCTCTTTGTCCCCATTATTGACTCCCTTATTTTGTGGTATGGTATCTTCCTGCCCCCCGACTTCTTGGTTGGGTATGGTACACTCCACCATGAAGTCAGCTAGCGCCTGGGCTTTTATTGCTGTTCGCGGCTTATACTTGAGATCGAACTCTCCCAGCTCTATGGCCCACTTAATCAATCTCCCACTTGCCTTGGGACTGTGAATGATATTTCTCAGTGGCTGATTTGTTAGCACCTCAATCTGATGAGCCTGAAAGTAAGGACGCAACTTTCTCGAAGCCATTACCAAGGCTAGAGCAAATTTCTCAATAGTTGAATAATTCAATTCAGCACCATGCAGAATTTTGCTGACATAGTATACGGGTTTCTGGACTTTCAGTTCCTCCTTAACAAAAACCGCGCTCAAGGCACTCTCTGAAATAGCCAAGTACAAGAATAAAACTTCACTGAAAACTGGCTTGGCCAACAACGGGGCCTGCGCCATATATTGCTTTAGTTCTTCGAAAGCCTTCTGGTTTTCTTCGCTCCATACAAAGTCCTTAATATTTTTTAGTGACTTAAAGAATGATAGGCACTTGTCTCCTGACTTGGAGATGAATCGTCCCAGCGCAGCAACCCTTCCTGTGAGCTTCTGAACATCCTTGACAGTTTTTGGTGGTTCCATGTCCAGGATTGCCTTTATTTTATCGGGGTTAGCCTCGATTCCTCTCTTTGAGACCATCAATCCCAAGAATTTTCCAGATCCTACTCCGAAAGCACACTTTGTAGGATTCAACATCATCTTGTGGTACCTCAGTTGCTCAAAAGCTTCCCTCAAATGGGTTATATGATCAGTCTTTACTAGGCTTTTGACTAACATGTCATCAACATAGACTTCCATAGTCTTACCAATAAGATCCTTAAAAATTTTATTTACCAACCTTTGATAGGTGGCTCCTGCATTCTTAAGACCAAATGCCATAACAAGATAACAATAAACACCAAAGTCAGTGATGAATGATACCTTTGGAATGTCATCTTTGTGCATCTTAATCTGATTGTATCCGCTGAATCCATCATTGAAACTCAGCATCTCATGCCCAGCAGTGGCATCAATCAAAGTATCAATCCTTGGCAACAGAAAACAGTCTTTAGGGTATGCATCATTCAGATCAGTGAAGTTTATACATATCCTCCACTTTCCATTAGCCTTCTTCACCATTACAGGGTTTGCTAACCATTCCGGAAATTGAATCTCCTCAATGAAACCAGCCTCTAAGAGCTTTTCAACTTCCTGTTTTATAGCCTCTTGTCTTTCCGGGGCAAAGTTTCTTTTCTTTTGTTTCACTGTCTTTCTGCTTGGATCCACGTTTAACTTGTGAGTAATCAGCTCCGGGTCTATGCCTGGCATATTAGCTGCTGACCATGCGAACACATCACTATTTTCTTGCAAAAATTTCACCAACTTCCCTCTAAGGGGCTCCTCTAATGTGACTCCAATGAAGGTCATCCTCTCAGGATTCTTGGGGTCTAAAGGAATCGAAACCAAGTCTTCTGCTGGCTTCCCTCTCTTCTCATCATTTTCTCGGACATCCATATCTTCAATAGGAAGAACCTGCCCCCCGACTCCATCTGCCCTCAAAGAGGCCACATAACAGCTTCTTGCCATTTTTTGATCTCCTCTTTCTTCTCCAATCCCATCTCGAGTCGGAAATTTCATAACTGAATGATAAGAATAAGGGACTGCCTTAAAGGCATGTATCCCTGTTCTTCCCATGATAGCGTTGTAGGTCGAACTAGCCTTCACCACCACGAAGTCCAACATCTGAGTTGCTTGCCTTGGTTCCTGTCCTATGGTTGTTGGCAACTTGATTATTCCTTCTAAGGGGCATTCCACTCCTGCGAATCCATATATCAGCATGTCGGTTGGGGTCAACTGAGAGTCATTATATCCCATCCTTAAAAACGTATCATGGAGTAAAATATCCACTGAAGCTCCATTATCCACAAAGACCCTTCTTACTGGGTTGTTCCCTATTATCGGGGTTATGACCAACGGGTCGTCATGGGGAAATTTCACACCCTCCAGATCAGAATCATCAAAAGACATTGTTACTCCTGTCCTAGCCCTCTTCGGGGCTTCCCCAACAATATGCATAACTTCTCGAGCATACGCTTTCCTGGAGTTCTTGGATAACCCTGCAGCAGCTGGTCCTCCAAAAATTGTGTTGATCACAGGCCCTTGTGGATGTGGTCCTCTGAAAATTGAATTTATCACTGGTCCCCTAGGTTGAGGATTTCGCCCCTGATCTTCTTGATCTCTGCTTCGGTCATCGAAGTTCCTTCTCACGTTGTTGTTTCTATCCCCTCATTCTCCAGTATACTTGTTCAATCTTCCTTTTCGAATTAGAAACTCAATTTCGTCTTTCAATTGCCTACACTCATCGGTGTCATGGCCAACATCTTTGTGAAATCTGCAATACTTGCTCTTGTCTAGCTTGGCGGGATCAGCCTTCAAGGGCTTTGGCCAATGAATATCTCTATCTTTCTCGATCTCCATCAAAATCTGGCTTCTAGGAGCATTCAGCTTAGCGTATTCAGTGAACTTTTGCCCAGGTCCTCCCTTCTTGGGGGTTGAATTAGAATTTTGTTCGGTTCTAGGATACTTGTCCTTAGCAATATACTCCAAATCAGTTTTTCGCTTCTTGCCTCCAGTGGGCTCATTACTTACTACGGTCTTCCTCATGCTTTCTTCAACCTTGATATACTTCCCTGCCCTCTTTTGGAGCTGCAACATACTTTCAGGGGGACGTTTGGCCAAGGACATCTTGAAAAACTCATCCCTAATTCCTTGTTGCAGTGTTATCATCGCTACCTTATCATCAAGATCTGGGACTTTTAAAGCCTCCTGTTGTGAAATGATTCAGGTAATCTCTCAAGGATTCCTTTGCTCCCTGCACAATACTCATAAGAGATGCTGAACTTTTCTCATGGACTCTCCCACTGATGAACTGCTTAATAAAAGCCTGACTTAACTCTCTGAACGACCCAATGGAGTTTGGGGGCAAGCGACTATACCACCTCTGAGGCATACCCGAAAAGGTTTGAGGGAAGGCCCGACACTTAATAGCGTCATTCACGGGTTGCAGTAGCAGTGCATTAGAGAATGTCCTAACATGATTAGCGGGATCTCCCGTGCCATCATAGGCTTTGATAGTTGGCATCTTGAACTTCCTTGAGATATGGGCATTCATTATCTCTTCAGTGAAGGGCGGAGTAGGATCATCAGGATCTCCAAGGGGAAGGAGGTTGCTTGGATCAGTTCTTGGGACAACAGCCCTTCTCCGTACCGGACCATCCAGGTCTATGACAGGAGGAGGATTTCTCCCCCTAGGAGGTATCTGGGGTCTGGTGGCCTGGTGAGCTTCCAAGTCGCGCCTCAGCCTTTGGATCTCAGCCTCATGAGCCCTGATCATTTCCTGTACTTCTTGGGGATTCGCCCCTTGGGTGCTTTGAGGGCGTTTTCTTCCATCGACCATCGGTTCTTTTCCAGGACGCCTCCTTCTTGGGACCACTTCATCATCCGAAGATTCGGAGTCTCTCTCAGTGTAAGGACCAGAAAATTCCCGATCCTCGGGGATAGGAGCCAAACCTCGTATATAGGGGGCGATTGCCCTCGTGCTTCACTTCGCCCAACATGTCCACTTCCTCAAACCTCGGGGTAAAGGGGCATCCCATAAGGGGGGTTAGTAGTAACAACAGTTGAATATTCATACCCGACATGTCGAGAATTCACAGGTACATGTACTTGTTAAACTTGAGGATTCGTACCTTGAATAGTTGGGGGAGTCGTCCCTTGTGGCTGAGGTTGAGTTGCCCCTATCTGGGCTTCCCCTTGAGTAGATGCATAAGTTGAATGGGGAGGAATCTCCACGGTTGACGAAATCACCTGGGTTGTCCCCGATGGTATTCCTTCCTCCAGAGCTCTAATTGTTCTCCGTGTTCTCGCCATGGTTGTTGTTGTGCTTTCCCACAGACGACGCCAAATGTTATGGATTAAAGACTAATATATATGATTGTTGTATTTAGTACTAAGGAACGTGAACTTCAAGGCTCGATTTGGCTGCTCTCGTATTTCGTAGCTTAACTCTGCCTTTATGAGATGCCTACGTATCTCTGTGAATTAGAGAATCAAGCCAAAAAACGTAGTTCTGATCTATGGGGTGAGGCCCCTTATATAGATGTTGGGAGTCCTTGAATTGGACTTGGTATAGGAGACTTGGTGGGCAAGTCTCATAATTTGAATGGACTTTGGAGTCCTAGATAGTAGGAAACTGATTCCTTATCCTTTTAGGTCCCCTTGAGGCTAATCTGCAAGGATTTATATCCTTATCGGGACTCTTCTCAATAGCTGATTTTTCCCTTATTAATTAATTTCGTAATTAATTAATATACAGGGTTTTTGGGCCTTCTTTGTTCCATCTGGCCTGATCTGGTCCATCAAGCCTGATCAACATGCTAACCTTTCTGGTCTGAATATCATACATCTTCTTATTGGGCCTTGCAGCCCAAACTGTAATATTTAATTATGTAATCAGGATTTATCTATCCCTATCACTTTGGTTATTTAGCATTCATTTCAAGTATGAGTTTTAAAACTTCTACTTCAAACTATTTATATAAAGATTATCTTTATGGGAATATTATTTAAATGATAATATTCAGATATTTTCTAATATATTGGGACTGATTTATTTTATTAAACCAGCATTACTCAAAACATTCTTTAAAGTGTTTTCGAGTCTTCAAAATGTTTTAAAAGTTAGAGCGGATCCCAAAACTCATTTCTATATTTAAGATCTTCCTTTCAAAGGGGATTTAAATGCTCGTTCAACACCTGAGGGATCCGGCTCTGTGATGTATTTATATTTGCAACAAGGTTGCTATTTTGATAAATGAATTGATTACTTACCCAACGTTCGGGAAGTAAGTCCATCTATTGAGTCGGCATAAGCAACATGGGCTCAGTGGGCGTCCATGAAAGTGTAAGTGGCTCAGTGGGAGTCCATCAAATGTGTAAGTGGCTGAGTGGCAGTCCAGCATAAGGTCCTATTGTGGCCAGGGTGATGACCAATGGGGAATTCGTCCATCTACTAGTAGAAAAGGTTACTTATTGGTATCTTTACCTGATCAGCAAGATATCAGGTTTATGCCAAGGTTTTCTCCTTTCCAAAATCATTGGATATTGCAACTCTGTTTATAATTTTCATAATAGAGGTTTTCAAGGAGTGTATGAAATGTACATATATATATATCGGGGCTTAATGAAGTACCTCGTAACTTCATTATTTATAATGATGTTTCAAAGATTGAATCTATCCAAGTCTTTTCTTGTAGTCTCATCTATGTGATGAACTTTTGAAACTGATTATACCTTGAACGGTGGTAGTTCAAGTAGTATTGGGAAAAGATATAAGTATATTGGAGTATCTTGTAACTTCATCTTTTAAACTTGTATCTAGTAAATGATTATCTTGTGCATGTCAAAGATTTTCAGAAAAACGTTGAGACAAGGTTAGATATATGAGATCACCTTACAACGATATTTTTATACAGTTATAAACTGGAACTCTGTATATTATACATGTCAGAGGATTTTAAAGATTGTTGAAAGTATATATGTATATATATATTCTGAATATTTTGTGACTTGGTCGCGTTAAGATATCAGCTTGGTTCATTTCTTCTTGACCAAGACTTTCATGAGTACTATGAGAATGCTCATATATTGTTAATTATTATACATACTATTTCGGTGGGCTTGTTGCTCACCCTTGCTTTCTTCTTTCATCACACAACATCAGATAGACAAGATGAACATGACCAAGCTCCCAATTCGCGAGCAGATAGGAAACGTTCCGTAGTTTCCTGTAGGCGTTGATGTCGCTGTAGCTGAGGTTGGAACTACCAATAGGCTAGGCTTTCAACTTTTGATGTACCAGACTTATGTATCTTTATGAATTGTAATAATGGCAAAAAAATGTAAATTTATTCAGAAACCCTTTTTAAGGTGTAATGGCATATAATTGTGGAATAAAATGACTCGTGTTATTGTTGGATATTCATATCTGAGACTATAACTTGTGGTGTGTGTGTTTATTGTGGGGTCACAGTACGGAGTAGTTGATTGTTTATTTAGATTGAGTGTTATTAAGGGAAATAGAACTCGTGACATCCCGGATCCCTGACCCCGGATTTGGGGTGTTACACAAATCCTATGAACTATGGCTGTAAAAACTCATCTGACACTCCCTCTAACGAAGGCCCAACAGGGCCTAATGAGAGCTTACCTATGAAATGGTCAAAACTTCCCATTTCTAAGTTGTGACAAAGCTGTCCCCTGCTGGACAGATCAAATCCACTATCTGTTTTACGTCAAGCAATACGTGGAGCCCACGAAAAACGTCAACACACTCATTTTCATGATTTTTTTATGATCCTGTCTTGATTAACCCAAATTATTCCTGTTCGACAAAAGGCCCTTTGTATATAATAATCCCATTGTATGTTTCCACTCGTGCACCTAACCAAACGACTTACAAACCTCTAACAAATACCTAAAACCTAATGTATACTTCTAGTTCTAGCTTCTGGTGACTTGGGCCTCAAAGTGCAGAACAATGACAAGGTCAAATCTCACTCTAAACCTCATGGCACCAAACTGATTTTCTGCAGAATCTAATGCTCTCCTTTCACCATGATTCTTACTTGACAAACTCAACAAAACATTAACCAAAAACCCAAACCAAACCTAAATCAAGGGTATCTACTGAACTAACTCTCATACACTCAATATTATCTTAGTGGAGATCATCCTTACCTAAGGTGCAACATAGCAAAAACAAAAGTTAACACACTACACTAATTACAAGTCATCAAATTTTCGAAAATAACAACTTATATCCTTTATATATATATATTCGAATTAAAATCACATATCAAGGAGCACAAATCCAAAATCAATATCGGAACTCAACTGAAATTAAAGCCTATTAACAATTATCAATCCAAATGATCAAGAACTTTCAAAAATCATGAGTTGATTCCATGCATGCATGCCTTTGAATTTTACAAGCCAAAATCATATGATTTCCATAATAAAATTTCTCATAAAATTAACATGCAAGCCTAACATAGACTATAACTAAATGATCACTTAGCATGCAAAGGATTTTATCAAATTTTTACTACAAAATTCATGCTATTATCACAAAAACACACAAAAATGGAACAAGGCAACAAAACACCATCCATTCGGCTCCTAACAAGTCATGACCGAATGGATTAGGGTGAAAAAAACATTTGCATAAGTGTAACACACTCATGTCTAGCGATTCCAATCCCTATGATAATATAACTCATGGTGAAAACCTTAGATTCACAAGAATCAAAGGTGTTCACTTTGAGTTTAACAAAACACCACCATGCAAGGTCAAAACATAGGTTTTTCACTCTAAACTTTTTGGATTATGAATGATCAAGATATAGGAAGTAACATTTACTTGAATGGAATATAGATGCTTGAATGAAAAATGAAGAAAAAGAGGGGGGTGGGGCTTCGGCTATGAGAAGGCCGAGAGGGAGGAGCCGAGAGGGGAGGGAGGAAAAAAGGGGAGGATAAAGTGGTGGAGTGAAAATGAATTGATCATGATACTTGTGCTTGTTTTTATGCTTTTTATTTGACTAAATGTGAGTGGAAATAGTAATTGACAAGAGTAACCTTTTAGCATAAGTTGGATAAATTTGCATGCAAGGACAAATAGGTAATTTGGCTAGTAAAATGAGAGTTAGTGGGGTTGGAATTGTCTTTTTAGCCCTTCAAGTTGAATTGGTGGGTATTTGAATGCAAGGGTATTCATGTAAATTGCTAATTACTAAACAACTAATTTTCAAAGATTTACTTTTATAAAATAAAATAAACATTCGAAAATTATAAAAATTGTACCATAAAATAACTTGAATTTTTAGACATTTTATGAAATCAATTTTGTGATTTGTGAATGAAATAATTTTTAAAAGATAAATTTCCATGGTAAAGAATATTCTTTATAAGTAAAAAATAAGAGCAATTAATAAAACTTTGGGTTTGAAAAAAAATTCATATTTTAAATAAAGCAATTCATAATGTAGCAAATTCTATTCACACAAATGTACAATCAATAAGTATATTTATAATCGACTGTAATATTATACAGAGTTCATAATTAATATTACACAAAATATCTGTCATAACAGTTTGTCTGTCAACATGAAAGGATCTCTTACAGTAACTTCTACTCCTGTTTGTATCTTTTCTTCATCGAAACCTAATCCAGCTCTATCTCTAGGTTGCTTGGCTCTCAACCCAAATGTTGCGAGTTGATTAATCATAAGATTGGATTTTGGTTCAACTGGAGTAGCTTTCTTCTATAACAGCTTCTTCTTATCAGCAATTGTCAGCTTTTTCAAATCAACTTGATCATTATCTGTGGTTGATGTCTTGATAGCTTGATCAAAATTTGTTGTTTCTTCTGTAGCTTGATGTTCTTCATTCTGAATAACTTGAGCGATATCAGAGGCTATTTTAGATTCTTCAATTAACTTTCTTCTTTTCAGAATTTGAACAGTTTCATCTTCTATCAAATCATCATCATGCATTGTAGCTTGATAGACAGGAACAGAAGAACTTATCTTTTTCTAAATCTTTAAAGGTTCACCAACCTTTTCTTTTCCTTTTGACTTAGGATCAATCTCAGTTTGTGATCTAGTCTTGGACTTTGAAGCCTCAGAACTTGACTTTTCCTTAATCACAATGCCTTTTTCCTTAGGCCTTGAAGGTTTCTTTGCATCTGAAGCTTTAGACTTTAGATTTGTCTTCTCAGCTGCAAATCTAGCTTCTTCCTCCTTGACAGTTTCCAAATCCATTCCTGGATTTTGTTTCAGAAATAATCTTCTAGCTATCTCCTCATCAAGTGTCCGGATATTAGGATCTTTGTAATAAATAGTAGTCTGCTTCCCCTTTAGTTTCAGAGTTTGTAAAAACTTCTGAGAGTCTTTAGATCCTGACTGAATCAGGATATCAGAACTAAACATCAGACTTTGCTTATCAGAACTTGACTTGTTCTGTGTAGAAGATTTGCTAACATCAGAAATTACTTTATGTGAAGATTTTCCTTAAACTTTTCCTTGACCTCTGTTCTTATCAGAGTTTCCCTGGTCATCACCTTTGTCATCCTTCTTCTTCAGTATTTGAGTAGGTGAGCATTTGGACTTAACTACCTTCTCCCCCTTTTTGGCATCATCAGGAAGTAAGAGAGAGAGAAGAAGTTCAACTGAAGATTGGATCTCATCCAATTGAGCTTTTTGAGAAGCTTGATTTTGTAGGACCTCAGTAATTTGGGCCTGTTGCTTCTCTTGAATCTTCTCAATGGCTTCAACTTTCTCAGGAGTAGGTTTGATATATCTATTCTTGTCAAGCTTGATCTGTAGATCTAGCTTATCAGCATTTTCCTTTAGTTTATCAACCTTAGCATGAGTAATGGAATGTAGACCATGAAGACTTCTTGTACTCATAGCTGTAACCTTGAGTTGAGTCTTGAAATCAGAATTTGACAATAACACATCAGCTTTTGACACATGCTCTGTCAGAATTTTGGTGCTTGGAAGAAAATCTGATTCATTCCACTTCTTGGTCCACTCCACACCTCTGTGAGTATCCTCTCAAGGAATAGGTGCATCCTGTTCAACAAATTTCTTTACCAATGCTTCCTAGCCCAGAATGGGAGTTGTAGTCTCAACAGAAACATTGTCTTCAGAACTTGAGGAAAACTCATTACGTTCTGACAACACTACAATGTGTGAAGCAACTGGAGATTCAGGAATAACATCATCTAAATTCTGAGCATCAGAATTTATCTCCAGAACTGGTGTAGATGGTATCTCAGCATCTAAGATTGGAGAATGAGTTAGAGATTATTGAGATGCTGTAGAAGCTTCCAAATAAAGAACAGTTGGTATAATCATCCTTTGAAGATCAATTTCAGGATTTAATCCTAAACCTTCAACTATTGTCTCTCTGACTGGAGAAACAGTAGGAGTGATCACTGTATCAGGAATAGTGTCTTGAGCTTTAGCTGGAAGGGCTTCAATGATAATTGGCTCTTTTAAGAGCAGAGATTCCTGATCCCCTTCCTCAGCTTCTTCAGTATCTTCTGATGGTGATTTAACATTATACCTCTTTGCCCTCATTTTCTTTAATCTCCTTGCCAATGAAGGAGTTGCCTTTTCAGCAGAGTTTACAGTTCTTTTCCTCTTCAAAGTATCAGAACTTTGAGCTTCAGCATTTACCTGAGGGATTGACCCTGCGGCTTCTGTTTCTTTATGAAAATTAACATTCTTAGCTTCAACTATCACAGGTTCTGAAGCATGAACCTGTGATTCAATTTTCTCTTCACTATCAGATTCATCTCTGAGAATCATCTTCCTTCACTTTTGTGGAGGTTGAGGAACAGACTTTGCCCTCTTAGAAGGTTTGGAAGATGAAGGCCGATGGTATGTGCTGATGGTTGGTATGATTGTATTGGTTTGAAATATGTCCTAATGGTTGGTTGTTATTTTTGTTGAGAAGTTTGAGGTGTTTGTGTGGTGGTGGTAGGAGTTGAAGGTTGAGGTTCAGAAGGTTGAACATCAGGATATAGTGCAGTGTATGTAACTGGATCATAGTTTATTAAGGCTTGTTTGATGGATATAGGAATTTGGAGGGGTCTCAACACAGCTTTCTTATTATCATTAGATAATAAGTCATTAAAAGCTCTTTTAGCTAGTCTAAATGGTGGAATTAATTCACTAGCTAATTGGGGCTTAATAAAAACTATAAATAAGCTGACAGAATCTAGCAAAATAGACAGTATTCCTATCTTCTGTCATCCTATCCCCAATAAATCCTAAAATAGCACTTGCATAATCAAAATCAGTTTGATTAATGAGAGCATACCCGATTTGTTGACCGAGTATAGGGATTGCATCGAAATTAGAACATTTGTTGGCGAAGGCCTTTGTAATGCAGTCAAAGAAGAAACTCCATTCCCTCCTTATGTAAGGTCTCTTCAATTGACCCAGCTTTGCCAATGTCTTTTCATACCCCAGAATGGCCATCATCTGTTGAAGAACTGGCTCCTCAACGTCCAAAAAATGCAATTCTCAGGTAGTTGCAATGCTTGGCGAACTGTAGCCAAAGTCACGACATGCTCATCCTCCCCTGTTATAAAGATGATACTTGGGGACCCTTGAGCACCACCATCATCATAGATTCCACTTCTCCAAAACTCCAGCACTTGGGTTCCAGAGATTGCGTCAGGTTGGGTCAAAGCATACCCAATATCAGAATTAGCAAGGAAATCCTGAATAAAGTGAAGTTCCGATGAAGCTTCATCCTTTCTAAGAATAGACGAGTAGTTGTTAGGAACAAACTTAGCTCCATTGAAAATCATGTCTTTTGGTGCCATCTCTGTAAGAAATTAAGTGAGAAAGAGATTGTTGGCAAGGTGTTTGATAAAAGTCCTGTAAGAAAACGCTTCAGAGAATATTAGAGAGAGAGAGAAAATAAGAGAGATTAAGAATAGAAAAAAAGTAAAAGATTAGAAAATCTTGTAACTCCCATATATATATACTCTCTCCACTCAACAGTTATATTTTTGAAGCATGAAAGACAATTTACACCAGGCAACGTGTGAACAATCAATAAAAAGTTAAAGCAAGAGTTAATGGGCACATGAAATAAGCAATAATTACCGTGCACATGCAATTTTTCAGGGCATACACGTTTACCACTAACCCTTAATGATTATGACTGTTTTTATCTCACCTAATTATATTATGATTGAATATGACCGTTCAGTATTTACCACAAATAAGTCAAGTAAATAAAAAATGCCACCTAAGCATCAGAGTTTCCATCAGGATTTACATCAGAACTTGACTATTCTTAGGACTTAATGGTCATCAAAATCTGGCTTCTGTACTCAAAAAGTGAATGTTTGTTTCTGTAATTCTTCATATAAATACTGACTTGTTTTCTTCAGAGTTTAATCATCAGAACTTCCATCAGAACTTGTCCTCAGAATTGATGCATATGACACTTAACTGTTTGTCAGAAACAACTTAATCACCACAGTAATTTTCATCATTCATATGGAGTGAAAGTGTGTGCATTCAACAGAATATCAGATAAAGATTAAAGTCTGATATACTTCAGTACATCTTAGAAATAAGGCATAACTAAGAAAAGTGCTTAAAATCTGTCATCAATCATGAAGTCTACTATAGAACAAATTTATGCAAGAGTCCACCTCAACTGTTTGTGCTCATTTTATGCATCTTTTGAAATTCCTTTTTACAGTGGCTTCTCAGTGTAAGTGAGTCACAACTGCTTATCAGAATTTATGCTATTATCAGATTATTTGTCCAGTAATCAGAGAATGTGAAAAGTCACCAAAAAAAAATTATTTGCTTTTCTAATGCATATTACTTAATACCAGCAATGCACTTGGGTCGTCCCTTTCACATATTTACTCTAGATCTCAAAGGAGTACCTGACTTTTATTTTCTTTTCTTTTGATAAGTGAGGCTTATCAGCATTTAGTTCATCCTTAAGATTTACTGACATCAGAATTTGACAGATAAGAAGCAAGAATCTAGTTTGTGACTTAGTAATAAGATAGACAAAGTAAGCTTGACTAAGCTCAATATCAGAATTTTCGTGTGTTAATAAATTTCCACATAAACAACTAATTCAAACATGGGATTTCTCGTATGTTAAAGACTACTAGGTCAGCATCTGGCACAGTTATCCTCATTTGATTGAATTGTCACAAAACATTCAAAACACTTATCAGAGTATATAGATCCATATCAGATAACAATCAGCATTTAATGAAATTCAATTTAATCACAGATTACATGAAGATAAGACAATCTGTAAACACTGATCATAAATTCTGATGCATGAGAACAAAAACTAAGCAGATTTAGAGAAAGAACCTGAAACCATTCCAAGTTTATTTACCAGTCTTGTAAAAGTAGCTTCATATAGTGGTTTTGTGAAGATATCTGCTAGTTGTTGATCTGTTGGAACAAAATGCAATTCCACTGTTCCTTCAATCACATGTTCCCTTATGAAATGGTACCTAATGCTGATGTGCTTTGTCATTGAGTGTTGAACTGGATTACCTGTCATAGAAGTGTTGAACTGGATTACCTGTCATAGAAATAACACTATGATTATCACAGTAAATAGGTATTTTAGAAAATTTTAACCCATAATCCAATAACTGATTCTTCATCCAAAGAATCTGTGCACAACTACTTCCTGCAGCAATATATTTTGCTTCTGCAGTTGATGTGGAAATTGACTTCTGTTTCTTGCTAAACCAAGAAACCAATCTGCCTCCAAGAAATTGGCAGCTTCCACTAGTGCTTTTCCTATTTATTTTACATCCTGCACAATCTGCATCTGATTAACCTATTAGCTTAAAATCTAATTCTCTAGGATACCACAATCCTAGATCAGCTGTACCCTTGAGGTACTTGAGAATTCTTTTCACAGCTATTAAGTGAGGTTCTCTTGGATCAGCCTAAAATCTTGCACAAAGACAGGTAGCATACATGATATCAGGTCTACTTGCAGTTAAATAGAGTAAATAGCCAATCATACCTCTGTAGTTAGTAATATATATTGATGAACCAATATCTTTATCTAACTTGGTTGCAGTAGCCATGTGAGTGAATGTAGTTGAACAATCTTGCATTCCAAATTTCTTCAGTAAATTTCTGGTGTACTTGGATTGACAGATAAAAGTACCTTCTTCATTTTGCTTGACTTAAAATCCCAGAAAATATCCGAGTTCTCCCATCATACTCATTTGATATCTTAACTGCATTAGTTTTGCAAACCTTTCACAGAGTTTGGCATTTGTAGAACTAAATATGATATCATTGAAATATATATGTACCAAAAGTAGGTCCTTTCCATGGTTGAGGTAGAACAATGTTTTATCAATTGTACCTCTGTGAAATCCACTTTCCAGAAGGAATTGAGCTAAAGTCTCATACCATGCTCTAGGAGCTTGTTTAAGGCCATAAAGTGCTTTGTCAAGCCTACAGACATGATTTGGAAATTTTGAATCTACAAAGCCTGGAGGTTGTTCAACATAGACCTCTTCTTCCAATTCTCCATTAATAAAAGCACTTTTCACATCCATTTGAATAACTTTAAACTTTTTGTGAGCAGCATAAGCCAAAAAGATTCTTATGGCTTCCAATCTAGCAACTGGTGCAAATATTTCATCATAATCAATACCCTCTTGTTGAGAGTAGCCTTTAACAACCAGCCTTGCTTTATTCCTTGTAATTATTGTGACGACTGAGAATTTTGTGATATAAGTAAGCGAATAAAGTGAGATTTATGTGAAGTGATTATAATTGTGTGATTAAGTGTTGATTAATTATCTTTACTGTATATTAGAATTTAGGAGCGTAAGTAGAAGCATTCCAATTTAAAGAGTCAGCTTAGGAGATAAGCTGTGTTGTCGGGCCGTCAGGTAGAACGAAACCCGTCCTAAAAAGGGGTTAAGATATTTAAAATGTGAAGTATGTGTTATTATGTGAAATGAAATGTTTAAGTAAAGTATTTCGTCCTAGTGAAGTGTCGGTCAATATCGAGAAGCCTAATCGAAATGAAATGTTAAAGAAGGATAAATTTCTATGATCAGACATGAGTAGAGCTGTGTTCTTATGTGTGCTTACTTGTCTGTATGCATGATTACGTGATCTTTTGACATTTTTATGGATTTAAGAGAATTATTTGATTTAAATAAAGGTTTATTTAACCTTCGCGCATTTTTATGAAATTATCAGAGTAAGATAAAGGCATGAGAATTGTTCTGTTATCTTCGAAATAGTCCTAGAGACTTTCTAAAAATGATGAACGGATTTATTTGATGGTCATTGCATTTTAAATTGATTTTATGTGGAAAAATGTTATTATTAAAGCGAATTTGCGAAAATCATATAAAATCAACCGTACGCTCAAAATCTTATTATGAGTAATGGTTGGAAAGCTAATTTCGAAATCTACGTTTTAAAATTGTCAATCGCTATAATTTTCAACTTTCCGAGAGAGATATATTTATTATTCCACCAATATTCTATGGGAGTAAAAAGAGAAAGGAAAATTAATTTAAAAAGGGAATTAGAGAAGTACTAAATTGCCCTTGTCCTTATTATTTATAAACTCATCCTCTCCCTTCCTTTTCTTTCTTTCTCCCGTGCACACCATTCTCTCTTTTCTCTCTTTCTTCCTCACTCTCTCTCTCGGCTACTCTCTCTCTCGGCTCTCTTTTCTCTCTTGGTATACTACTTGTTCCTTTGATAAATCTCACCAATCCTTCTCAAAATCTCTTGATAAACACATATAAGTAGGTATTAGAGTGTGCATGTGTGTATATCCACTTGCATACAAGCTCGATGTATGTGTGTGTATGTGTGTTCATGCTTTGATGCGTGTATATATAAGTATATATGTTCCAATATGTGCTTAAGGAGGTGATTTTATGATTGAAAAATGATTCTTAAAGCTAAATGAGTCTTGCATGTGCCTTGTGTGTGCATTAATCGGAGGTCTCAAGGTTGGAAACCTCGAAATGAGGCACCGCCGAGAAACCACCGCCACCGGTGATGAACTCCGGTGAACCGGTGGTGAGTTGTGATGTTAAAACTGAACTCTAATTCCACAAAACTTGATTTTTGGTGTTTGCATGCTTGGTTTGTTTGAATTTCAAAAAGGGTTTTGATTTTTAAAAGTTAAGTTGATAATTGCTTGATAAGAATGAGTTGTTGAAGATTAAGTTTATAAATTATATTTTGATTTGAACGACTAGATGTATTTAAAGCTAAATTAGACCATGCATGTGTTTATTTGATTTAAAAGCCGCATAGGGCTTTGGTTTATTAAGAAGGAATTGATTATAGTTGATAAAAATGATTGTTTGATGATTGTTTGGAAGTGATAACTTGAATGGAGTGTTTAATGGGATTAGGAAGAAGAAATTCGAATATAAATATGAGATTATAAGTTGCCTTGGTTCGAATTTTATTGATAAAGAAAGAAGAATTAAATTGGTGTGTTGTTCTTGCTTGAATTTATTAGAATTTAGGATTAAACCATGGAAAGATGCTTGCATGCTATGTATGAGATCAAAAATTGAAATGCATGTCGATTGTTCTTGAAAATTTGAATGATATAGTTGTTTTTTATGAGAATATAAAGTCGGATTACGTGAATGTTTGATCGATTATATGTTACATGGATTTGGTATGAAAATTTGCTTGAATTTGGGAGATGTTTATAGGAAGGCCGAATGGTTTATAGTAGTTAAAAGGGTCAAATTCTAATTTAAGTGCTTGAATGGATCAAGAAGATTAGTTAAGGATTGTATGTAAGATTCTGCTTGATTTGCTATGTTTGGTTCGAATTAAAGTATAAAAGAAAGATGATGATTGATTTGTGTTAACTATGGTTGTCGTGTTATTTTAAAGATGACTTTAGGGTCGTTATTGTAAGTTTTGTCGTTTGTTTATTCGTATAAGAATTTCAAGTATAAACAGCTATGTGTACTAATATAAAGTATGATTTGACTTCGAGTTGAGATAAGGATGTTTATAAGTCGATTGTCGAGTATATAAAGGTGTAAAGGTTATGAGTAAAGTATATGACGTGTGATGTGCTATGTGCTTATGTGTATAAGCTATACTCGTATATTCGAGTCAAGGGTATAATCGAGCTATCATACTGAGTAATCGTTCCGGGAACGAGAGTTGAGAAACTGATTAAGATTTTGGTTTTATTGTAGATTCGGAGCGTGAGGGCATTCAGACTAGGAAAGGAAAAAGTATACTAGGTGGCAGTAGTTCAACCTTCAGGAAAGCGAATTCAGGCAAGTAACTCTCATTACTTGTGAGAATAGTTATAGAGAGGTTATTGTTCATACCATGTAGAGTATGAAACTGTTAATGATTTGAGATACCCTATATTTGATCTTCATAAACTGTTATTGATAAGCTTTCTGATTCAACCCTTTGGTAACCTGTCCTTTCTGTTCAAGTTATTTGTTAAGCCATGAATTGTATTGAACCCTATAATTACCTTTACGAACCCTTTTTAATGATACCTTATTTCTTGATCACCCTATTGATCCTTGAAAGTACTTGTTATCCTTGATTGAGAATCCTTAGAGTTGTTCCTCGCTTGTCTTTGAATCACTTCCTTAACTTTGTTTTCTTAAAATTTGACTTAAGAATGAGTTTCGACTTGAAAGAGTCTGAATGATTTCATATTCTTAGTAATGATAAAATGAATTTAGAAAAACCTACTTTTTCCAACTCAAGGTTTTCCAAACGTATTCCTGATGGATTGGATTGAGACGTAAGAGGCTAGTGGGACTAGTCCAGTCATGGTAAGAGGCTAGCGGGGCTAGTCCAATTTAAGGCTGAAATTATGTCGATTGGTACCTTAAAGACCGGATGAAGGTCGGTACGGGCTGATCACCCATATTATAATGAAATGGAAATATAAAGTGATCCAATCAAAGGTTCTATATTGATTATATAAAATGGAACTGAAACATCCTGTTCAGTAATTGATTCTTGAAAATGAAAAATGGTTTATATCGCTTTGAAAAGAGTTGATTGTGATATTGTGAAGTTTAAAGCTCGTGAACCCTGATCTTAATCTGTTGATCATATAATTGGTTTCATATAGTGAAATACTGTTGCTTTCATTTCTGAAAGATCTGTTCTGATCCTTTAATGATTTATGATGAATGTCGGCTTTCACCCTGCTTTGAACCTTATTCCTTGAAAGCCCCATATTTTTTTCCTTCATAACCCTTCCTTAATCCAAAAGATGAGAATCTGCCACCTAGAACAAATAAAGTAGAATGCCCTGAGATTGGTAAAGTATATTGTGGATTTCATATCGCAGAACGGCTTTATAGTTACTTACTGAGTTTTATACTCATATGTTTTGTTTTAATATAACCATGGCAGTTAAGCAAGAAGATGGCCAGGCTTAGGCGCACTGTTCGTTAGAGCGTACCTGGTGGTCCCTATCATGTTGAGGGCTTCCGGTTTCCAGAGCAGGTAGTGGTATTTCTAAGTGAGCAAGTGCTTAGACAGAGAATTGTAAAGATACAATGGGTTATCTGTCGGTTCCAAGCTGGAATCGATTATATTTATTTAATTTTATTTTGGGGTTGTAAGTTATATTTTATGAATGGTAGTTGTAATCTTGTCTCATACTTTATCCTGTTTGATCCTGTTAGTAGTTAATCGGGGTTTATGCTTATTTAATTATTAGATTAAAGGTGTGTGGGTCCGCATTTCCTTACCCTGAGATTGAGGGCGTCACAAGTTGGTATCAGAGCTACAGGATCTAGTACCTGAGACAAGTTAGGAATAAAAAAAGGGTATTTTAGGTATATATATGTATATCGCGAGAGAGTTCGACTCACATAGAGTTGAGTTAGACTATTAGATATAGTCTAAGGAAAGTGTGTAATAGTGAAATGGAAACTAGAGTTAGGGTGTGAGTTAGCTGGAAGCTTTATTTAACCCTAACATTGTTTCTTGGTTGCTGTTTTGTGTTTTCTCTCAGGATCCCAGTAGTAGTAGTGACTCAGATTCAGAGATTAGTTTGACCTGTACCCTAGTGGACCCCATTCCACCCTCTCTAGAGGAGCCTGTGTATGTTAGTTCAGACCCAGAGGAGGACCCTTCTGAGAGTAGTGAGATCCCTATGCAGATTTCACCCTTGAGGCAAGATTCAGAGACCCCTGCCCCTGAGCCAGAGTCTGAGATGCCTAAGACTGTACCTGTCAGTGTTGGTGGTAAGTTAGCCCAGGACCGAGACTTTATTTACTCCTGTATTCCTGAGTTGGGAGTTTTGGTGGATAGGTTGATTCGAGACTCTAGGTAGAGGACCTCAGTAGTGATGGAGGAGTGGAGAGCTAGGATTCAGTTGGTGGAGCAAGTTGCCCGGAGGAGATTGGATGAGGGACCATCCACTAGTGATGCTGATGCGGAGGCCCGGAGGCTGCATAAGATTATTCGCTGGATGTTGGTTGTGTTGAGAGAGATTCTGGATGATTAGACGGGACTGTTGGTTGAGCCCGTAGTTGTGGTTTTTTCAGTGCCAGTAGGCTTTGGGATACTTGGTCAGATGCCGGGATCCCTTTTTCATTTATTATGTTGCATTTTAAATCATTGTAGCAGTAGTTGTTAGAAGTTGGGGGTAGATAGGGGGATATTTTCCAGTTTTTCCTCTGTTTAACCCTGCTATATTATTGTACCTTATTTCAGAATTTGTGATAGCCAGACTTTTCTTTATGTACCCTTTGTTTAAATAAATCTATTATCTTGTTTTCCATTGTGCACCCTAAACATCTCATAAACTGTTCTAAATATCATGTTTCCATACAACCATGTTTAAAATTCGTAATACTCTATCCTGTGCCATGATAAAACAACACTGATATGAGAATTATGTAGTAATAGGATTGCATGTGCAAAATTGGGTAAAGCTTAAAACCCGCAAAAGAGATTTTATAGTAAAATATTGTTATGCATGCCATGCTATCGTATTGCTAAATAATTGCTCAATCAGGTTTGTAAGAAATGGCCAACTCACCAAATCACCAAGAAGAAGAAATTCCAACCCAAGACCCAGAAGTAAACTCAGAAACCACCATGATGAGGAGACTTGCTCAGCTTTTGCAACAACCTGTGGCCCCTAAAGTTGGAAACTTCAAACACTTTCAATCTGTCCATCCCCCAGAATTCTTAGGTTTGCCAGACCCGATTAAAGCTCAGTCATGGTTAAGAGAAATGGAAAAAGCTTTTGAGTTAGCAGAAGTTAAAGACGACAAGAAATCTCAGTATGCAAGTTATTACCTTAAAGATGAAGCAAGTTTCTGGTGGGAATCTTCGAAGGCATTGTTGGAAGGTAAGGACTTAACATGGGAGAAGTTCACTGAGATATTTCTGGAGAAGTATTTGCCGAGATATATGCAGGATCAGTTGAAGATGAAATTTCTGGACCTTAGGCAAGAGGATATGTCGGTAGCGAAGTATGAAGTGAAATTTTCGGAGCTGTCTAGATTCGTACCTGAGTATGTGAACACGGAGGCAAAGAAGGCTAAGAGGTTCCAACAGGGACTTAAGCCATGGATTAGGAGTCAAGTAGCGTTGTTGGAGATCAAGAATTATGCTTCCTTGGTACAGAAGGCAATGATAGTGGAAGGTGAGCGTGAAGCTGCGAGGAGAGAAAATAAAGAAAGAAAAAGGAAATTTGAAAGCTCGAAGCAAGAGCAAGGGAGTTCAAAGTTTAGAGGAAAGTTTGGAAAGAATGGTGGAGGTCAGAACCAAAAGTTTCAGAAGTTTAAACCCGGTAATGGAGCTCAGAAGAACCGTTTCCAGAAAGCAGGATAGCCGGGGAAGGATAACAGACCTCAAATTCGAGAATGCAAGAATTGTGGAAAGAGACACCCGGGAAGGTGTAATAAGTTGGATGTGACATGTTTCAAGTGCAACCAAAAAGGGCATTATTCTTCCGAATGCCCAAGTGGAGCAAGGAAGCCTGACTTGGCTTGTTTCAAGTGCGGAAAGGTGGCCATATGGCTAGGAATTGCAAGAGCAAGTTCAGAAGGCCAATGTTCTTAGGATTGTCTCCCAGCACCATCAGCTCAACCCAGAGTTAGAACCTTTAATATGACAATGAAAGATGCGATGCAAGATGTGGACGTGGTAGCAGGTATTCTTGTTATTAACTTAGTAGAAGTAAAAGTATTGATGGATTCTGGAGCAACTAGATCTTTTATCTCTGAAAGTATTCTTGATAAGTTAAATTGTGTTGCGTACCCTCTGAAACCTAATTTGATTATAGAGGTAGCAAATCAAGAGAAAGTTATTATTAGCAAAGTTTGTCCCGATTATGATGTGGCTATAGAAGGACGACACTTTTCTGCTGACTTAATTCCCTTTAAGTTAGGAGAGTTTGAAGTTATACTAGGAATGGATTGGTTGTCAAACCATGAGGCGCAAATAGAATGTAAAAGTAAGAAGGTGAAGTTAAGAACCAAGGATGGTGAGGAAGTGATATTCAAAGGAAAGAGGCAAGAGAAGAAATTCCTAACGGCTATCGAGACAAGGAGATTAATACGTCAAGGATGCGAAGTTTATTTGGCTCATATTATGGATGTAGAGCAAGAGTCCGTAAGGATCGAGGATATTCCAATAGTAAGAGATTTTCCGGATGTGTTTCCTGATGAATTTCCTGGATTACATCCAGATAGAGAGATCGAGTTTACGATTGATTTGGCTCCTGGAACGGAACCATTATCGAAAGCTCCCACTCGTATGGCGCTAGTCGAGATGAAGGAATTGGCTACTCAGTTGCAAGAATTATTGGATAAAGGAGTAATTCGGCCGAGTGTAACCCTGTAGGGCGCACCAGTGTTGTTTGTAAAGAAAAAGGATGGAAGTATGAGGTTGTGCATTGATTATCGTGAATTAAATAAGTTGACGATTAAGAATAAGTACCCTCCACCGCAAATTGATGACTTGTTTGATCAGTTAAAAGGAGCTTTGTGTTTCTCCAAGATTGATTTAAGATCTGGGTATCATCAACTAAAGATTAAAGTGGAAGACATACCCAAGACAACGTTTCGAACGAGATATGGGCACTATGAGTTTTTGGTAATGGTATTTGGTTTGACGAATGCGCCAGCCGCATTTATGGATCTTATGAACAGAGTGTTCAAGAAATATTTGGATTAATTCGTTATTGTGTTTATTGACGACATACTGATTTACTCCAAGACGGAAGAAGATCATAAGGAGCATTTGAGAATTTCTTTAGAAACTCTGAGGAAAGAGAAGCTATACGCTAAGTTTTTGAAGTGTGAATTTTGGCTAAAGGAAGTGCAATCTCTTGGTCATATAGTTAATAAAGAAGGAATCAAAGTGGACCCAACCAAGATAGAAGCTATAATGAATTGGGAAAGACCCAAGACTCCTACGGAAGTCAGAAGTTTTCTGGGATTAGCCGGATACTACAGGAGGTTTGTGCAAGATTTCTTTAAGATTGTTGTCCCATTAACGAAGTTGACAAGAAAGAACGAGAAGTTTGTATGGACAGAAAAGTGCGAGGAAAGTTTCCAAGAGTTAAAGAAGAGGCTGGTAACCGCCCCAGTGTTGGTGTTACCAGATGAAAAAGGGGAATTTGTGATATTCAGTGATGCTTCATATAAAGGACTTGGATGTGTGTTAATGCAACACGGGAAGGTAATATCATATACTTCAAGGCAACTCAAGCCGCACAAGCAAAAGTATCCAACGCATGATTTGGAATTGGCAGCAATTGTGTTTGCCCTTAAGATTTGGAGGCATTATTTATACGGGGAAAAATGCGAGATTTATACAGATCATAAAAGTTTAAAATATATCTTCACACAAAAGGAATTGAATATGAGACAAAGAAGGTGCTTAGAATTGATCAAAGATTATGATTGTACGATAAACTATCATCCTGGAAAGGCAAACGTGGTAGCAAACGCTCTAAGTCGCAAGGAAAAGTTGAATATGCTAACGTCATCGGAAGAATTGATCAAGAATTTTGAAAAGATGGAAATAGAAGTGCAGACTCCAGAATTTGGAGGTGAAGCTATATATGCGATGTCATTCCAGCCTGAAATATTGGAAAAGATTCGATGTTGTCAAGAGCAAGCGATGAATCACGAAAATGATAAGTTGACAGGAGAAGAAATTAAAGCTCAAAAGGATGGAGAAGGAATATACCGTGTTAACTCACGTATTTGGATACCTAATATTGTGGAGCTAAAGCATGAGATTTTGCAAGAAGCACATAACTCGAGATTTTTAATTCACCCTGGAAGTACAAAAATGTACCAGGACTTAAAAGAGAGTTATTGGTGGCCAAACATGAAAAAGGAAATTGCGGAATGGATAAGTAAGTGTTATACGTGTCAAAAGTCAAAGCAGAACATCAGAGGCCAAGCGGATTGCTTCAGCCCCTGGATATACCAGAATGGAAATGGGAACATATTGTGATGGATTTTGTGGTGGGATTACCTAAAACCAAGTCTAATCATGATGCGATTTGGGTGGTAATCGATCGGTTGACAAAGTCAGCACATTTCTTGCTGATAAATGAAAGGTTTTCGTTAGAAAACTTGGTCAAATTGTATTTGAATGAGATTGTGATGCGTCACGGAGTTCCTGTATCTATCGTGTCTGATAGAGATCCAAGGTTCAACTCGAGATTTTGGAGAAAATTCCATGATCATTTGGGAACTAAGCTGAAAATGAGTACGGCATATCATCCGTAGACAGACGGACAAAGTAAAAGGATAATTCAGACAATTGAAGATATGTTGCGAACCTGTGTAATAGATTTCAAAGGAAATTGGGATGATCATTTTCCATAAATTGAGTTTTCCTACAACAACAGTTATCACGCGAGTATTGGCATGCTGCCATATGAAGCATTGTATGGAAGAAAATGTAGGTCCCCTACATATTGGGACGAGGTTGGTGAGCGCAAATTATTTGGCCCAGAGCTGGTTCAACAGACGAAGGAAAAAATAGAAATGATTCAGAAAAGATTAATTGCATCTCAAGATCGATAAGAAAAGTACGCAAATCAAGAACAAAAAGATGTGTAATTTGAATCTGGAGATAAAGTCTTGTTAAAGATATCTCCTTGGAAGGGTTTAACCCGATTCAGAAAGAAAGGGAAGCTGAGTCCTACGTATATTGGACCGTTTGAAGTACTGTGACGAGTTGAGAGGGTGGCATATGAATTGGCGCTACCTCCGCAAATGCAACATCTGCATAATATATTTCATGTATCTCTTCTAAAGAAGTATAATGCGGATGCGAGCCATATGATCGAATTGGAACCAGCGGAAATCCAACCAGATTTGTCTTATATGGAACAACCAGTTCGAATTTTGGACTGAAAGGAGATGACACTTAGAAATAAAGTTGTACCTCTAGTAAGAGTGTTGTGGAGAATTTCACTAGTAGAAGAATCGACTTGGGAATTAGAAAGCGAAATGAAAGAAAAGTATCCCCATCTATTCGCTTAGACTAGATTCTGGAGACAGAATCCTTTTAAGGAGGGTAGATTGTGACGACTGAGAATTTTGCGATATAATTAAGTGAATAAAGTGAGATTTATGTGAAGTGATTATAATTTTGTGATTAAGTGTTGATTAATTGTCTTTACTGTATATTAGAATTTAGGAGCGTAAATAGAAGCGTTCCAATTTAAAGAGTCAGCTTAGGAGATAAGCTGTGTTGTCGGCCCGTCAGGTAGAACGGAACCCGTCCTAAAAAGGGGTTAAGATATTTAAAATGTGAAGTATGTGTTATTATATGAAATGAAATGTTTAAGTAAAGTATTTCGTCCTAGTGATGTGTCGGTCGATATCGAGAAGCGTAATCGAAACGCTGAGCGTTGGGCCGTCAGGTAAAACGTGACCCGGAACGCGTAAAAAGGAATAATGTTAAAGAAGGATAAATTTCTATGATTAGACATGAGTAGAGATGTGTTAATATGTGTGCTTACTTGTCTGTATGCATGATTACGTGATCTGTTGACATTTTTATGGATTTAAGGGAATTATTTGATTTAAATAAATGTTTATTTAACCTTCGCGCATTTTTATAAAATTATCAGAGTAAGATAAATGCATGAGAATTGTTCTGTTATCTTCAAAATAGTCCTAGAGACTTTCTAAAAATGATGAACGGATTTATTTGGTGGTCATTGCATTTTAAATTGATTTTATGTGGAAAAATGTTATTATTAAAGCGAATTTGTGAAAATCATATAAAATCAACCGTACACTCAAAATCTTATTATGAGTAATGGTTGGAAAGCTAATTTCGAGATCTACGTTTTAAAATTGTCAATCGCTATAATTTTTAACTTTCTGAGAGAGATATATTTTTTATTCCCCCAATATTCTATGGGAGTAAAAAGAGAAAGGAAAATCAATTTAAAAAGGGAATTAGAGAAGTACTAAATTTCCCTTGTCCTTATTATTTATAAACTCATCCTCCCCTTCCTTTTCTTTCTTTCTCCCGTGCACACCATTCTCTCTTTTCTCTCTTTCTTCCTCACTCTCTCTCTCGGCTCTCTTTTCTCTCTTGGTATACTACTTGTTCCTTTGATAAATCTCACCAATCCTTCTCAAAATCTCTTGATAAACACATATAAGTAGGTATTAGAGTGTGCATGTATGTATATCCACTTGCATGCAAGCTCGATGTGTGTGTGTGTATGTGTGTTCATGCTTTGATGCGTGTATATATATGTATATATGTTCCAATATGTGCTTAAGGAGGTGATTTTATGATTGAAAAATGATTCTTAAAGCTAAATGAGTCTTTCGTGTGCCTTGTGTGTGCATTAATCAGAGGTCTCAAGGTTGGAAACCTCGAAATGAGGCACCACCGAGAAACCGCCGCCACCGGTGAACCGGTGGTGAGTTGTGATGTTAAAACTGAACTCTAATTCCACAAAACTTGATTTTTGGTGTTTGCATGCTTGGTCTGTTTGAATTTCAAAAAGGGTTTTGATTTTTAAAAGTTAAGTTGATAATTGCTTGATAAGAATGAGTTGTTGAAGATTAAGTTTATAAATTATATTTTGATTTGAACGACTAGATGTATTTAAAGCTAAATTAGACCATGCATGTGTTTATTTGATTTAAAAGCCGCATAGGGCTTTGGTTTATTAAGAAGGAATTGATTATAGTTGATAAAAATGATTGTTTGATGATTGTTTGGAAGTGATAACTTGAATGGAGTGTTTAATGCGATTAGGAAGAAGAAATTCGAATATAAATATGAGATTATAAGTTGCCTTGGTTCGAATTTTATTGATAAAGAAAGAAGAATTAAATTGGTGTGTTGTTCTTGCTTGAATTTATTAGAATTTAGGATTAAACCATGTAAAGATGCTTGCATGCTATGTATGAGATCAAAAATTGAAATGCATGTCGATTGTTCTTGAAAATTTGAATGATATAGTTGTTTTTTATGAGAATATAAAGTCGGATTAAGTGAATGTTTGATCGATTATATGTTACATGGATTTGGTATGAAAATTTGCTTGAATTTGGGAGATGTTTATAGGAAGGCCGAATGGTTTATAGTAGTTAAAAGGGTCAAATTCTAATTTAAGTGCTTGAATGGATCATGAAGATTAGTTAAGGATTGTATGTAAGATTCTGCTTGATTTGCTATGTTTGGTTCGAATTAAAGTATAAAAGAAAGATGATGATTGATTTGTGTTAACTATGGTTGTCGTGTTGGTTTAAAGATGACTTTAGGGTCGTTATTGTAAGTTTTGTCATTTGTTTATTCGTATAAGAATTTCAAGTATAAACAGCTATGTGTACTAATATAACGTATGATTTGACTTCGAGTTGAGATAAGGATGTTTATTAGTCGATTGTCGAGTATATAAAGGTGTAAAGGTTATGAGTAAAGTATATGACGTGTGATGTGCTATGTGCTTATGTGTATAAGCTATACTCGTATATTCAAGTCAAGGGTATAATCGAGCTATCGTTCCGGGAACGAGAGTTGAGAAACTGATTAAGATTTTGGTTTTATTGTAGATTCGGAGCGTGAGGGCATTCAGGCGAGGAAGGGAAAAGGTATACTAGGTGGCAGTAGTTCAACCTTCAGGAAAGCGAATTCAGGCAAGTAACTTTCATTACTTGTGAGAATAGTTATAGAAAGGTTATTATTCATACCATGTAAAGTATGGAACTGTTAATGATTTGAGATACCCTGTTTTTGATCTTCATAAACTGTTATTGATAAGCTTACTGATTCAACCCTTTGGTAACCTGTCCTTTTTGTTCAAGTTATTTGTTAAGCCATGAATTGTATTGAACCCTATAATTAACTTTACGAACCCTACTTAATGATACCTTATTTCTTGATCACCCTATTGATCCTTGAAACAGATATTGATCCTTCTGATTTAAGTACCTTGTTATCCCTGATTCAGAATCCTTAGAGTTGTTCCTTGCTTGTCTTTGAATCACTTCCTTAACTTTGTTTTCTTGAAATTTGACTTACGAATGAGTTTCGACTCGAAAGACTCTGAATGATTTCATATTCTTGGTAATGATAAAATGAATTTAGAAAAACCTACTTTTTCCAACTCAAGGTTTTCAAAACAAATTCCTGATGGATTGGATTGGGACATAAGAGGCTAGTGGGACTAGTCCAGCCATGGTAAGAGGCTAGCAGGGCTAGTCCAATTTAAGGCTGAAATTATGCCGATTGGTACCGTAAAGACCAGATGGAGGTCGGTACGGGCTGATCACCCGTATTATAATGAAATGGAAAGATAAAGTGATCGAATCAAGGGTTCTATATTGATTATTTAAAATGGAACTGAAACATCCTGTTCAGTAATTGATTCTTGAAAATGAAAAATGGATTATATCGCTTTGAAAAGAGTTGATTGTGATATTGTGAAGCTTAAAGCTCGTGAGCCCTGATCTTAATCTGTTGATCATATAATTTGTTTCATATAGTGAAATACTGTTGCTTTCCTTTCTGAAAGATCTGTTCCGATCCTTTAATGATTTGTGATGAATGTCGGCTTTCACCTTACTTTGAGCCTTGTTCCTTGAAAGCCCCACATTTTTTTCCTTCATAACCCTTCCTTAACCCAAAAGATGGAAATCTGCCACCTAGAACAAATAAAGTAGAATGCCCTGAGATTGGTAAAGTATATTGTGGATTTCATATCGTAGAACTGCTTTATAGTTACTTGTTGAGGTTTATACTCATTTGTTTTGTTTTAATCTAACCATGACAGTTAAGCAAGAAGATGGTCAGGCTTAGGCACACTGCTCGTAAGAGCGTACCTGGTGGTCCCTATCGTGTTGAGGGCTTCCGGTTGCCAGAGCAGGTAGTGGTATTTCTGAGTGAGCAAGCGCTTAGCCAGAGAATTGTAAAGATACAATGGGTTATTTGTCGGTTCGAAGCCGGAATCGATTATGTTTATTTAATATTATTTTGGGGTTGTAAGTTATATTTTATGATTGGTAGTTGTAATCTTGTCTCATACTTTATCCTGTATGATCCTGTTAGTAGTTAATCGGGGTTTATGCTTATTTAATTATTAGATTAAAGGTGTGTGAGTCCTCATTTCCTAACCCCGAGATTGAGGGCGTCACAATTATGCCATCAATGTTAGTTTTATTTCTGAACACCCATTTTGTGCCAACAATGGATCCGTTCTTTGGTCTTGGCACTAGGGTCCAGACTTTATTTCTTTCAAATTCATTTAACTCTTCCTGCATTGCTTGCACCCAATCAGCATCTTGAAGAGCTTCTTCCACTTTCTTTGGTCCAGTCTGAGATAGAAAAGAATGATGGAGACATTCATTTGATGTTGCAGTTTTAGTTCTGACACCTGCTTCAGGATCTCCAATTATTAAGTCAGGTGTATGTGATTTGGTCCACTTCCTTGCAGATTGAAGTTGACTTCTAGAACTAGATCCTCCCCCATGATCCATGCTGTCTCCATCAGCATTTTCTGATGATCCCCCTGTAGTTATGCTCTCTGAGACTTCAGGATTAGACTTGGATCCTTCAGGATTTGAAGTATCAGAGTTTCCAGAATTATCAGAATTTGGCTCATCAGAACTAGATGAATCAGAACTTGAAGAGCCAGTGATAGGTTCTGATGCTTCTTGAGAGTCTTGAGATGTGGTAGTATTTCCAGCTTGCTCCTCCTGGACAGGTGCATTTTAAGATGTTCTTTCTTTGTACAACTACATTTTGCTGTGGAGTTCCAGGTGCAGAAAATTCCTGTTTGATTCCATGCTCTTTGCAGAACTCTTCCATGATTGAATTCTTGAACTCAGTAAAATTACCACTTCTTATAATTTTAACAGAATTTTTGACCAACTTATCTAGCTGTCTGACATGATCAGTTAGAGTAGATGCAATATCATTCTTCTTGTGCAAGAAGTACGCCCAAGTGTACCTTGTGAACTCATCCACTATAACCATAGCACATTTCTTCTTTGCAATAGACATGACATTGACTGGACCAAATAGATCAACATGTAGTAGGTGATAAGGCTCAAGAATTGATGACTCAGTTTTGCTCTTGAAAGAAGATTTTATTTGTTTTGCCTTTTAACATGAATCACAAAGGCCATCAGGAGAAAATACTGATTTTGGCAGTCCTCTCACAAGATCTTTCTTTACAAGCTCATTTATGTTGTTGAAATTTAAATGAGAGAGTCTTTTGTGCCAATTCCAGCTTTTTTCAATTGATGCTCTACTCAACAGACATATTGCAGAACCATCAGTACTTGTTGAAAGTCTGGATTCATAAATGTTACCATGCCTATAACTTTTCAGAAGCACTTTGCCTGTAGAATTGCTTACAACTTCATAGTGTTCTTCAAAGAAATCCATATGATAACCTCTGTCACAGATTTGACTAACACCTGGCAGATTGTGTTTAAGTCCTGAGACAAGAGCTACTGTTTCAATGATGACATTCCGAAGATTAATATTGCCATATCCCAGAGTTTTTCCCATGTTGCCATCTCCATAAGAAACTCCTGGGCCAGCTTTCTCCACAAATTCTGAGAGCAGGGCTTTATTTCCAGTCATATGTCCTGAACATCCACTATCCAGTACTAAGATGTTTTTCCTGTTGCCCTACAATCACAAAGACCACTAATGGTTAGTTTTAAGGACCCAGACTTGCTTGGATCTTTTGGCCTTTTTAAGTTTGTTAGCATTTGCAGCAGATTTAATATCAGAGTTTATGCTAACATGCTGTTTATCAGAACTTATATCAGACTTTGCATCAGACTTTACACTAGAAGGAATTAAAGTAACTTTCTTCAAAGAAGGTTTTATTTGATAATAATCATAGTACAAACTATGATATTCCTTACAAGTATAAATGGAATGCCATAAACTACCATAATGAAAACAAGGATTTTGTGGCTTAAACCTAATAGACTGACTCTTAACTCCTGACTTAGGAGGTAAAGAGTTTATATTCTTATTCTTCCTGCAAAAAGAGGCCAGATGGTTAGAACTTCCACAGTTATGACACGTTTTCCAAGTCCAAGTCCCCGAATCCACAGGTAAGAGAACAACATCTAAACAACTAATAATACAAAAGTCTAATATCCAAAGTCAAATACATCTACCAATTTTCAATTCCCAAAAGTTCTCTAAACATTAGGGAACAACCAGTTCCCTACCTGCTCCAACATCTGACGGTAGGCATACCCTGAACCACCACAATTCTTACGCGCGATCTGCTTGAAACGAGGCATCTTCGGGCTTAACTGAAGGGATAACATCAATAATAATATTAATGAGCAAAATGCTCAGCATGTGAATAATAGGGTACAACAGTTCATCATATGCTCAATAAAACAGTAATAGAAGGTAAATCAATAATATAAATTTTTCAAGTAAAGTTCAAGATTTTAACAAGTGAATGGAATTAAAATCACACAGCGCTATGAGCAATGAGGGGTGATCAGCCTACATCAAAACTCCAAACCACATAACAAGTGATTCACAATCATTGAGAATCCTCGGCACACATTGGCCATATAAAACCATCAGGCTCCCTACTACTGAGGTTGTAAAACTTTAACAGTGACTGGCGCCTCAATCTTATCATATCATTCAATTCCTTTTTAATAACTCATTTCAATTTAAAAGGAATTCTTGATCAAGGATAATATAACAAGGGGTTGGTAATGACAAAGCTCAAATGAGAGGATGATATTAGTGTTTGGGTTTCCAAAGGAAATGAATCTAATGTATGAGGGTTTTAGGTTCCACTGGATATATTAAGGAACTATTTGTAGGGGGTATTCGCAGAGATACGAGGTAATATGTGAGGAAAAAGGGGTCAATTCAAGTATGAAAGTTCAAGATCCAATTATTGAGTGATGTCAGGGACTAATCAATGTTATCAAATGATAGTCATACATTCACAGGGTATTCAATCATAAGAAACAGAATTATAAAGATAAGTTGAGAGTTCACTTGCCTGAACTACGCTTACTGAGTACTTGAATGGAATCATCTATGGGCTCCTTTCCTGGCCTCCTACTTGAACCTATAATAAATAGTATCCTCGTCACAACTTCTGCTAACTACCCTTTCGCGTATACTATATATACACATACACACACACACACACACATATATATATATATATAAATATACTTAGCACACTGAATTTCAAGTAATATATGCTTCACATAACACATAGCAAAGACATGTCAATGGTATACTTAGATCCTAATCACTCAAGAAATTATCCCTTTTAACAAATAATTAACAAGACTATTACTCTTAATCCTCCTTTACAGACCTCAACACAATCTAAATTCAGTAAGGCACACTTGTGCCTCACCTCACAAGACTCACAAAACCAATGCATACTCTAAACTCTTCCCGGATGCATGCCTCGACACCACTTGTGTGCCTCGACACAAATATACTTTTCTACCTTGGGCCTTTACTTAATTGTGGTTTCTACAGACTCTTATGACATAGTGCAACTCCCAAACTTGACTTGACATCAAGGCCTCACTCATAAAGCACTTAAACACAATGCATTCCTGATAGGCTTCCTAATGCAACTCTTATGGTGACTCTCGGGTGTTTTAGTGGAAATGGGGTATCTCCACCTTGGGCCTTCACTCAAAACCAACTCTCTGAGGTTCCTAAGACTCTAAACTAACCCTTAAAGTTTGAATGACTCAAAAAAATTACCTGGGCCTCCCTAGGCCTCAAGTGGAAGTTGACATAAATTTGCCTTCCTTGATTTCCAAACTGCCTTACTTTTACCAACTTAAAACTCACTTAAATTATTCAATTACTGATTTTAATGACTTGGTAAGCTTCCTAGGACTTCTTTATAATATTATAAACCAAGTCCCAATGAATGACTATCCTAAAACATGATTATAGTGGGTCAAATATGGACTTGTACCAAATCTGCCCTGTTCTGAGTTCCTCTCGGATTTGTGCTTGTGCACCAAACCAAATGCATGATTTTATCCAATCTAAAGCTTCTGGACTCAAGTACATACCAAGTCCTAACTCCACTGAACTTGGGCCTAACAAGGCCTCAAAAATGCATACCTAAAATGACCTAAACTTCTAGTGCTAAAATCTGTCCAAATAGGACTAATGCATCCCTTCCACCTTAACTCCCTTCTTAACCATCAAAACCAATGAACAAACCAACAACAAAACCTAATATCATGCTAACACCTACTGACCTATAGTGCACAAGGTTGATTTACAATTTTATTTAGCATGCAATCAATTATAAGGACAAGCAAAGTAACACCTCACAAGACAAGCCATTACTTAGTCATTTTAAAGCAAAAATTCGAATTACACATGCATGAAAACATCATGACACCTACTGATTTTAATCTCTTTTAATCAAGAAATAATTAAACTATCATTTTAACACATAATTCGTGGCATGCACCTCATAAAAATCAAGTATCAAGGCTCAAAACAAACAAGTATGGTTTCCTAGTCTAAAATCACTTATAAATCAACATGCAAGGGTAAATTTCAACATGCAAGGGCTATAACTAACATGCAAGTCTTAAAACTTAATATAATTGAAGAAATACATAGCATTCAAGAGTTTAAACATTATAATTCATCATTTTTAGAAGCAAAAACGGTTTATAAGTAACATGCAAAGTCATTTTCATATAAATTTCTAAAGAACAATTCATATACATTCGGCTCTTTTAATAAATCATTGCCAAATGCTATGAACAAGATTATGACTTAGAAAGTTGAAGTAAAAATACTTCTCCAAGATCATATCAAGTCCATATCTTTAAGCCATTATGATTTTAGTCCTTAAATCCATGAGAATTCAAGGCCTAAATCTTGGCTACAAGAACACATCAACACATAATAAAACATACCTTTTATGAGCCAATTTTTTCAAGTATAAATGCGGGAATATGAGTGAATTAGCTCCTTGATCAAAGTGTTTGAGAAAATATAAAAAAATGAGAGAAGAGGGGGAGGGGGTGGCTTCGGCCGAGAGGGAGAGAAAGGGGAGGGGAGGGAGTGAAGTAGGTGTGCAAAAATGAGAGAGTAGCTTGTGTTTTTGGTTTTTGATTTGTTAAAGTGGTAGTGGAATTGAGAAATGACCTCTATGCCCTTCTTACAAGCTTAAGCCATTTTGCATGCAAGGGTAGATGAGTACTTTGCTTGGTCAAAGTGAAATAGTGGGGTTGGAAATGACGGTCCTATCCTTGGTCTCTATTATAAGGGATTTTGCATGCAAGGGTACATTAGTAATCTAATAATCATTTTTTATAGAATTAGAAGTATGCTTGAAAAGAATAAATTTTAATAAATAAAGTACACTTCCATAAATCATAAAAATTATATCATAAATTACTTTAAGATTTTAGAAATTTTATAAGAGTATTTTCAAGAAATTTGAATAAAAATAATTTTTAAAAGAATTTTCTTTATAATAATATTCTATAACAAGCCACATAAAAATACAATTTAATTAGATTTTAATGTAAATAAAGTTGTAAAAATATAATCTAGCATTATACCAATTTATCTAATCGTATAAGCACAAAATTTCCATATCCAAATATTTGTACGAAGATTCGAATCGTCACGAAAGAAAATATATTCGTATTTACTTAGTTCACATAATTGCTGGAAAGCAACATTTAGAAACTTATGTACTCACAATACTGCACAGTAATGCCACATCACAGATTTTATAATATCATAATATTTACAGACGTTATAAATTGACTTAATTTGTTCAGTTGCTTTTTCACTTTTATCATCTCCATAACCTGAGCCCTCTTTCCAGTTTCCACTACTTAAGAAGTTCTGAGTTGTTCTTCTAGAGTAATCCAAGTCTTGATAATCTCTCTTTCTTTTTTTAACTCAGTTTTTAGAGATTGATTCAATTTTATCAATTCATCTCTAACATAAAAAGCATCATCTCTTTCTTTCTGAGATTGATGGAACATAACTAACTCTTTTCCAAATAGTCATTCCTTTTCTTATAAGCAAGATTTTCAGAAGTTAATCTTTCACATATTAAAGTGTGTTCACTGTAACTAATAAACATGGTTTTAAGATCTAATCTCAACTCAGTAATATTATCAGTATGAAAAGCATAAGTTGTTTGAGGTACCTTCAATTCAGCAGTTTCAGGGCTGCCATCAGCATTTGCCATTAAAGCATAATTCACCTCATCTTCAGAATCTGAAGAGTTTGTCCAGCTTTTCTTCTTTGTGACAAGTGCCTTGCCTTTATCACTCTTTCCTTTCTTACAGTCCGGAGATATGTGGCCTCTTTCACCATAATTGTAGCATTTGACATTTGAGTTGTCTCCTCTGTCAGACTTTGCACTTTTGCCTTCATACTTTCTGAACCCTTTCTTATCAAAACTTCCACCTTTCTTGGAAAACTTCTTTCCCCTTCTGAATTTCCTATAGGCTATCTTTGTGATACCCTTCACCATAAGAGCACACAATTTCATCATCTCTTCATCAGCATCTATTTCAGGTAAACTTTCAGTTTTTGAATCATCATCATCAGAATTTGATGATTCTGAATCAGACTTTATGATGAGAGCCTTTCCTTTGCCTTTCTTTGAAACAACCACCTTGGGGGATTCCTCTTCAGCTTTAAGAGCAATTGTCCTTGACTTTCTCCCATGTCTCTTGCTCCTTTGATCCATCTCAAGTTCATAAGTCTTGAGCATACCATAAATTTCATCAAGAGTAGTTTCATCAATAGCATAGTTGTTTCTTATAGTAATAGACTTCAAATCCAAAATTTCAGGAGGAGCTAAGAGGAATTTTAGATATGAATCTTCAAGATCATATTCCTTGTCCACCAGTGACAGATCATTCAAGAGTTTGACAAACCTGTCATATAAGTCAGTTAATGACTCATCAGCTTTTGAGTCAAAGTGCTCATACTCTTGAGTGAGTATAGTCCTCCTGTTCTTCTTGATTGCATCAGTTCCCTGGCATCTTGTCTCCAAAGCATCCCATATCTCCTTTGCAGTCTTGCAATGAATTACCCTATTTGAGATGACATTATCAATGGCACTATGCAGCAAATGCCTTACCTTTGCATCCTTGGCAATGGATGAGATATCCTCAGCTGTATACTCACTTTTCTCCTTTGGTATGGTCTTTGCTGGCTGATTTGCAACTACAATAGAGAGCTTGGTTGGCTTATGTGGTGCTTCATTAATTCTGTCAAGGTATTCTGGATCTGTAGCTTCCAGAAACATAGCCATCTTCACTTTCCATATGGGATACTTAGAAGGCCTCAGTATGGGAACCCTAATAGTCTCATATCGACTGTGGGTTTGAGTCTTTTGAGTTTCTTCAGTTTTAGTGGGCTTGGTTGGAGTTTGTTTTTCTTTAGACATGATTGTTTGGATCTTTACTGTATCTGTGTTTACAGATATGCTCTGATACCAATTGTTAGGTCACACAACACTGTAGAAGGGGGTTGAATACAATGTTTAATACAATCAAATCGATTTCGAACACAAGTAACAGTAAACAGATATATTCAATATAATAAACTCTGTTACAATGGAACTGTTCTCTCTCAGTGATGAACAAATATCACTAAGATCTGCTAGGTTACAATGTATGATCTTCTTGATAATGATAACACATATAGTGTAAACCTATATTTGTGTTTATATAGTACACAGTTACAAGATAACTTCTAATTGATATGGAATATAATTCTGTCTCCTAAAATATATCAATCAGATATCTTATACAAGTCTTATTATCTTCTAACTCTTTCCATGCATATCGTCTTTTGTTTTAGTCTCGATCTTCTATCCTGTAAATCAGCTTCCTTCCTTAACTGTAAGTCCTCCCGCACTTAAGTTCTGACATAACCTTTAGTTCTGATATGACCTTAAGTTTTGACTTCCAGTAAGTACTGATTCCCGTAAGTACTGATATTTCCTGTTTGTTAAGATCTGAAAACTAAACATGAAACATATTAGACATGACATCTCAAATATATCTAACAAGTGGGTATTCAGAAACAAGATGGATAAAAATGGCATAGTTGTCAGGAACAAAGCTAGATTGGTTGCTAAGGGCTACTGTTAACAAGAAGGAATATATTTTGATGAAACTTTTGCTCCTGTTGCAAGACTTAAAGCCATCAGAATTTTCTTAGCCTATGCAGCTCATACCAATTTCAAAGTCTATCAAACGGATGTCAAAAGTGCTTTTTTGAATGGAGATTTGGAGGAGGAAGTCTATTTCAGTCAGCCTCCTGGTTTTAAAGATCCAAACTTTCCAGAATATGTCTTTTATCTTTTGAAAGCACTTTATGGATTGAAGCAAGCAACTAGAGCCTGGTATGATACTTTGTCAAAGTTTTTCTTAGAAAATTACTTCACAAGAGGTACTGTTGACAATATTTTATTCTTTAGAAATGTTAATGGCTCTAGCATACTTGTTCAAATTTATGTAGATGATATTATATTTGCCTCTACAGATGAAAAACTTTGCAAAAATTTGCCAAATTGATGCAAAGTAAGTATGAAATGAGCATGATGGGAGAACTAACTTACTTTCTTGGTTTACAAGTTAAGCAAGTTAGTGATGGAATATTCATTAGTCAAACCAAATACATTTATGATCTTCTAAAGAAGTTTGATCTAATGCATTGCACAACTGCAAAAACTCCCATGACCACTGCAACTAAACTTGAATTAAACACTACTGAAAAGTATGTGGATATTTCAAGCTATAGAGGTATGGTTGGCTCACTTTTGTATTTAACAACTAGTAGGCCAGATATAATGTTTGCTACTTATCTTTATGCTAGATTAAAGGCTGATCTTAGAGAGTCTCATTTAATAGCTATAAAGAGAATTTTCAGATATCTCAAGGGAACACCAAAACTTGGCATTTGGTACCCTAGAGATTCTGGTTTTGATCTAACTAGTTATTCAGATGCAGACTATGCAGGGTGCAAAATTGATAGAAAAAGCACGATAGGAACCAGTCAATTTCTAGGAAACAAACTAGTATCCTGGTTCAGTAAAAAGCAAAATTCAGTTTCTACTTCTACAGCTGAAGCTGAATATATTGATTCTGGTAGTTATTGTGCACAGATTCTATGGATGAAAAACCAATTGTTGGACTATAGTCTGCAAGTCGACAAAATTCCTATTTTCTGTGATAACACAAATGCAATTGCCATCACTGAAAATCCAGTACAACATTCAAGAACAAAGCACATAGATATCAAGTACCACTTCATTAGGGAACATGTGATGAATGGTACTGTGGAACTTCATTTTGTTCCAAGTGAGAAGCAGCTTGCAGATATCTTTACCAAGCCACTTGATGAATCCACCTTTACTAGGTTGGTAAGTGAGTTAGGTATGCTTAATTATTCTTAGATTATTTCTGATAATTTCACAAGTTGTAATGTAACTAGAAATTTAATTGATTTTTCTGTTTTTAATGAAAAGTTGGCTAAGTCAAATTTTACATCTCGACGGATGTTCCTTATCCATCGAATTTGATCATCCGTCGAAATAGAATAGCTTGGTAAAAATAAATTACTTTTCTGGATTATTTTAAACCCGACGGATAATTGCTTTATTCTCATCCGTCGAATTGTCTACATCTTAGCTGTTAAAGTTCTGAACATTATCCATCGGATATACTTACAGTCTGTAAATATATCATGACGGATAATTTACAGAATTTTGACAGTTTATTTTATTTTTAAACGGCTATTTTGGGCAATTTTAATTGGGTCTTTAATTTTTACCTTTAATTTTTATCCCATTTTATTTGAGAGTACACAAAAGCCTAACTTCAATTTATTTTTTCTTTTATCTCTCTCTACTGCAATTAACTGTTCTCTTCTCTCTCAAAGCAAAATCCCTTTCTTTCTGTAAATTTCCTTGCTTTAACAATGGAACCAATAGTAAAGATCATGTCTCAGTCAGGATTCATATATGAGAAGAACAACTTTGTGGCACTAGTGAACAAAGAGATACCAGCATCTGAGGATTATCACAAAATGATGGATTTTGTGAAGGGATGCAAGCTTAGCTATGCCATGCTGGAATCACCCACAATCTACTGTGAAGTTATGGAAGCGAAGTGGACAACTGCTGTGTATCAGGCAACTGACAAGACCATAACTCTCTCTGTTAAAGGTAATGAATTCTGCATTGACAGTGATACTATTCAAGCATGCTTTAAAATTCTTGAAAACACTACTACTAAACCACACATAGATGCTGGTTTAGTTAACTTGCTTAATTTTATTGGCTATGCTCTTCCTACAATTAAGTTAAGTGAGATTAGGAGGCTAGGTCTTAGGAAAGAGTGGAGTTATCTGTGTGATGTAGTTACCAAGGTGTTTTCTGGTAAGATAGTAACTTTGATTCTGTCAATACTACCATGATTAACATGCTATATATGCTAGTTACTGATAATTTCTACAACTTTACTGATGCTGTCATGGTTGAGTTAGGCTATAAGTTAGGGGAGATTAAGAAGAGACCTTAAAGTGTCTATTATGCTAGATTCTTTACGATTATTGCTAATCATCTTTGTGAGAATCTTGAGATTGAGAACCCAACCAACAAACTGGATTGTTGCGTTCAAGAAAGGAGAGTTATTACAGATTTAAACAGAGCTAATCACCACAAGGAGGTGCCTCTGGTTTACTTGCCTATCATGGAGGGTCCACATGTAAGTGAGGTAAATACTAATGTCTCTACTCCTTCGACCTCCCAAATTTCTTTGCCATTGACTGTGGTTATGACATCTGTGTCATTGACCCAACAGATGCCTACCCAAGCAACAAAATCCAAACCTTCAAAATCCAAATCAAAGAAGCCACACTCTAGTGTCTCTCAAAAGATGTCAGTTTCAAAATCCACCAAAACCAAAGAGGGGAGTGTGAAGGTAGGTAAGATTGGTGAGAGACAGGGTGAAAATCAAAGAAACCTAAGAATAAGGATGGAGATGTGAGTGTACCCAAACTTAGCCACACTACAGTTTCCCAACAAACTGTGGTGCTTAATAAGGAAATTAGCACATCTCTATTTCATCCTCCCAAAAGGATGCTACTATTGAAACAAGCTCCCAACCAGGAGCACATTCCAAAAGGGCTAGGGACAAAAATTCACCCCAAACTTATACAAGAAAGAAGAAATCTAGAAAACTTGGGGATGCACAGGGATCACACATAGTGCAAACTGAAGCTAAAGACTCAGTCACTGCACCATCTCAAATTGAGTTTGATGTGGCTACAATAAATGTGGAGTCACATCCAAAATCTTTAACAATAGAATCACCAAACACAAAAAATTCTCCCACCAATTCTCTGGATGTGGATATGATACACACATCAATCCCTGATTCTCCTTCTTTAACTATGTTGGAGAAGCTAAAATTCAGTGTAAGTGAGCATCATCTTCTAGATGATTTGTTGGCTCACTTGCCAATTCTTTCAGGAACTGTTGAGACTTCTATGCCCAAACTATCATCAATCTGCACAGAGTCCACAATAGTTTTAACTCTAAACTCTATCATTTCATCTATTCCGGTGGATATTGTTCATCCATTGGCCACTGATTATATCCCGACGGATATGCCTAACAACAATCATCCATCGGCTATCCTAACTACTATCCCGATGGATGTTCCTCATCCATCGGTACTCTCTACACAAGATAATTTTTCAACAATTGTTACAAGTGTAGATGAGTTAGTAATTGTAAAATAACTTCTAGGATTGAGGGAAGGGAGTGAACAGAGTGAGAGGCGGAGTTGCTCTCAGGAAAAAGGAGAGAAAAAAAGAGAGATTATGCAGGCTATTTCTTCCAGTCTGGAAAAAGTGAGTGAGGGGAGTCCCACCATAGTAGGTGAAAGTGAGGGTGTGAGGGTGGCGAGCCAAGGGGAGCCCTTGATGCAAGAAAATAGAGAAAATGAGAGAATACAGGTACATGCGATATAAGGATGGAAGCCATTGCTAGTAAGTCAATGGATGTCAGTGATGCAGAAAAGGAGAAAATATTTCAGCAATAATATTAAGCTATCATAGATTCTATCTCCTTGGATGCTGAGACATTTACTCACCCTGTTTCAGCTTATCAAACTCTAGCTGGACAGGGCAATAAGGCTGTTGAAAGGATGCTAAACTTGGTGCATACTACTGCTTTAATGCAAAGGGCCAAGGCTTCCATAACTACTATGCCTTCCACAGCTGGTAATGACTTTGAATTGGCTGAAGAATCCTTTGGGGATGATGGTGGGGATGATGAGGATGATAGCATGAGCATAGGGGGAGATGCAGACATTCCTTCTTGGATGTTAACCAAAGACTGCTCAAATTCACATCTCCAATCCAGCTTATTCAAGCTCATTCATGACACCCAAATAGTAATTCAAGCATCCACAAATGCCAGTACCAAAAGTTTACTCAAGGCACAGCTGGAATCTCTACAGCTGCATAAGATTCAGGCTCTCCAGCACAGTCAAAATGTGGATGAAATCAAATAAGAAATTTCTGATGTCAAGCAAGATCTTGTAGCACAGTTGGATGCTAGACTTCCAGGAACCACTATGACTGAAATAGCTCAAAAGCTAAGGAAGGAAGCTGATCTGAACAGAAAGGTTGAGGCCATGGACACTAGACTGACAAGTGTGGAGAAGTCAGGGGCCAAAATACTTGCACATCAGGAAGCCCAAACTGGTCTGCTTCAACAATTTGTGGCTGCACAACTCCCTACCTCTACTCAACTTGATGTTAACGAAAAGGGGGAGAAAGATTCACTTGTCCCAGTTAGTCAAGGAGAGCCAATCAGTGAGGGGGAGAATGTGCTAAACATACAAGTTAGTCAATTAATTGTTCCAGAAATTACTTATCCTAAGCCACCAATCCTGGACAACATTGATCTGATCCAGATAGCAGCTGCTAAGTTGGATTCAAAGACAAATTTCAAGAAGCTTGATGTTACAGCAATTGAGAAGGAATTGGATAAATAGAGAAAGATTGATGAAGAAATCACAAAGAAATTTGGTCCCATTAAGAAACCTAACAAGATCTTTCATCACTTCTCTCAAGCCAAGCAAATTTCTGTGAATGAATTAAGTCTAGATAACTTGGAAAAGGGCCAACCTTCATGCATAAAGTCTCCAAAAGCCAACATGATTTTGAAGACCAAAAGAAATTATCCAAAGTCATCTGAAAAAAATCCCTTAGATCTTATGTTTGAGACTCCAAAGCCAGATGAAAAGAAGCTGTTGGCAAGGTCCATTGCATTCTTCAAGGATCCAACTGACTCAGTACAAAAGAAAAGAATTGCCAAAATCTACAGGAATGGGAAAAAAATCTGTGGTGGCTGGACACCCTCAGTTTGCAGAAGCTAAAAAGGAAGAAAAACAAAGAATCAAGCAAGAAAAATAAAAGAAAGATCAAGCTGCTATAGTAGCCAAGCTTCAAGCTGTGAAAACTGCAACAGAGATTTCTGAGAAATAACCAGTTGTAGCTGAAGATCAGGAACAAAAAATGAACAAGGAACCTTAACAAAAAAGGAAGTTCAGATACAAGCTCTATTCTAAAAGAAGATTGGACTTCAATGATGATGAAATGGAAGATTACATTCCCAACTAGTCTACATCTACAAGTCAAACATCCAAGCCCTCAGTGGTACATGAGAAATTTAAGATGGATCCTACAAAGAACTTTCATGGTGAGCCCATAGTTCCCAAGGATGAGCCAATAGCTGGGAAAGTTTGCCGAGCTTAATTTACCAATCTTCAAAAAGCTAAAAAAGACAAAGATAAAAGTAACCAAGAAGGTCAAGCCGGTAAAACTCAGAACCAAAACCTTAACCAAAGCTCAACCAACTGTCAATAAGGAAGATCTTCTATACATCTGTGATATCAAGGAATTTTCAGATATCAATCTCTACATGGATAAATTAGAAGAAGTGAGGGGAATTGATTCTCACAGGAATCTCCCTGAAAAACTGGTGTTCAATTACAAAGGCGGGAAAGAGTTTACATGGCCCCTTCACAAAATTCTCCAAGAAAGTTGTTCTATTTTGATCAAGATCTTCTCATCCTTCAAGATGAATTTTGGATTCAATGTGACAACCAAGAAATTGGTTCTAAAGAAGATAGAAGAACTAAGGAGCAGAAATGCCTCAAATGCACTTCCAAGAACTCTATCCATTCCTTTCACAGGAAATACAGTGCACTTGAGGCCTTACTGGCTGATGGAATTCATGGATGAAAAAGGTGTTAGAAGATTCTTCAGATTGGATGACCAATTGAGTATCTCAAGCAATGAGACTCTATTGGAAATGCAAGGAAAGCTGGATCTATCAAATGCTAAAGAATTTGAATTTCACGGACAGCTCCAAAATCAAATAGAAGAAAACAACTGGAAGCTTGGGAAAAAATCAAGACCATCAAGAAAATAGAAATTATATGCTCAGACTAGAGGAGCACCTTGAAAATGATTGTAAGAAATCTTTGTACACTTCACTTTGTTCAATTTTCAATATATAGTAGCACTTACTAGTTTTTTCTACTTTTATTCAATCTGTATATTGAGGGTGTTTTGTTATCATCAAGTTTCTCTTAATTTATGGCTACAATTCCAGTAGACATAAATTGAGGGAGATTGTTAGGAATATGTTATGGACCTGATGATAAGTTGATTAAAACCCCTTAATAGATTTAACTTAATGATTTGTAGCTCTTGACGGATGTTCTAATATAGTCCCGACGGATGAACCTTATAGTCCCGATGGATGACATCTGAACATCCATCAAGAGTGTAGTTTATGTAACAATAAGTATTGTAGCATATTTCTGCAAACAATAATGTTTTAGTCTAGTAGATTCTGTAGATTTCCTTAAGTCATTTTGACTACTAGATTGATATACAGAATAGGTTGGCTAATTGTAAATATAAGATGTTTTGTAATTCTGTATAAGTGAAATGGACTTAAGTGACAGAAAGGCTACCAACGGATGATCTACAAAGACTACCGATGGATAATCAACAAGGCTCCCGACGGATGACCAACATAGTCCCGACGGATGATCTTATTCAAAATAGAAGTTGACAGTGACAACAAAGTCACATGCGTCGGATGTTTGCAAATGGAATGTGGCAACCTAAGTACAGGTTTTAGAGAATGAAGAAGCATTACCATTTCTGTAATAAATCGAATTTTTGAGACCTTGTAAAACGTTTAATGAATAGTAACCCTGACGGACAGGGAAAACTTTTTAGCCCACACTATGTAGTGCATGAGAAAATGAGTTTCGGAGTTGATATTATGATTATACGTACCAAATGAGTGTATGTAAACGCTATTAGTTTTCGAAAAAATGAACTTTGAAAAACGACCATATTTACGAATCATCGAGGATTACGGGAATCTATATATAATTACGAATTTAAAACCCTATGGATTTATATCCAAGTATGGTAATTCAAAATATAAGAAATAAATACGAAAGGAATTACGTCGCGAACCATTTACGACGAAGTATTATGAAAACGTTTAAGCGACCGAGCTAACGCGTAAATGATTAAATAAACGTAACGCACTAACTAACCATGGTAAGAAAGTAACCATGGTTACTTTATCAAATAGTGAGCTAAGGTATAGGATGATCAACCAAGGCTAAGCAAATAGTGAGCTAAAGGGCTAAACAAGTGGCTTAGCTTGTAAACTAGGAAGCCTAGTTAGATTTGTCCCCAAGATTTGCAACAAGAATAAAATCCAAGGATATAAACTAGAGACTAACAAATAAATATAAGATATCACAAGCTATCACTTGTATTATTCCAAGAAGCAACCAAGAAGCAACAAAAAATTTCTCTCTTTCTCTCCCAAGAACACCCATTCGGCCCTTTTCTTTAAACAAAGAAATCAAAATCAAACCTTCAAGCTCTAGCCATGGATAAATCCAACCATTAATTCACAAGCTTCCTAACAACCAAACTAAGGTAAGATAAATCTTTGAGCTCTTTTTATCAAGGTTTTATGGGTGAAATAAAATCAAGAAAGTTGATAATAAATAGTGTGAATAGTAACTCTTCTTTGGTTTCTTGATTTCAATGGTTGTTTTAGGTTCCAAAAAAGCCATAATAAGCACTCCCAAGACTTCACCATCATCAAGAACACATATCAAGCTCTCAAGAAAGGTAAAAATCTTTGACCCAACTTTATTTAAGATTTAAGTTCAAGATCCTTTTAGTATGTAGTTGTAAACCTGGTTTTGGTGGTAGTTTTGCTGAAATCTTGATGTTAGCTAAGTAGATTTAAGGTTGATTGTTGTTGCCTCAAAAACGTGATGTTCTTGAGATTAGTTAGTGTGCTGATGATGATATGTTGATTGGTGGTGGTAGTATAACTATTTAAGGCATAAACGAAACTTCGATCGTAACCGTAATCTCGTTAAAACGAACAAAACGTAACTTTAAGTTTCTGCAGAAAGTCCCGAGGATTTAAACTGTATTTTCTTGAAAACTAACCCTTTATTATGATAGACAATATTATAAGGATCATTTAGGCACTTGAATCACTTGATTCCGATTTACGGATCAAAAGTTATGGCCGTTTTACTAAAAGTGATTTACGCGATAAAAACTTCTACGAATTACGAACTTTGAAAATATAAAGGATCGACTTAAGAATGTTCATAAATCATGAAAATTTTACAAAGAGTAGTATATTGAGTTACTAAATTTCATAAAAATTTCAAGTTAAATAATCATTTTTCAATTTTATAAAAATATCGGAGCCGAGATGGCGGGATTAGAAACCGTAGAATCCATAAGCGGAGCCGACGACGAAAATGAAAATGGACTTAAGATACTTTGAAAAAGGAAGCGACCATAATGTGAATAAGGACTTAAAGAAATAATAAGGGTAATATAAGTTGAGAGGGTGCATAATAATTAGCGCATGAGTGCGGGTAGCCGTAAATTAGAACGGGACCTAACGAAACGACTTGTGTTTATGATTATAGATTTTCGAGCGGAACCTAGAGCATCCTCCACCTCGAGATACCCAGGCAAGTTTACGAACCCAACTCCATTTACTGTTGTTTTGTGAAAGGATTGTTTTATTATCATTGCATAAATACCATGCTTGCCATGATACACAATAATAGAATTCTTCGCATAATGTAGCGATGTTTTGCGATAAGTATATATCGTGAAATGTTTAATTCCGCTATAAGCATGACGTATTATAATAAGACCGAGAGTCGGTCAGGATTTCAAGATAAAAATCCGGGATTCATTCCGGTGATATCGTAGGACGAGTACAAGTCCATAGTAGTACATTTTAAAGGGACTCAACGTCCACTTACAAAATATTAAACACCTCGAACTTTTATTAAAACGATTTCCAAAGATCGTATTCCCTCAACTATACTTTATCGTTTGGACAAGAAATATTTACTTACCATTCATTTATTAGGGAGAAGTATTCTATAGTAAATATTTGCTTCAATCTCGATTAAATATTAAAATTCATTAAATTATTAAACATAAATTAGTTGAGGAATATTATTTTTATTCTTTTAAAACTAAACTCCTTCGAGGTTTAATTATTTATCGATTATCATTGAATTATTTATTATTTATTAAAGGGTTTATTTATGATTTAAAAATCATAGAACCGGATTTAAAATTCTTTCTGATTTTCAAAAATCATTTGAATAATTTCAGATCGTCGGAGAATATTATCCCGACTTATTTTAATATTTTGAATATAGTTTAAGGGAGAAACTTTCCCCCTTATTTAATCATCTGTTGACAATGATCAACTCACATCCTTAGTACTTCCTCCAAAAATTTCAGAAGTACGTGTATATATATATATCCGAGTAAGATAAGCTATTTCTATCAACAAGCAAAATGCTTGGGGAACTTCGATGTGGTTCGAGTTCTCGAGATATGATATAATTCTTTTAAAAGGACAAGGGAGGGGTAGACTCTGGTACTATGTGTGCTAGATGGACTACCAAAGGTACCGCAGGCGAAGGTACTCTGTGTACTCAGGAACTTGTGAAGTATGTGTATACCCAAAAATGGGACACATAGCCCGAATGCGGCAAGGGTTGATAACTGGGATACAAAGGTGTCGTCCTTCTACTAGTAGAAAAGGTTACTATTATCGTATTACGACTGATCATCGTATGCGATGGTTCCAACGGATGTCCTATTCTTCCAATTGGAATTGTGATGCAATACCGTAACCCAAGCCTAGGTGCTGGGTTCACTATTAAGGTATTCGCAGGTTAATAAAATCCACTTAAGGATTGTTTTCATAAAAGGTGTGTATCACCACTTAAAACTATTTTCGAATAAAATGTAATTATCATATATGATATTTTAGGTAAGTTTATCATACAATCATTTTCATACTGTACATTATTATACTGGGCATTATAGCCCACACTTGTTTTCTTAAATTGACACAACACAAAAGTGAATCAAGATGCCTACCATGAGAACCACTGCCAGGAAACGGGTAGGAAATGGCCAGCTGTTCTGTAGGTTGTTTGGTGCTGTACCGCAGGTAGTCCGAATAAGCTGGATTGGTTTTCAGTTATTTTTAGTTCGACTTATTTATAAGTATGACTTAAGTAAGGTAATAAACAAGAAACGTACATTTGGCCGACGGACTAGCCTTACTTAAAGGTTACTCCCCGGTAAGACTTAATTACTTTTGGATTGTAATAATTATCTTTTTGTGGTTTAATTTACTCTAGTTATGAATGGTTCGTTTCCAAGACAATAACCTGTAAGTGTGTGTGTGTGATAAGTGTGGGGTTGTATAGTGTGAGTATTGTATATTGTGGTGTGAGGTATGTGGTTTGAAGTGGTTTAGATGGCGTGGCCTCCGAGATTCCTGACACCGGATTTTGGGGCACCACAGAAATGGTATCAGAGCCTTAGGTTATCAAATCTTGGAAACGATAGGATATAAAATACGTAGACATAGGAATAATGAAATAATCAATTAGAGCTCAAGTCGAGTTCGTCATCGGGCTACATGGGTAGTCTTGACAGTTTTAACCCTCAAGGGAACGCCGATTTTAAGTTAGTAACACCTTGCCTATTGTGTCAGGTATTAGTGGAGCCTATAAGGGAGGTTGACCCTGTTGATGATGTTATGGTTCCTGAGCGTGACCCTACTCCCGAGTCAGAGGACCCACCCATTGATGACTCAGATGATGACCCTACTGAGGATGCCCCGGAGGAGGAGAATGACCTTCCCGTCCCCATAGCTGATGACGTTGAGATGCCCCAGGGAGATGACTTAAGATGGAGACATGTAGAGATGTACCCTCTCCCGACTACTCGCTCTCCTACACCACACCCAGGGATGCAGAGCCCTTTGCCCTATACTGATGATGATGAGGAGGATGGGATGGATGCACAGATCTACAAGATTTATGACATATCCTCTAGCGACCCAGACTCACCTCTACCACCCCCGGAGACCATACATGTAGCTGTACACGAGTGGATGGTGGCTCAGCTTAACGCTGAGATCACTGCGGTATCTGCCCGCATTATGGAGTTATGCCAGACACTGACAGCTGAGAGAGCCATCAGACTAGGATACCCATGGGTTTCAGAGCTGCTTCCCCAGCCATAGCCCGTAGAGAGATTGATGAGATTGAGCTCCGTACCTGGGTTCAGATGAGGATGATGACGATTGGAGGATACATCCCGGTAGTTGATAAAGAGCTGATGTTGGCAGGAGCGATGAGAAGGGTGCGTGACCTCACACGCAGTGACAGTAACTGAGGGACTAGTGACTAATTATGGACCTTGAAGATAGCTGGGTGATTTGTCACCAATTTTGATAGGATAGCTAGTAGTAGATAACATTCCTAGCCCTTCAGGGTACACGGCTTATGTATTTGCATTTCAGTATTCAGGACAAGTAATGATGTATTATAATCAGACCATGTATGAACTTGGTTAGTTGTTTTATCCCCAAGATATAATTGGGAGACCCTATGGTATATATATCTAGCAGTTATTTAGAAATGGATTTCCATATTATTGCACCTAATAAAAACATGCTAGATAATAAATGACATGCTTACATATGAATAAATTAATCCAACTATAAATTATTGCAACTATATTGACAAATTTTCCTTATCAGAATAATGCCACCCCGTAGAAGAGGAACCAGGGCACAGCCCGCAGAATCTGTTAACCAACAACAGAATGAACCTGACCCTGTAGTGAATGAAGAAAGTGAAGAGGACCTAGACTATAATGAATATGATGAGGAAGAATATGTAGAAGAAGAGGCTGAGCATACCCATCAGGGAGGGAATCCCATGAATGAGTTTATGGAACTTTTAAGAGCAAATCTGAACCAACAGCCCATTCCACCACAGCCGCATGCTGCCCAACAGACTGCAGCCACTGCCTTCAGGGCATTCAAATCTATCAAACCCCCAGAGTTTCTCGGATCTGCCGACCCCGTTGAAGCACGGGCCTGGCTCAAAGAGATAGAAAAGTCCTTCGAGATACTAGATATAGAGGAACGACACAAGACCATTTTCACTTCTTACATGCTGAAAGGAAAAGCTAACTACTGGTGGGAGTCCAAACGAAACCTAGAGACTGATGCAGTGAATTATAGATTTACCCGACTGTTCTTAGAAAAGTATTTCCCTAGGTTTATTTAAAACCCAGATGGAGATTAAGTTTCTAGAGTTGGAACATGATAAGATGACTGTGGCAGAGTATGAGGCCAAGTTTACCGAGCTATCCCGATTTGTGCCTGAGTTCTTGAATACCGAAGAGAAGAAAGCGCGAAGGTTTCAGCTTGGTCTGAAACAGTGGATTTAGAACTGAGTGGCAGTACTAGAGCTGACATATTATGCTACCTTAGTGTAGAAAGCCTCGATTGTTGAAGCTGGCAGTGAGTAGAGTGTGAAGGAAAAGGAAAATAGGAAGAGGAAGATAGGAAGCCAAGGCGGAGGAGGAGGAGTAGGAACCGGGAACAGGAGCCTTTCGAACAAGTTCGTCAGGGGAGTGGTGTCCCAACCTGCGCGAGGTCCCGGATTCAGAAAGGCCCCAAGTGAGAGTGTTGGCCAGCGCGGCGGACAATCTAGGGCAATGTTTCACAGCCAACCCCGTACCCCAATACCGGAGTGTCAAACCTGTAGGAGGAGACACCTTGGAGTGTGTACCCAGGCGAGATCCCCTCTGAAATACTACATATATGACCAAATCAGACACCTTGTCAACAACTACACCCGACCCAATGTGACGTGTTTCCAATATGGGAAGGTAGGACACATGAGAAAGGATTTCTCGACATTGAAGCCTCCATTTTCAGGGATGAGCAGAGCTGCATCCAACCGACCCCCAGCTGCTAGGACCGTCAACATGACCGTTCAGGATGCTGTCCGAAACACTGACGTGATAGCAGGTACCCTTCTGTTAAATTCCGAACATGCAAATGTCCTATTTGATTCTGGAGCAACCAAGTCATTTATATCTCAAGATTTTGCTAAAAAGTTGAAACTTAACGCCATATCCTTACGTGAGGTATTACAAGTGGAAATAGCAAATAAAGAAATAATTCCTGTAAATCAAGTACACCCTAAATGCAAGTTGAAATTAGAAGGAAGAGTCTTCGAAGTTGACCTAATCCCATTTGCGTTAGGAGAATTTGATATAATCTTAGGAATGGATTGGTTATCCAGTAATGGAGCGCAAATAGATTGTAAATGGAAGAGGGTAAATGTAAGAGCGTAAAATGGAAAAGAAGTAGTGTTTAGAGGGCAACGACAGACCCAAAAATTTCTGACCATGCTACATGCAAAAAGATTGTTAAAGAAAGGTAACGAGGCCTACTTAGCTTATGTGATAGATACCAAGAAGGAAGTTCCTAATATACAGGACATACCCATAGTGAACGAATTCGAGAATGTGTTTCCAGAGAACTTACCAGGGTTGCCACCCGACAGAGAAATATAATTCACTATAGAATTAGCACCAGGAACGGCACCAGTGTCCAAGGCCCCATATAGGCTAGCCCCAGTTGAGATGAAGGAATTAACTTCTCAACTGTAAGAATTATTAGATAATGGAATGATAAGACCCAGTGTGTTGCCATGGGGAGCGCCAGTACTGTTCCTAAAGAAAAAGGACGGCAGTATGAGATTGTGCATAGACTATCGAGAATTGAATAAGTTGACTATTAATAATAGGTACCCTCTCCCTAGGATTGATGACCTATTCGATCAACTCAAGAGAGCTGTGCATTTTTCCAAAATAGATTTGAGGACAGGGTATCACCAATTGAAAATCAAACCTGAGGATACACCGAAGACTGCTTTTCGTACTAGGTTTAGATACTATGAGTTCTTAGTCATGTCATTTGGGCTAACCAATGTCCCTCAGCCTTTATGGATTTGATGAACAGATTGTTCAAAAGGTACCTAGATATATGTGTGATAGTTTTTATAGATGATATTCTAATCTACTCAAAGACAGAGCAAGAACATGCAGAACATTTAAGGATAGTCTTAGAAATCCTGAGAAATGAGAAATTATATGCCAAGTTCTCAAAGTGCGAGTTTTGGTTAAGGGAAGTTTAGTTCTTAGGACATGTGGTGAGTAGCCAAGGAGTTTTAGTTGACCCCGCCAAGATAGAGGCGGTGTCCAACTGGGAAAGACCAACTACCCCAACAGAGGTTAGGAGCTTTGTGGGTTTAAGAGCATATTACCGAAGATTCGTGCAAGACTTTGCTAAGATAGCCGGTCCACTGACTGGACTTACCCGGAAGACAGAAAAGTTTGTATGGATAGAGAAATGTGAGGAAAGCTTTCAGGAACTGAAAAGGAGGCTGGTGTGTAACACCCCCAAATCCGGGGTCGGGGATCCGGGTTGTCACGATTTCCATTTCCCTTAATAATACTTAATCTTAATAATCAACCAACTATTGCATACTGTGACCCCACAATATACACACACCACAAGTTATAGTCTCAAAGATGAATACCAAACAATAACATAAGTCATTTTATTCCTCAATTATAAGTCATTACACCTCAAAAGGGTTTCTGAATAAATTTACATATTCTTTGCCATTATTACAATTCATAAATATACATAAGTATGGTACATCAAAAGTTGAAAGCCTAGCCTATTGGTAGACCCTACCTCAGCTACAACGACATCAACGCCTAAAGGAAACTGCAGAACGTTTCCTATCCGCTCACGAATTGGGAGCTTGATCCTGTTCATCTTGTCTATCTGTTGTTGTGTGATGAAAGAAGAAAGCAAGGGTGAGAAACAAGCTCACCGAAATAATATGTATAATGATTAACAATATATGAGCATTCTCATAGTACTCATGAAAGTCTTGGTCAAGTAAAAAAATGAACCAAGTTTGATATCTTATCGCGACCAAGTCGCAAAATATTCAGTATATATGTATATATACTTTTCAAAATCTTGGAAGTCCTCTTCCATGTATAATATACACAGAGTTCCAGTTTATAACTGTATAAAAATATCATTGCAAGGTGATCTCATATATCTAACCTTGTCTCAACGTTTTTGTGAAAATCTTTATCATTCATAAGATAATCATTAACCAGATATAAGTTGAAAAGATGAAGTTACAAGATACTCCAATATACTTATATCTTTTCCGGATACTACTTGAACTACCACCGTTCAAGGTATCATCAGTTTCAAAAGTTCATCACATAGATGAGACTACAAGAAAAGACTAGAATAGTTTCAATCTTTGAAATATCATTATAAATAATGAAGTTACGAGATACTTCATTAAGTCCCGATATATATACACCTATATATATATCTCATACTTTGCTTGGAAACCTCTGTTATGAAAAATAAAAACAGAGTTATAATATCCAATGAATTTGGAAAGAAGAAAACCTTGGCATAAACCTGATATCTTGATGATCAGGCAAAGATACCAATAAGTAACCTTTTCTACTAGTAGATGGATGAATTCCCCACTGGTCATCACCCTGGCCGCATTAGGACCTATGCTGGACTACCACTCAGCCACTTACGCATTGATGGACTCCCACTGAGCCACTTACACTTTCATGGACATCCACTGTTCCATGTTGCTTATGCCGCCTAAAATAGATGGACTTACTTCCCGAACGTTGGGCAAGTAATCAAAATGTTTTCTCAAAACAGCAACCTTGTTGCGAATATAAAATACACCACAGAGCCGGATCCCTCGGGTTTTGAGCGAGTATTTAAATCCCCTTTGAAAGGAAGATCTTAAATATAAAAATGAGTTTTGAGATCCGCTCTAACTTTCAAAATCATTTTGAAGACTCGAAAACATTTTTATGAATATTTGGAGTAATGCTGATTTAATAAAATAAACCAGTCCCGGTATGTTGGAGAATATCTGAATATTATTATTAAATAATATTCCCATAAAGGATAATCTTTATAAAAATAATTGAAGTAGAAGTTTTAAAAACTCATACTTGAAATGAATAACGAATAACCAAAGATATACTTATACGAAAGTAAGATCTTTATTTGAATAATCGAAAATAAGTTTGATTATCGAAACACTATTCTTTAATAAAATAAAGAATATTATTTAATAAAATAAGCGGAGTCATAAGTCCTTGAATGAATATTCAAAAATAATATTCATTAAATAAAGTAAGCGGAGTCATAAGTCCTCGAATGAATATTCAAAATAATATTCATTAAATAAAGTAAGCGGAGTCATAAGTCCTCGAATGAATATTCAAAATAATATTCATTAAATAAAATAAAGTTATCGAATAAACCTTATTCGATTAATAGTTTTGAAAACTATATCAATATATATATATATAAATATATATATATATATATATATTATACTCGGGAACATCGAGTCCCGGTTTAGAAAAATGTTCACCTTTGGGTCCCCTATACTAAGGGTATACACAACTACTGCTTATCTCTAGCATAGGTATTATGCAATTTATAAGCATTTGAATCAACAATTAGATATCAAGATTACGAAACAGACATGCATATATACCATATCAGCATGCTCCAATATATCACAAGATTTGCTAATAACAATCATGCACTTATCACAAGATAATGCATATACATATATTTACATCACAACAACAGTATAATGGGTAGAAAACTTGCCTGAGTGTTCCCGGATAGACTTAAGCTTAGAGTGGGTCCGATAACCTATGAACAACAACATAAGTCGGAATTAACCCACGGTCGCTTAAGAAACTAGACTTTAACCAATTGAACCCTAATGTTCGCTATGGTCACTTCTACGCTTAACGAATCACATAAGTTGTTCGAGTACCCTTGGCTCCACCATTTTTAATAAATTAACCATTAAGAATTTTAAGGCGATTCTTTCGCGAGTACTCTACCAACTGCCTAATACACTTTACATAATTGTTTCATACTCCAATTAGTCATTTAAGGGCCTTAACCAAGGTTTCAAAGTAAGGCGAGGGATAATGGTTCGTTCGCGAAATGCCGTTACTTAAAACAGTCGTTTCTCCTAAACCGTACATCGGATTCAAGCGAACTACATATCAAAAAGAAGATTATGACATAATCTAACTAAACATGGCAAAGTCACAGATTCAATAGTTAGCTCTCTGTCCCGAACACTAAGAACAAACAGTTGTATGAAATTGGGCATTAGGACGACTATGTTTACGCGATTACCAAGTTTCAAACCACTCCAAACAACTACCATTCAACTCACAACCAACAATACAACCAACCCTCATCCAAAACTTACTACATCAGTCCCCAAACCTCAATATTTTCCAATTTATACAACCCCACACATGAACTACTAGCTATACTTAACTTTCATTAACTATAAACAAGATTTCAACATCCAAATCACTACAAATCCAATCCAAATTCTAAACACACAAGCATCATGCTTCTCATTTACTATAACCATTAAAACCATCGTAATACTCAAAGTAAAGTTATGGTTTGGAGGTGTTATACCTTCCTTGGAGTGATTAGAGTAGCTAGGAAGTCTTAGGGAGCCTCCTACAAGCTTGATCTTTCCAAAGAAATCAAGAACACAAAGTTAGGTTTTGAAGTTTCTAAAAGTCAGATTGAAAGAACTGTCAAAACGAGGGTCTTACCATGCTTATTTGGACGAGACTTGTGAACAAGAGTTGTAGGCCATCTCAATACCTTTCCAAAGAGCTATAGAACATACTATTTGAGTGAGTATTGAAGGAGATATGGTAGTTTGAAGGTGCTGCTCTGGTTTTGGCCAAGAGCTTTTGTTCTTGGAAAGCAAAAGTCAACTTCTAATTTGTGTTTTGTGATTTGTTTTGCCTTGGCTTGGTTGCTACCTTTTGTTTGCTAATTAAATTGTTACCATGGTAAAAATTGTGTGGCTCACAATCAACCAACCAATCCTTCCCACTTTGTTATGCTCATGTCATCTGCTTATGTCATCTTGTTACACTTATCTTCCTCTTGTTGGTGTGATAACATCATCGTCCATTAACCTCTTTGATTAACCCCTAATTACTTGGCTAATAACCGCTGATCTGTTATACGGTTCGCTTAACTTTCGTTCTCGTTTATCGTTTGAGAGACCATACCCGGGATCTTATTACTTGGGTTCCCCTAAACCTTTCTCAATATTTTATATTCTTTTATGATCCTCTCTTATAATCCTTGAATTAAATCCTTTTAATCATGTTACCTTATACTCAATTCTTTCGGTATCTGGTGGATTTTCGGGAAAAATCAAAGTGTTCGAATTTGGATTATGACGATCTTTACATACACTTATTTACTTTATGGAATACTAATACGATCTTAGAATTTCCATAACAGTACTCCTATATAGCGCGGTCTAATAATTTTCCTTAATCAGCATCATCAGCAAAAGTTACTATTCATCCGTGTTTCAAAAATTCCAAAAAATTGGGGTTATTACAGTCTCCCCTCCTTAAAAGGATTCCGTCCCAGAATCGGATAGAAAATGAATAGGGATGCTCTCTTAGCATTGCACTTTCTAACTCTCAAGTAAATTTTCCTACATCGTGGTTCTACCATCAAACTATGACTAGTTTGATAACCCTTCTCCTAAGCACTTGTTCTTTTTCAATCTATAACCCTTCCTGGTTGCTCCATATAGGTTACGTCTGGTTGCATGTCTATGCACTCATATGCCCCTCTTTATCTGGCATCCGAATTACACTTCCTTAAAATTGATACGTGGAACACTTTATGAACTTGCTACAGGTTCGGGGGTAGGGCTAGCTCATATGCTAACTTCCCAATACGTCTTAATATCTCCAAGGGTCTAACACTTCGTGGACTTAGCTTTCCTTTCTTTCCGAACCACATCCATCTTTTCCAAGGGAATACCTATAACAGCACTAGGCCCCCTACTTCCTATTCCTTGTCCTTTCGTGTCAATTGAACATACTTCTCATGTCCATCTTGGGCTACTACCAGCCGTCTTCTGATTAGATATATTATATCCCTGGTCCTTTGGACCACTGCTGGTCCGAGCATCTTGCGCTCTGCAACTTCATCCTAACATAAGGGAGATCGACATTATCTTCCCTCAAGGATCTCATAAGGCGACATCTCGATAATGACATATGATCTATTGTCGTAAGAAAACTCAATCTGCGTCAAGTGATCATTCCAAATTCTTTCAAGTCTATTGCACAGACTCTCATTATAGCTTCTAGCGTTATAGCTTTTGCTTCTCAATACTCCTTCTTTTTTGGTTCGTAAACATTACTATCTTCCGTACAGAATACTATTCTAGATATACCTTTACTCGCTAGAGTTTAATAACCTTTTAATAAATGCGTCAACCTTAGTATCATGAATGCGTTTCCATTCCGAATACCACCATACTTGGTACCACTTCATCTCTAGCTGCCTCCATCTTCGAAAGCTTGGTCCTTCGTGTAGAAGTAAAAGAATTTATTGAGAGATCACTATGATCATGAACACTTGTTTTATTGCATAGTTAGTACAGAGGTGGCCAGCCTTTAGTACTTGACAAGCAATTAAACAACATGTGGTATCCTACTAGGCTTCTATCACACAGATAGATAGTCATTCGGCAATACCTCCCCTTCTGGAAGGGTTGTTGTTCTCAGCTTGTACAAAATGAAAAGAAAAGAACGAATTGAAGATAATTGTATATATAAAAAAATACTGCCACAAAAGATCTGGCTTGGAATCTACCTCTGAACTATAGAGGTTTGTCACAAGAGAATAAAATATATATATGTATATATCTCAACATCAAGTATTATATCATCGCAATTCGCATGCATGAATAATTACTATTCCGTCCATCATTCTATGAACCCAAGCTCTTGCTCGAGCTTATAAACAATCACCGTTAAAACTCCCTCGACAGCGAAAATCGAATCTAAGATTTCATTCTAGACCTCCTCGTTACTAGAATTTTATGCTTGCACCGCAACCTTCCTCGTATAGTAATACGACTCTCTATTGATAAGAAGAAATAAATATTCAATAGGTAGATAATCGACTTAATTAGTCTATCAATGATAACTTATCCATCACCACGACCTGATTAGTGGTACTTAATCTCAACATCCATTACCATACAACTCTCGCGGTTGTAATAGGCTCATTATTCAAAGAATCGTTGATGCATTACTATAGTCCACCACGGACCTACGGTAGTCATTCATTTTCCTTGGAATCTTAATAGCTAACCATACGGAGTTCATACCTGTCGTATCGAATTCTTCTAAGGAGGTAACATGATCACCGCTCATGATTCATGAAGAACACTCCTGAACTTGACGCACATATGACATGAAGCAGATAAAATTTCAGAAGAGTTTCAATGAAAGCAATGATAGCAGGTTAATACCATTATTAACCATATGTCTTTATTAGGAGACATGAAGCTCAAAGGTTCATTTAGTCCTCTCGTAATATGGTCCTGGCTTATCTCAAGATAAGACCTTCTAAAATAGATAGCCCGCTCACAGTGCTAACATGAATTAAATCTTTACCAAACTACTATTACGGTTGAGTATCGTACAATCATCAGAAGAAATGTCAATCTTTCAAACCATAATACAACCTTCACGGCTTTAACCATCATCACTGTATTCCTCTGGCACGTGTGCTTATAATTGTCCTCTTACACTTAAAGTGTCGGCCACCTCTTTGACCTTTCCTAATAGTAAAATTTCCTTACAATCAATGTCATTTTTTAACCACCTCCAAATAAATTTTCTACCTCATTTCATTCACTGCTTATGTGAAAATGCTTTTCTTAAGTCCTGATAAGAAGAAAAAAATCACCATTTTTTTCCATAAGTCATTGCCTTAGTCTTTAGATGTGAACATTGCCACGACTGACTCTCGGTCATACTTAGGACGTCTCTTATCTTGGGTCCTTCTTGTTTTCACCAATCTCGACCCTCATTGGGTCGATCTATACTTTTTTATGGTTCAACACGTGCCCCACCTGGCATTATTATAATTACGTCATATTTCCTTTATCAAAATTTCTATTCTTGAGAACTTTGAATATACCTTTTCTCCTTGTAAGACCTCTAAGGTTATCCTTGAATTGTTCCTCCTGTATTCCCTAGATACAGGGCATATCAAAATACCATTTACTAATACTAGAACCATTGTCTATATACTTTTGAAAAATTTCTCCACTGATTCTTAAAGATTGTTGTTACCTTAATCCTTTCCAATTCATACTGTCAAAACTCATACTATGTCACACCCCCAACTTAACAAAAAAAAATATAACTATTACAATATTTAGAAGAAAGTAAACATAACTGAATCCAAGATCTTACAGTTTAGGGTTTGGAACAGCCCAACACTACCATATATTACAACTGATTTTAAATTCGAGTCCTCACACAAAACTATCTCTTATTCTACCTGAGCTCGGACATATGCATCGGCGTCACAGGTCTTACGTGCTGTCTGTTTGAATCTAACAATAGCTGCTAGATGCAATATCAGGGTAAAGCAAGGAGTGAGCCAAATGCTCAACAAGTGCTAAACTATATGATACAAAACATAAATCGAGATATATATAAAAGAATGACATTGCGAAGACATAACCAATAATAACAAGAGATAAAACTTTGGGTGATGGCATCATTTGCTTGAATCAAAACATTTTCAAAATCATAACTTAATCAAAATCATTTTATGACGCTACGGATTATAGCCGATGATCAGCCGCGAAGTAATCCCGAACCTCGCTGGGTTCTAAAACATTAATGAGATCCCTAGGCAACTTTTAAGCCTACATTGTAAGTGTGGAAATGACTCGCGTCTCAGTCCAGATCCACTATTCAAAGAAAACATTTATCCCCTTTTGGGACTGAAAATCCACATTTTAATCATTTCAAAAACTGATGCCGAATTATAATAAAATCTCTTAAGTAGTAAACATTTTTATCAAGGGATTATAGATCATCTTTGAAACACTGGAAATATGTCACGAAATTTCAGGGCCATGATCCACTAGAATTTACTATATTAAGGTAATTGAAAGGTTTCCATATACAAGAACTTTGACAAGGAGATTTAACAAGGCTATTGGATAATATGAAAGAGTAATGCCAAACTAGGCTTAAAGCAATGGTTTTCAACAAGGTACAAGTACTAGAACATCAAGAAGGTAAGCATCATGAATACTAGGGGTGTTAAGGTATGAAGAAAATGATCTTTAGCTCAAGGTATATCAGGATTGTTGAACTTTAGGGTAAGAAAAAGGGTTATCAATCAATTAAGAACAACTTTAAAGAATATCTGACTTTTAGGTATCAAGGTAAAGTTTCTATTGGGGTTCAAGTATCAGGGTGAGATGTCAATATTTTAGGAATCAATAGCATGATAATCAAGAGGATCAATCAAGTATTATATCAAATCTTTATTTTATCATGGCATTCCAATCACTTTGATATACAAGAGTGATATGACTTTTGATCTACTTGCAATATGTACTTCAGGGTTCATGACATTTCTATATAATACAAAGATAGATTTAAGAATCGCTTGGTTCAAGTATAGCAAGATAACTCAGGATACTCACATTATATATATAGGAACTAATTATCACATATTTGTAGTGTAAACGAAAAACTGGTTGAATCACTTGCCTTGAGAAAGGCTGGTCTGGTCTGGTCTGGCTGGAGCAACTGGAAACTTCTCTCGACCTTTATGGCAAGTTTACCCTCGTCTCGAGATCCTACAAAAATAATAATAATCCTCATTATAATATATTCTCACCAACTTAACCTATTGACAACACAAATGGCACTTAGGCCTATATACACGCAATTTATATTCTCCTTATAAATATAATTGTACACATAGCCACATATACTCACATATCATATTTTAATACAAAATAATATCACACACACCATAATGCAACACTAGGCTTGGATGATCTCGACTCATAACTTAAGTCACTTGGTCGCTAAACTAGACAAAGTCTCTAAATTTTGGCATCCTCACTCAATGTGCCTTTACTTAACTATCCAAAACCTATTGACCCTCACTTGGGCCTTTAATTCTAATGGCTTTATACTATCTTTAAACCATAGCGATCAACCTAGGTCTTACTCATAAGTGCTCTAAAACTATGTGTTAAGTGAAAGTGCTCACTAAGGAAAATTTCAGAATGACATCTATGGTGTCTTTAGTGCATTAGGCACTCTTAAACTACAATTTTACCTCCAAAACTTCTACACTAGGCTCTTCTGACCTTAAGGCATCTACCAAACTTCATGTGGCTCAAGGGCCTAGCTTGGGCTTCCTTGGGCCTAAGCTTAAAGTCTATGGTTCCCCTGTTTTTTCTGGGCAGAAAACGCCCTGACTTGAATTAACTTGTGACACATGGTTCTAACTCAAATCCTATGAAATATGGTTGGAAAAACTCCTCTGACACTTCCTCTAACTAAGGCCCAACAAGGCCTAATGAGGGCCTACCCATGACATGGTCAAAACTTCCTATTTCTAAGTTCCAACAAAATTGTCCCCTGCTGGACAGATTTTGTGATTCCACTCGTGCACCTAACCAAACGACTTATAAACCTCCAACAAATACCTAAAACTTTTTATATACTCCTAGTGCAAGCTTCTGGTGGCTTGGGCCTCAAAGTGCACAACAAATGCTCATTCAAAACTTCCCCATAACTAGTGCATCAAATCTGGAAAAATGCAAACACTAACTAATCCCTTTCCACCTTAACTCCCACTTAATAACCAAGCATCCAACTCTTTCCAAAGCAAACCTAGTGTCTTAATGTCCTAAAATAGTGCCTCAACAGAAGGGGAGATCATCCATGCCCAAGAATCAACAACATGCAACTAAAAATATAACATGCAACTCATGGAAAACTCATAACAAGATTTCGGCTAGGCATAAAGTTTAAATGCTTGCAAATTCGACTTGTACCCTATTACTCATCCTTAATAATCATGAAATATATCTTCTCTTAACTATTAATAAGAAATTTATCATGGAAACAATCTATTTTAAGCACACATATTTTGAATTTATAGATTTTTAGACATAGCAACATGATTTCAAAAAGAGTAGCATGAAAAACATGGTTGATCATCATTTTAATATCTTAAAACTAGCATGCATGGCTAAACATAAATATATAATGAAAATTCAGTAGCATGCAAAGGATTTTAAAGCATGATATCTCCATAAAGCACTTAGTTAGCACATATATAAAATATATCTCATAAAGAGCTCTTGAATTCACAAGAATCAAGAGTTTCTCTTTGGAGATCACATAAGAACTACACATGCATCCATGAAACTTCAACTTCCAAGTCACAAAACTCTTGTAAAGTATATAAGATGAATGTAGGTAGAAGATTTACACTTGGGAAGATGAAGAATGAAATGAAAAATGGAAGGGGTTAGGGGAATGGGGCTTCGGCCGAGAGCAATGGTGGGAGGGGGAGGAGAGAAAAAAGTGGTGTGTTGGAGTGTGGAGTGAGTGGAATGACTTCTCCCACTTTGATTTTAGTTTTATGCTTTTTGGTTGACAAAATGATGAGTGAAAGTGAGAATGTACAAAAATGTCCTCTAGCTAAAGTTAGGCCATTTTGCATGCAAGGTTAGTGTGGTAATTTGGTAATCAACAAATGAGTTAGTGGGGTTGGAAAGGTCTTATTTGCCCTTTGAGAGAATAGAAGGGTGATTTGCATGCAAGGTCTTCTATGTAATTTGGTAATTATAACAAATAAAATTTGTAAAGATTTATTTTTATAAAATAAAATAAAAGTTCAAAAATTATAAATTTTATACCATAAAATAACTTGGATTTTTAGAAATTTTATAAAATCACTTTTGAAATTTGTGAACAAAATAACTTTTAAAAGAAAATTTCTCCAAGGTTTAGAATATTCCTTATAAATAAAAAATAAGGGAAATAAATAAACTCTTGCTTTGAAAAATCATATACTACATAAAGCAAATTTAAAATACAGAAATTTTCATTTACACAAGGTACAACTATTAAGTATATTTAATTTCGGCTTTAATATCACACAAAATCCACAGATAATATTACATAAAATACCGGTCGTAACATCCTCTCCCCCTTAAGGGATTCTGTGCCTAGAATCTCAGTGAACAGATGAGGATACCGGGAACGCATATCAGACTCTAACTCCCAAGTTGATTCTTCGACCTTGGGGTTCCTCCAAAGTACTTTCACTAACTTTACCGACTTATTCCTAAGACTCTTTACTTGCCAGTCGAGTAATTTGACAGGTTGCTCCACAAATGACAGGTCCGCCTGAATTTCTACAGGTTCATATTCTATCACATGGCTGACGTCAGGATTGTACTTCTTAAGCAATGACACATGGAACACATTATGCACATGCTGATACTGAGGTGGTAAGGCTAACTTATAGGCCACCTTCCCCACTTGACTCAAAATTTCAAAAGGACCTATATATCTAGGTGTTAACTTCCCTTTCTTGCCAAATCTAGACAACCCTTTTCTTGGTGACACCTTCAACAAAACGGCTTCGCCTACTTGGAATCTAACATCCTTACGCGCTGGATCCACATACTTCCTCTGTCTATCTTGAGCAGCAAGCAACCTTTTATAAATTAACTTGACTGTCTCATGCAACTATTGTACCAATTCCGAGCCTAGAATCCTTCCTTCTTCTACCTCATCCCAACTTGTCGGTGATCTACATTTTCATCCATACAAAGCTTCGTATGGTGGCATGCCAATACTGGAGTGATAGCTGTTATTGTAAGAGAATTCAATCAATGGCAAGTGGTCGTCCCAACTTCCTGCAAAATCGATTGCACAACTGCGCAATATGTCCTCGATTGTTTGAATTGTCCTTTCGCTCTGACCATCAGTCTGCGGGTGGTACGCCGTACTTATGTTCAACTTCGTGCCAAGACTTTCTTGAAATTGCTTCCAGAATCTCGAGTTAAATCGGGGATCTCTGTCTGAAACTATTGATACGGGTACTCCTTGCCTTAGTATGATTTCACGCACGTACAGATGAACCAATTTGTCCAATGACGACTTCTCATTAATTGGAAGGAAATGCACCGACTTCGTAAGGCGATCAACTATAACCCATATAGCGTCATGTCCGGATTTCGTTCGTGGTAGTCTCACTATAAAGTCCATAGCAATATTTTCCCATTTCCATTCTGGAATCTTTTGGGGCTGAATTAATCCGCTTGGTCGTTGATGTTCTGCCTTCACTTTTTGACAAGTATAACACTTTGCAACCCATTCTGCCACGTCTCGCTTCATATTTGGCCACCAAAAGTTCTACTTTAAGTCCCGATACATCTTGGTGCTTCTCGGGTGGATTGAAAATCTTGAATTTTGTAGGATCTCATTCTTCAATTCAGGTACATGAGGAATCCAAATTCTTGAGGAAAACCTTAGTATACCTTGCTCATCCTTTTGAGTACTAATCTCCTCTCCAGTTAGCTGATTCTTCCCTTTCTCCATTACCTCTTCCTGACATTTCCTTATCCTTTCCACTAGTGTTGGCTGAAAAGTTATTGCACGACAAACTTCTTCAACTATTCCATAATTACAAAGTTCTAATCCAAATTTCTTAATCTCTTCAGACAATTCCTTTGGTGTTGTCTTCATATTCAATCTTTCCTTCCTGCTTAATGCATCGGCCATAACATTCGCCTTTCTAGGATGGTAATTTATCGAGCAATCGTAGTCCTTGATCAATTCCAACCATCTTCTTTGCCTCATATTGAGCTCCTTCTGAGTGAAAATGTACTTTAAACTTTTGTGATCTGTGTAGATTTCACACTTTTCTCCGTAGAGGTAATGTCTCCAAATCTTAAGTGCGAACACCATGACGGCTAGCTCCAAGTCATGCGTCGGGTACTTCAACTCATGCGGTTTCAATTGTCTTGACGCATACGCGATCACCTTACTGTGTTGCATTAACACACAACCCAATCCTTTATGTGAAGCGTCACTGAATATCATAAAGTTTCCTTGGTCATCTGGTAGTACTAACACCGGAGCTGTTACCAATCTCTGTTTCAACTCTTGAAAGCTATCCTCACATTCTGCACTCTATTCGAACTTCTGATTCTTCCTGGTTAACTTAGTCAATGGCGTGGCAATTTTCGAAAAATCCTTGACAAACCTTCTATAGTACCCTGCCAATCCTCGAAAACTTCTCACTTCCGTAGGTGTCTTTGGCCTCTCCCAACTCATAATCACCTCAATCTTTGCCGGATCTACTTTAACTCCTTCATTTTCAATGACATGCCCCAAAAATTGAACTTCCTTTAACCAAAACTCACATTTAGAAAACTTGGCATACAATTTCTCTTGCCGAAGTATCTCCAATACTATCTAGAGGTGCTGCTTATGTTCTTCTTCCGACTTAGAATAAATAAGGATGTCATCAATGAATACTACTACGAACTTGTCCAAATACTTTTTAAATACCCGATTCATCAGATCCATAAATGCGGCCGGGGCATTAGTTAATCCAAACGGCATTACTAAGAATTCATAATGTCCGTATCTGGTCCTGAATGATGTCTTAGGAATATCTTCTTTCTTGATCTTTAATTGATGGTATCCTGATCTCAAGTCAATCTTTGAAAAGCACTTTGCTCCCTTCAGCTGATCAAATAGGTCATCTATTCTTGGTAGCGGGTAGCGGTTCTTTATCGTCACCTTATTCAACTCCCGATAATCTATGCATAGCCGCATACTTCCATCTTTCTTCTTTATAAACAGGACAGGTGCTCCCCATGGCGACATACTTGGCCGAATCACTCCTTTATCCAACAATTCTTGTAGCTGGCTCGCCAACTCTTTCATTTCTGCTGGTGCCATCTTATATGGGGCCTTTGAAACTGGTTCTGTGCCCGGAGCACGGTTGATCTCGAACTCGATTTGTCGATCTGGTGGTAAGCCTGGTAGTTCGTCTGGAAACACATCTGGGAACTCGTTAACTACGGGGATATCTTCTATGCTGGGGTTGCCTTTTTCTGAATCCACTACATAAGCTAGGAACGACTCACAACCTTTTCTAAGTAGCTTCTTAGCCTGAACGATTGTAAGAAACAACTGCTCTTGCCTCTGTCCCTTAAATACTACCTTCTCTCCACTCTTTGTCTTTAAATACACTTTCTTGGTCTTAGAATTAATCTGGGCGTTATTCTTCCCTAACCAATCCATACCTAAAATTATATCGAACTCTCCCAACTTGAAGAGTATCAAGTCGGCTGAAAACTTATTCCCCGAAATATCAATCTTACACTTCGGACAGAATTGATTCACAGGAATCTTCTCTTGGTTCCCAATTACCACATTTACTACCTCGCTCATAATCATTTTATCCTATTAAAGTTTATCAACAAAAGTTTCTGATATGAAAGATCTTGTTGCTTCCAAATTAATCAATACTTTAGCTTTGACATTATTGAGTAAAAGTGTACCTGCTATCACCTCAGAGTTCTGAACAGCGTCCTTCATTTTCAGATCGAATGTTCTTGCTGTTGCTTGCAGCGTTGTTGTAGGTGTTGGAGGTAATGCCAATACCTCGGCTAGCACGCTTGCACTGGTACTTGCCACATTCATTAGAGCTTTGACTGGTCCGGTTGCCTTGCACTCCCTAGCTATGTGTCCAGTCTTTTCACATTTGTAAATGTAACTCCTGGCTTCGGCATCTTGTACTCATTTGCCAAATATCCCTTCTGGTTGCACCTATAACATGTCATGCTCAGCTTATTACATACTCCGGGGTGCCTTCTTCCACAATGCTTGTATTCTGGTCTCTGGAACCTGTTTTCTCCGACTTGCCCTTGGTTTTCCTGGTTGTTCCCCTTCGATTCTTGTCTTTTTCCCAAATTCACTTTCTTTTGAAAATTTCCACCCTTATGAAATCCAATCCTCTTTACATTCCGATCTTGTGAATTTCCGGCTTCCGACTTCTCTCCATAAAATGGAATCTTTCTCTTCTTGTTATCCCTTTCCTTCCTTGACTGCATCCCATTATTCTCAATCAGAGCAGCTTTCTGTACTACTCCCGCATAGGTATCAAGCTCAAACATAGCCACTCTATCTCTGATCCAAGGCTCCAATCCTTACTGAAATCTCTTCACTTTTTCCTCCTCAGTGCTAGTATACTTTGTCACAAACCTTGACAACTCAGTGAACTTCTTCTCATACTCCAGTACAGACATATTCCCTTGCTTTAACTCAAGAAATTTAAGCTCCATCTGATTCTGCATGTACTTAGGGTAATACTTTTCCAGAAATAACTTCTTAAATCTCTCCCAAGAAACCTGTTGAGTTGCTTCCATAACTCTTACTGATTCCCACCAATAGATGACTTCGCCCTTCAGGACAAAAGTAGCATATGGCATCTTCTGATCATCTCCTAACTGTACCAACTCAAAAGCCATTTCCATTTCCTTAATCCATGTATTAGCTATTACTGGATTAGTGGTATCATGAAATGCAGGTGGATTCACATTCTGAAAAGTCTTGAAAGTGACAACTTGTTGAGGTGGTACTGGTGGATCAGGTGGTTGGTGTGGTTCACGGTTATCTTGATTTTCAAATTGTTGTTGAAGATTTAGTTGTTGTTGAGCTATAACATTGGTTTGTTGTTGCAAAGTTTCCAATAATCGAAGAATATTTGGATCTGTGGTGGAGGTGGTTGTTGGGTTCTTCTTTTTGGGTGGCATGATCCTGAAATAAGAGTTATATCAAAACAGGTATGAATAAGGAAATAATTCGAGGGTATTGCATGACATTCTTATTTACATATGAGGTCAAGTATCAAATTAAACAGATATGGTGATGCTTATAAAGGCGTAAATAGTTGAGAGCAAATGGAACGATAGTGCATAATAATTGAAATTTAAAGGTTATAATACATCAGGATTTGGACAAAGTCTGATTCTAGGAATAACATGCTTATTTAAAGGAAACAATTGGGAATTCTACGAAGTCCGATAATACAACAACATGAAAGGAAGATAATGGAAAGAACTAAGGCTCCACTCCATCAGAACGGGGCTTGGTAGTCTTCTCCTCTCGAAGCATCTTCACAATGCTCTGGAGCTCATCCGCCACCATCTGGATGATATACTGGCTGGTACGGTCTCGGTGTGATGGCATCTCCTCAAGCTTAGTGTTGACGTACTGAACCAAGGTCTCAAGTCTCACAGTCATCTGCTCCTTGGGCTTACCTTCATAGTTTCGGCTGTCCGGGTACACGTTCTTCAGTTGGTCTATCAGTCGGTTGTACTTGCCCTGAAGCATGTCAAACTCGCGCCTCATCTCAGCAACACGGAGAAAGTAATAGTGTCGTCCGACCCAGAGAGTGCCGAGGAATGCGCCCTTTGCTGACAAACCAATAAGAGGAGTATTAATAATAAATTTACTTAACCTACTCTCTCGCATATTATCTATAACCTATACATATATCCTATAACCTATTTGGGCTGTCCAGGGACTCTAAACCGTAGCTCTGATACCAAAAACTGTCACACCCCCAACTTAACAAACAAAATAAATATAACTATTATAATATTTAGAAGAAAGTAAACATAACTGAATCCAAGATCTTACAGTTTTGGGTTTGGAACAGCCCAACACTACCATATATTACAACTGATTTTAAATTCGAGTCCTCACATAAAACTATCTCTTATTCTACTTGAGCTCAGACATACGCATCGGTGTCACAGGTCTTACGTGCTGTCTGCTTGAATCTAACCATAGCTGCTGGCTGTAATATCAGGGTAAAGCAAGGAGTGAGCCAAATGCTCAACAAGTGCTAAACAATATGATACAAAACATAAATCGAGATATATATAAAAGAATGGCATTGCGAAGACATAACCAATAATAACAAGAGATAAAACTCTGGGTGATGGCATCATTTTCTTGAATCAAAACATTTTCAAAATCATAACTTAATCAAAATCATTTTATGACGCTACGGATTACAGCCGGTGATCAGCTGCGAACTAATCCCGAACCTCGCTGGGTTCTAAAACATTAATGGGATCCCTAGGCAACTTTTAAGCCTACATTGTAAGTGTGGAAAGGACTCGCGTCTCAGTCCAGATCCACTATTCAAAGAAAACATTTACCCCCCTTTGGGACTGAAAATCCACATTTTAATCATTTCAAAAACTGATGCCGATTTATACTAAAATCTCTTAAGTAGTAAACATTTTTATCAAGGGATTATAGATCATCTTTGAAACACTGGAAATATGTCACGAAATTTCATGGCCATGATCCACTAGAATTTACTATATTAAGGTAATTGAAAGGTTTCAATATACAAGAACTTTGACAAGGAAATTTAGTAAGGCTATTGGATAATATGAAAGAGTAATGCCAAACTAGGCTTAAATCAATGGTTTTCAACAAGGTACAAGTACTAGAACATCAAGAAGGTAAGCTTCATGAATACTAGGGGTGTTAAGGTATGAAGAAAATGATCTTTAGCTCAAGGTATATCAGGATTGTTGAACTTTAGGGTAAGAAAAAGGGTTATCAATCAATTAAGAACAACCTTAAAGAATATCTGGCTTTTAGGTATCAAGGTAAAGTTTCTATTGGGATTCAAGCATCAGGGTGAGATGTCAATATTTTAGGAATCAATAGCATGATAATCAAGAGGATCAATCAAGTATTATATCAAATCTTTATTTTATCATGGCATTCCAATCACTTTGATATACTAGAGTGATATGACTTTTGATCTACTTGTAATATGTACTTGAGGGTTCATGTCATTTCTATATAATACAAAGATAGATTTAAGAATCGCTTGGTTCAAGTATAGAAAGATAACTCAGGTTACTCGCATCATATATATATAGGAACTAATTATCACACATTTGCAGTATAAACGAAAAACTGGTTGAATCACTTACCTTGAGAAAGACTGGTCTGGTCTGGCTGGTAGGAGCAACTGGAAGCTTCTCTCGACCTTTATGGCAAGTTTACCCTTGTCTCGAGATCCTACAAAAATAATAATAATCCTTATTATAATATATTCTCCCCAACTTAACCTATTTACAACACAAATGGCACTTAGGCCTATATGCACGTAATTTATATTCACCTTATAAATATAATTGTACACATAGCCACATATACTAACATATCATATTTTAATACCAAATAATATCACACACACACCATAATGCAAAATTAGGCTTGGATGATCTCGACTCACAACTTAAGTCACTTGGTCGCTAAACTAGACAAAGTCTCTAAATTTTGGCTTCCTCACTCAATGTGCCTTTACTTAACTATCCAAAACCAATTGACCCTCACTTGGGCCTTTAATTATAATGGCTTTATACTATCTTGCAACCATAGCGGTCAACCTAGGTCTTACTCATAAATGCTCTAAAACTGTGTGTTAAGTGAAAGTGCTCACTAAGGAAAATTTCAGAATGACATCTATGGTTTCTTTAGTGCATTAGACACTCTTAAACTACAATTTTACCTCCAAAACTTCTACACTAGGCTCTTCTGACCTTAAGGCATCTCCCAAACTTGATGTGGCTCAAGGGCCTAGCTTGGGCTTCCTTGGGCCTAAGCTTAAAGTCTATGGTTCCCCTGTTTTTTCTGGCCAGAAAGCGCCCTGACTTGAATTAACTTGTGACACATGGTTCTAACTCAAATCCTATGAACTATGGTTGGAAAAACTCCTATGACACTCCCTCTAACTAAGTCCCAATAGGGCCTAATGAGGGCATACCCATGACATGGTAAAAACTTCCTATTTCTAAGTTGCAACAAAACTGTCCCCTGCTGGACAGATTTTGTGATTCCACTCGTGCACCTAACCAAACGACTTATAAACCTCCAATAAATACCTAAAACTTTTTATATACTCCTAGTGCTAGCTTCTGGTGGCTTGGGAATCAAAGTGCACAACAAATGCTCATTCAAAACTTCCCCATAACTAGTGCATCAAATCTGGAAAAATGCAAACACTAACTAATACCTTTCCACCTTAACTCCCACTTAATAACGAAGCATCCAACTCTTTCCAAAGCAAACCTAGTGTCTTAATATACTAAAATAGTGTCTCAACAGAAGGGGCGATCATCCATGCCCAATAATCAACAACATGCAACTAAAAATATAACATGCAACTCATGGAAAACTCATAACAAGATTTCGGCTAGGCATAAAGTTTAAATGCTTGCAAATTCGACTTGTACCTATTACTCATCCTTAATAATCATGAAATATATCTTCTATTAACTATTAATAAGAAATTTATCATGGAAAAAATCTATTTTAAGCACACATATTTCGAATTTATAGATTTTTAGACATAGCAACATGATTTCAAAAAGAGTAGCATGAAAAACATGGTTGATCATCATTTTAATATTTTAAAACTAGCATGCATGGCTAAACATAAATATATAATGAAAATTCAGTAGCATGCAAAGGATTTTAAAGCATGATATCTCCATAAAGCACTTAGTTAGCACATATATAAAATATATCTCATAGAGAGATCTTGAATTCACAAGAATCAAGAGTTTCTCTTTGGAGATCACATAAGAACTACACATGCATCCGTGGAACTTAAACTTCCAAGTCACAAAACTCTTGGAAAGTATATAAGATGAATGTAGGTAGAAGATTTACACTTGGAAAGATGAAGAATGAAATGAAAAATGGAAGGGGGTAGGGGAATGGGGCTTCGGCCGAGAGCAATGGTGGGAGGGGGAGGAGAGAAAAACTGTGATGTGTTGGAGTGTGGAGTGAGTGAAATGACTTCTCCCACTTTGATTTTAGTTTTATGCTTTTTGGTTGACAAAATGATGAGTGGAAGTGAGAATGTACAAAAATGTCCTCTAGCTAAAGTTAGGCCATTTTGCATGCAAGGTTAGTGTGGTAATTTGGTAATCAACAAATGAGTTAGTGGGGTTGGAAAGGTCTTATTTGCCCTTTGAGAGAATAGAAGGGTGATTTGCATGCAAGGTCTTCTATGTAATTTGCTAATTATAACAAATAAAATTTGTAAAGATTTATTTTTATAAAATAAAATACAAGTTCAAAAATTATAAAATTTATACCATAAAATAACTTGGATTTTTAGAAATTTTATAAAATCACTTTTGAAATTTTTGAACAAAATTACTTTTAAAAGAAAATTTCTCCAAGGTTTAGAATATTCCTTATAAATAAAAAATAAGGGAAATAAATAAACTCTTGCTTTGAAAAATCATATACTACATAAAGCAAATTTAAAATGCAGAAATTTTCATTTACACAAGGTACAACTATTAAGTATATTTACTTTCGGCTTTAATATCACACAAAATCCACAGATAATATTACATAAAATGCCGGTCATAACATACTATCCCTATTAAGGGTGAAATGCCAACCTTTATGCATTCCCCTAAGATTCATTTTAAGTTACCGAGGTTCTATCCTTAATTCCACCTTTAAAAAGGTACATGCATCCTTCCAAGGATAAATCAAGTCATATATCCTTGATAGATTATCTTATTTAATAATTCCCATCTCGATAGTCTATAGCAAATTTCACAATAGCATCCTTATTCAAAATGAGGTCAACCAATATGGCCTCCAAAAGATAACAACGGTTATCCGCTTTTCTTGCCTGATTTAGTAATGATAACAGGGATGTTCTAGAAGATATTGGTCGTGTTCAATGTGAACTTCTTCTTAATAAATCCTTATTTACTTTTGTTGTGTATCTCAACAGTCATCTCAATGTTGGGATATCTTTCATACCTGGCGTCTCCCTTTCTGGGTATCATGCCCCCGGTATTACACTTCACTTTCTTCAAGGTCACTTCCTTCATCCAATTTTCCTAATTTCTTACTTTCTTGTCTCCTCAGTCTATCCGCGTCTCCTTGTTTATCCTTCGGACTATCTCAAGGTTTCCTCGAATCCTCCCAACTTAAAGGGGATAAAATATAAGTATCTTTCATGCCTTCATCCATCAGCTTTAACTCATGGTGAATCACTCTCATCCTGACGATTACCTACTTTTCTATTTCTATTGCTACGAGTCTTTAGGGTTTCCTCATATCTAACTCCCTTATCATTCCTCCAACTCTATTGCCTTTATATTCCTTTCCACTTTAGTTTCTTTTTATCTACCTCTCTCTTGCAATCATTTCACGAACCCACTAATCATTGACTTCAAACATCACGTCGTTTTGGGATTCTAGTCCTCAGAACAAATCTTGACAACTTTTACAATCTTAGATTCATAATTTATCATACCCGTCTACCTTTGTTTTGGTTCTAAAGCTTCTACACTATTTCCATAACCTTGGGAAGTACTTTCCCGAAACAATTGACTGAACTTTAATCAGTTTATTATAACCTCTGGCTCCGTGCCTTTCTTGGTCTTTCACCAGCGGGTGGCCTCTCTCTTAGGAGGGTAAGTGACAAAAATAGTCTTTTGTGATTCGTCCATCATTTAGAATCTCAAATGATTCCTATATTTCCTTTAGCCAGGCTCTCGCCTCTATTGGGTTTGCTTGTTCCTTGGAACTCTGAGAGCTTAGCGACTTAAAGGTCCTGAAAGAATTTCCCACTGCACTGTCTCCTCAGGGTGGTGGTTGGGGATAATAGTCTAAGTTCTTTTTAGACAGGTCCATGAATTGCCGTATAGGAGTACCGTCTCGGGTCTCCTTTCCTTACTCGACAATCTGTTTCCTTAGTATGAAATGTTTCATCCTTCTCCCATACTTGGGGTTATCTTATACGTTAAAAATCCTTGTTTTCCACTTCATTATGTTATGGGCTCCTTCTTTCTTAATGGCAACCTCCCTGACTATCACATTCAGGGTTTGCCCTAAATCTTATTCCTCGAGCTATGGATTTCATCTAAGATCCAGTCCTTACACTCTTAAACGTTTGGAACCACCCAAATTCTGTAGGAATACCTCGTTATTCTATTATCATCTTTCTTGGTATTAATCTCTTCTCCAGTCATTGACTCTCTTCCTTCATTCATCACTTTTTCTTGGCACAATATGATCTTTTTCGATAATTCGGGCTGTATTGCAATCTCAAACAGCGTTTCGGTACCGGCTCCGGTTACCTTCACTTCTATTTCCATTTTCTCAAAATATTTTATCAACTCTCCCAAAGAAATTTTCATCTTGAGTCTCTCCTTTATACTAAGGGCATTAGCCACCATTTTGGCTTTCCCTGGATGATAAAGAATCTCATAATCGTAATCCTTGATTAGCTCTAACCACCTCCTCTGGCGCATGTTGAGCTCTTTCTGCGTGAAAATGCACTAGAGCACTTATGGCTTGTGTAAATCTCGCACGTCTCTCCATACAAGTAGTGTCTCCAATCTTTAGGGCAAAACTATTGCCACGAGCCCAAGCTCATGGGTGGGGATATCGAATTTTATATTCCCTTAATTGTGTTGACGCGTACGCGATTTCCTTGTTGTGCTGTATAAGAAGCACCCTAATTCCTTATGCGAAGCGTCACTACAAATCACAAAATCTCCTTTTCCATCCGGCAACGCCAACATAGGAGCCGTCACCAACCTTTGCTTCAGTTCTTGAAAGCTGTTCTCGCATTTCTCTGTCCATTCGAACTTCTCAGTCTTATGAGTAAGCCGCGTTAAAGGGGCTACTATCTTTACGAACTTGAACGAACCTCCGGTAGTGACCGACCAATCCTACCTCTGGTAGTTTCCCTAACCATGGTTATCAATTCCTCAGTGGTCCTTTATTCATTCTTTTCAGGATCCCCCACGGGATCCTCCTCAGCAACAATCCCTTCTAAGACAACATCCTCAACCGCTACATCCTCAATATGAACATCATCCGATCCTGCGTTAGGACGCTCTATCGGATCCACAGTCTGATCTCCAATAAGTAATAACACATCATCGCGCTGTTGCTCATTAACCTTAGGGTTCGGAGTCCCGCTACCATATACGATAACGAACTACGCTTCTATGACGATATTTATAAGGGTTCCCATAAGGGTTTTAACTGTCAGTACTACGTTAGGTAGTCCGACTATGAACTTGGCAAGAGTCCTTATTATCTTAGTGAACTTATTATTTTAACGTCACATCATCTCTGAGGTTTATAACGCTTAGCTCTGATACCATTTCTGTAACACCCCCATATTCGGGGTCGGGGATCCGGGTTGTCACGATTTCCATTTCCCTTAATAATACTTAATCTTAAAAATCAACCAACTACTGCGTACCACAAGTTATAGTCTCAGAGATGAATACCAAACTGTTATTCCCAGTGGACTAACAATGAGATTTACAAAAGGGGGTTAAATGTAAATCTCAAAACTTTTTCAAGTTTTAAGTAGTTTCTAAGGCTAAGTGTTTTAATGAACAAATGTGTGTGAATTGCTTGAAGCTAATACATACACATATATATTCAAACACAAATGTAAAGAACACAAAGAACTTAAAAACTTTTCTGGTGGATTTGTTGTTCCATCAGAGATGTGTTATTTCAGAAAATCTGTGATTCAAAGAATTAAATCACAGTTGCGTCCTAGTACAAACTAGATGTTTTTCTTTCTGGATTTTTCTAAACAGCTCTGGAAAATTCACCACCTAATTACTAGCTGCTACTTGGTTTATATATATCACCAAGTTTACAAGTGAAGAAAAACTGTAAAATATAATTAAAAGATTCTTCACATGTTTCTTCTTCATTTCTCTATCCAATGCAATTTAGGTTTAGCTGTGAATCTTTGAATACTTCCTAGTTTGCACCAGAATGGAAATGCTGCATTTTCTTGATTCCTCCTAGAGGCTGCCACATTCCAGTTTATCTCTGTCAACCCATGTGCCTCTGTCAGCTTATGAATTGTCACTATCAACTGCTATTGAACTAAGCATCTGTTGAAGCTTTCATCCGTTAATGACTTTATCCGTTGAAGCTTTATCCGTTGAAGCTTTATCCGTTGATGCATTAGCAGTTGAAGCGTTATCCATTGAAGCACTCATCTGTTGATGGATGTTATCCGTTGAAGCTTTAGAGACATCCGTTTAAGCTTTGTTTCTCACCCATTGAAGGCCTTTAATATCAGTTGATACTACTTCACTTATACAAAAGTACAAGGCATGAAATATTTACAATTAGCCCTCCTATTTGCATATCCACTAGTAGTCAACATGACTGATAATTTCCCACAACATCTAAGAATTACAACTTAAATACATAGAATGAAATGTTCTACAATACTAAACTTATTTCTAAGTAAAGCTACTCCTTCAACAGATAGCCAAAATGGTCTTATCCGTTGAGGCTACAAATACTAGATTTCTACTTAAGTGTTTTGTTTAACTTATCATCAACCTAATACACATATTCCTAACAATCTCCCCCTATTTATGTCTACTAGAACTGTAGGCATAAATTTGGGTTTAACTTGATGATAACAGAACACTTATCAAATATATGAACTGAAATAAAGTAGAAATTCAAAAGTGCTGCAAAAATGTGTATACTGAGATAGAATTGAAGAATTACATTGTTTCCAAGGGTGCTCCTTTAGCCTGAGTAGATTAATTTATTTTCCTTTATTCCCTTGTTTTCTTCCCTAGCCTCCTGTCATTCTCCTCTATTTGGAGTTGGAGTTGTCTGTAGAATTCAGCTTCATCTCCTTCATTGATGTCCAACTTAGATTGCATATCCTTAAGAGTTTCATTACTGGAAATCTTGAGCTGATCTTCAAGTCTGAAAAATCTTCTGACTCCTTTATTGTCTCTGAACTCTATCAACCAATGAGGTGATTTATGAACTGTAATTCCTCTCTCTGGGATGAGTAATTTTCTAGGCAAGGCATTGGGCTCCCACCAAGTTTTCCTTATGCTGGAAATCTTGTTGAGAATCTCAGTTTTGGCAGTCCTGGTAAAGCCAGAATCCCTTTTTACAGCTGAGTAGACTCTAACCAAGGTAGAATAGCCTTCATTCAGAATTCTATAAAGAGGCCAAGTCCTTTCCCCACTTCCTTTATATTTGAACACTAGTCTTTCTGGAAGCTGTCAGTAGGCATCTATTCCCCTTACTTCCTCCAGCTCATCCAGATAGAGTTCAATGTATGTAAATTCCTTTATGTCACAAATGTGAGGCTTAGGCTTAGGCTTCTGAGTGAATTTGATTGAGGTTAGAGGAGGTGTTGATTTGATTTTTCTTTTCTGTTTCTTTGATGGTGGAGAAGTGGTTAAGAAAGTGGGCAATTTGATGGTGTCCCAATCAATTGGTTCCTCCGTAGGAGTGATTGTTTCACCATGGATGTTTATGAAGGGGTCAGGCACAATGGGTTCAGGAATAGAAGGTAGTGGTTTGGATTTTGATTGGGTTTCTTCAGTTTCATCTACAATCTTCCTTTTTGCATTGGCCTTCTTTCTGTTCCCTTTCCGCCATTCCTTTCTTTCCTTACTTCTTTCTTCCACATCATCACTAAGCATGTCCCCCATACCTACATCTTCACCCTTGTCTTCAATTTCTTTCTTTTCTTCAGCTTGACTTGACTTTAGCTATTTTTCAAGCTTTTCTTGTGCTCTTTTGTCAGCCTTTAGCTTTTTAGCTTCTTCCTTCAACCTTCTGGCTTCTTCCCTCTTGGCTATTGAGAATTTGGGATGTCCTTGTATCACACAGATACTCTTTCCCTCTCTAAAGATAATAGCCATGTTCATTCTTTCAACCACATCCTTGGTCTCCTTGTGCTTCATGATATTACCACCCAAAACCTTGTCTTCATCAGGCTTTGGAAGAGGAAAATCCACTCCTTTCAACTGAGCAAGGCTTAGAGGATTCTTTGTAGAGTCCTTATTAGATCTGTTGTTAGGCTTGAGAACCATAGGTTTCAGATTCTTGGAAGAAGTCTCTCCAACCTTATTCCTCCTCACTGGCTTGAGCTCCATAATGATTGGCTCCACCTTTGTGCTATGCTTCACAAATTGTGATTTTGAAGTTATAGAACCAAAAATTTGTTGCATCCTTTCGTCAATTCTCCTCCTTTGCTCTTTGACTTTCATCTCAGCTGCTGCTATCTGGATTAGATCAATTCCATCAAGCTTTCCTTTGATTTGAAGTGTTGGAGAAGTGGTGATGGCAGGAACTAGCACTTTAGATATTTGAACTTTTGTTGATGGCTCTCCTTCCCCTTCCCCTTTATTCTCCCCCTTTTTGTTATCATCAAGGATAGGGGTCAAGCCTTGTGCTTTTTCCAGCTGCAAATGTAGACTTGTGTGAGATTGTTGATTTTGAAGAATTGTGACCACAGAGTCTTCAATGACTTGAACTCTGTTTTCCAACTTGGACAACCTCTTGTCAGCATCAGATTCTCTCCTCAATCTCAGCAACAAATCTTGCATTCAACCATAAGGCATGACTAAATCCAGCTTCTCAGAATTGTAGGATTTCAGATCAGCAATATCCTTTTTGAGTTCATCCACACTCATATTCTGCCTGATGTGCTGCAGCTGCAAGAGATGTAGAGAGTCTAGATAAGCTTGAAGAATAGCCTTGGTACCAGCATCTGAAGTGTCCTGAAGGGCCTTTTGAATAGCCATAACCTGCTTGACCAAAGCTACACCAAACTGTCCTGGTGTAGATTTCTTTGTCCATGCCCATTCAGGAATTTGAAACAGAACTTGGGCCTGCATCTCCCCCTAAGTTCATGCTCCCATCTAAAGAAATAGAGTCATCATCATTAGAATTTTACTTCAAATTCTTCAGATGGCTCACCAGCTTGAGAAGACATCCTATTAACAGCAGCTTTATCTCTTTGAAGAGATTCTGAAGTGTGCACTATGTTCAAAGTCCGCTCTGCCTCCACATTGCCCTGAGCAGCCAACAGTTGATAGGCTGAAATAGGATGAGTAAAAGTGTCAACATCCAAGGAAATATTGTCAATTTTAGCTTTGTAATGTTGCTGAAATTGTCTTCCCTTTTCAGCATCATCCACAATCATTGACTCACTAGCAATGGCTGGATCCACCCTTATAGCTTCTGTACCTGCTTTTCTCTCATTTTCTCTATATTCTTGCATCAGGGGCTCCCCCTGGCTCACACACACCCTCACACCCTCACCCTCACCTACTAAGGTGGCACTCCCCTCACTCACTTTTGCCATGCTGGAAGAAATAGCATACATATTTTGACTCTCAACCTCTCCTTTTGCCTGGGAGCAACCCAGCCTCTCACTCAAATTATCACTCCCTTCCCTCAATCCTAGAAGTGATTGACAGTAACCATGTCTTCTACACTTGGAATTGATTCAATTATATGTGTAGAGACCATCAACGGATAGGGAGTATCCGTTGAAGTGGAAACTGATGATATCAACGGATAACTGCTGTTAAGCTTATCCATCGAAGAACAACCACTTGTCAACGGATGAGAGATATCCGTTGAAGAAGGAAAATATGTAGATATTGAAAGTGACATAATTGTTGAATCTGTGTGAATTAATTTTAAGTGAGGTGACACAGATTCTTCAACTAAGTCTGAAAGAATTGGCTGATGATCCAACAAATCATCTAAAAGATGATGATCAACAGGATTTGAGTGGGGCTCCTCCCTGAGTTTTAAAGAGGGAGAATTAGGAATTTATGTGAATATCATATCCACATCCAGAGATGGTGATGGAGAATTTGGTGATTGATGTGTGTCTATTATAAGAGAATGGGGCTGTGACTCCACATTTGTTGGAGCCACATCAAGCTAAATTTGAGAAGGCAAAGATACAGGTGGATGTATCTGTGCAGTGTGTGCCCCTTGTGTTGAAACTAGGGTTTTAGCCTTCTTTCTTCTTGAAAAGGCTTTGATAGGTGAATGTGTGGTTTCAGTGTCCCTCCCTCTTTTGTTCTGTGTCCCTGGTTGGGGACTATTTTCAATAGCTGGATCCTTTTGGGAGGATGCAACTAGGGATGTGTTTGAATCCTTTTGAACCACCACAGTCTTTTGAGAAACTGTGGCTTGGCTGGCTAGGGTACCACTCACCTCTCCCACCTAATCTTGGGGGGTTTCTTGATGTTCACCCTTCCCCCTTCCCCTCACCACTCACACCCTGTTCACTCCCTTCAGGGTTTATGGTAGTTGTTACAACTGTTGTCTTTTGAGAAACAACAAAGGTGGTTTTCTTTGACTTGTGTTTTAGAATTTTAGTTTTGGTGGCTTTGGTAGGAATCTGTTGGGACAAAGACACAGATTCCATTGCCACACTAGAAGGCAAAGAAACAATGGGGTTGGAAGAAGTAGGAGTTGCAGAAGTATTTACCTCACTTACCTGAGGTGCATTCATTATTGGCAAATATAGCAATGGCACCTGGCTGTTGAGGTTAATTCTCACAAGGTCTGTAAGGACCTTTTTCTCTTGTGCCCAGCATTTGAGTTTATTGCTCTCATTAGTTATGACCAAACCTTCAGCAACATGGTTAGCCAATAACATAAAGAATCTAGCATAGTAGATGTTATGAGGTCTATTAGCTTTGTTACCTAACCTGGAACTTAATTCTAGCATGACATAGTTGCTAAAATTAAAGTACCTATCAGAAACTAGCATATAGAGCATATTAACAAGAGATGAAGTTATGGCATCAAAATTGCTAATCTTCCCAGAGAAAACCTTGATAAAGGCATCTCCAAGAAAACTCCATTCTTTCCTAAGGCTCTTCCTTCTAATGCTCCCTAAACTAGCAGAATCAAAAGAATAGCCTATAGAATCTAACATAGAAGATACATCATTATCAGTGTGTGGTGTCATGGCATTATTCTCAGGTAACTTAAAGCAATACTGTATATCATCACAGTTAATACAGTAATCCTTACCTTTGAGAGAGAAAGCAATGGTCATATCTGTGGAATTAAACTCTGTAGTTGTCCAAATCTCCTCAATTACCTCACAATAGATAGTTGGGGCTTCCAGCATTGCATAGCTTAGTTTGCAGTTCTTGATGAAGTCCATCATTTTGTGATAATCTGAGTGGGCTTCATTCTTTTCCACCAAAGCTACGAAATTATTCTTTTCATAAACAAATCCAGACTGAGACATAATCTTGACTACTGGTGCCATTATTGTGAGTAGAGTTTGCAGAGAAAGATTGAGAGTTTTGGGAGAGAAAGAGAATACAACTTACGAGAAAGCGTAAAGTGAAAATAAGAATTCAAGGGGCTTTTATACTTTCTCGAATTAAAACGTAAATAAAATGATTAAATGATACTTTTAAGTGAATTACAGCCGTTTGAGAATAAAGAAAACTGTAGAAATTCTGAAAACTGCCTTTAATACAAATACATACAACTGTGTATATATGTATCAACGGTTAAGTAAACAAATCAACGGCTGTGACTCACTTAAAGTAATTGATGTGACACTTCAACGGATGAGGTAAATAGTTATCCATTGAAGATTAACACAATTTTTATCCATTGAAGGATAAAATTACCAGAAACTTTCAACGGATAATGAACATCCGTTGATAGAACAATTTTGGCTTTCAACGGATAGGGAATATCCATTGATAGAATAATCTTTACTTAAAGCCAACTTTGTTCTTGCAACAAATTTATTTCAGGCTCCAATGCAAATTATAATGAGGACATGAATTTATGAATAATTAAGCATACCTAGCTCACTTACTAATCTTGTGAATGTTGATTCATCAAGTGGCTTGGTAAATATGTCTACAATCTGCTTTTCACTTGGAACAAAATGAAGTTCCACTGTACCTTTCATCACATGTTCCCTTATGAAGTGGTACTTGATGTCAATGTGCTTGGTTCTTGAATGTTGCACTGGATTTTCAGTAATGGCAATGGCACTTGTGTTGTCACAGATTATAGGAATTTTGTCAACAGTTAGTCCATAGTCAAATAGTTGATTCCTCATCCATAGTATTTGTGCACAGCAACTACCAGCAGCAATGTATTCAGCTTCAGCTGTTGATGTAGAAACAGAATTTTGCTTCTTGCTGAACCATGATACAAGCTTATTCCCTAGAAATTGACAGGTTCCGGTTGTACTTTTCCTGTCTATTTTGCAACCTGCATAATCTGCATCTGAGTAGCCAATTAGATTAAAACCAGACTCTCTAGGGTACGAAATTCCTAGATTTGGAGTCCCTTTGAGATATCTGAAAATCCTTTTAATAGCCACTAAGTGAGACTCTTTAGGGTCAGCTTAAAATCTAGCACAAAGACATGTAGAAAATATTATATCAGGTCTACTAGTAGTTAAATATAAAAGTGAGCCAACCATGCCTCTATAACTTGTAATATCCACAGACTTTTCAGTCTTGTTTAATTCAAGCTTGGTGGTAGTGGCCATGAGAGTTTTTGCAGATGAATAATCCATTAAGTCAAATTTCTTTAAAAGGTCATAAATATATTTAGTTTGACTAATGAAAATTCCACTACTAACTTGTTTAACTTGTAAACCAAGAAAATAAGTTAGCTCTCCCATCATGCTCATTTCATATTTACTTTGCATTAACTTGGCAAACTTTTTACAAAGCTTATCATTTGTAGAACCAAATATAATATCATCTACATAAATTTGAACAAGTATAGTAGAGCCATTAACATTTCTAAAGAAAAGAGTTTTGTCAACAGTAACTCTTGTGAAGTAATTATCTAGCAGAAATTTTGACAAAGTCTCATACCAGGCTCTAGGTGCTTGTTTTAGTCCATAGAGTGCTTTCAACAGATAATACACATAGTCTGGAAAATTTGGATCTTCAAATCCTGGAGGTTGGCTTACATAAACTTCTTCCTCCAATTCTCCATTCAGAAATGCAATCTTGACATCCATTTGATAGACTTTGAAATTGGCATGGGCTGCATAGGCAAGAAAGATTCTGATGGCTTCAAGTCTGGCAACTGGAGCAAATGTCTCATCAAAATCTATTCCCTCTTGTTGAGAATAGCCTTTAGCAACCAATCTGGCTTTATTCCTTATGACAATTCCATTTTCATCCATCTTGTTTCTGAATACCCATTTTGTGTCAATAGAACTCTTGTTCTTTGGCTTGGGTACCAGCTTCCATACTTTGTTCCTTTCAAATTGGTTTAGCTCCTCTTGCATTGCTAAAATCCAATCTGGATCCAATAGAGCTTCTTCCACTCTCTTAGGTTCCTCCTGTGATAGAAAGCTACTATACAGACATTCATCTTGAGTAGCTCTTCTAGTTTGCACTTTAGATGTAGCATCACCAATGATCAGTTCAAAAGGGTGATTCTTCGTCCATTTCCTTTGACGTGGTAGATTAGCTCTAGATGAGGTTGCCTCGGTATTGTCATGATGTGAGATAGAGTGTTGATTGGTTGAAACTCCCCCTGAGTTGCTGATCCTTTGAAAGGAATTGGGAGTTCTATCAACTGATGAAGTGAAATGATTATCCGTTGACAGACTGTGATCAACGGATGCTTCATTATGAACTTCAACGGATGATGCCCTTTGTCTTTCAACGGATGCTGCATTGCTTCTATCAACGGAAGCTGAATTATGACTTTCAACGGATGCATCATTCTGTGCATTATCCAAAAGCAGATTTTGAATTCTTTTTAAGGTGCCTTCTCCATCATTCTCATCTTCACTATCATCACAATATATCTCAATGTTGTCAAATTTGAGTCCTTCATAATGTCCCTCATCTGTTAGTCCATCAATCTTTTTATCATCAAACATAACATGCACATATTCCATGACAGTGTTGGTTCTTAGATTGTAGACTCTATATGATTTTCCACCAGAATAACCAACAAATATTCCTTCATCATCCTTTGCATCAAACTTCCCTTTATGATCAGGTTGATTCCTTAGAATGTAGCATTTGCAACCAAAGACATGCAAAAAGTTTAAAGTTGGTTTTCTTCTCTTGAACAATTGATAGGGAGTCATGCCTTTTGCCTGATTAATTAGAGAAATATTCTGAGTGTAACATGCACAGTTAACAGCCTCAGCCCAAAAGTATGTTGGGAGTTTTGACTTTTTAAGCATTGTTCTTGCAGCTTCAATTAGTGATCTGTTCTTCCTTTCCACCACACCATTTTGTTGTGGAGTCCTTGGAGCTGAGAACTCATGCATGATCCCATTTTCTTCACGGAACAACTTTATGGTTGTATTCTTGAACTCAGTTCCATTGTCACTCCTGATATTCCTTACTTTGAAATATGGATGATTGTTGACTTGCTTGATATGATTGATAATGATTTCACTAGCTTCATCCTTTGATCCAAGGAAATAAGCCCATAAAAACTTTGAGAAATCATCTACAATCACTAGGCAATATCTTTTCCTTGAAATTGACAGTACATTGACTGGTCCAAAAAGATCCATGTGTAGCAGTTGTAATGGTTCATCAATTGCTGATTCAAGCTTCTTACTGAATGATGCTTTCTTTTGCTTTCCTTTCTGACAAGTATCACACAGTCCATCCCTTGTGAATTCCACTAGAGGGATTCCTCTAACTAAGTCCTTTTTGACTAGATCATTCATTATCTTGAAATTCAAATGGGACAGCTTCTTGTGCCATAGCCAACTTTCACCTGGACTTGCTTTACTGAGAAGACAAGTAATTGATTCTGAATCTGTAGAGTTGAAGTCATCTAAGTACACATTCCCTTTTATAACTCCAGTTAGAACCACTTTGTTGTCCTTCTTACTTGTGACAACACAGGCTTCAGAATTGAAGGATACAGTATTCCCTCTGTCACATAGTTGACTGATGCTCAATAGATTTTGTTTGAGACCATCAACTAATGCAACTTCATCAATGATGACATTTTCTTTTGAAATCAATCCATATCCAATAGTGAACCCTTTGCTGTCATCTCCAAAGGTTATGCTAGGGCCAACACTCTCCTTGAACTCTGTGAGCAGGGTGAAATCTCCTGTCATGTGTCTTGAACAACCACTGTCCAAGTACCATAGATTCTTTCTTTTTTCCTGCACACAATAAAATCAATCAAGTTGATTTTGGTACCCAAGTTTCCTTGGGTCCAGCCTTGTTAGTCTTTTTCCTAGACTTCATTCCTCCTGCATCTTTTGACTTAGGTAACATTGGGTCAACCTTGGTCTCAGATGTAGTTGGTTGAGGTGTAGGGTTAGTCACAGAATCATTTAGCACATTTGGTTGAATTTCATAAGGCATAGATTGTGCAAACATATTATTCCACATAGGCATGTTGTATGGCATCTGAGGCATACTGAATGCAGTTGAATAAGGATTATTAACATATGGCATGTTTGCAAAATGTGCATGAGGATTCTGATGAGACATAACAGGCATAGCATGCAGAGGTGACATAGACATGTTAGGCATGGAGGGAGTTAAATGCATGGGAGCATTCTTAACAGATTTGCAGCTATCAGATAGATGATTAACACTTTTACAATGCACACAATTTTTTCTAGGAGCATACTTATCAGGTGTGTAATTGTTGTGTTTGTTAATCCCTACCTTCCCATTTCTATTAGATTTTCTTTTAGTTTCCTTTTTATCCTCAACCAATTTAAGCCTATCTTTCAACTGATCTAAAGTCATGTGTCCTATATTCACCTTACTGGCATCTTTGGATGTGCTAGCTCCTTCTTTGACAAAGTTCTTGAAAGTTGAACCAACCTTCTTATTGAGATTTTTCTTTTTAAAATCAGTTGCCTGTTTTAATTGATGAGCCTTCAACGGATGCTCTTTTTCTTCCTTCAATGGATAACTTTCATCATCCGTTGATTCCACATCCGTTGATAATCCATCAATTAATTCTAACTCCTTTTTGTTTTTCTTCCAGGCATTCTCACAGAATGATACAATTCCCTGAACCTTGACAATCTGAGCACTAACATCCCTAGATGTTTTCCAAGGCCTTCATTACCTCTTGCTCACTTTCTAACTGTTTAGAAAGAATTTCTACTTTCTTAACAGCTTCTTCTAGTTCACTCTCAACAGTCAAGCATTTAATTTTAATCTTTTCAAGCTCAATTACCTGATTCTCTAACACAGCATTCCTATCACTTAAAAACAAATTATTCTCTTTGATTCTTGTGTTTTCTTTAGCTAGTGATTTAAGGGAAACACGCAAATAATATAATTCATTGGGCATATCATTTATGGCTTCATTGCATTCAATCTTAGAAAGCTGAGAGAGATCAGTAGTAATTACCTGGATGCTTGATGAACTAGTTTCATTTTCATCAGAATTAGCCATCAGGGCTAGGTTGACATATTCCATATCATCATCTTCATTGGCTCCATCTGCTGCCCAATCATCTTGAGTCAGAAAAGCTCTTTCCTTTTGTTTGAGCAAATCGAAATATTTCTTTTTGTAATCAACTTGCTCAAATTTCTTCTTATCAGAGGATGGTTTTCTGCACTCATTTGCAAAGTGTCCACTTAAGCCACAGTTATAACATTTAAACTTAGATTTGTCCACCATGTTCTTATTTGACTTAGTGAATTTTGCATTTTTCCTGAATTTCATCTTTGCAAACCTCCTGGACAGAAAAGCTAGATGTTCATCAACATCATCAGAGTCATCTTGATTGGAATTGTCTTCATCCTCAGCTACTTGCTCCTTTCCCTTGCTTGATTCTGATTTTCTTGTGCCAATTTTGAGATTTGGCATTGTCTTTTCCTCATTCCTGGCTTCAATCTTCTCATTGTCAGCTACAAGTGCAACTGATCCTCCTTTTCTTTTTCCCTTTTCCAACAGCTCATCTTACTCCATCTCAAGTTCATAGGTCTTGAAAATTCCATATAATCTTTCAAGTGTGAAGTCCTTATAATCTTGAGAATTTCTTAGAGAAACAGTCATAGGCTTCCATTCCTTTGGTAGAGACCTCAGAAATTTTAAATTGGAGTCCTTGACTTGGTACACTCTGCCATACAGCTTCAATCCATTCAACAGTTTCTGAAATCTGTTGAAGGTATCATTCAATAATTCTCCTTCTTCAAAATGAAAATATTCATACTGTTGAATGAGAAGCTGCATTTTGTTTTCTCTAACTTGCTCAGTACCTTCACAGATAAGTTGCACAGTATCCCAAATTTCCTTAGCAGTTTAGCTGTTAATGACATTGTCAAACACATCTTGATCTAGGCCATTGAATAGAATGTTCATGGCTTTCTTGTCCTTGTGAACCTCTTCAATATCTTCAACAGTCCATTCTGCTTTTGGCTTGGGAATAGACTGTCCAACAGCAACTGTTGCAGTAGCAGCTGTGGCCACCTTGTGAGGGATGTGAGGACCATTTTCAATGCAGTTGATGTAGCTTTCATCTTGAGAGAGAAGATGTAAATGCATCTTCACTTTCCAGTGATGATAGTTATCTCTTTCCAGGATTGGAATCTTTACACCAATATCCTTCTTACTCATGATGTTAGCAGAATAGATCTTTAAACTCTTTGTATGTTAAGAGCTTGCTCTGATACCAATTGTTATTCCTAGTGGACTAACAATGAGATTTACAGAAGGGGGGTTGAATGTAAATCTCAAAACTTTTTCAAGTTTTGAGCAGTTTCTAAGGCTAAGTGTTTTAATGAAAAAATGTGTGTGAATTGCTTGAAGCTAATACAGACAGATATATATTCAAACACAAATGTAAAGAACACAAAGAAAATCTGTGATTCAAAGAATTAAATCACAGCTGCGTCCTAGTACAAACTAGATGATTTTCTCTCTGGATTTTTCTAAACAGCTCTGGAAAATTCACCACCTAATTACTAGCTGCTACTTGGTTTATATATATCACCAGGTTTACAAGTGAAGACAAAACTGTAAAATACAATTAAAAGATTATTCACATGTTTCTTCTTCATTTCTCTATCCAATGCAATTTAGGTTTAGCTGTGAATCTTTGAATACTTCCTAGTTTGCACCAGAATGGAAATGCTGCATTTTCTTGATTCCTCCTAGAGGCTGCCACATTCCAGTTTATCTCTGTCAACCCATGTGCCTCTGTCAGCTTATGAATTATCACTATCAACTGCTATTGAACTAAGCATCTGTTGAAGCTTTCATCCGTTCATGACTTTATCCATTGAAGCTTTATCTGTTGATGCATTAGCAGTTGAAGCGTTATCCGTTGAAGCACTCATCTGTTGATGGATGTTATCCGTTGAAGCTTTAGAGACATCCGTTGAAGCTTTGTTTCTCATCCATTGAAGGCCTTTAATATCAGTTGATACTACTTCACTTATACAAAATTACAAGGCATGAAATATTTATAATTAGCCCTCCTATTTGCATATCCACTAGTAGTCAACATGACTGATAATTTCCCACAACATCTAAGAATTACAACTTAAATACAGAGAATGAAATGTGCTACAATACTAAACTTATTTCTAAGTAAAGCTACTCCTTCAACGGATAGCCAAAATGGCCTTATCCGTTGAGGCTACAAACACTAGATTTCTACTTAAGTGTTTTGTTTAACTTATCATCAACTTAATACACATATTCCTAACAATCTCCCCCTATTTATGTCTACTAGAACTGTAGGCATAAATTTGGGTTTAACTTAATGATAACAGAACACTTATCAAACATATGAACTGAAATAAAGTAGAAATTCAAAAGTGCTGCAAAAATGTGTATACTGAGATAGAATTGAAGAATTACATTGTTTCCAAGGGCGCTCCTTTAGCCTGAGTAGATTAATTTATTTTCCTTTATTCCCTTGTTTTCTTCCCTAGCCTCCTGTCATTCTCCTCTATTTGGAGTTGGAGTTGTCTTTAGAATTCAGCTTCATCTTCTTCATTGATGTCCAACTTAGATTGCATATCCTTGAGAGTTTCATTACTGGCAATCTTGAGCTGATCTTCAAGTCTGAAAAATCTTCTGACTCCTTTATTGTCTCTGAACTCTTTCAACCAATGAGGTGATTTATGAACTGTAATTCCTCTCTCTGGGATGAGTAATGTTCTAGGCAAGGCATTGGGCTCCCACCAAGTTTTCCTTATGCTAGAAATCTTGTTGAGAATCTCAGTTTTGGCAGTCTTGGTAAAGCCAGAATCATTTTTTATAGCTGAGTAGACTCTAACCAAGGTAGAATAGCCTTCATTCAGAATTCTGTAAAAAGGCCAAGTCCTTTCCCCACTTCCTTTATATTTGAACACTAGTCTTTCTGGAAGCTGTCTGTAGGCATCTATTCCCCTTACTTCCTCCAGCTCATCCAGATAGAGTTCAATGTTTGTAAATTCCTTTATGTCACAAATGTGAACATAATCATCCTTTGAGGCTTGTGGCTTAGGCTTAGGCTTCTGAGTGAATTTGATTGAGGTTAGAGAAGGTGTTGATTTGATTTTTCTTTTCTGTTTCTTTGATGGTGGAGAAGTGGTTAAGAAAGTGGGCAATTTGATGGTGTCCCAATCAATTGGTTCCTCCTTAGGAGTGATTGTTTCACCATGGATGTTTATGAAGGGGTTAGGCACAATGGGTTCAGGAATAGAAGGTAGTGGTTTGGATTTTGATTGGGTTTCTTCAGTTTCATCTACAATCTTCCTTTTTGCATTGGCCTTCTTTCTGTTCCCTTTCCACCATTCCTTTCTTTCCTTGCTTCTTTCTTCCACATCATCACTAAGCATGTCCCCCATACCTACATCTTCACCCTTGTCTTCAATTTCTTTCTTTTCTTCAGCTTGACTTGACTTTAGCTGTTTTTCAAGCTTTGCTTGTGCTCTTTTGTCAGCCTTTAGCTTTTTAGCTTCTTCCTTCAACCTTCTAGCTTCTTCCCTCTTCGCTATTGAGAATTTGGGATGTCCTTGTATCACACAGATACTCTTTCCCTCTCTAAAGATAACAGCCATGTTCATTCTTTCAACCACATCCTTGGTCTCCTTGTGCTTCATGATATTACCACCCAAAACCTTGTCTTCATCAGGCTTTGGAAGAGGAAAATCCACTCCTTTCAACTGAGCAAGGCTTATAGGGTTCTTTGTAGAGTCCTTATTGGATTTGTTGTTAGGCTTGAGAACCATAGGTTTCAGATTCTTGGAAGAAGTCTCTCCAACCTTATTCCTCCTTACTAGCTTGAGCTCCATAATGATTGGCTCCACCTTTGTGCTATGCTTCACAGATTGTGATTTTGAAGTTGTAGAACCAAAAATTTGCTGCATCCTTTCATTAATTCTCCACCTTTGCTCTTTGACTTTCATCTCAGCTGCTGCTATCTGGATTAGATCAATTCCATCAAGCTTTCCTTTGATTTGAAGTGTTGGAGAAGTGGTGATGGCAAGAACTAGCACTTTAGATATTTGAACTTTTGTTGATGGCTCTCCTTCCCCTTCCCCTTTATTCTCCCCCTTTTTGTTATCATCAAGGATAGGGGTCAAGCCTTGTGCTTTTGCCAGCTATAATAGTAGACTTGTCTGAGATTGTTGATTTTGAAGAATTGTGACCACAGAGTCTTCAATGACTTGAACTCTGTTTTCCAACTTGGCTAACCTCTTGTCAGCATCGGATTCTCTCCTCAATCTCAGCAACAAATCTTGCATTGTACCATAAGGCATGACTGAATCCAACTTCTCAGAATTGTAGGATTTCAGATCAGCAATATCCTTTTTGAGTTCATCCACACTCAAATTCTGTCTGATGTGCTGCAGCTGCAGGAGATGCAGAGAGTCTAGATGAGCTTGAAGAATAGCCTTGGTACCAGCATCTGAAGTGTCCTGAAGGGCCTTTTGAATAGCCATAACCTGCTTGACCAAAGCTACACCAAATTGTCCTGGTGTAGATTTCTTTGTCCATGCCCATTCAGGAATTAGGAACAGAACTTGGGCCTGCATCTCCCCCTAAGTTCATGCTCCCATCCAAAGAAATAGAGTCATCATCATTAGAATTTACTTCAAATTCTTCAGATGGCTCACCAGCTTGAGAAGGCATCGTATTAACAGCAGCTTTATCTCTTTGAAGAGATTCTTTGAAGAGATCCTGTTCATCTTGTCTATCTGTTGTTGTGTGATGAATGAAGAAAGCAAGGGTGAGCAACAAGCTCACCGAAATAATATGTATAATGATTAACAATATATGAGCACTCTCATAGTACTCATGAAAGTCTTGGTTAAGTAAAAAAATGAACCAAGTTTGATATCTTATCACGACCAAGTCACAAAATATTCAGTATATATGTATATATACTTTTCAAATCTTGGAAGTCCTCTTCCATGCATAATATACACAGAGTTCCAGTTTATAACTGTATAAAAATATCGTTGCAAGGTGATCTCATATATCTAACCTTGTCTCAACGTTTTTGTGAAAATCTTTGTCATGCATAAGATAATCATTAACCAGATATAAGTTGAAAAGATCAAGTTACAAGATACTCCAATATACTTAAATATTTTCCGGATACTACTTGAACTACCACCGTTCAAGGTATCATCAGTTTCAAAAGTTCATCACATAGATGAGACTACAAGAAAAGACTTGAATAGATTCAATCTTTGAAATATCATTATAAATAATGAAGTTACGTGATACTTCATTAAGTCCCGATATATATACACCTATATATATATCTCATACTTTCCTTGGAAACCTCTATTATGAAAAATATAAACAGAGTTATAATATCCAATGAATTTGGAAAGAAGAAAACCTTGGCATAAGCCTGATATCTTGCTGATCAGGCAAAGATACCAATAAGTAACCTTTTCTACTAGTAGATGGACGAATTCCCCACTGGTCATCACCCTGGCCGCATTAGGACCTATGCTGGACTGCCACTCAGCCACTTACGCATTGATGGACTCCCACTGAGCCACTTACACTTTCATGGACGCCCACTGAGCCCATGTTGCTTATGCCGACTCAAATAGATGGACTTACTTCCCGAACGTTGGGCAAGTAATCAAAATATTTTCTCAAAACAGCAACCTTGTTGCGAATATAAAATACACCACAGAGCCGGATCCCTCGGGTTTTGAGCGAGTATTTAAATCCCCTTTGAAAGGAAGATCTTAAATATAAAAATGAGTTTTGGGATCCGCTCTAACTTTCAAAATCATTTTGAAGACTCGAAAATATTTTTAAGAATGTTTGGAGTAATGCTGATTTAATAAAATAAATCAGTCCCGATATGTTGGAGAATATCTGAATATTATTATTAAATAATATTCCCATAAAGGATAATCTTTATAAAAATAGTTGAAGTAGAAGTTTTAAAAACTCATACTTGAAATGAATAAGGAATAACCAAAGATATACTTATATGAAAGTAAGATCTTTATTTGAATAATCGAAAATAAGTTTGATTATCGAAACACTATTCTTTAATAAAATAAAGAATATTATTTAATAAAATAAGCGGAGTCATAAGTCCTTGAATGAATATTCAAAAATAATATTCATTAAATAAAGTAAGCGGAGTCATAAGTCCTCAAATGAATATTCAAAATAATATTCATTAAATAAAGTAAGCGAAGTCATAAGTCCTCGAATGAATATTCAAAATAATATTAATTAAATAAAATAAAGTTATCGAATAAACCTTATTCGATTAATAGTTTTGAAAACTATATCAATATATATATATATAAATATATATATATATATATATATTATACTCGGAACATCGACTCCCGGTTTAGAAAAATGTTCACCTTTGGGTCCCCTATACTAAGGGTATACGCAACTACTGCTTATCTCTAGCACAAGTATTATGCAATTTATAAGCATTTGAATCAACAATTAGATATCAAGATTACGAAACAGACATGCATATATACCATATCAGCATGCTCCAATATATCGTAAGATTTGCTAATAACAGTCATGCACTTATCTCAAGATAATGCATATACATATATTTACATCACAACAACAGTATAACGGGTAGAAAACTTGCCTGAGTGTTCCCGGATAGACTTAAGCTTAGAGTGGGTCCGATAACCTATGATCAACAACATAAGTCGGAATTAACCCACGATCGCTTAAGAAACTAGACTTTAACCAACTGAACCTTAATGTTCGCTTATGGTCACTTCTACGCTTAACGAATCACATAAGTCGTTCGAGTACCATTGGCTCCACCATTTTTAATAAATTAACCATTAAGAATTTTAAGGAGATTCTTTCGCTAGTACTCTACCAACTGCCTAATCCACTTTACATAATTGTTTCATACTCCAATTAGTCATTTAAGGGCCTTAACCAAGGTTTCAAAGTTAGGCGAGGGGTAATGGTTCGTTCGCGAAATGCCGTTAGTTAAAACGGTCGTTTCTCCTAAACCGTATATCGGATTCAAGCGAACCACATATCAAAACGAAGCTTATGACATAATCTAACTAAACATGGCAAAGTCATAGAATCAATAGTTAGCTCTCTGTCCCGAACACTAAGAACAAGCAGTTGTATGAAATTGGGCATTACGACGACTATGTTTACGTGATTACCAAGTTTTAAACCACTCCAAACAACCATCATTCAACTCACAACCAACAATACAACCAACCCTCATCCAAACCTTAATACATCAGTCCCCAAACCTCAAGATTTTCCAATTTATACAACCCCACACATGAACTACTAGCTATACTTAAGTTTCATTAACTATAAACAAGATTTCAACATCCAAATCACTACAAATCCAATCCAAACTCTAAACACACAAGCATCATGCTTCTCATTTACTATAACCATCAAAACCATCGTAATAGTCAAAGTAAAGTTAGGGTTTGGAGGTGTTATACCTTCCTTGGAGTGATTAGAGTAGCTAGGAAGTCTTAGGGAGCCTCCTACAAGCTTGATCTTTCCAAAGAAATCAAGAACACAAAGTTAGGTTTTGAAGTTTCTAAAAGTCAGATTGAAAGAATTGTCGAAACGAGGGTCTTACCATGCTTATTTGGACGAGACTTGTGAACTAGAGTTGTAGGCCATCTCAATACCTTTCCAAAGAGCTATAGAACATACTATTTGATTGAGTATTTAAGGAAATATGGTAGTTTGAAGTTGCTGCTCTGGTTTTGGCCGAGAGCTTTTGTTCTTGGAAAGCAAAAGTCAACTTCTAATTTGTTTTTTGTGATTTGTTTTGCCTTGACTTGGTTGCTACCTTTTGTTTTCTAATTAAATTGTTACCATGGTAAAAATTGTGTGGCTCGCAATCAACCAACCAATCCTTCCCACTTTGTCATGCTCATGTCATCTGCTTATGTCATCTTGTTACACTTGTCTTCCTCTTGTTGGTGTGATGACATCATCATCCATTAACCTCTTTGATTAACCCCTAATTACTTGGCTAATGACCGCTGATCTGTTATACAGTTCGCTTAACTTTCGTTCTCGTTTATCATTTGAGGGATCATACCCGGGATCTTATTACTTGGGTTCCCCTAAACCTTTCTCAATATTTTATATTCCTCTTATGATCCTCTCTTATAATCCTTGAATTAAATCTTTTTAATCATGTTACCTTATACTCAATTCTTTCGGTATCTGGTGGATTTTCGGGAAAAATCAAATTGTTCGAATTTGGATTCTGACGATCTTTACATACACTTATTTACTTTATGGAATACTAATACGATCTTAGAATTTCCATAATAGTACTCCTATATAGCGTGGTCTGATAATTTTCCTTAATCAGCATCATCAGCAAAAGTTACTATCCATCCGTGTTTCAAAAATTCCAAAAAATTGGGGTTATTACATGGTGTCAGCACCGGTGCTTGCTCTTCCTGATGGAAAGGGAGAGTTTGTGATATACAGTGACGCATCGCTTAAAGGATTAGAATGTGTGCTTAAGCAGCACGAAAAAGTTATAGCATATGCCTCTCGGCAATTGAAGGAGTATGAGAGCAGATACCAGACGCATGATCTAGAATTAGCAGCCATAGTGTTTTCCCTGAAGATTTGGAGACACTACCTGTATGGTGAGAAATGCGAGATTTACACAGACCATAAGAGCCTAAAATATATTTTTACTCAGAAGGAACTGAACATGAGACAGAGGAGATAGTTAGAGTTGATTAAGGACTACGACTGTGAAATTTTGTATCACTTGGGTAAAGCCAATATGGTGGCTGACGCCCTTAGTAGGAAGGAAAGACTCAAAATGATAATGACATCCGAGGAATCGATTAAAGAATTTGAGAAGATGGAAATTGACGTGAGGACGACCGGTAAAGGAACAGAAGGATTATTTGAGATTAAGCTAGTGCCGGAACTGACTGAAAAGATACGAGTATGTCAGGAAAAGAAGATGAGTGAAGAAAGAGGAACATTGACCGGTGAGGAAGTGAGATGTGAGAAGGACGAGAGGGGGATCATGAGATATGCGTCCCGAATTTGGATTCCCAATGTGCAAGAGTTAAAGGATGAGCTGTTGCACGAAGGGCACAACTCCAGATATTCAATCCACCCAGGAAGTATGAAGATGTACCGTGACCTTAAGGAATATTATTGGTGGCCTAACATGAAGAGAGAAGTAGCAGAGTGGGTCAGCAAGTGCTTGACATGCCAGAGAGTGAAGGCTTAACATCAGCAACCTAGTGGACTATTACGGCCCCTGGAAATTCTGGAATAGAAATGGGAGCATATAGCCATGGATTTTGTGACAGGCCTACCAAGGACAAAGACAAATCACGATGCCATATAGGTTATCATAGATAGATTGACCAAGTCCGCACACTTCCTACCAATCAACGAAAGGTACACCGTAGACAAGCTGGTGGATATTTACTTGAAAGAAATTGTAGTGAGACACGGCGTTCGTGTAGCCATAGTGTCAGATAGAGACCCAAGGTTTAATTCCCGATTTTGGAGAAGCTTCCAGGAATGTGTAGGCACCAGACTAAACATGAATACCGCTTACCACCCACAGACTGATGGACAAAGCGAAAGGACTATTCAGACCCTAGAACATATGCTACGGGTATGTGCCATTGGATTTAAAGGAAATTGGAATGACCACTTACCCCTGATCGAATTTGCTTACAACAACAGCTATCATGATAGCTTAGGAATGCCTCCGTATGAAGCTCTTTATGGAAGGAGTTGTCGCACTCCCCTATGTTGGGATGAAGTTGGAGAACACAAGATAATAGCACCAGAGTTAGTCCAACAGACTAGGGAAATGGTAGGACTCATCAGGAAGAGACTGGTAGCAGCTCAGGACAGACAGAAGAAGTACGCCGACCAGACCAGGAAGGATAGGCAATATGAAGTAGGAGATTCAGTGCTATTGAAGGTATCTCCGTGGAAAGGAGTGATGAGATTTGGAAAGAAAGGGAAGCTGAGTCCCAGATTCATATGACGCTTTAAAATTTTGAGGAGAATAGGATCTCTAGCTTACGAGCTCGCCTTGCCTCCTAATCTGCAACAAGTGCACAACGTGTTCCATATGTCCATGTTAAGGAAGTAACATGCAGATGCACGACACGTAATAGAATACGAGCAGGTAGACTTACAACCAGACCTGACCTACATCGAGCAGCCAGTAAGGATAATGGACCAAAAAGAACAAGTGCTGAGGAACAAGACCGTGAAGCTGGTTAGAATCTTGTGAAGAAATAAAAATGTCGATGAGTCAACTTGGGAACTTGAAGATGCAATGAGGAATAGATACCCCCACTTATTTTCTCATTGATTCCGGGATGAAATCTTTGTTAGATGGGAAGACTGTAATAACTCGAATTTTTGAGACCTTGTAAAACGTTAATGAATAGTAACCCTGACGGACGGGAAAAACTTTGAGCCCACACTATGTAGTGCATGAGAAAATGAGTTTCGGAGTTGATATTATGATTATACGTACCAAATGAGTGTATGTAAAAGCTATTAGTTTTCGAAGAAAACGAACTTTGAAAAACGACCGTATTTATGACTCATCGAGGATTACGGGAATCACAATATAATTATAAGATTAAAAACCTATGGATTTATATTCAAGTATGATGATTCAAAATATAAGGAATAAATACGAAAGGAATTATATCGCGAACCATTTACGAGTAAGTATTACAAAAACGCTTAAGCGACCGAGCGAACGCGTAAATGATTAAATAAACATAACGCACTAACTAACCATGGTAATAAAGTAACTATGGTTACTTTATCAAATAGTGAGCTAAACTTAGGATGATCAAGCAAGGCTAAGCAAATTGTGAGCTAAAGGGCTAAACAAGTGGCTTAACTTGTAAACTAGGAAGCCTGGTTAGATTTGTCCCCAAGATTTACAATAAGAATAAAATCCTAGGATATAAACTAGAGAATAAAAAATCAATATAAGATATCACAAGCTATCACTTGCATTATTCCAAGAAGCAGCCAAGAAGCAACAAAACTTTTCTCTCTTTCTCTCCCAAGAACACCCATTTGGCCCTTTTCTTTTAACAAAGAAATCAAAATTAAACCTTCAAGCTCTAGCCATGAATAAATCCTCCCATTAATTCTCAAGATTCATAGCCAAACTAAGGTAAGATAAATCTTTGAGCTCTTTTTATCAAGGTTTAATGGGTGAAATAAAATCAAGAAAGTTGATAATGAATAGTGTGAATAGTAACTCTTCTTTGGTTTTTTGATTTCAATGGTTGTTTTAGGTTCCAAAAAAACCATACTAAGCACTCTCAAGACTTCACCATCATCGAGAACACATCTCAAGCTCTAAATAAAGGTAAAAGTATTTGACCCAACTTTATTTAAGATTTAAGTTCAAGATCCTTTTAGTATGTAGTTGTAAACCTAATTTTGGTGGTAGTATTATTGAAATCTTGATGTTAGCTAAGTAGATTTAAGGTTGATTATTGTTGCCTCAAGAATATGATGTTCTTGAGAGGAGTTAGTGTGTTGATGATGATATGTTGATTGTTGGTGGTAGTATAAAGATTTAAGGCATAAACAAAACTCCGATCGTAACGGTAATCTCGTTAAAACGAACAAAACGTAACTTTAAGATTCTGCAGAAAGTACCGAAGATGTAAACTATAGTTTCTTGAAAACTAACCCTTGATTATGAAAGAAAATGTTATAAGGATCATTTAGGCACTTGAATCGCTTGATTCCGATTTACGGATCACAAGTTATGGCCGTTTTACTAAAAGTGATTTACGCGACAAAAACTGCTACGAATTACGAACTTTAAAAATATAAAGGATCGACTTAAGAATGTTCATAAATCATGAAAATTTTACAGAGAGTGGTATATTGATTTTTCTAAGTTCCATAAAAATTTCAAGTGAAAATAATGATTTTTCAATTTTATAAAAATATCAGAGCTGAAATTGCGCGATTAGAAACCGTAGAATCCATAAGCGGAGCCGACGACGAAAATGAAAATGGACTTAAGATACTTTGAAAAAGGAAGCGACCATAATGTGAATAAGGACTTAAAGAAATAATAAGGGTAATATAAGTTGAGAGGGTGCATAATAATTAGCGCATATGTGCGGGTAGCCGTAAATTAGAACGGGACTTAACGAAATAACTTGTATTTATGATTATAGATTTCCGAGCGGAACCTAGAGCATCCTCCTCCTCGAGATACCCAGGCAAGTTTACGAACCCAAATCCATTTACTGTTGTATTGTGAAATGATTGTTTTATTATCATTGCATAAATACCATGCTTGCCATGATACACAGTAATTGAATTTTTCGCATAATGTAGCGATGTTGTGCGATAAGTATATATCGTGAAATGTTTAATTCCACTATAAGCGTGACGTATTATAATAAGACCGAGATTTGGTCGGGATTTCAAGATAAAAACCCGGGAATTATTCCGGTGATATCATAGGACGAGTACAAGTCCATAGTAGTACGTTTTAAAGGGACTCAACGTCCACTGACAAGATATTACACACCTCGAACTTTTATTAAAATGATTTCCAAAGATCGTATTCCCTTAACTATACTTTATCGTTTGGACAAGAAATATTTACTTACTATTCATTTATTAGGGAGAAGTATTCTCTAGTAAATATTTACTTCAGTCTCGATTAAATATTAAAGTTCATTAAATTATTAAACATAAATTAGTTGAGAAATATTATTTTTATTCTTTTAAAATTAAACTCCTTCGAGGTTTAATTATTTATCGATTATCATTTAAATATTTATTATTTATTAAAGGGTTTATTTATGATTTAAAAATCATAGAACCAGATTTAAAATACTTTCCGATTTTTGAAAAGTATTCTAATAATTTCAGATCGTCGGAGAATATTATCCCGACTTATTTTAATATTTTGAATATAGTTTCAAGGAGAAACTTTCCCCCCTTTATTTAATTATCTATTGACAATGGTCAACTCACATCCTTAGTACTTCCTCCAAAAATTTAGGAAGTACGTATATATATATATATATGCTAGTAAGATAAGTTATTTCTATCAACAAGCAAAATGCTTGGGGAACTTCGATGTGGTTCGAGTTCTCAAGATATGATAGAATTCTTTTAAAAGGACAAGGGACGGGTAGACTCTGGTACTATGTGTGCTAGATGGACTACCAAAGGTACCGCAAATGAAGGTACTCTATGTACTCAGGAACTTGTGAAGTATGTGTATACCCAAAAATGGGACACGTAGCCCGAATGCAGCAAGAGTGATAACCGGGATACGAAGGTGCCGTCCTTCTACTAGTAGAAAAGGTTACTATTATCGTATTACGACTGATCATCGTATGCGGTGGCTTCAACGACTGTCCTATTCTTCCAATTGGAATTGTGATGCAATACCGTAACCCAAGCCTAGGTGTTGGGTTCACTATTAAGGTATTTGCAGGTTAATAAAATCCACTAAAGGATTGTTTTCATAAAAGGTGTGTATCACCACGGAAAACTATTTTCGAATAAAACGTAATTATCATATATGATGTTTTACGTAAGTTTATCATACAGTCATTTTCATACTGTACATTATTATGTTGGGCATTATAGCTCACACTTGTTTTCTTAAATTGACACAACACAACAGTGAATCAAGATGCCTACCATGAGAACCACAGCCAGGAAACAGGTAGGAATTGGCTAGCTGTTCCGTAGGTTGTTTGGTGCTGTACCGCAGGTAGTCCAAATAAGCTGGATTGGTTTTTAGTTGCTTTTAGTTCGGTTTATTTATAAGTATGTCTTATGTAAGGTAATAAACAAAAAAGGTATATTTGGCCGATGGACTAGCCTTACTTAAAGGTTACTCCCCGGTAAGACTTAACTACATTTGGGTTGTAATAATTATCACTTTGTGGTTTGATTTACTCTAGTTATGAATGGTTCGTTTCCAAGATAATAACCTGTAAGTGTGTGTGTGTGATAAGTGTGGGGTTGTAAAGTGTGAGTATTGTATATTTTGGTGTGAGGTATGTAGTTTGAAGTGGTTTAGATGGCGTGGCCTCCGAGATTCCTGACCCCGGATTTTGGGGCGCCACAATTTCCATGAAATTATGAAGATATTCAAATATGCTAGAATAAAGTAATGAAGCAACATGAAGTTAGACTATATACAGATTTGTCTTATTATCTTGTTTTACTTTCATGTAACTTGGTGATATATAAACAAGTGTAGCAAGTAGAATAAACTAAGTAATTATCTTTTGAGATCACTATCCCATTATCTTTCTCAAATGACTCTTATCATCTAATGAATTAGGGGTAATTATCTTTTGAGATCACTATCCCATGAGACATCGAAACATATCTTTTCTTTGTCTTCTGCATCCTAAAATGATGCAATACTTTATCAATGTATGTATTCTGACTAGGTCGACTAATCTTTTCAATCTATCTCTATAGATCTTAATCTCTAATATATAGGTAACATCTCCTAAGTCTTTCATAGAGAAACTATTTCTCAACCAAATCTTAACAGCCTATAGAGAAGGTATGTCATTCTATATATGTTATATGTCATCTACAAATAATAATAGGAATGTCACATGACTCCCACTAACCTTCTTATAAACACACAGTTCATCTTCATTTTGAATAAAGCCAAACTCTTTGATTGTTCAACAAAATGAATATTCTATCTCCTTGAGGCTTGCTTCAATCTATAAATAGATAGAAGCAACTTACAGACCATCTTAGAAAACTTTGGATCGACAAAACCCTCAGGTTGTATCATATATATATCCTCTTCAAGGCTCCCATACAAGAAAGTGATTTTGACATCCATTTTCTAAATCTCATAGTCAAAGTATGCACCTATTGCTTGAAAAATCCTGATGGACTTGACCATAGCAACTGGTGAAAAAGTCTCATCATAGTATATACCATAATTTTTTTTAAAACCTTTTGCCAGTAGTCGCACCTTATAGGTCTATACTTTACCATCCATGTTAGTTTTCTTCTTGAAACCCACTTGCCACCTATAGGTTTTACCCCTTCTAGTGGATCAACAAAAGTCAATACTTTATTATGATACATGGATTCCAGCTCAGATTTCATGGCCTCCGGCCATGTCTCGGAGTATGGAGTATTTATAGCATCTTTGTAAGTGAGAGACTCATCATTATCCGTAAGCATCACATCACGATCTTGAGTCAAGAGAAATTCATAATATCTCTCAGGCTCATGGTGAATCCTACTAGATCTACAAACAACCTGTGTTTCCTGAACATGATTACTTTTAAAATTTTGATGTACATCCTGATCTCGTTCCAACTCTAGTTCAATGTTATCATGTGGTTCCTAATATTCACCGAGATGTATTATCCTCCCACTGATTTTCTTTGAAAGTAGTTCTCCCTCAAGAAATACAGCGGTCCGAGCAACAAACACTTTGTTCTCGGAAGGATTATAAAAACTATACCCTTTAGTCTCACTTGGGTATCCCACAAAATAACATTTATCTAACTTTGGTACAAGCTTGTCAAAGGCTAAACGTGGTTGGTTATGGATTCATCCTATGTGATCTTCAATAAGCTGATGACAAAGATCTAGGTCAATCTAAGGTGTAAAATACATACAAGCTAACGATTACATGTCTTCTTTCTTGAGTTGTCTCTTCCTTTATTGCTTCTTTGGATGGCCTCCATGTGAGATTACCCTTCCTTCATATTAAATCTTCATGTCTTCATGTACATTACAAGAATAGAATATAAAAACTAATCTAATAAAATTACAAGAAGAACTCGAGTTACATTCAAGATTTATAATTATAAGATCAAACGTCATGCAAGTTGTATTTAAAAAAAACCAAAACCATTTACCTAAGTTCATAAGCCATAACCATCCACCATGCTCATTTAACACATAAGAACATGTTAGAACACATAATCTGATCTTAACATATCATACCCATCATGATTAAATCATAAAAACAAAATATGGAAAAAAAATTAAGAAAATCAGAATCAAATTCTGAAAACATTAAATCGCTGTTTACAGGCAGTGTATTCGTACGAAAATCGGACACTAGCCCAAATTTTAGAGAATCTGCGACATCTGATTCAGAATCTGTATCTAATACGATTCTCATAATAAGAACAAAAATAAAACATGTATATATCAGTATACATGTTAGAAAATGGAAAGTTTGAGGCATCTTTTAGACATGTTCTTGATGTAATTTTCTAAAACTAATTATTAGAGGCTGTTCCTTGTAATGAGGACTTAAACTTTCATATTTGGATCTAAGTCATTTTCTTAATGTAATCCATATAGAAATTGAGATGAAGTTATTAGCTTGAAATGGGTTTGTGGGTTTTGTCCCACATTGATTACGTAAAGAGGGGTGTAGTGCTTTATATAGTACCATGTGCAAGAGTAGTATACCAACTACTAAGGCATATGGGTGAGCATGGTGTTATTGTGTGCCTCGCATGTACACACACACATATGTTGCCGCTGCCTCGCCACGCCACACCACGAATCGGGTCGGGTCGGGTCGAAGGGCGATTTGGGCGGCGTCTCGAGTACGCGAGGCGACCTGGGCGAAGAATTTTACTTATTGTTTAATTGTTATAAGCAATTGATGATATCAAAAAAACTATCAGAAGTTCATTTCAGAACTTACATATCAACGGATGCTGATGACAACATCAATGGATGATGAAATATCAACGGATGATAGGATATCAATGGATGGTGATTTCAACGGATGATGATGTCAATGGATAATGAAATCATTATTTGTCACATCAGTTGATCTTCTAGGAGGAAAAGGAAATATGAATTTCAAGGTGGTGAAGGACTTTATCTCAGAAGCAATAGTATAGGTTTCTTTATTGTTAATTGAATAGGATTCCTTATACATTGGTAGCTGTGCTCTATATAAAGCGCATATTAGGTTCATGCTATAAACATTGTGACATTTCTATATCTTTTGCATAACCTAGCAGCTCTCAAGGATATTTGTTCGTCCTTTGGAGAGAGTACTTCTGTATAAGTTTTTATAAGATTAATATAAAAACTATTGATTATGTTGAAGCTTTGTCGAGTTGACTATATTAACTGTATTCACCCCCTCTACAGTTGATTAAGAGCCTAACAGTTGGTATCAAAGCTTGATATTAACGTACAAACAATTTAAGATCTGAAGATTAATCAACCATGTTAGACAAAGGAGAAGAAGAAACACAAAATCTAGATCTGAAGCCACAACCCCCAGCCACATCAAAGATAAGCAGCAACATGAGTAGGTATGAAGTAATCAAGGTGCCCATCCTGAAAGTGCATGAATATCCAATCTGGAAAGTCAGGATGGCCATGTGCTTGGAAGCCACAGATCCTGAATATCTAAACAGGATCTATGATGGTCCTCACAAACCAATAAAAGTAGTTGTTTTGCTTGCAGGAGAACTAGGGAAGATGATAGAAAAATACATGAATGACTATACTCCTAAAGATATCTCATCTATCATGAAGGATGCTAAGGTTAGACATATCCTGCACAACAATATTGATAGTGTTATGTCCAATAGAGTCATTGGATGTAAAAAAATAAAATATATATGGGATGCTTTAGAAGTAAAGTGTCAAGGTACAACTGCTATCAAGAAGAATAGAAGGACAATACTTACTGAAGAAGATGAGCACTTTGACTCAAGGGACAAAGAATCCCCAACTGAGATCAATGACATATTTCAGAAGTTACTAAATGACTTATCCCTTGTCAACAAAGAATATGATTTGGAGGACTCAAACTTGAAGTTCCTACTTGCTCTTCCTGAAAAGTGGGACTTTAAAGTCACATTAATCAGGGATAACTATCAACTTGACATCACACCTTTAGATGAGATCTATGGAGTTCTGAAAACTCATGAACTAGAGATGAAGCAGAGGAGCAAGAGGAAGGGATCAAAAGCTAGACCAGTTGCACTCAAAGTTTAAGAGAAGACAAAGGAGAAAGCTAGTAGGAAAACCTATTCCAAAGTGAAAGTCCATGATCGCTAAATCAAATACTGAATCATCAAATTATGATGATGACTCAAATCCTGATACTGAATCAGATACTGATAGTGATCACAACAACAATGAAGATATGGATCAAATGGTTGCCCTACTGGTTAAAAGCTTCAAGAAGATGGTCTACAGAAACTTCAAGAAATGGAGAAGATTTTCTAGAAAAGGTTCCAGTTTCTTAAACTCTGATAAGAGGAACAACAAAAGAGATACTGATTGGAAGGAAGCTAGATCTGGAAAACCTGACAAGTCAAAAGAGAGATGTTACAACTGTGAGGGACTTGGACACTTTGCAGCTGACTGTAGAAACCCCAGAGCTGAGAAGAAACAAGCTTTGATCTCAAAGAAAAGAAACTGGGATGATTCATCAGACTCAGATGATGGGATCAACTATGCTCTCATGCGAATGCTAATGCTGAGACTGAAAATGCTGAATTAAAGGTACCTCAGTCTACTCTTGCATTTGATACTGATGACTATGAATTAAGATTATTTCTTAACACTCTGCATGTTAATTTTCGGGATCAAACCTTAGAGAAAAATAGAATCAAGAGTGAAAAATCTGTGCTTAAGAAAAGGAATGATTACCTAGAATCTGAGTTGCGTTCCATGCTAGAAATTCGAAAAGAAAGAGATAATGTTGTTTATGTTAAAGAAAAATTGTTAAAAAATATGCTTATCTAGAAAAGGAGCTAGCTAAAGAAAGAGAAGTCGTTAAACTTCGGACTAACTCAGGAAAGACAACTCAGGAAATCTTAGAAAATGGCCGTGGGGATCAGGATTAAGATATTCAGCTAGATCTAATTCTGATAAGAATAGTGGAGAAGATACTAAGAAAACAGAACCAATAAAAACTAATAGTCAGGTCATATTGAACAAGGTTCAAATAAAGACAATTAAGTTTAATCTTAGTGCTAATTCTGTTAAGTCAATTCATGAGGAAGGTACTACCTCAACACCTAGATCAAACTTAATTACTGAAAAGAGTGAACAAGTTCACACAAATTCAGTAAATATTGGTTCAATGTCTTAGAAACAGCTTAAGCAAAAGCTGAAGGATCTACACATGAAAGACAAGAGGAAAAGGTCTAGGAAAAATATGAATGGCAAGGTAGGTGTTAACAAGAATGAAAATTATGTAACCCCACCTAATGCACCTAGAATGACCTGTTCAAACTGTGGAAGCACTAATCATCTTGATAATTCTTGCAAGAAGAATAAAAAGATAAAAGGTGTTCCTTATAAATCAGAGTTTAAGAATAAAATAGCTAGATATAAACCACATAATCCTTGCTTTTATTGTGGCAGTGTTTTGCACTCTATTTATACATGTAAAGAGTATCACAGTTTATATTATGATTTTTATAAACTGAAACCCTCTTTAGTTAAAGCAAAATCTGTTTCTGCATGTATAAATACTGATAGTAAGAATGTTAACATAAATTCTAATATGAAGTCTTCTACTGCATATGTTAACAAACTTAAAAAGGCCAAATGATCCAAGCAAGTCCGGGTCCTTAAAAACACTAACCGATTCAAATTGCTGATTGCAGGGTGACATGAGGAGTGCTTAATTCTTGGAAAGTGGATGCTCAGGACATATGACTAGTTATAAATCCCTGCTATCAGAATTTGAGGAGAAGGCTGGCCCAAACGTTTCTTATGGAGATGGCAACTTAGGAAAAATCTTGGGATATGGAAAAATCAAAGTGGGAAATGTCATCATTGAAATTGTAGCTCTAGTTGCAGGACTCAAGCATAATCTGATTAGTGTGAGTTAAATCTGTGACAAAGGTTACCATGTCAACTTTTACAAGGAGTATTGTGAAATTGTGAGTAAGTCTGATGGCAAGATCACATTGACTGCTATTATACATGGTAGTTTATATGAAGTCAGGGCCTCCACAAGAATTGATAATTCAGAAGTTTGTCTACTGAGTAGAGCATCCCTGGGAAGATAGCTGGAACTAGCATAAAAGGCTTTCTCACCTCAACTTCAACAAAATTAATGAACTTGTGAGGAAAGATCTTGTAAGAGGATTGGCCAATGCAGTGTTTACTCTTGATGGCTTATGTGATTCATGCCAGAATTCCAAATAAAGGAAGACATCTTTCTAGAGTAAAACTGAATCCTAAATTCTTGAACCATATCATCTACTTCATGTTGATCTCTTTGGTCCAGTGAATAGTATGTCTATTTCCAAGAAGAGATATGCACTTGTGATTGTTGATGAATATACAAGATACACATGGGTGTATTTTATGTACACCAAGGATGAAACTCCATCCATTCTTCTTGATCATGTGAGGGAGCTGGAAAAAAGGTCAACATACATAGTGAAGATCATCAGAAATGATAATTGAACTGAATTCATGAATAGCTCTATAAAAGAGTTCTGCAAATTCAAGAGGATAAAATAAGAATTTTCTGCTCCTGGAACTCCACAACAAAATGGAGTTGTTAAAAGAAAGAATAGAACTCTGATAGAAGCTGCAAGAACCAGGATATACACCAAATGCTGAGGCTGTGCAAACTGCTTGCTTTACACAAAATGTAATATTGATCAACAAGCATGGAAAGACACCATTTGAGATGGTGAAAGGGAAGAAGCCAAATTTCAAATACTTTCATATATTTGGTTGTAAGTGTTTTATTCTCAAAACTCATCCGGAGCAGCTTCCAAGTTTGACTTAAAAGCTGATGAAGGAATCTTTGTGGGATATCCATTTTCTACAAAAGCCTTCAGAGTTTACAATCTGAGAATAAGAATAGTCATGGAGTCTATACATGTATCTTTTGATGACAAGAAAATAATAGGTCTAGAAGATGCAGATGAATATGACAAGTTGAGATTTGAAAATGAAGTACGATATGCTAAACTTCTAAATCTTGACTCTGATTCAGTAAATTCTAATATCACTCGAAACTCTGAGGTTCCACAGAATAATGGAAATTCTTCTGAAAGAGAAGCATATATTGAGGGGGAGCAACATGATTCAAATTCAGAGACTACTAAAAGTGATCCAACTCAAGAAACATCAGTAAAAATATCATCAAATTCATCTTCCTCAAACTCTGATGAGTCAAATACTGATAATAATGGGGACACTGATTTAGGGGGAGCATCAGGAAAAAAACAATAGTAATACTCAAGGAAATAACAGAGAATTCATGGATCAAGGGGGAGGTTCTTCTTCTAGGAGTCAACTTCCATCTGCAAGAAAATGGTCTAAGTCACACACACCTGACTTAATCATTGGAAACCCTGACAGTGGTGTAAGAACAAGAAAAGCCACCCATAATGAATGTCTCTACCATTCTTTTCTATCTCAAACTGAACCTAAGAAGGTTGAAGGAGCTCTGCAAGATGCTAAATGGGTCATAAAAATGCAAGAGAAACTCAATGAGTTTGAAAGGAATACAGTCTAGACTCTTGTTCCAAGACCAAAGAACAGATCTGTAGTTGGCACAAAGTGGGTGTTCAGAAACAAAACTGACAGTGAGGGCATTTTTATATGGAACAAGGAAAGATTGGTTGTAAAGGGTTACTCACAATAAGAAGACATTGATTATGATGAGACATTTGCTCCAGTTGCAAGGTTAGAGGCAATAAGAATATTTCTTGCCTATGATGCTCACAAGAAGTTTAAGGTGTTCCAAATGGATGTGAAGTGTGTATTCTTAAATGAAGAACCCGAAGATAAAGTTTATGTTAAACAACCTCTAGGGTTCATTGATCCAAAGTATTTAGATCATTTCTGCTTAATGGATAAAGCACTTTATGGATTGAAGCAAGCTCCAAAGACCTGGTATGAAACACTTGCTCTATTTCTGCTAGAGAGTGGTTTCACAAGAGGTACAATTGATAAAACTCTCTTTTATAAATACCATGGTAAGGACTTGTTGTTAGTACATATATATGTTGATGATATCACTTTTGGTTTTACTAATGATAAACTCTGTGAGAGATTTGCAAAGATAATGCAGTCTAGGTATCAAATGAGTTTGATGAGAGAATTGAGTTACTTTCTGGGGTTACAAGTTACACAGACTAATGAAGGAATCTTCATAAATCAATCCAAATACACCAGGAACTTACTCAAAAGATTTGGAATACAAGACTACTCAACTGCATCAACTCCTATGGCCACTATAACCAAGTTAGATCTATATATTGGTTCTTCAGTAGATATAACTAACTACAGAGGTATGATTGACTCAGTCCTATATTTGACTGCTAGGAGACCTGATATCATGTATGCTACCTGTCTCGGTGCAAGGTTCTAAGCTGACCCTAGAGAACCTCATCTATTAGCTGTGAAGAGAATTTTTAAGTATCTCAAAGGCACCATGAATCTGGGATTATGGTACCCTAGAGATTCAATCTTTAAGCAAATTGGATATTCAGATGCTGATTTTGTAGGATGCAAAATAGATAGGAAAAGCACTTATGGAAGCTGCCAATTTCTTGGAGGCATATTGGTTTCTTGGTACAGTAAGAAACAAAAGTCAATTTCCACTTCAATCGCATAAGCAGAATTCATTGCTGCAGGAAGTTATTGTGCTCAGATTCATGGATGAAGAATTAGCTGCTGGATTATGCGTTAGACTATTCTTCTATTCCTATATATTGTGATAATCAAAGTGCTATTGCAATGACAGGAAATCCAATGTAGCATTCAATGACTAAGCACATCAGTATCATATATCATTTCATAAGGGAACATGTGGAAGCTGGTATAGTTGAATTGGTCTTTGTTCCAATAGATCAGCAAGTAGCAGAGATATACACCAAGCCTCTCTGTGAAACTACATTCACAAGATTGGTGAATGAATTGGGAATGATTTCAAGAAAGTTCTCAAACTCTGATAATTAAGTCTGCTGATATTCTTGAAGCATGGTATCTTATTATTTTTCAGTATTGTTAGATACTGATTCTTATGCTAAATGCTTGATGCCATGATAACATGCAAACTGTGCTAAATGATCTTATGTGATAATTCCATGTTGAACTACTGATTATGCTTATAAACTCTGTTATTAGTTAAACTTGTTTTGACTAATAGTTTATGTCAGTATTTAATAAATACTGATACTAGTAATTAAGATACTGATAATGGTTAAACCATGATTGACTGTTATACTTCATTGATTATTTTGAATTTATTCGAAATAAATTATTAACAATATTTTTAATTAATGAGTGAGTGAGTGGAATATCTTTTAATTGCTTATATGGGTTAGCTACTGATGCAAGTATCCACTGATACTTGAGTATTTATATTGGGAATAAGAATATGAAGAGAGAGATTACTTTTTGCTTGCCTAGATATGCGTAATCGTATATGCTTATTATGTCTAATTATTGCATGGTCAATCAAAGAGTCTCTTCAGTTTCTACTATCTTTTCTATAAATATAACCCTTCAATCTCAAAGCTTATCATTATCTTTTCACTCACAAATTCCAAAATACTCATAATCTTCATTACAAATCTATGGCCATCTATTCTCTTTCCCATTGAGTCTACACACCAGTAGCAAATCCTGATTACGGGAGATTGTATTTCAACATTGGTCGACTCAGGGCAGTCTTCCACGACCAAGATTATCATCATTCTGAGATTCCTCGGTCGATTCTCGATCGAATGTACTCAGATGACACTAAGTCCCTTAATCTCATTAGACTAGACGTTCAGTTTGAAGAGATGAGGCAAGCTGATGTGGCTGCACAAAGGTGTCTCAAGGAAGAACAACGCTGCCTTGTATGGCTGGAATTACAAGAGAATATCATTTCTCTTGCAGGTTCAATGTCACGAATCTTCCATCGGAGGACATTGAAGAAACTGGAAGAAGAAAAGAAGAAGAAGCTAGAATATATAGATTATTTAGGGTTTTATTTTTAAAATTCTATGAAAATCTTGTATTTTACTTCTTAATTAATGAATAAATATATATTATCTTCTTTTGCTTCATTAATTGACTTCTTGATTACTTTCTTGTATATGTGCTTGAATCTTCTTAAATGTTAAATGTTAAATTAGTACTGCATGCTAAATATCAGATATTTTTCATAGTGTATATGAATAAACTAATCTCTATTTGAGTTCATGTGACACTTCAGTACAGATTGAGCAGTACAGGAAGTAACTATTGTTAAAGAGAAAATTTAAGGAAGATTTAATTCTTAATCACTAAGAGTTATAATCTTTGAGTGTTGCTTACAAATCAAACTCTTTTGAAACTTTCTTTTTCTGATCAAGAAATTTGTCCACACTCAATCTCAAATTTCATATATCTTATATCTTAAATTTCTTCTTACAATTGAAACACTTGAATTCTTTTCTCAAATGTTTCCAAAAATCAAGTGTCATAATTCTTGAATTATGTTCACCACTCAGAAATAACATTAGATTACTTGCTGAGGTAGATCTTGATGATACCAATAGAGACACAGAGGTTTCATCAGTTTTTACTGAAGACTCAGTGACAGCTTTCATTAAACACTTTCAAGTGTTAGTTCTTTGCAAGAAGAACAAGGATTGAGATCATGGTACATGACAGTAACCTGATGAAATCCTCTCCAATTCAAATGAAGTTTCTCAATATTGATGAACAACAACTGTCATAACCACAGTATCTACTGTGAGCCTAATTGTGAATTCACAAGATATAAATATACTGGTGTTACTTTATCAACATTTATTTTAAATACTGATTCAGTTCTTTCAGCATTTATAGTATGCTTTTCATGATATAAATCCATTTGACATGATTTCATCTAGACCTTAGTTAAGGACTACCTCTAGTTGTATGATCACATATCACCCTTCTTTAGCCACCTCTTATTTTTATAGGACAATCTTTCTGAGCCTTTTTTTGTGAGATGTGTGAAAAGATTGAGAGAAAAATAGAATTTAAGAGAGGCATGATCCTTCTTGGAAAATGGAGAGGTGGATGAGAGATAAGATTTAGTAATCCTTGTGAGGAAGCTCTGACTATTAAAAGTCATGAGATGTGTGGTGTGAGGAGTAGTGAGACTACTTTAAAAGAATAGAGAGATTAAGTTTTATTTGTTATATGTTTCCATCAGAGTACTAAAGGAATAGATACTGAACAGCAGCCTGTTGAATCTCAGGAAAACTCTGATGTATCAAAGGCTATTAATCTCCCTGCAAGTCTAAGTACTGATACTTTCTTGCAGTCCATACATTCTACTATTCCACCACATGAGATAATCCCTATTTTTGTTGAAAAACAGTCCATTCATTCTTATTTTCCATCACTTGAAAAAATCCCTATTGTTGCTGAAGATGTAGTAGCACAACAGTCCATTCATAAAGATTCATCCATTTCAGAATCACCACAGCATTCTACAGGACCTGCGCTCCTGGAAGTTAATCTTGAATCTCCAATTCATTTATCTACAATACTTAAATATGTGGAGATAACTACTGAAGGTGTTGAAGCTTCTGAAGCCACTTGATCAATTTCTCATTCTATTCTACATGCTGGATCTGATGTTAAAATTTAGAAATTAGTGCAAGATCCAGCTGCTATTGAAGAATCTAATGATGGTAAAGAAACTCATGTATCTAATGTTATGTTGGATCTTGATGATGATCTTTTCTTTCCTGAAGATATGCCTATGCATGTGAGACAACAGAAAATGAAAGAGTTAGATGCTAAGAAGAAGCAAGATTATTCTGATAATCTCTGGAATGTTTATTGGAGAGATAATACATATCCTATTTCCAGAACACGTGCAGTTAAATATCTGGAAATAGCTGAACAGAAGATTACAAATCCTGATGTGCTGAATCATCTGAAAGCATCAACTTTGGTTGTCAGATCCTTACACATAGCTCATGAAGAAACTACTACTCAAATCAATTAGATTAAAGAATCATTGATTGCTTCAAAGCTATTTACTCATCAACAAATTTAGAAACAAATTTCACCAATAGTTGCCATCTAAACTGTAATTGAAGCCAGTCAAGCTAAATTGGAAGCTCATCAAGGTCAAATGTCTGATCAACTTACCAAAGTATAGAATTCAATGGAGCTGATTATTTCTCTACTGCTTGGTGATGATAACAAAAAGGGGGAAATTGATAAATCTAAATGCAAACAACTGTCATTAGTAAGTACTGATGATGAAAATCCCGACGGATGTATTAAAGGGGAACAGAAGGAGAGTAAAAGAGGAGCAAGAGGAATGAAAGAAGAGTTGAAGAATTGACTGTGACTCCTAAAATACAACAATCTTCACAAGTCACACCTGTTGCTGATGAAGCCCAAGGTATTCTGGAGAAGGAAGTTGGTGCTGAAGCAAGCTAATATCTTTAAACTCTGAAAGTTAAAGGAAGAAAGACAACCCTGTTCTACAAGGATCCAAAGATTTAATTATTTGATTCTGAGGTAAGTAGAAGAATATTCGCAAAAGAAAATCCTGGAGTTGATCTTGAACAGCAAAGGCAAATGGAGGAAGACTTTAAAAATTCTATAAAGACAACAAATACTGATATTGATGTTGTTTCTTAAGTACTTTATGAAGATGATCCTTCTAACAGACCAACCAGAGGTATAGTTATAAGGGAAATCAGTGAGGTAGAAGATGAAAGCTCTCTAAGATCACAAGCTATTGGAACTATTGACATGAAGCTTAAAGGAAAGAAAAAGATATAAGAAAAGTCAAGGGTTTCAGAGACTAAAGCCACAACTAGAGTCAGTATATAAGGAATTTAAATCTTAAAATCTGATAGATTTATTCTATACAGTAGTTCAAGCTCTTGATACTGAAAAAAGTTTAATTGAAGCAGAAATCATCCAAGCTAGTCAAAGAAGGAAGATTTCTGGAAGCATTATGAGTTTAGGAAGTGAAGTTAACCTCTGATATTGCTCAAGTTAAAGAAGCAGTTCAGGATGAAGAGTTAAAGTCTGAAATTCACTGAAGCAAGATTGAATATGCATACTTAATTCCTGTATTTAGATATTTTTGACATCATCAATTGGAACTTGTCTATAATTCCATAGTAAACAAGTAGGGGGAGATTGTTAGAAGTAATTGATGATATCAAACAGAAACTATCAGAAGTTCATTTTAGAACAAACATATCAACGGATGCTGATGACAATATCAACATATGATGAAATATCAACGGATGATAGGATATCAACGGATGATGATTTCAACAGATGGAGATGTCAACGGATAATGAAATTAGTATTTATCACATTAGTTGATCTTCGAGGAGGAAAAGGAAACATGAATTTTAAGGCAGTGAAAGACTTTATCTCAGAAGCAATAGTATATGTTTGCTTATAGTTAATAGAATAAGATTCCTTATACTTTGGTAGTTATGCTCTATATAAAGCACAGATTAGGTTCATGCTATAAGCATTATGACATTGTTATATCTTTCGCATAACCTAGCAGCTCTCAAGGATATTTATTCATCATTTCAAGAGAGTACTTGTGTAATAAGTTTTAATAAGATTAATATAAAAACTATTGATTATGTTGAAGCTTTGTCGAGTTGACTATATTAACTATATTAACCCCTGTGGCACCATCCAAACCCGGGTCAAAAGTTTGGGGTCCACAACACACACACACACACCATATATAAACCTGCTTCTAAAGATAATAAGAATAATATTCATTGACCCTACTTACCTTTATCCACGGAGTGCAACAGGTTAAAGTATGCACACAAGCCACAACTTACTTACTTATATTATAAATGTTCCAATCCCAACTTTTTAAACTTACATCTGAATATTAAACTTTCATACAAACTTCCAACTTAAACTATTATAAAAGTCTTCAGCTAGCTTATTCCGCTCAACCTGGAATCCTAGCTCACACACTTGATTGGGGATCCTCGCTACCAACAGGTTCCTTCTTAACTGGAAAATAACATAAACAGAGTCGTAAAAATGAGCTAACTAGCTCAGCAAGTCAAATTGACAATTCTGAGATTAAACAATGATCAAACGAAATGAGTTAAGGTATCAATTTTATGGATAAACAATGATTAGAATTGGATATTCATTTTTAATTTAAAAACCAAGGTTAGGCTGCTGATGAGTCACACACTAACCCCGAGCAAGGCACACGGCTCTGCTCTAATTACTAGATCCAAGGCACACATTGACCTAATATGACCACCAATCTGGTCTGACCACGAATCTGGTTCACATTTTATAAAACAAGTCAATTCTATAACAATAACATAATAAACAATGTAAAACAATAGACATAATCATAAACAACATTGGTTTTCAAGCTTAAGGTGATTTGCAATTATTACAAGGGGACACTATGGTAAATATAAGGATTGACTATTAGCCGGTAAAAGAGTCAGATAACAGAAGAATCAAGGTCTCGTGGTTATAAGGATTAGTCTTTTAATATATAAGGTATGAAGATTTGTATGTTAAACAATTCTGATTCAGTGATCGGTATTTAGTTTGTATGTATTTGTGGAGTAGTATTGTATATCGGTGGTTCGTATTTGGGTATTCAACAATCAGTGGTTTACAAAAAATAAGGCTTACGACTCAAAAATCAATAACTGGAATCAGGATTTAGGGATCAGTCCTTCAAAGCACTTGCAATGTAAAATAGAACTATTCAATTACTCGCAATATATCACAAGAAAGGTCGAGAATACTTGCCTTATCTTGAGTCACTAACTCTTCACTTTCTATCGTCTACCGATTTCTATTCACCAACTACCTGCTTCCCTTTTCTATATCTCGCTTCTTCTGCTCAGATATCACAAATGTCTATCAATACTTATTCTCACATGATTTTATTCGTCATAAGCTTCTATCTACCCTTCGTTTCACCCAAATCCGACTTACGGATTGAAGGTTACAATTAAAATAGTCAAACAATGCATATATACGCATATAATATATCAATTCGAGCACATATAGCACATAACACGTAAGATATTCGATAAAAATACTTCTTCAAAGAAGTTACAGTGTTAAAATGATTTTTCAGATATTTAATACAAATTTTTAAACATTTTTCGAAATTAAAACGGGCCGCTGAATCATTTTAAAACAATTAACAGGGTTCGATTGCCCGAATCTGGCTTTAAAATCATTTTATAGTAATTATCGAGCCTTGAAAACAATTTAAAATAATATTTTAAAGCTCGAAACTATTTTTCATAATTTTTAAATCAAAATAAATAATTAAATCTAATTAAATAATCTATTAAAATTAATAATAATTAATTAAATCGATTAATCAATTAATATTCAAATTAATTGACCAATTAACTAATTAGTTATCAACTAAAATTAATGAATTAATTAATTCAGATTTATTTTTGAATTAAAAATAATTTTTGGAATGAAAATAATAATTTTTAGAATTTTTAATAATTAAAAACAATTTTCTGAAATTAAAATATAAGAGGAATACAGTTTTTGCAAGTTTTTAAAAGAGAAATCCTGAATTTGCAAAAATTCCGAAGTTTTAGGTAGTAATCTGCAAAAACAAGTTTTCAGAAATAATTTTGGATAGAAATGGATCAAAACCGGGTTACAACCGGGTCAGGAATCTGGGTCACCAAGAACAGAAATGGGTCGCGAAGAACCCAGTTTCCGGCGATCAGAAAATCCTCTGGTGAAGCCCCGATTTCGACCAAAATGGGATGGTTTAATGTGATTCAAGAACGGCTTCTATTCTAAATCACTCCAGAATCACAAATGATCAGGTCACAAACAATACAAACAATGATCCCTGTTCAATCTCCATCGAAAATCAAAGTAAAACCGGCGAAGGTCCGACGAGCTTCGATTTGGCCACTCCAGGAATCGTCTGTTGATAACCCATACATGAATCGATTGCAAATTTTACCAGGAACACAACCCAATCAACAAAATCAACTAATAACCCCTAAGTTGAAAATGCCCAATTCAATTACAAACATTCAAACGAACTATAAACCCTAATCTCTAAAATCAAACACAAATTTGAGCATGTTATTGAACTCCAAATTTAACTCCAAATTCAACATATGATATACCAAAATGATCAGGATGAAATTTTCTACAACATGCAAGCATCAAATCACACAAACAACATCAAACTAAAAAATTCATAATTTAATTCAAAATAATTTGAAATTAAATAAAATTATAGAAAAATAACCTTTGATTATGCAGTAAAAACAAGTCCTTGATTCTAATAGTACTCCTTAATACCTCCGTTTTGGTTACTCGAGATTCACAAACAGATATCGGTAACTCCTTGAAATTTAGGTTTGATTCTAAGAAACAATTATGAATATACTATATTTTCTCTGGATATTATATATTTAACTACTTGGAAATGATTTTCTGTACAAAATAAAATACGGTAATGGCTATTTATATTTACGGAATATTGGTACCCCGTTGGATCATACCGGAGATAAAATATTACATTTATTTGATAAAACAAATCCAAATCGGTACTGCTTTTAGGATAATTATCCAAATCTATACATTTTGTAAATACAGACTTGGTCTCAGCGCTTTGATTACACGTATTATGAGAAGATATTATAATAGTTTAATTAAAAGATCCCATTTCTTGAAAGTATGAGATCTTAATCGAATTACCGAAACGAATATTGTATCGAAAATTTTGAGCCGGGACCCGCACGGGGAAAAACGTACTCCGGATCGAAAAAGTCAAAACATGGAAAATGCTCGGAATATTGAAATTAGGTTAGGAAGGAGTTTTCCCGAGACTTCCGGATTGTAAAAATATAAAAATGTAAAAACGGTTGAAGTCGGTTGGTTCGTGATTATACAAAATAATTTAATAATACTCGAAAAAATAATTTATTAAATCCATAAACCATTTATAAAATCATATAACAATATAAAAATTAATAAAAAATATGATAATTATCTATACTTTATTTTGGACATATAAAAATTAAAATACTTAAATTTTATCATATTAAATATCCAAACACATATACCACTTAACAAATAATTCACTGAATAATTACAAAATAAATGCGAATATTTATTTATTGATAAAAATAATTACACGATATATCCCGGATATTACAACCCCCCTCTATAGTTGATTAAGGGCCTAACATTATTTAAAATATTAACTAACTTATTATATTGTTTCATGATGAATATTGGATATCTATGGATCTGTATAACAATAAGGATTTGTTAAGCAACATCCGTTAGACAGAGCTCAGTATCCGTCGATGGATTTATCCGTTGAAGTTCAGTGTGGATTATCCGTTGATGGCTGATCATGTACAATGTTGATTTATCCGTTGAAGTTCAATGTGGATCATCCGTTGATAGATTGATTCTGTGCATTATCCGTTGATGGACATATCCTGACGTGCCTGGATCAGGATTTGCTGCATATACATCCTGATGGCTGGATCAGGATTTTCTGAGTGCAAATACTGATGGGGTGCCTGGATCAGGATTTGCTACATATACATCCTAATGGCTGAATCAGGATTTGCTGAGTGCAAATACTGATGGGGCTGGCTGTATCAGGATTTAACAAATCCTGATATTGACTGTTATATTTTTTAATTTTGGAAATATTTTATTAAATGCAATTTAAGTCAGGATATTTATTTTAATTAATGTATTATATTCAGTTACATTTTGTGTTGTATTATAGACTGAACAAAATGTTTGGAATATAAAGACGTGAATTACATACGTGTGAAACCCTAGCTACGATCAATCTCTTTTTCTCTCCTTCATAATTTACAGATCATAGCATAGGTTATCTGGGCGAAATAAGGTCAGGTCGTTGTTGAGCTCTACGTATCTGAGGATGAATTGCTCTGAGTTGTTGTATCCTGGAAGTGATATTGCTGCAACCCAACACAATGTAAGTGGGGCAATAATCTCTTCAAGAACAGTCTAGACTTCTCGAAGGCTAGGCGCCATAGCTGTTCATAGTTCTTTCAGATTTGTTAAGGCTTCTGTTAGAGCTAAATGTTCTTTCCTCTCTTTGTCAATTCAGTTACTGATTTATATTCTTGTTTGGCTTCGTGTATTGTTTCGTTATTTGGTTTTTTGCTTGTTCTTGTTAATTGTGATATATATAACTGCCTCATTATTTGCGTAGTGTTAGTTTACGTACCCAATAATCTTGAAGAGATTATCTATTATATTTTGTAATTAGCAAGATGGTTAAACAAATTGCTGATATTCAGAAAACTGTTGATACTGGTTCTGGTGGTACTGTATCTATTGATTGGACCACGTATCGTTTTCCCCAACCAATTGATTTATCGGGTATGCCTGATAAATTCAGCGGTGGATCTTCTTTTTCTCGTTGGCCGAAAAAGATGAAGCTCAGGTTAACTGTTGAGGGTCTATGGCCAGTGGTGCAGTATGATCCTCCTGTGTTGGATGAAGAGAAAGCTGAATCTGTTAAGGCTTATTCTTTATGGGATGAGAAGAATGGGGTGTCTAGGGCAGACATTTTGGAAGCCTTGGTGAACACCTTATTTGATGTATATTCATCTGATGCCTATACTGCTAAAGTCTTATGGGATAAGCTGGACCAAACCCACAATAATAATTCTCAAGGACTTAAGAAGTATTCTGTGGATAGGTTCCTTGATTTCAAGCCGGTGGATGGAAAATCCATGGCTGAACAAGTTCATGAGTTTGAGATGTTGGTTCATGATTTAGGTGAGTCGGGAATGGTCTTTCCTGAGAAGTTTTGGGTTATGTCGGTGATTGAAAAGCTCCCGAAGTCTTGGGAAGAGTTTACTCTCTCCCTAAAAATACAGAAAGGAGAGATCACTTGGACTAACTTGATGTTGGTCATCTTTGTGCAGGAGCAACATAAATCCAAACAAGGGCATGTGATGCCTGCTGAACATGAGAGCTGGAAGGTGAATGTAATGACTGTAGTACAGAAAAGAAAGGTGGTCACTAAGAAGACTAACACTAAACCTGGAAAGAACAAGGTGAAGAAACCAAAGGCAAACAAACCATGATGGTCTTGTGGACAGGTTGGTCAATGGAGCAAGGACTGTCCAAGTAAGAAAGCTAAGAAAGCTGGAGTTGTAGCTCAAGCAAATACTGTGCTTGGACTTGGAACCACGAGTGGGCCAATAGCTAACATGGTCACTGGTGAGGTTGTTGCCTCTGGAACCGATGACGGGTATGTTACTTACAACCCTGTACTACTTTCCACTTATCTGTCACATGAGTGGTTGATTGATACTGGAGCTAATATGCATATTTGTGCTGATATTAGTTTATTTGTATCTTATCAACAGAGTCATGGACTGACAGTGATGATGGTGAATTCTAGTGCTGCACAAGTGCTTGGAATAGGAAATGTGGACCTGAAGTTTGCTTCTGGGCGAATTATATCTCTCACTAGTGCATCATGTTCCCTCTATTTGTAGAAATATAATAAGTGGAAGTTGTTTAGTTAATAACGGCTTTGAGCTTTCTTTGAAGTGTAATAAAGTAGTTATTACTCATACTGGTACATTTTTTGGCAAGGGTTACTTGTCTGATGGTTTGTTTTTAATCAATGTTGAACCCGTTTTGGGTGATTTTAATAATGATAGTGTTGCACCTTCTGTTAATTGTGTTGAATCATCTAATTTATGGCACTTATGACTTGGTCATTTAAATTTTGGTGCTATAAAGAATATGATGAATCTAGAGTTGATTCCTAAGCACGCCATTGATAAGAAATCTAAGTGTCAAGTGTGTGTAACTGCTAAATAAACAAGAAAACCTTTTCATCATGTTGTTAGGGATTAAGAATTATTAGATTTAGTTCACTCTGACATATGTGAATTCAGTGTTGTGTTGACTAAGGATCACTGTAGATATTTCATTACTTTTATAGATGATTGTAGTAGATCTTGTTATGTTTATTTGCTTAAACATAATGATGAAGCACTAGATAAATTCAATATGTATAAAATGAAGCTGAAACACAAATTGGCAAAGTACTTAAACGTTTGAGGTTTGATAGAGGTGGTGAGTATATGAGTACCTTGTTTAATGAATTTTTCGCAAGCAATGGTACAGTTCATGAGATTACTCTACCATACACACCTGAGTCTAATGGGGTGACAGAACGAAAGAACAAAACTTTTAAAGACATGTTTAATAGTATGCTAATTAATTCTGGGTTGCCTAAGTACATGTGGGGATAGGCTCTGAATGCGGCTTGCCATATTCTGAATAGAGTCCCTCTCAAATATATGGACAAGACACCTTATGAATTATGGAGAAAGCGTAAGACAAGTTTGAGTTATCTTCGTGTGTGGGGGTGCCTTGTTAAGGTGCTTATCCCTGAACACAAGATAAAGAAACTAGGTCCAAAAACTGTTGATTGTATCTTTCTAGGCTATATTAAAACCACAATTGCTATGAGATTTTAGTTTTAAAATCTGGCATAGATGGGATTGTGGAGAATACGATAGTTGAGTTTTGTGATGTAACTTTCTTCGATGAAGTGTTCCCTATGAAGACTGGTATACCTTTTGGTAATTCTGAGGATGATCCTACTCACACATCGAGTTGTATTCCTGATCATGTGGAAAAGATGACAAATGTGGGGGCGGATCCTGGTAGTAGCTCTACTCCTAATGAAGTAGAGGAACCTAGAAGGAGTAAGCGTGCAAAGGTAGAAAGGACTTGGGAAGTGATTTTATCACTTACAGTGTTGAGGATGAGCCTTTCACTTTCTATCAATTTATGGATTCTTCAGAGTCAAGGCATTGGAAAGGCACTGTAAAGAGTGAAATTGACTCAATTGTTTTTAACGAAACATGGGAGTTAGTTGATCTCCATTCTGGGTGTTCTACTATTGGATGTAAATGGATCTTCAAGAGGAAGCTAAACCCTGATGGCTCAATAAGTATGTACAAGGCTAGGCTAATTGCTAAGGGCTTTAGGCAAAGGGAAGGCATTGACTATTTTGATACATACTTTCATGTTGCCCGGATGACAACAATCAGAATACTTATTGCACTGGCTTCCGTAAATGGTCTTATCATCCATCAAATGTATGTAAATACAGCTTTTCCTCATGGTGACCTTGCAAAAGAGATTTATATGGATTAGCCTAAGGGATTTATTGCTTCTGGTAATGAGAGGAAAGTTTGTAGACTAGTCAAGTCCATCGATGGCCTTAAATAAGCACCAATAGACTGGCATAAAAAGTATGATGAAACTATTTTAGACTTCGAGTTTTTAGTTAATGAAAGTGACAAGTGTGTCTACTATAAGGTTAAAGGTAATGATTATGTGATTGTGTGATTGTGTGCTTGTATGTAAATGATATTTTATTGTTTGGAACCAATATTAAGATTATTAACGAGATAAAGAGTTTTCTGAAGAGGAACTTTGAAATGAAGGATATGGGTGAGGCTAGTGTGATTCTTAAGATCAAGTTGACTCAGTCAACTGATGGAATAACATTGTCATAGTCTCATTATATAGAGAAATCTATACTTAAGAAGTACAATTATTCAAATTATAGAAACGCTAGTACACCCTATAATTCAAAAGTTGCTATAGTCAAGAATAGTTCAGGAGTTCCTGTGTCTCAATTAAGGTATCCTTGGATTATTGGGATTTTGCAATATCTTGCTAATGTGACTAGACCAGATATTTCTTATTCTGTATCTAAGTTATCTAGATATACAAGTTGTACAAACAAGACTCATTAGGAGACACTGGATAGAGTTCTTAGATATCTCAAGGGAACTATTTCCATTGGCTTGCATTACCGGAGATTTCCGGGGGTACTTGAGGGGTACAATGATGCAAGTTGGAGACCTAAGAAATATGGTTCCAATGGAGTGACTAGATATGTGTTTACCCTTGCGGGTGGGGTAGTGTCCTGGAAGTCTTCTAGACGGACCTTGGTTACTCGGTCTACTTTTGGGGCCGAGTTGTGTGCACTTGATGCCACATGGACGGAGGCTGAATGGTTACATGGACTCATGTCTATGTTACTCGTAGTAAGCAAGCCGTTTCCAGCCATTTATGTTCACTGTGATAGCCGTACAACTATCAATAAGATCAGAAGTGTGAAGTATAATGCTATGACAAAGAGACACATCCAAGTTAGACTAAAGTCTATAAGGGGTCTTGTGTTTGATAGGATTATTCCTATAGAGTTCATAGGAAATCAAGATAATATAGCTGATCCGCTGACCAAGGGGCTTGAGCATGCTGTAGTACTTAAGTCGAGGTTGGGGATTGTTACATGATGATTCTCAATGATCAGAAGAAGCTGAGGATCCGACTGCATTTTAGATGTCATCAGTATTTGTTGTGTCATCAGGATTTGATGCATCATCGGTATTTGCATGTCATCGGCATCTGGAGGCGGTCAGTTATGAAGATTGATTATGTTCCTTAATTTGAGGGATGGATATTTATTACGTTCTAAGTGATAGGACTTTATGTATTCAGTTAAAGATATGTATCATTTTCTGTTACTAATTGATAATGCATATCTTAGATTGATTTATAGCAGCTGTGTAATATATAAACACAGTTTAGGTCATCACATAGTGATTAACTCGAGTATTGTACGACCTAGCAGCTCTCAAGAACATCAGTATTTCTTGAGAGAGTTTATACCAGTTTTTTTAAGATATATAAAGAATTGTTATATTTTTTATACTTGTTCGAAATATCTATACAATTATATCCAACCCCCCTTAAAAATTATATTATTACTGGGCAACAATTGGTGTTAGAGCGAACTAATAATTTACTATCAGAAATGATCTAAACATGTCTTTGAACAAGTATGAAAGTATCAAAATCCCCATTCTGAAAAAGACAGAATATCCTACATGGAAGGTGAAGATGCTAATGCACTTGGAAGCTACAGATCCAGACTACCTTGATGTAATCAATGATGGACCTTACAAGCCAATAAAATTGGTACCTGGAACTGCTACTGTTGCCGAACATCTTCAGTTGAAGGAGAAGAGTGAGTGGACACCAGAAGAGAAAGCTATTGTGCTGAAGGATGCAAAGGTAAGAAACATTTTGCATAACAGTCTTGACTCTGTGATGTCATTCAGGGTTATAGCCTACAAGACTGCCAAAGAGATCTGGGAAGCCCTTGAGACTCAATGCCAAGGAACCACTGCCATCAAGAAGAATAGAAGGGCTGTTCTAATTCAAGAATATGAACACTTTGATGCCAAGTCTGATGAAAGTCTCACCGACATCTATGATAGGTTTCTCACTCTGCTTAACAATCTATCTTTGGTGGGAAAGGTGTACGATCTAGAGATTCAAACACCAAATTTCTGAGAGCTTTGAATGAGGAATGGGAGACTCAGACTTCAATCATACGACATCAATATAATTTGGAAATAGTCACTCTGGATGAAATCTATGGCATGCTGAGAACTCATGATTTGGAAGTTCAGCAAAGGAAATAGAGGAAAAACAATAAGGGAAAATCAGTTGCTTTGAAAGTGAATGCTAAAGCTTCAAAAGACAGGTCAGTTGAAGCTTCAAGGAAAAAGAACTATCTTCCATAATCAGAAACTGATAATTCATCATCAAATCCTGATGATGATTGTTAGATATATTTGATAATGTCATGTCTAATATGATTTGTGTTTAGTTTTCAGATCTTACTTAAACAGGACAAATCAATACTTAACTGGAAATCAACACTTATACTGAAGTCAGAACTTAAGTCATCAGTACTTAAGGTTCAGGAGATATTTATCAGAAGATAATATCAGGACTTAAAGGAAACGTTCAGATAAGGAAGGCGGTTGATTGAAGGAAGAGAAGATCGAGACAAATGTAAGAAGAGATATGCATGAAGAAGGAATTCTATGAAGAATAGAATACTTGAAAGAAAAGATATCTGATTGATATATTTTAGGAAACAAAATTATATTCCATATCAATTAGCGATTATCTTATAACTGTGTAGTATATAAACACATACATAGGGTTAACACTATAAGTGTTATCATTATCGAGAATATTATTCTTTGTAACCCTAGCAGCTCTCGTTATATTTGTTCATCACTGAGAGAGGACAGTTCCATATTGTAATAGAGTTTATTGCTTCAAATAAAGTCTATTTTTTGTTACTTGTGTTATTAGAATTCGATTTGATTGTGCTATACACTGTATTCAACCCCCTTCTATAGTGTGTGTGACCTAACAATTGGTATCAGAGCTGATCTGTTAACACACAAACAGTTTAAGATCCAAAAACAATCATGTCTGAAGTAGAAACTCCAACTAAGCCCACCAAAATTGAAGAACCTCCAAAGACACAAATCCATAGTCGATATGAGGCTATTAGAGTTCCCATATTGAAACCATCTGAATATCCCATATGGAAGGTGAGGATGACTATGTTTCTGGAAGCTACAGATCCAGAATATCTTGATAGAATCAAGGAAGGACCTCACAATCCAACAAAACTCGCAGTTGTAGTTGCAGGTGAAGCAGCAAAGTCTGTACCAAAAGAGAAGAGTGATTACACTGCTGAAGATATCGCATCAATTGCTAAGGATGCTAAGGTACGACACTTACTGCATAGTTCCATTGATAATGTAATGTCAAACAGGGTAATAAACTGTAAAACTGCAAAGGAGATATGGGATGCCTTGGAAACAAGATGTCAGGGAACTAATTCGATTAAGAAGAACAGGAAGACAATACTCACTCAAGAGTATGAACACTTTGACGCAAAGGCTAATGAGTCATTGACTGACTTATATGATAGATTTGTCAAACTCTTGAATGATTTGTCACTGGTTGATAAGGAGTATGATCTTGAAGATTCAAACCTTAAATTCCTGTTAGCTCTTCCTGGAAGCTGGGATTTGAAGGCAATAACTATAAGAGACAACTATAATCTTGATGAAACGACTCTTGATGAAATCTATGGGATGCTCAAAACTCATGAACTTGAGATGGAACAAAGAAGTAAGAGGAAAAGAGGAAAGTCAAGGACAATTGCTTTTAAGGCTGAAGAAGAATCTCCCAAGGCAGCCACCTCAAGGAAAGGAAAGGGTAAAACGCTCTTCACAAAGTCTGATACTGAGTCATCAAGTTCTGATAGTGATGGTGACTCAGAAACTGAAAGCTCTCCTGAGATGGATGCTGATCAAGAGATGATGAAGCTGTGTGCTCTTATGGTGAAAGGAATCATAAAGATTGCATACAGGAAATTCAGGAAGGGAAAGAAGTTTTCCAGGAAAGGTGCAAGTTCTGATAAGAAGAATTTCAGAAAATCTGAAGGCAAAGGAGGAAAGTCTGACAGAGGAGATTACACAAATGTCAAATGCTACAACTGTGGTGAGAAAGGCCACATATATCCTGATTGCAAGAAAGTGAAGAGTGACAAAGGCAAGGCTCTTGTCACAAAGAAGAAAAGCTGGACAGACACCTCAGATTCTGAAAGTCAGGAGAACTATGCCTTGATGGCAAATGCTGATAGCAGTCCTGAAGCTACTGAGTTAAAGGTACCTGAAACTACTTATGCCTTTCATACTGATGATATTAATGAGTTGAGAAGATATCTTAAAACCATGTTCATTAGATATAGAGATCAAACTTTAACATGTGAAAGGTTAACTTCTGAAAATCATTCTTGTAAAAAGAGGAATGATTATTTAGAAAAAGAGTTAGTCATGTTCCATCAAACTCAGAAAGATAGAGATGATGCTTTCTATGTTAGGGATGAAGTACTTAAAATGAATGAATCTCTAAAAGATGAGTTAGAAAAGGAAAGAGAGATTATCAGGACTTGGACTAAATCTGGAAGAACAACTCAGAATTTGTTAAGTAGTGAAAACTGGAAAGAGGGCTTAGGTTATGGAGAATATAAGAATGATAAAGGAACTGTAGATATTAAGCCTAAAGTTGTTAAACAAAAGCCAAAGTTAAAACCTGTTAAGTTTGTAGCTTTAAAGTTTGATACTGAGAAATCAGAAGTTAAAAAGGAATTAACTTCTGACAAACTAAAACAGGAAAAGACAATTGAAGTAAACGTAGGCTTAATGACAAAGAAGCAGCTAAAGCAGAAGCTGAAAGATGTTAAGAATGCAAACAAGGTAAAATCACCTAGGGAAAATAGTAATGGAAAGGAAGGTGTGAATAAAAGCAATGATTATAAACCTGTTCCTGATGCTCCTAGAAAAATGTGTCATAATTTTGGAAGTTCTAACCATCTGGCTTCTTTTTGCAGGAAGAATAAGAACATAAACTCCTTACCTTCAAAGTCAGGAGTTAAGAGTTAGTATGTTAGATATAAGCCACAAAACCCTTGTTTTCATTGTGGTAGTTTATGGCATTCCATTTATACTTGTAAGGAATATCATAGTTTGTACTATGATTATTATCAAATAAAACCTTCTTTAAAGAAAGTTAGCATTGTTCCTTCTAGTGTAAGTTCTGATTCAAAGTCTGATAGTGTAAATTCTGATAAGAAAAATGTTAACATAAACTCTGATGCTAAATCCGCTGCAAATGTTAACAAACTTAACAAGGCCAAAGGATCCAAGCAAGTATGGGTCCTTAAAACTAATCATTAGTGGTCTTTGTGATTGCAGGGCAACAGGAAAAACATCCTAGTTCTGGACAGTAGATGTTCAGGACATATGACTGGAAATAAAGCCCTGCTATCAGATTTTGTGGAGAAGGCTGGCCCAAGTGTTTCTTATGGAGACGGCAACATTGGAAAAACATTGGGATGTGGCAATATCAATCTTGGGAATGTCATCATTAAAGAAGTAGCTCTGGTCACAGGACTTAAACACAATCTGCTTAGTGTTAGTCAAATCTGTGACATAGGTTATCATGTGCATTTCTTTGAAGAACACTGTGAAGTTGTAAGTAAATCTACAGGCAAAGTTGTTCTGAATGGATACAGGCATGGTAACATTTATGAAGCCAAGCTTTCAACAAGTACTGATGGTTCTGCAATCTGTTTGATGAGTAGAGCATCAATTGAAGAAAACTGGAACTGGCACAAGAAACTCTCTCACTTAAATTTCAAAAATATAAATGAACTAGTCAAGAAAGATCTTGTGAGAGGACTGCCAAAGTCAGTATTTGCTCCTGATGGTCTTTGTGATTCTTGTCAAAAGGCTAAACAAAGGAAATCTTCATTCAAGAGCAAGACTGAATCATCAATTCTTGAGCCTTATCACCTACTACATATTGATCTATTTAGTCCAGTAAATGTCATGTCTTTTGCAAAGAAGAAATATGCTATGGTCATAGTGGATGAGTTCACCAGATACACATGGGTGTATTTCTTGCACATAAAAAGTGAAACTGCATCTATCTTGATTGATCATGTCAAGCAACTGGATAAATTGGTTAAAGACTCTGTGAAAATAATAAGAAGTGATAATGGCACTGAGTTCAAGAATTTTACAATGGAAGAGTTCTACAAAGACCATGGAATCAAGCAGGAATTTTCTGCTCCCGGAACTCCACAGCAAAATGGAGTTGTTGAAAGAAAGAATAGAACTCTCATTGAAGCTGCACGAACTATGCTTGATGAAGCAAATCTTCCAACCTATTTCTGGGCTGAAGTTGTGCAGACTGCTTGTTTTACTAAGAATGCTACACTCATTAACAAGCATGTAAAGACACCATATGAGATGGTGAAGAAAAAGAAGCCAAATCTAAAGTATTTTCATGTATTTGGATGCAAGTGTTTTGTTCTTAAGACTCATCCTGAACAGCTATCCAAATTTGATCTAAAAGCTGATGAAGGAATCTTTGTTGGATATCCACTTTCAACAAAAGCCTTCAGAGTCTACAACTTGAGAACAAGGGTGGTCATGGAATCTATCAATGTCTCTTTTGATGATAAGAAGATTACCGTACTTGAAGATTTCAATGATCATGATCAGCTGAGATTCGAAAATGAAGAATTAAATTCTGATACTAAAAACCCTGTCAGTCTAAGTCCTGATACTGCAAACTCTGATGGATTAAACTCTGATGTCATTGAAACTGTGGTGACTACGTCAAAGGAGAATGCACCTGTGCAGGGGGAGCATACTAAAGATACAACCACATATCAAGAAGCATCAGAACATACAACTGCTCTTCAAGTTCTGATTCATCAAGTTCTGATAAGCCAAGTTCTGATAGTTCTGAAAACTTAAATACTGAAGGATCCAACTTAGAGAGCATAGTTTCAGGGGGAGCATCAGAAGATGTTGATGAAGATGGCATGGATCATGGGGGAGCATCCAGTTCTAGAGAAAACCTTACATCTGCAAGGAAGTGGACTAAATCATATACACCTGAGTTAATAATTGGAAATCCTGATGCAGGTGTCATAACTAGAACAGCTACTTCAAGTGAATGTCTTTAAAACTCTTTTCTTTCTCAGACTGAACCAAAGAAAGTGGAAGAAGCTCTTCAAGATGCTGATTGGGTGCAAGCAATGCAGGAATAGTTAAATGAATTTGAAAGAAACAAAGTCTGGACCCTAGTGCCAAGACCAAAGAACAGATCTGTTGTTGGTACAAAGTGGGTGTTCAGAAACAAAACTGATAGTGATGGCATAATTAAAAGGAATAAAGCAAGGTTGGTTGCAAAAGGATATTCTCAACAGCAGGGAATTGATTATGATAAAACATTTGTACCAGTTGCTAGATTGGAAGCCATAAGGATATTTTTGGCTTATGCTGCTCACAAAAAGTTTACTGTCTTTCAAATGGATGTGAAAAGTGCTTTTCTCAATGGAGAATTAGAGGAGGAAGTGTATGTTGAACAACCTCCAGGCTTTGTAGATCCTAAATATCCAAATCATGTCTACAGGCTTGATAAAGCACTTTATGGCCTTAAGTAAGCTCCTAGAGCATGGTATGAGACTTTAGCTCAGTTTCTTCTGGAAAGTGGATTTAACAGAGGAACTATAGACAAAACATTGTTCTACCTCAACCATGGAAAAGACTTACTTTTGGTTCAGATATATGTTGATGATATCATCTTTGGTTCTACAAATGACAAACTTTGCAAAAAGTTTGCCAAATTGATGCAGTCAAGATATCAAATGAGTATGATGGGAGAACTTAGCTATTTTCTGGGCCTTCAAGTCAAGCAGAATGAAGAAGGCACTTTTATTTGTCAAACCAAGTACACCAGGAACTTGCTGAAGAAATTTGGAATGCAAGATTATTCAAGTGCATCCACCCCCATAGCCACTGCAACAAAACTGGATAAGGATACTGGTAAATCAGTAGATATTACTGATTATAGAGATAATCCAGTTCAACACTCAATGACAAAGCACATCAGCATTAGGTACCACTTCATAAGGGAACATGTGGATGAAGGTACAGTGGAATTGCACTTTGTTCCAACAGATCAACAACTAGCAGATATCTTCACAAAACCATTATGTGAAGCTACTTTTACAAGATTGGTAAATGAACTTGGAATGGTTTAAGGTTCTTTCTCTAAATCTACTTAGATTTTGTTCTGCTGCATCAGACTTTATGATCAGTATTTACAGATATTACTATCTTTGTGTATTCTGTGTTGAATTGAAAATTGCTTTAAGTACTGATTGTTGTCTGATGTGTATTTCTAAACTCTGATAGTGATATGACTGTTTCTGTGACTATTCAATCCTATGAGGATAACTGTGCTAGATCCTGACCTAGTAGTCTTTAATATACTAGAGATCCCATGTTAGAAGTAATTATTTATGTGGCAATCTATTGACACAAGCAAATTCTGATATTGAGCTTAGTTAAGTTTACTTTGTCTATCTTATTACTAAGTCAAAAACTAGAATATACTTATCATCTGTTAAGTTCTGATGTTAGTAAATCTGCTGAATGTACTAAGTGCTGATAAACCTCACCTATCAAAAGAAAAAGGAAAAGAACAAGGAATAAAAATCAGGTACTCCTTTGAGATCTAGAGTAAAAATATGGAAGGGACGACCCAAGTGCATTACTGGTATTAAGTAATATGCATCAGAAAAGCAAATAATTATTTTTCTTGGTGACTTTTCACACTCTATGATTACTGAAGAAATACTCTGATAATAGCATAAATTCTGATAAGCAGTCGTGACTCACTTACACTGAGAAGCCACTGTCAAATGGAATTTCAAAAGATGCATAAAATAAGCACAAAACAGTTGAGGTGGACTCATGCATAAACTCATTCAATAGTAGGCTTCAGATTAATGACAGATTTGAAGTAAAATTCTTAGTTATGCCTTATTTCTAAGATGTATTGAAGTGAATCAGACTTTACTCCTTGTCTGATATTTCGCTTAATGCATACACTTACACTCCATATGAATGATGAAAATTACTGTGGTGATCAATATTGTTTTAGATGAACATTTTATGTGTCAGATTGCATACATTCTGAGGACAGGTTCTGATGAAAGTTCTGATGATTAAGTTCTGAAGAACTAAAATCAGAATTTGTGTGAAGAATTATAGAGATAGGCATTCATATTTCGAGTTAAGAAATCATGTTCTGATGACTGTTAAGTTCTGATATAAGTCTAAGTTCTGATATTAAATTCTGATCCTTTACTTGACTTATTTGTGGTTAAAATCTGAAACAGTCTTATTTTAAATCAGAATATGTTCGGGTGAGATATTAACAGTCAATACACTTAGGGTTAGTGGTACACATCCATGCACAGTAATGTTTACTTGTTTCTTGTGCGCATTAAACCCTGTTTCACACTTCCAATTGCTGTTTTTATTCTCCTCAGTCTAGGGAGACGAGGTAGAATTATTTCTACCTGTCAGCATTAAATTTTCCTTGCGTCTCCTGGCATTCTATCGCCTATATAAACCAACACTTCACTCCAGCCAGCACATCTCTAAATTTCTCACAAACTCTCTCTCATTTCCAACTCAAATACTAAAACTTATTTCTTCTTCACTCATCACAATCATGGTTAATTACAACTTAGCTCTGAACTATGACACTTTCTCTCTCACCATGAGTTGTCCAGAATAGCAGCAGGAATGGCATGTTACTGCCATTCCTGATGAGGTTTGGGACTCTGTTCCCCAAGAGATTCTGACAGACCTCTTGTTCTTCTATATGGATTATCATCGCCTTGTTGAGCGACTAGAAGAAGAACGGTTGGAAGCTCTTCGACAGCAGGAGCGAATCATTCGTCTCGCTGTTCTTTTTGTTGAAAGTAGGACGAAGAAATAGGATTTGTAGCTTAGGATAATCTTGTAATTTTGTGCTGTAATTTCAATTTCATGAATGTATTTTCTCAATATATTAATGAAATTTTATATTTTTGCAAGATTTTGTCTCTGAGTTGTTTGAAATTCTGATGCATTTTTAAATCCTGAATTACCCATATTCTGATGACTGTTTTTATATCTCATACAAATCAAGTTCTGATTCTGACGTGGCAGTACCTGTTTACTTGATTTATTTTTTTGGTCATTCTCTCACTTAGTGTATATATACTGAATATTGGTCTCGCAGTAAATTTTTTTTAAGAACAGTTTAAATTTTAAATTAAAACTGAACTACCTTAATTAATGGGATTACTTGGTAAGTGGAACGGTTTTTTCCTTGAAAAACTGCATGTGATAAGTAATGATTACTGTTTTCCCGTGCCATTAATTATTCTTTAGGGATGCATGTCTGCCAGGTGTCCAACGATTACTTTTTCTACCGTGTATAAGTAAAAGAGAGAGAAGATTGCAAAATCTTTTATTTATTTTCACACTTTATCTCTCTTTTCTTTACTTCTATTCTATCTCATCTCCTGACGTTTGTTTTTCATACAGACATTTTATCAAACACCTTACAGGAATACTTATTTCTCAATTTTTCTCATGGCACCTAAGGATTTGATTATAGATGGAGCCAAGTTTGTACCAAAAAACTATGCTGCAATCTTAAACCATGATGAAGCTCCATCTGATTTGCACTTTGTGCAAGATCTTCTAGCACACAGTGATACCCAGCCTCAAGTCATTTCTAGCCAACAAGTTCTGACATTTTGGCGGACTGGGCATTTTGATAATGGTGGTGCTACTGGTACTCCAAGCATTATTTTTGAAGTCAATGATGTTGAGCATGTGGTAACTCCTGGAGCAGTTCGTAAAGCTCTACATTTACCAGAAGGCTGCATTTTCTCAACAGCGGAGGAATCGGTTCTACAGCAGCTCATGGCCAATTTGGAGTAAGAGAAGAGTTTGGCCAAGCTTGGACAGTTGAAAAGAGCACATATCAGAAAGGAATGGAGCTTTTTCTTCGACTGCATCACTAAAGCATTCGGCAATAAGTGTTCCAACTTTGATGCCATTCCTATTATGACTCAGCACATCGGGTATGCTATTATTCACCAAACTCATTTTGATTATGCAAGTGTTGTGCTAGGCTTTATAGGGGATAGGATGACAGAGGATAGGAATGTAATATATTTTGCTAGATTCTGTCAGCTTATATATACCTTCTGTTGTGCTGATGAACCTCAACTAGCCAGTTCTTTATCTCCACCCTTTAAATTTGCAAAACGGGCGTTTAATGATTTGGTAAATGCTGACCTTAAGAAAACAGTGGTTAGACCCTTACAGATACCTCAGTCTGTAAAACAGATCTTGGTAAATGCTGATCCTCTAACCTACAGATCTGTTTACCCTGATGTTCAACCCACCATCACATCCCAGACACCACAACACCCTTCAGAACATACCACACATACACCTCAATCTACTAAACCCTCTATCAGAACACATCTCAAATCTTCACAGATACCTCAACCTTCATCATCAGCACATACTGTGAAGCCTTCATCTTCCAACCCGAAGAGGACAAAGACTGTACCTCAGACACCACAGAAGAGAAGGAGGATTGTTCTGAGTATGAGTCAGATAGTGAGGAACAGGTTCCTGCATCAAAACCTGTTATTAAAGAAGCTGAGAAGGTCCCTTCTCAGAAAGATACTAGAATTGGGGGATCTAAGCTTCTCAAAAGGCTTAGAAGAATGTCTTATGCTGAAACTCCCAAGGAATCTTCTTCTTCAAAGAAATACAAGAAACAGAGAGCTCACATGCCAGTTTCAGATGATGAGGAAGCAGCAGCTAAGGAAGGAGATCAGGAATCTCTGATCTCACAAGAGCCAAAATTTGCTGAAGCTACTGCTACAGATAAAACATCTACACCACCTGTGTCTCATGTACATGAACCACTATCTACTGCAGACCCGGGCACAAGTTCTGAAATTGATATTCACAACCTGGTTGTGCCTGCGATTCTCTACTTAGAAGCTCCAACATCTCCAATTAATCCATCAACAACACCAATTACTGATGCTAATAAAACTCCAGAATTGTCTACAACACCTTCTCTGCATCTAGACATCGAAGATCAGACTATAGGTGAGCATCAGAATATAGATGTTGATCAGAACTTGGGAGCAGATCACCACTTAGAGGATGATGTTGAAGCCTCAATTGCTTCTTATACTGTTCTTTTATCTAAAGATGCTGACTCTGCAAGTTCTAATGCTGTAAATGCTGATACTACTGGTGATGCTGCTATAAATGAAGATGCCACTGCAACTGGTCCATCGGGACATGCACCTCAACAAACTGTTCACAAAAGTGAGATAGTCAAGAAGTTTGTTACAGGGGAAGCACCAGTAGCTTGGAGTGAAACTCCTAGAGGACAGGAGTGGACTAAGGAGTGGAACACAGTTACCTTTGTTCCATCTGAAAAAAATTCTTGCTGAACACTTGGCAAAAGCTGATGAGATGCTAATTAATTATGATTTCAAGACACAGCTTCGAGTCACTGCATTGAGTACTAGACATCTTCAAGGTCTACATTCAACAACTTATGCTGAGGTGCATAAAATTAAGGAAGAATTACTCAAGCAAGAAATGACTATGAAAATTGAAAAGAAAAGTTTTTTCAAACCTACCTTTGACAGAGTTGCTTACATTGAGAAGACCCAAGAGAAGCAACAGTCTCAGATTGATGAAATTTTGAAAAATCAAGCTTCTCAGCAATCTCAACTCGATGAAATCCAATCCTCAGTGGAATTGCTTGTCTCTCTTCTTTTACCTGCTGATGCCAAAAAGGGGGAGAAGGTAATTAAGTCCAAATGCAAAACTGTTAAGACACTGAAGGGGAAGGATGATGAAAAAGATGACCAGAGAAAATCTGGAATGGGTGAAGGTTATAGTCAAGGTAGAGGTCTCTCATCAAGAAGAGCTGAAGCTACAAGTCATAAAACAAGTTCTGATACTGGAAAAAGAATTACTTCTGATACTAGTAAAGAATAAGTTCTGATGAACTTTTGGATCTTGATGAAGAAATTTCAAGACAGTTATTTCTGAAAGAAAATCCAGGGATGGACTTTGAGAGTCTGATGGAAGAAGAAGCTAGAATTAAGTCAGAAAAGGTCAATTCTAAATCTGAAGCTTCTGTTGGTAAAAAGAAACTTCCTAAGGCCAAAGGCATTGTGATAAGAGAAAGGACAAATCTTGAGGCAACCAAGGCTAATTCACAATTGCAGATAGATCCAAGGTCTAAGGGCAAAGAAAAAGTTGGTGAACCTATAAAGGTTTATGTGCCTCCTGTGGATGAAGAAATTACTGTTGAAGATGCTGATCTTACTCTGACTTCAAGAAAGATTTCTAAGACAACCTCTGACATAGCTCAAGTTATTCAGAGTCAAGATATAGTTAGTTCTGATATTACAAAGAAGCAAGTAACCTCTGACATAGCTCAAGTTGACTTGATATCAGAAGATAAATCAAAGGAAACCTCTGACATTGCTCATGTAAAATCCTCAAAGTTACTCCTACCAGGATTCACCAAAGCCAAACAGACTCAACCTTTGAAGACTGCTGTAAGTGGTTTTGAAGCGAGAGTGGTTACTGGAAAGGAAGCAAGAGATAAATCTGGATTGGGTAGTGCTGATGAAAGAAGAGTATAGAACAAAACCAATGATCTAACTTCCTTAAGTGAACCAGGTGTTGGAGCAACTCTTGAAAGATTGAATCAACTAGAATCTGTATAGATGGTTTACCATACCTACTTGAAAGAACACATCTTGTTATACTTCATGACAGATGGTAGGGTTTACCACATAAGGGAAAATGCTATTCCACTGAAGTATTTTGAAGAACCGGAACATGTTTTATTTTTACTTCAAGTGAATGACAGAATAATAAAAAGTGTTGCAAACTATTTTAAGAATCAAATTCAGAGACAGAAAAGGCTTTATTCTGTAAAGTCTGACAACACATATCTTCCAAAGTACAAATATCACAAGGGTGATATTGTTGAGATGAAGCCTAACTCTGCTAAGATTATAACTACCTTTCTGGGTTATAAGGCTGTAGAATTCAATCTTGAGTCTGACAAGGCGTATTTGATCAGACTGGATCAGGACATAAGGAAAGCTAGAATTAATGATCTCAGGGCTGCTATCTTCCAAACTGGTGAAGATTCTGCAGAGCTTAAAGATGCTAAAAGGAGGATGATTGATGAACTCAGATATGCTGAGAGATGTTTGTTAAAGAACTATCTTAGAACAACTCCTGACATCAGAGAGATCAGAAAGTGAAGCCAAGTCAAGATCTACAACTGCTCAAATTTTGATATGAATACAGACTAAAGTTGTTATCAGAAGTTAAAGTTGGTAAAGCTTTAAGGATTGTAAGTTGTAGTTATCTAGTCAAATTCTCATGCATTTGTACTTAATGTTTTTGACATCATCAAATATTTGTTAAACTAGTATAGTATGCTAATTTACAAGTTGGGGGAGTGTTATGGATAAAAAACTAATATATATAATTGCTGTATTTATTACTAAGGTACGTGAGCTCAAGGCCTTTAATGGCTGCTCTCGTGTTTCGTAGCTTAACTCTGCCTTTACGAGATGCCTACGTATCTCTGTGAATTAGAGAATCAAGCCAAAAAACGTAGTTCTGATTTGTGGGGTGAGACCCCTTATATAGATGTTGGAAGTCCTTGAATTGGACTTGGTATAGGAGACTTGGTGGGCAAGTCTCATAATTAGAATGGACTTTAGAGTCCTAGATAGTAGGAAACTGATTCCTTATCCTTTTAGGTCCCCTTGAGGCCAATCTACAAGGATTTATATCCCCACTAGGACTTATCTTAATAGCTATTTTTCTCCCTTATTTATTAATTATGAATTTAATAAATAATCAAGGTTTTTAGGCCTTCTTTGTCTCATCAGGCCTGATCCGGTCCATCAGGCCTGATCAACATGTTAACCTTTCTAGTCTGAATGTCATACATCTTCTTATTGGGCCTTGGAGCCCAAACTGTAATAACTAATTATGCAATCAGGATTTATTCATCCCTATCATTTGCCCCCCAATTTTTGAGAAACCGTATAAGATTTCGCGAAAGTTAAATTCACTTATTCCCTTACTGGGTATCGTTTTGTGTAAAGTGTGAAGCGACCTACACGTTTACAATGATTTACTTTTATTCCCTTTATTCAGGAATTATCTTAATTTCCAGGAATTTTTTTTCCTTGACTCCGGGATTTTTTCCTTTAATTTCTGGAATTTATCCTTATTTTTCTGGGATTTTTCAGATTTTCAGCCCTTTTTCGACCAGGATCCTAGTCGAAATTTCGACCTGGATCCTAGTCGAAAATATGGGTCAGTCTTGCAATCCTGGTCGAAGGAGTTCGACCAGGATCCACGACCTGGAATTCGACCAGGATCCTAGTCGAACTTTTGACCTGGATCTAGGTCGAAAACTTACCCCTCTTTTCAATTCCTGGTTTTGAACTTTTCGACTAGGATTTCGACCAGGATTCTAGTCGATGTTTCGACCTGAATCCTGTTCGAAAATTCTCTTTTTCTCATGCTTCCTGGTCGAAGGATTTCGACTAGGATTCACGACCTGGTTTTCGACCAGGATCCTAGTTGATTTTCGACCTGGGTTTTAGTCTAGGTTTTAAACCCCATTCTTGAAAAATACTTGGTTCATTTCGACCTCATTCCTGGTCGAAGCTTCGACCTCAATCCAGTCCTGTTATTTCCGTTGTTTTCGTGTGTCTAGTCGAAAAAATTCGGGCAGGATTCACGACCTGGAATTCGACCTGAATCCTGGTCTTTTTACCCGTTATTTTCGGGTGCCTGCTCGAAAGATTTCGGGCAGGATTCACGACCTGGAATTCGACCTGAATCCTGGTTTTTTTTCCCGTTATTTTCGGGTGCCTGCTCGAAAGATTTCGGGCAGGATTCACGACCTGGAATTCGACCTGAATTCTGGTCTTCCACTAGCAAAATTCATTGGGCCTTACAGCTTTTAGGGCTACAATTTAGGTTATTATATTTTCCAAATCCTAATTGGATTTGGGCCTAGCCTTCTTTATTGGGCCTTATTTTAGCGGGCCTCTTTATTGGGCCTTATTTTAGCGGGACTCTTTATTGGGCCTTTCATCTTATTGGGCCTCTTTATTGATTTGGAATTCTCTAGAATTCCTTGGAATTATTCTGGAATATTCCATTTTTCTGGGCTTTTTTCTTTGGGCCTCTTTTCTTAATGGGCTTTCGTCCCTTCAACTTCCCTTTTCCTCTTATATAAAGGAGTAAGGAGAGGCTACTTCTGCTCACTTTCTCATTTCTAAGTTTTTCCTCTTTCTCCTCCTGCTAAGTTTCTCAGAGTAATAACAGCAAGTCGGAGCTCAAAGCCTTTTTTAGGAGCTTCTTCAGGTAAAATCCCTCCCTTTACTTATTGTGTTTTCTTTTCCATTATGTGCCCTTTTTTTTTTTAGGATAACATGTCTATGTGCCCCCCTTTTCAGATGGCTGACAAGAAAATGACTCGCTTGGCCAAAATGAACGTGGCTAGAAAGTCCAACGAATTCCCTATTCGATCAAGGTATACTTCTTTAATCGACATGATCAACACTCGAGGGGATGAGTACCCGTCTAATGCGCATCTGGACGCGCTCGACCATATTAGTGCTTTGCGGGATCCCAATGAGCTGGAAAAGTTGAGCAGCTGCTTCAAAATCAAGGAACCTTTTAAGCTGGTTCTTGCAGGTCCGGCCGATAGGGCTTGTCAGTGGAAGAAGGACGCCTTATGCGTATATAGGGATACTCTAAGGGTAGGTATCAGACTCCCTTTTCATCTGTTCATTCCTCTATTACTGGCTGGTGTGGGCATCAGCCCTTGCCAACTCCCCCCTAATTCTTAAAGGTTCATCCTGTGCTATCTGTCACAATGTGCCAAGCACAATGTCCCTACTTCCGTTGCTGTTTTCAGGAAAATTTTCCAGTTCAAAAACAGCCCTGATAAAAGTCCGGGTTGGGTTTCTCTAAACCAGCGCCCCACTATTCCCCATATTGTGAACGGGAAGTCCATCCCGGACAACAACTTGGGGTGGAAGAAAGATTTTTTGTTCGTCGTTTGGGAGGGTGGAGATTGGGGCACCCTATTTCGATCATCCTTTGGGCTTGCCGTCGATGGGAGCCCAAATGATATAACTCTGTCTGAGGAGGAGGCTAGATCTTTCAACCTCCTTACGCAAGATAATGGGACTTCCCATTCTTGGGACCTTATCCGGGAGACCGTCCTGGTAGAACGCGGCCTCTTGCCCGTCCCTAAGAAAAGTAGGTTTCCTTCCTTACCTCTTTTTTATCTCCTTTATTTTTTATTCCGCTGATTCTTCAACTTATCTCGCTTGTCGCAGTGGCTGAGAAGATTGAGGAGGCTACCAAGCCTAAAGACCTGGAGACAACCAGGATGAAGCGGGCTGGAAAGGTCTTTAAAGACCCACGCCTTGGTGATCGCTTCCCTGAGTTTCTGCTTCAAGTAATGGAACCAGGCGAGGAAGGCCCCAGCCAAGTTTTGTGCACCAAGCAGAGGCCAGGGGCCTATTTTCAACCTGCTTGGGGGATCCGGGGCAAGGATTCAATCGTTGGCAGCACGGCGCTGTCCAAGGAATGGTCTAAGCATTCCATCTCCCCGGTGGACTATCAAGACTTTGTCCTTCAACGGGACTTAGAGGGGAATGAGCTTTTCGGAGCCCAGGCTTTAGCGACGGTACATCCTTTTCCTATGCCCTTCATACTTGCCTTTTTACGTTTCTTTTCTCATAGTTTTGCTGCTTCTCTTGCAGGCTAACACCCATTTCCAAGGGGCGATTCACCAAGCTAAGGCTTGGAAGGTTGGCCTGGAGGATGCTAATAAGAAGTTGGAGGAGGCCAACCAGAGAATAGAGGCCCTCGAAGCTCAACTGGCCTCTTCCACTTCTGACCTGGAAACGACCCGGGCTGAAAATGTTATTCTGAAGGCTCAGAAGGATAAAGCCTTTGACGGCTGGATGGACACCCAGGAGTTCAAGGACTTGATGGTGGAGCACGATGCCTCCTACACCCAGTTAGCTATAAAGAAGGCTGGGATGCTGCTGTGGAGGCCGTTCAAGATGAATTTCCAGAAGTCCTTGAGCAGTCCTCCTTTTCTTGCCCTGTGCGAGTTCCGGAGCTTGGGGGTGTTACTGACAAGCTTGCTGATCTGATCAAAGACGACCCTTCAGGGAGCCCAAGCCACAAGAGGAAAGAACTCGAGTCCAGCTCTTGGGAGGAGGAGACTTCTTCCGAAGAAGATTCTGCGCCTGCTGTGAAGAAGGTCAGGGTGGAGGAGCCTCCAAGGGCTGCGCCTCAGAATCCAGTGTCTCCCGCATCATCCAAAGCATCCGAAGGCGGTTCTGATGGAACCTCTACGGGGACTTCTGACGGGACGACTGAGACGTCCGAGGAGACTTCGGATACTGGTTCCGAAGAATCCGAGCCTTCGGAGTCCTAAGTTTTTTTTATGTATATCTTCTTCCTATACAATATGTGACTTTGTTTATGTCGGAACTTGTTACCCTTCGGGGTTATTACATATGCTGTTTTCCTTACTTGCCTCTTTCTATTTTATCTTTACAATCTTAATATGCATTTAAACTTTAAACATCCTTATATTGAAATAATTTCAAACTCTTTAATATGAAGTCTGGTTTTCCAAAACCTTACATAGCATGGGTTCGACCCTAATCAATAATAACTAGACAATGTAAATTCTACTGGAATATAAAATCCTACGCAAGCAAAGCTTCAAGGTGCTTTTAAACCTACTTGTCACAATGACAAGTGAGAATCGTACTTCGACTATCTTACACGTAGTAAACCTTCAGGTTTTGTGCGTGCCAAGTTCTCGGGACTTCAAAACCATCCATAGTCTCCAGCTTGTAGGTTTCTCTACCCTGAACGCTCTTGACTCTGTACGGCCCTTCCCAATTTGGGGCAAGTTTTCCTTTTTGTCCTACACCAGAAGCTTCCACTTTCCTTAATACCAAATCTCCTTGCTTGAAGAATCTCTCTTTAACCCTTAGGTTGTAATAAAATGAAGCTTTTTTCTGGTATTCCACTATCTTTGCATGTGCCTCATCTCGCACTTCATCAATTAGATCCAGGGCTAACCTCTGCCCTTCCTCATTTTCTTCTGCATTGAAAGCCCGAATCCTTGGAGAGGAATGTGATATCTCCACTGGAACTACTGCTTCTGCCCCATATGCCAACATGAAGGGCGTCGCTCCTATCGTGACTCTACAGGTAGTCCTATAGGCCCATAATATGGGAAGTATCTCATCCACCCAATTATTTCTTGACTTCTCGATCCTCTTTTTTAGTCCATCCAGGATTATTCGATTTGCTACTTCCGCTTGCCCATTGGCTTGTGGGTGAGCCACAGAGGTGAACCGTAACTCAATTTCATTTTCTTCACAATACTTCTTGAATTCCTCATTGTTGAATTATGTTCCATTGTCAATGACGAGGATACGGGGAATTCCATATCGGCACATAATGTTTTCCCACAGGAATTGTGCAACCTGCTTAGTTGTGATCTTGGCCAAGGGTTTGGCTTTGATCCACTTGGTGAAATAATCAATGGCTACAATCAGAAACTTCCTTTGTGCTGTGGCCATGGGAAAAGGCCCCAAAATATCCATTCCCCACATAGCAAAAGGAATGGGCGAGTTGATAGAGGTCAGCATCTCGGGGGGTTGTCTAACAACAGGTGCATGCTTCTGACAGCGGTCACATTTCTTCACGTATTCTTTGGCATCAGCCATCATTTCTGGCCAATAAAAGCCTAAACGAGTTATTTTATGAGCCAAGGCCCTGCCCCCCAAGTGTTGTCCACAAATACCTTCATGCACTTCTTCAAGAGCCAAGCGTGCCTCATCGGGCCTGAGACACCTCAAGTAGGGAACCACGAAAAATCTTTTGTAAAGAATCCCATCTATCAAAGAGTACCTTAGTGCTTGAACAGTTAACTTTCGTGCTTCAGTTGCATCACTTGGTAACCAACCGGTTTGAATGTGAGCCTTGATAGGATCAATCCATGACGTCCCCAGGCCTATGGGAGCCACAAGCTTAACATCTATGCTTCGTGTCTTCAAAACACGGAAGTACACACTTCCTGAACTTTCTTCTATCTCAGATGAAGCAAACTTTGATAGCGCATCTGCCTTAGCATTTTCTTCCCTTGGAATGTGTTCAACATGGCATTCATTAAATTGGGTCATCACAGCCCTTACTAGGCGGACATACTTAGCCATCGTATCATCCCTTGCCTCAAATTCTCCCTTTACCTGGGATATGATCAGCTTCGAGTCTCCACGAACCTTTAAGTTTTTGACTCTAAGTGTCCCAGCTAGACCAAGGCCAGCTATCAGGGCTTCATACTCTGCCTCATTGTTTGTGGTTGGGAAGTCTAGCTTCATAGCATACTCAATTAAGAACCCATCAGGGCTTTGCAAAACCAACCCTGCTCCACTGGAATTTGTTTTTGATGCTCCATCAAAATAGAGAACCCAATATTCTTTCTCCTTATCATCCTTCTCTCTGTCCCCATTATCGACTCCCTTGTCTTGAGGTATGGTATCTTCCTGCCCCCCGACTACTTGGTTGGGTATGGTACATTCCACCATGAAGTCAGCTAGTGCCTGGGCTTTTATGGCCGTATGTGGCTTATACTTAAGATCGAACTCTCCCAACTCTATTGCCCACTTAATCAATCTCCCACTTGCCTTGGGACTGTGAATGATATTTCTCAGTGGCTGATTCGTTAGCACCTCAATCTGATGAGCATGAAAGTAAGGACGCAGTTTTCTCGAAGCCATTACCAAGGCTAGAGCAAATTTCTCAATAGTTGAATAATTCAATTCAACACAATGCAGAATTTTGCTGACATAATATACGGGTTTCTGGACTTTTAGCTCCTCCTTAACCAACACCGCGCTCAAGGCGCTCTCTGAAACAGCCAAGTACAAGAATAAAACTTCATTCAAAGATGGTTTGGCCAACAACGGGGCCTGAGCCATATATTTCTTTAACTCTTCAAATGCTTTCTGGCTTTCCTCATTCCATACAAAGTCTTTGATATTCTTTAGTGACTTGAAGAATGACAAGCACTTGTCTCCTGACTTGGAGATGAATCGTCCTAGCGCAGCGACCCTTCCTGTGAGCTTCTGAACATCCTTGATAGTTTTTCGTGGTTCCATGTCCAGGATTGCCTTTATTGTATCGGGGTTAGCCTCAATTCCTCTCTTTGAGACCATCAATCCCAAGAATTTTCCAGATCCTACTCCGAAAGCGCACTTCGTAGGATTCAACATCATCTTCTGGTACCTTAGGATCTCAAAAGCTTCCCTCAAATGGGTTATATGATCAGTCTTTCCTAGACTCTTGACTAACATGTCATCAACATAGACTTCCATAGTCTTACCAATAAGATCCTTAAAAATTTTATTTACCAACCTTTGATAGGTGGCTCCCGCATTCTTAAGACCAAACGCCATAACAAGATAACAATAAACACCAAAGTCTGTGATAAGTGATACCTTTGGAATGTCATTCTTGTGCATCTTAATCTGATTATATCCGCTAAATCCATCCATGAAACTCAGCATCTCATGCCCAACAGTGGCATCAATCAAAGTATCAATCCTTGGCAATGGAAAACAGTATTTAGGGCATGCATCATTCAGATCGGTGAAGTCTATACACATCCTCCACTTTCCATTAGCCTTTTTCACCATTACAGGGTTTGCTAACCACTTCGGAAATTGAATCTCCTCAATGAAACCAGCCTCTAAGAGCTTCTCTACTTCCTGTTTTATAGCCTCTTGTCTTTTCGGGGCAAAATTTCTTTTCTTTTGTTTCACTGTCTTCCGGCTTGGATCCACGTTTAGCTTGTGAGTAATCAACTCCGGGTCTATGCCTGGCATATCAGCTGCTGACCATGCAAATACATCACTATTTTCTTGCAAAAATTTCACCAACTTCCCTCTAAGGGGCTCCTCTAGTGTGGCTCCAATGAAAGTCACCCTCTCAGGATTCTCGGGGTCTAAAGGAACCGAAACCAAGTCTTCTGCTGGCTTTCCTCTCTTCTCGTCATTTTCTCGGACATCCATATCTTCAATAGGAAGAACCTGCCCCCCGACTCCATCTGCCCTCAAAGAGGCCACATAACAGCTTCTTGCCATTTTTTGATCTCCTCTTTCTTCTCCAATCCCATCTCGAGTTAGAAATTTCATAACTGAATGATAAGAAGAAGGGACTGCCTTAAAGGCATGTATCCCTGTTCTTCCCACGATAGCATTGTAGGTCGAACTAGCCTTTACTACCACAAAGTCCAACATCTGTGTTGCTTGCCTTGGTTCCGTACCTATGGTGGTTGGCAACTTGATTATCCCTTCTACAGGACATTCTACTCCAGCAAATCCATATATCGGCATATCGGTTGGCATCAACTGGGAGTCGTTATACCCCATCCTTAGAAAGGTATCGTGGAGCAAGATATTCACAGAAGCACCATTATCCACAAGGACCCTTTTAACTGGGCTATTTCCTATTATCGGTGTTATGACCAGGGGGTCGTCATGAGGAAACTTTACACCTCTAGGTCAGAATCATCAAAAGCCAATGTTACTTCTATCCTGGCCCTCTTCGGGGCTTCTCCTACAATATACATAACCTCTCTAGTATATGCCTTTCTGGAATTTTTGGACAATCCAGCCGCAGTTGGACCTCCAAAGATCGTGTTTATCACAGGCCCTCGAGGTCGCTGCCCTCCAAAAATTGCATTTATAACCGGTCCTCTAGGTTGGGGATTCCGCCCCTGATCGTCTTGGTCCCTCCTACGATCTTCCAAGTTCTTCCTTCCACTATTATTCCCGTCCCCTCCTTCTCCAGTATATTTGTTCAATCTTCCTTTTCGAATCAAAAACTCAATTTCGTCTTTCAATTGCCTACACTCATCGGTGTCATGGCCAACATCTTTGTGAAATCTGCAATACTTGCTCTTATCTAGTTTGGCGGGATCAGCCTTCAAGGGCTTAGGCCAGCAAATATCTCTATCTTTCTCAATCTCCATCAAAATCTGGCTTCTAGGAGCATTCAGCTTAGCATATTCAGTGAACTTTTGCCCAGGTCCTCCCTTCTTGGGGGTTGAATCAGAATTTTGTTCGGTTCTAGGATACTTGCCCTTTGCAATATATTCTAAATCAGTTTTCCTCTTCTTGTTTCCAGTGGGCTCATTACTTACTACGGTCTTCCTCATACTTTCTTCAACCTTGATATACTTCCCTGCCCTCTCTTGGAGCTGCAACATGCTTTCAGGGGGACGTTTAGCCAAGGACATCTTGAAAAACTCATCCCTAGTTCCTTTTTGCAGTGCTATTATGGCCACCTTATAATCAAGGTCCGGGACTTTTAAAGCCTCCTTTGTGAAACGATTCAGGTAATCTCTCAAGGATTCCTTAGCTCCCTGCACAATACTCATAAGAGATGCTGAACTTTTCTCATGGACTCTCCCACTGATGAACTGCTTAATAAAAGCCTGACTTAACTCTCTGAACGATCCAATAGAGTTTGGGGGCAAGCGACTGTACCATCTTTGAGCCATACCCGACAGGGTTTGAGGGAAGGCCCGACACTTTATAGTATCATTCATGGGTTGCAGCAGCAGTGCATTAGAGAATGTCCTAACATGATTAGCGGGGTATCCCGTGCCATCATAGGCTTTGATGGTGGGCATCTTGAATTTCCTTGAGATATGGGCATTCATTATCTCTTCTGTGAAAGGTGGAGTTGGATCATCAGGATCTCCAAGGGGAAGGAGATTGCTTGGATCAGTTCTTGGGGTGACATCCCTTCTTCGTACCGGACCATCCAGGTCTATGACAGGAGGAGGATTCCTCCCCCTAGGAGGTATCTGGGGTCTGGTGGCCTGGTGAGCTTCCAAGTCACGCCTCAGCCTTTGGATCTCAGCCTCATGAGCCCTGATCCTTTCCTGCACTTCTTGGGGATTCGCCCCTTGGGTGCTTCAAGGGCGTTGCCTTCCATCGGCCATCGACTCTTTGCCAGAACGTCTCCTTCTTGGGGCCACTTCATCATCCGAAGATTCGGAGTCTCTCTCAGTGTAAGGACCAGAAAATTCTCGATCCTCGGGGATAGGAGCCAAACCTCGTATATAGGGGGGCGATTGCCCTCGTGCTTCACTCCGCCCAGCATATCCACTTCCTCCAACCTCGGGGTAAAGGGGCATCCCATAAGGGGGGTTAGTAGTAACAATAGTTGAATATTCATACCCGACGGGTCGAGAATTCACAGGTACATGTACTTGTTGAACTTGAGGATTCGTACCTTGAATAGTCGGGGGAGTTGTTCCTTGTGGCTGAGGTTGAGTGCCCCTATCTGGGCTTCCCCTTGAGTAGATGCATAAGTTGAATGGGGAGGAATCTCCACGGTTGACGAAATCACCTGAGTTGTCCCTGATAGTGTTCCTTCCTCCAGAGCTCTAATTGTTCTCCGTGTTCTCGCCATAGTTGTTGTTGTGCTTTCCCACAGACGGCGCCAAATGTTATGGATAAAAAACTAATATATATAATTATTGTATTTATTACTAAGGTACGTGAGCTCAAAGCCTTTAATGGCTGCTCTCGTGTTTCGTAGCTTAACTCTGCCTTTACGAGATGCCTACGTATCTTTGTGAATTAGAGAATCAAGCCAAAAAACGTAGTTCTGATTTGTGGGGTGAGACCCCTTTTATAGATGTTGGAAGTCCTTGAATTGGACTTGGTATAGGAGACTTGGTAGGCAAGTCTCATAATTAGAATGGACTTTGGAGTCCTAGATAGTAGGAAACTGATTCCTTATCCTTTTAGGTCCCTTTGAGGCCAATCTACAAGGATTTATATCCCCACTAGGACTTATCTTAATAGCTGTTTTTCTCCCTTATTTATTAATTACAAATTTAATAAATAATCAGGGTTTTTGGGCCTTCTTTGTCTCATCAGGCCTGATCCGGTCCATCAGGCCTGATCAACATGTTAACCTTTCTGGTCTGAATGTCATACATCTTCTTATTGGGCCTTGGAGCCCAAACTGTAATAACTAATTATGCAATCAGGATTTATTCATCCCTATCAGGGAGATTGTTAGATATATTTGATAATATCATGTCTAATATGATTTGTGTTTAGTTTTCAGATCTTACTTAAATAGGACAAATCAGTACTTAACTGGAAATCAACACTTATACTGAAGTCAGAACTTAAGTCATCAGTACTTAAGGTTCAGGAGATATTTATCAGAAGATAATATCAGGACTTAAAGGAAACGTTCAGATAAGGAAGACGACTGATTGAAGGAAGAGAAGATCGAGACAAATGTAAGAAGAGATTTGCATGAAGAAGGAATTCTATGAAGAATAGAATACTTGGAAGAAAAGATATTTGATTGATATATTTTAGGAAGCAGAATTATATTCCATATCAATTAGCGATTATCTTGTAACTGTGTAGTATATAAACACAGATATAGGGTTTACACTATAAGTGTTATCATTATCGAGAATATTATTCTTTGTAACCCTAGCAGCTCTCGTGATATTTGTTCATCACTGAGAGAAGACAGTTCCATATTGTAACAGAGTTTATTGCTTCGAATAAAGTCTGTTTTCTGTTACTTGTGTTATTAGAATTCGATTTGATTGTGCTATACACTGTATTCAACTCCCTTCTACAGTGTGTATGACCTAACAATGATACTGATTCTGAAACTGATGAGAACATGACAGATTCTGATGTCGCACAAATGGATGCATTGTTAGTTAAGGGCTTCAAGAGAATGCAGTTCAGGAAGTCTCAGAAGAAAAGAAGCTTCAGGAAGAAGTTTGATGGAGGAGAAAGGAAGTCGTCTGGAAGAAGAGAAGGAAAGGATTTTAAAGCTGGGAAAGTCGACAGATCAAAGATCAAGTGCTACAACTGTGATGAACCTGGTCACTTTGCTACATAATGCAAAAAGAAAAATAATGACAAGGGGAAGAACAAAGCCTTGATTACATCAAGCAAGGATTGGATAGATTACACTGATTCTGAAAATGAAGGAACATGTTATGCACTGATGGCTAGTTTTGATACTCCTGCTTCCTCTGATTCTAAGATATCAACTTCTTTCTTCTCTCTTGATACTGAAGATATATCTGAATTAAAATATATTCTTAAGTCTTTCCATGGAAATTTTAAGAATAAGATTCTAGAGAAAAATAGACTGTTAACTGAAAATGAAGTCTTAAAATCTAGGAATGATCAGTTAGAGTCTAACTAAGTAAATCATATTGAAATTCAAAAAGAATATGAGAAAGCTAAACATACAACAAAGATACTAGAAGCTAAGTATAGTATGTTAGAAAATGAATTAGAAAATGAGAGGAAAACCCTTAAAGCCTGGACGGATTCAGGCAAAAAGGTTCATGAGATGATTTCTAAGAAAAACTGGAGAGAATTTCTTGGCTATGTAGATGGAATTAAGGATGTTGACACTGAAAATAAAATTACCCTTAAGACTCCTGTTAAGTTTCTCTCTTCAGAAGTTGATGAACCCAAATCTAGTTTTGAGAAGGGTTCAACCTCAGCATCCCAAGAAAAGGTAGTAAATGATAAAACTCAAAGAGAGGAAAACAAGGAAACCATTAAGACTGTTAAGAAAGAAAAGAACATAGGACTTTTGTCTAAAAGACAATTGAAAAAGAAATTAATAGAGGTTACTGACAAACCTCAAGTAAAAAGTCCAAAAAGAAACGAGAATGGTAAGTAAGGTATTTCTAAGGAATCTAACTATAAGTTTTTTCCTAATGCTCCTAGAAAAACTTTTTTTAAATGTGGTAATACTAATCATCTTGCTATTGATTGCATGAGGAGTAAGAAAAAGAAAATTGCTATTCCTGAGTCTGATGTTAGGGGTAGATCAGTATTTTAAAAACCACAAAATCCTTGTTTTGATTGTGGTAGTAGGTTGCATTCAATTTACACTTGTAGTTCTTATCATAAGCTGTATCATAATTTCTATGAACCTTTGCCAAAATTCAATAAAACTGCTTATTTGATTGATACTGCCACTTCTACTAAATCTACTTCTGATAAGACAAATTATGATAAAGAAAAAATTGTCAAAAATAACTCTGAATCACAGAAACTTAAGTTTTCCAAAATGAGGACCCAACAAGTGTGGGTCCTTAAAAATCCTTCTAATTAATCACTCCTCTGATTGCAGGGTAACATGAAAATACTCTTGTATTGGATAGTGGATGTTTAGGACATATGACCGGAAATAAATTCCTGCTATCAGAATTTGAGAGGAAGGCTGGCCCAAATGTATCTTACGGGGATGGAAATATAGGACACACTATGGGATATGCTAACTTGGTAATTGGAAAGGTAGTATTAGAGGATGTAGCTCTGGTGAAAGGACTAAAGCACAATCTACTAAGCATCAGTCAAATTACTGACAAAGGTTATCATGTGGTGTTCTATGACTCTCACTGTGAAGTTGTTCATAACAAGACAATGAAAGTTGTCTTGTTAGGATACATATATGGTAATATGTATGAAGCAAGGCTGCATGAAAGTCTTGAGCAAGAAGCTACTTGCCTTATCTCTAAGGCATCAGTAGATGAGAGCTGGAATTGACACAAGAAGCTCTCACATCTCAACTTCAATTCAATTAATGAACTTGTTAAAAAGGAGCTAGTAAGAGGATTACCAAATATGCTATACTCATCCGATGGTCTTTGTGATGCTTTCCAAAAGGCCAAACAAAGAAGAGTATCCTTCAAAAGTTAAACATAATTCTCTATCACTGAACCATATCATATGTTACATTTGGATCTCTTCGGACCAGTGAACGTAATGTCTATCAACAAGAAAAGGTACACACTTGTAATTGTTGATGATTTCACTAGATACACTTGGGTTTATTTTCTACACATGAAGGATGAATCTCCGGAAATTCTTTTGGATCCAACTTCAAAGTGAAAATACTGAGAAGTGATAATGACACTGAGTTCAAGAACTCAAAAATAGAGGAAGTCTGTAAGTACAAGGGCATAAAACAATAATTCTCAGCTCCTGGCACACCTCAACAAAATGGTGTTGTTGAGAGAAAGAACAGAACCCCGATTGAAGCTGGCAGGACTCTGCTAGAAGAAGCCAAACTACCCACTTACTTTTGGGCTGAAGTAGTAAACACAACCTGTTATACTCAGAATATCACAATGATAAACATATATGGTGTTACTCCTTATCAGATACTGAAAGAAAAGAAGCCCAGCCTTAAACATCTTCTTGTATTTGGATGCAAGTGCTTTGTTTTGAGAACTCACACTGAGCAACTAGGAAAATTTTAATCAAAAGCTGATGAAAAGATCTTTGTTGGTTACTCACCATCAGGAGCTTACAAGGTTTTCAATCTGAGAACAAATACTGTAGTCATCTCTATCAATGTATCTTTTGATGATAAGAAGATTCCTAGTTTTGAAGAATACTTTCATGAAAGTTTGATCTTTGCAAATGAAAATGCACTATAAGAATCTGCCTCAAACTCTAATGGATTATCAATTACTGATGATCCAAATTCTGATACTTCTTCAGATCCTGAAGACTATCATTGTACTAATGAACTTGCACATGTTGATGGGGAGCAACATCAAGGTTCAACTGATAGTACTAACACTGAAGAGTCAACTCAAGATTTTTCTCAATCTGATCACTCAAAATCTAATGCTGATTCAATATCAGGAGAACATGAGTCAAGTCCTAATTCTTCATCAAGAGTTAACAACACTGATTCAAGGGGAGCCTCAAATGCATTTGATGAGGCATATGATTCAAGAGGAGCATCTAGCTCAAGAAGGACAATCCCTAATGCTAGAAAATGGACTAAAGATCATACTCCTGATCTGATCATTGGAAATCCTGAAGAAGGTGTAAAGACAAGAAGTGCAACTCAAAATGAATGTATATATCACACTCTACTTTCAAAGGAAGAGCCAAAGAAAATAGAAGATACACTTAAGGATACAGATTGGGTTGTAGCTATGCAAGAAGAGTTGAATGAGTTTGAAAGGAATGAAGTATGGAAGCTGGTGCCTAGAATTAAGAACAGGGCAATTGTAGGTACAAAGTGGGTCTTCATAAATAAAACTGATTCAGATGGAACCATTTTTAGAAATAAGGCAAGGTTAGTGGCTAAAGGATATTCTCAACAGGAAGGCATTGACTATGATGAAACATTTGCTCCTGTTGCTAAGCTAGAAGCAATCATAATTTTCTTGGCATATGTTGCACACAAGAAATTCAAAGTATTTCACATGGATGTCAAGATTGCATTTCTCAATGGAGAACTTGAAGAAGAAGTCTATGTTGAACAACCACCAGGTTTTGTGGATCCTAAACATCCTGACTATGTTTATAGACTTGACAAAGCATTCTATGGACTAAAACAATCACCTAAAACATGGTATGAGACCCTTACTTAGTTTCTACTTGAAAGTGGATTCAAAAGAGGTACAATAGATAAAACTTTATTTTATCTGAATAAAGGTAAAGATCTGCTTTTAGTTCAAATTTATGTGGATGATATCATTTTTGGATCAACTAATCAAAAACTGTTTGATAAGTTCTCAAAGTTGATGCAATCAAGATACCAAATGAGTATGATGGGAAAGATGAGCTATTTCTTGGGATTTTAAATTAAACAGACTGATAATGGCATCTACATTAATCAGTCCAAGTACACAAATAATCTATTGAAAAGGTTTAATATGCAAGAAAGTGCAACTGCAACTACTCCTGTGGCAACTGCTACAAAGCTTGATCCTCATGAAGGTATATCAGTTAATGTCACAAGCTACAGAGGTATGATTGGTTCTCTCTTGAACACGGCTAGTAGGCCAGACATTATGTTTGCCACCTGTTTGTGTGTAAGATTTCAGGGAAATCGTAGGGAGCCACATCTTATTACAGTTAAGAGAATCTTTAGATTCCTCAAGGGTAGTGCATCACTTGGTCTATGGTATGCAAGGGAAGCTAATTTAGGATTGTGTGGATATTCAGATGCTGACTTTGCTGGATGCAAGATAGATAGGAAGAGTACATCTGGAAGTTGTCAATTTTTGGGAGGATGAATAGTTTCATGGTTCAGTAAGAAGCAGAAATCCATTTCTACTTCAACTACTGAAGCTAAATATATTGTATTTGGAAGCTGCTGTGCTCAGTTACTATGGATGAGGAACCAACTCATGGACTATGGATTATAATTTTCTAAAATTCCTATTTATTGTGATAATCAAAGTTCTATTGCCATGACAGGAAACCCAATGCAACACTCTCTTACTAAACATATCAGTATCAGTTATCACTTTATAAGAGAGCATGCCATGGAAGGGACAATTGAGCTTCATTTTTTTCCTACTGATCAGCAGCTGGCTGATATCTTCACAAAGCCATTACCTGAAGCAACATTTACAAAGCTTGTCTATGAACTTGGTATGGTTAGTTGGGACAGATAATTTCCTTTTATTTTATTTGATCAAATCTTGATATAAATTGATCAAATCCTGATGATGTCCTGAATGTTTTCGAAGATATTATTTTTGGAATTAATGATGTATTTCTCTACATACATGTTCAAGTAAGTAATTTATTTGATAAGTGTGCATGTATACATATATCTTTGTCATCATTACAAATCAGTCAAGGGAGACGCATATCATTTAGTTTTTTTAGTTAAATCATTTAGTTAACTCCTCAGTTAATTATTAACCAAACCCCTAGTCCTTTCATATTCTCTCTCTCTTGGTTATTTAAACCACCATTCATCATCCAGTCTAATCATAACTTCCCAAACACAAAACTCTCTAATCACTTTTATTTTTTTTCATCTCCTTCACTCTTAAACAATGGCGAACTTCAGTTGGTTTTACAGCTATGACATAAATAATTTGACACTCTTTCATGCTGGAGTGCAAAGTTCCTGGCATATCATCGCCATTCTAAATGACATTTGGATTCAACTTCTGGAAGTAACCGAAACTGACTTTTGGGGCTTTCAAAGAGCGCTTCATCTCCACATCCTTCGTCAGCAAGAGAGGATCATTCGTCTTGCCATTCTCTTTGTTGAAATCAAAAAGAAGCACCGATCAAATCACAACTTTAGTCCTCCTAACAAACATCCTCTTCCTGTTTTTCTTCACCATCAGCTTTGTCAGGCTTCTTAGACTAAGGATGTTGAAGTTCTTATCTACTAAAATAGGATACTTTTGTAATCTCTCATGCATGTAATCAAAATTTTATGAAATATAATCTTTTGATCAATTAATGAAATTTATGTTTGCAAGATTTAATCTCTGCTATGAAGTTGTATGTGCATGTGATTGTTCTTTGTTGTAGCCTGCTAATCTCTAAATCATACACTTATCATGTATATTTTAATGGTTATTGAGATTAAATTGTGGTATTCTAATGAGTTTGCGTTTTTGACAAATACTTATGAATTTGAATTGAAAAATCCCGTGATTGTCAAATCCTGACAGATAAGCGGTTCCAAATACTGACAACAGGTCAGCATATTCTAACTTAGAATATTATTATTAAATAACTTCTGAGTTATTTAGTGCTGCAATTAAATATCTTATTTAATTATTGATTAATAGTGGATTATCTGTTGAACAAATTCACACAGCAATTTCTTGAAAAACTGTGCGTATTTTGTTGCTAATTCCGCACTTTACTCCACTTTTAAATCCTATTATTCAGTAATTGCCATCTGTCAGAAGTCTAATAAACTAAGCTTCCTTCTTCATGTATGTGTGTAATACACAATTCAGCTTTGCAAACCTATATACCCAAAAGAACTTCAGTGACACAAATCATCATACACACAACCTCACTATCCACATCTCACTCATATCCTTACTCAATTCTTACATACATCATGTCATCTTCTGAAGTTTCACCATTCCTTAGCCAAACTACTATCATTCATGGAAACACCTTTGGCACCAATAACTATTTGGCTCTGCTTATACATCAGCAGTTTCCAAAATCTTTTCATGATATTCAGGATTTCTTACTCCAATGTCCAATTGCGTATGCTCTTACAAATCCTACCAAGGTGTTATACAGGGCTGTAATGTAGGTATGGATACAGCTCTAGTTAATGAAACAAACACTACTTTCTCTTTTGAATATAAGGGACGCATGGATGAGGTTTATGCTAATATCTTGGTTCAATCCTTAAGATTGCCTGCTTGTGATGGTGCTCCTGATAACTATGGAACTGAGCAGCTGTTTTATATATTAAGGACTCTAAGCTATAAAGGTGAAATCACAACCATTGGTAAACTGACAAGGACAAAATTGAAGAGAGAATGGAATTTCTTTTTTGACTGCATCAACAGGTGTTTCTTGAATAAAACATAAAATTTTGATGCTCTTCCATCTACTTCTTTGAAAGTTGGGTACTGTCTCCTTTACACTGGTAATTTTGACTATGGTAATACTATACTTCAATTCATAATTGCTAGGAGAGTAGATACATTAGGAGTTATAAGGTATACTACATTTCTTCAAGTGATTTTCAATTTTTTATGCCCTAATGCTAAATTTGATAATGATGAATTGTTCCCTGTGTTTAAAATCTCTGAAAAGGCTATCACTGATCACATTAAAAGGGATGAAAAGAATGATTTTTCAGGACCTCCTTTCCTACCTAGGGAGGTTAGGAAATTTCTGTTAAGAAATAGACCCATCCTACACAAGTGCCTGCAAATCCTGATGATGTCACCTCTATAACACTTCCTGATACTGTGGGACAAGACACTACCCATCTTATTTCTAACCCAAGCACTTTTTCTCCTAAACAACACTCTCATCCAGCCCCTAAATTAGCCTCCTCTGGTGTCTCCCAAAAGGCATCAGTTGTAACAAGGAAAAGGCTAGTTAAGAAATCTGTTAAATCTGAACAGAAAGCTCTACAGGACTTACAAAGTAAGAGTGAGAAGAAAGAAGAATATTTCCTAGTCAGGAAGAGAATAGTGATCATGCATGATGAATCTAATTCTGATGATCGGATTCCCATTGGGGCTAGGTTAAAGATCAAGAAATCAATAGTTGAAAATCCTGATGACTCTGTTGACATTACTGGTACCAAGGAGCCAACTACTGATGCTAGTGCTCTGCTCAACAAGATTCCAGTGATCAAAGAAACTGATGTGCCTAAGATAGCTGAAAAGAGCATCTTAAAAAGAAAAGGTGGAAACATAGTTGGGTACATTAGAAAGAAGAACAAGGCTCAGTCCTCTGCTATGGATGTAAGTCCACAAGAACCTAAGTCTCAAAGGGATTTAGCAACTGAGACACATCCAGTCACACAAGAACCATCTTCTCAAAGGGAATATGCAGACCAAGAGGCTGCATAAATTATTGTTGATTTTGCTCAAGGTGATCTTCTTGCTGATTATGAGAAACTACTGAAGGAAAATTAGGCTCATCAGGAAGAATTGTCAAAGGTGGATGCAGTTATCAATGATCCTATTTTTTAGGAGAGTACACAAGAACCTTCACCAACACTTACTGAAGCAGCTCATATTCCTTAGGCCCCACAAGAACCATCAGTTCAAAGTACTGATGTTGGCCTATCTCGTCCTCCTGACAAGTCAAATCCTGATACTACATCCAATCCTGATGTTGTTCATATTTTCACTGCAACAGCTACCACTGATGATCCCTTGTTGCTGACTAGTTTGCTAAAACATCCTGATATGTTGTTTGTTCCTCCACTATCATCACTTCTACTTGAGGACTCACCTTCAGGTATTGCTTATTCTCTTACACATTGTTCCTCATGTTTGTATGATTATAAATAGTCTCTTATTTGAGGTTTCCTCTATCTATATGAAAAGCATACTACTCCTCTCCGCCATCTCTTATTTCTTTGAAAAATGTGTGACTGTGCTTTTCTGTGAGACTGTGTGAAAATATTATGAGAGAAAATAAAATTTTTGAGTGGAAGTCTCCGGTACTAGCAAAAGAGAGGTAGCTTTGATAAAAGAATTTTATAAGTGTTTCTTTACTTATAAACTTTCTTCTATGAGAAAAATACTACTCTCATATGTAATATATTGTGTGAGAAGTGATGAGATCACTTGAAAAGAAAAGAGAGATTTAGGTGTTACCTTGTTTATGTTTTAGGATCTCATCAGGAACAAACACCTATTGCTAAGGATTCTTCTTAAGGAAAAGTAATTATGCCTAGTTCTGCAAATTGTTCTGAGGGTCTGTCTAGTTCTGATTCTGATGATGATAGTGTTAATGATGATTCTGACTCAGCTCGGCTTAAGACTGCTATTGATGCATCTAAGAAGTCCAATGTTGGTTATTCTTCACATTTTAGTCAAAAATCCTTCTTATTATAATGCTGATGCTGAGCACTTTTGTAAGAACCCAAATTTTTGATATCGATAAAAGACCTTTATGAATAGTAATATAATAACTTGAATTTTTGAGACCTTGTAAACGTTTAATGAATAGTAACCCTGACGGACGGGGAAAAACTTTTTAGCCCACACTATGTTCTGCATGAGAAAATGAGTTTCGGAGTTGATAACATGATTATACGTACCAAATGAGTGTATGTAAACGCTATTAGTTTTTAAAGAAAACGAACTTTGAAAAATGACCATATTTACGAATTATCGAGGATTACGAGGATCATAATATAATTACGAATTTAAAACCCTACATATTTATATTCAAGTCCGATAATTCAAAAGATAAGGAATAAATACGAAAGGAATTACGTCGCGAACCATTTACAAGAAAGTATTACGAAAACGTTTAAGCGACCAAGCGAACGCGTAAACGATTAAATAAACGTAACGCACTAACCATGGTAGGAAAGTAACCATGGTTACTTTATCAAATAGTGAGCTAAGGTGTAGGATGATCAACCAAGGCTACCAAATAGTGAGCTAGAGAGCTAAACAAGTGGCTTAGCTTGTAATCTACCAAAGGCTAGCTAGTTTTTGTCTAAGATTTGCCAACATAAATTAAATCCTAGGATATAAACTAGAGAATAAAAATCAATACAAGATACCACTTACATTATTTCCAAGAAGCAACCAAGAAGCAAGCATAAAAACTCTCCTTCTTTCCCCAAAACCTCCCATTCGGCCCTTCTTCTTAAAATCAAGAAATCAAAATCAAAACTTCAAGCTCTAGCCATGGATAAATCCTCCCATTAATTCTCAAGCTTCCTATCAACCAAACTAATGTAAGATAAATCTTTGAGCTCTTTTTATTAATGTTTGATGGGTGAAATAAAATCAAGAAAGTTGATAATGAATAGTGTGAATAGTAACTCTTCTTTGGTTTCTTGATTTCAATGGTGGTTTTAGGTTCCAAAAACTATACGAAGCACTCCCAAGACTTCACCATCATCAAGAACACATCTCAAGATCTCAAGAAAGGTAAAAATCTTTGACCCCAACTTTATTTAAGATTTAATTTCAAGATCCTTTTGGTATGTAGTTGTAAACCTAGTTTTAGTGGTGGTATTGTTAAAATCTTGATGTTTAGCTAAGTAAAATTAAGGTTGATTGTTGTTGCCTCAAGAACATGATGTTCTTGAGAGGATTTAGTGTGTTGATGATGATATGTTGATTGGTGGTGGTAGTATAAAGATCTAAGGCATAAACGAAACTCCGATCGTAAACGTAATCTCGTTAAAACGAACAAAACGTAACTTTAAGTTTCTGCAGAAAGTCCCGAAGATTTAAACTGTAGTTTCTTGAAAAATAATCCTTGATTATGATAGAAAATGTTTCAGGGATCGTTTAGGCGCTTGAATCGCTTGATTCTGATTTACGGATCAAAAGTTATGGCCATTTTACTAAAAGTGATTTACGCGACAAAAACTGCTACGAATTACAAACTTTGAAAATATAAAGGATCGACTTAAAAATATTCATAAATCATGAAAATTTTACAGAGTAGTAAATTTAGTTTCCTAACTTCCATAAATATTTTAAGTGAAAATAATGATTTTTCAATTTTTTAAAAATATCGGAGCCGAGACCGCGCGATTAGAAACCGTAGAATCCATAAGCGCAGCCGACGACGAAAATGAAAATGGACTTAAGATACTTTGGAAAAGGAAGCGACCATAATGTGAATAAGGACTTAAAGAAATAATATGGGTAATATAAGTTGAGAGGGTGCATATATAATGATTAGCGCATGAGTGCGGGTAGCCGTAAATTAGAACGGGACCTAACAAAATGACTTGTGTTATGATTATAGATTTCTGAGCGGAACCTAGAACATCCTCCACCTCAAGATACCCAGGCAAGTTTTCAAACCCTACCTTTTAAGAACTGTTGTGTTGTGAATATTTTACAAAACTGTGATATGCATGAGATTGCTTTAAACTGTTTTACGAAGTTTGAGATGTATTACATTACTCAATCATTGATAATTTCTAGTATATGTTCAAACAGAGTTTGAAATGTTATATTTAGACCGAGAGTCGGTCTGTGAAAGCTTACAAAAACCCGGAGGTATCCCGGAGGAGTTTATAATTGAGAACGTTAATGCTAGCGAGTAGCGTGTATATATTTTAGACCGAGGATCTGTCAGTAAAAATTGATGAAAACCCGGAAGTATTCCGGAGGTGTTTCAATTAGAATATTAACGCTATAATAGAGTGTGATGTATAAGTCGTAAGACCGATAGTCGATCAGTTTTGTGTTATAAAATATAAACCTGGAAATCGTCCCTGTGATATTATAGGACGATTAAAAGTACATAGTAGTGCGTTTTAAAAGGACTCAAAGTCCACTTACAAAATACTAAACACCTCGAACTTTTATTAAAACGATTTCCAAAGATCGTATTCCCTCAACTATACTTTATCATTCAAATAATAAATATCTATTTACTACTCATTTATTATGGGAGAAGTATTCTCCAGTGAATTTTTATTTCAGACTCGATTAAATATTAAAGATTATTATATTACTTAAACATAAATTAGTTGAGGAATATTATTTCAAATATTCTTTTAAAAGTATAATTATTCGAGGTTTAATTATTCAATGATTAATATCTGATTATTAAGAATTAGTTATTTAATTGGTTTAATTATGATTTAAAAATCATAGAACCTGATTCAAAATACTTTCTGATTTTTGGAAAATCATTCGAATAATTTCAGATCGTCGGAGAATTTTATCTCGACTTATTTTAAATATTTGGATTATAGTTTTAAAAGAAACCCCCCTTATTTAATTATCTGTTGATAATGGTCAACTCATATCCTTAGTACTTCCTCCGAAAACTTTCGGAAGTACGTATATATATATATATATATATATATATGAGTAAAGCTATGCCTATCAACAAGCAAAACGCTTGGGGGAACTTCGATGTGGTTCGAGTTCTCGAGATATGATAGGATTTCCTAAAGGACATGGGAGGTGTAGGATCCAAGTACTTCGTGTATTGGATAGACTATTGGTACCGTAGGAGATGGTACAATATGTACCTAAGGACCTGCGAAGTGTGTGTATACCCGAAATGAGGACGCATAGCCCTTATGCGGCAAGGGTGATAACCGGGATACGAAGGTGTCGTCCTTCTACTAGTAGAAAATGTTACTTTTATCGTAGTATGACTGATCATCGTATGCGGTGGCTCCAACGAATGTCCTATTCTTCCAATTTGAATTGTGATGCAATACCGTAACCCAAGCCTATGTGCTGGGTTTACCATTAAGGTATTCTCAGGATAATAAAATCCACTAAAGAATTGTTTTCATGAGAAGGTGTGTGTCACTAAGGAAAACTATTTTTGAATAAAACGTAATTATCATATATGATGTTTTATGTGAGTTTATCATACAGTCATTTTCACACTGTACATTATTATGCTGGGCATTATAGCTCACTCTTGCTTTCTTTTAAATGACACAACACAACAGATAACCAGTATGCCGGTGTGGGACTTAGTCGCTTGCAGTCATGGGGAGAATCCCTAGCAGCTTTGTCTCGGGTGTGCCAGAGTATCAGATAGGTATAAGATATTAGTCGTAATTATTGTAACTTCATGTAGAGGTTATGAATAATTGTTTGAGATCCTGTAAAGTACTTTTGAGTTTTAATAACAGATGATACTTATTGTACGTCATTTCTAAGGCTATAACTTATGACTGTGTGATATGGAATTATTGGATTATCGAGTTAATGCAGGTTACACATGATTGAAGGATTGCGTGACGACCCAGGTTCCTAACCCCAGATTTGGGGGCATTATAACTTTCAAAAGACTGAATGGGATTTTAAATGAAGAAATACAAATACTTCCGTCACATCTGTTGTCTATATGCAACATGTTCACAGAGCCTATAATGAAATTCAAAATCCTGATATGAAATTGCATCTTAAGGCCTCTACTATTTCTGTGAAAGGAATTCATTCTGAACTTGCTGATATGAAGAAATCTCATGTTAGTTTAAAAGAGAAGATTAATGCATTCATGATTAATTCACCTTCTTCAGCTGAACTCATAAGTGTGAAAACTGCCATTAAAGTTGTGGTTAAATCTCAATAAAGCATGGATTATCGATTTTCTTCTTTGGAGGATAAAGTATATTCTATGGCTGATAAACTGGATGCTACGTTTTCTTTTCTTTCAAATACTGATGCCAAAAGGGGGAGAAGATAGTTGCCACAAAATTTACACCTGACTGTATTCAGTTAAAGGATACAGATACTAATGATGATGGTGATAAAAATCCGGTTTCCAATGTTCCATTTGTTCCTACTGCTCAACAACCTCAACATTCTAAAAGATCTGTTTCTTCAGGACAAGGAAAGTCTACTGGTGCTCATAAAGCCAAGCACAAGGCTACTGATGATGCTCCTGAGACTGGTGATGTTACAATCTCTTACTTAGCAGATGTTAATGGGTTATTCTTTCCTTACAGACACAAGGAAACAAGAGAAGAGATTGTTTTGTACTACAAAGATAAAAAGTTTGAGAAAAAGAATGCTAGGAGTGCTCTTGGAATGATAACTGAAAAATTTCCAGATCTAACAACTGAAGAAGCAGTTATGCAACATAAGGAATTAATGGCTCAAATTGAGGCTGAAGTCAAAACCTCTAAAGGAAGAGGAAAAAAAGGTGGAAGATCTACAAGAGTTAGAGGAAGAAAGGAAGAGGAAAGACTTCTGAACCAAGTCAAATGGTTACAACTGATTATGTATTTCTGAATGTCTTATCTGAAGAAGATTATGTTCCTGTACAAGGACATGAATTAACAGAAGAAGTTCAGAAGACTGAAGAGATGATTGTTCAAAGGAAGAAAATATCAACCACTGACATTGCTCAAGCTGATAACTAATACAAATGTAACTCTTGAGGCAGACACAAATCCTGAGAATAAAACAAATCCTAATACTGAAAATCTGATAGCTGATTTTGACACTGATGAAAAGGTGGTCAAAGCATTGGATCAGTTGGTTCTTACTACAGTAGTCAATTCTCATAATTCAGAGGTTGATGAACAAGAAAGAATTGACAGAATGAAAGCTGATCAAGCATGAAGTGATTATGTGCAAATAATTCTAAATTCAGAGAGAAAGTAATTTCATAAAGAAAAAGGGAAGATTTATGATCTACCTAAAAGTTATTCTCCTATCTGAAAACATAATAAAAGATGGAAAAATATTGGTTCATTCAGTTATCCTAAAGGGTTCAAACATATTAAATATGTGTCTACATGACTAGGTGATTCTGTTTTAGAACATAAAGATGTTGACAAGTCCATCAAGAAACCTTTTTGGGTGGAACATAATGAAAGGTTGAAGCTTGTCAAAATTGGAACTAGAGGATGTATTGGCCATTCTGGAATCGAAATTCTGAGGTCTGATTTACTGGATATAAATATTCTGACTGACAATCTTGGTGAAAGAATTACTTCTTCACATCTTAAAAAATTTGAAGCCATGAAGATTGTATATATGACGATAAATATTGATGACGTCAGAGAGGAGATTCTGTATTTTTTGAGAGATGGTAAAGTGAAGAGTTTTACCTTGCAGTAACCCTTGATGAAGAGTGTGACAAAGTTGAAATACATTCATTATCTTCTTAGAGTTGAGAATAATGTCACCAGAAATTGGTCTTCTATGATACTTGAAAGTATCAAAAGAAGTGTCATGAACAAAGAAGATAAATACAATGGTGATTATGTTCCTATGTACAGAACTTATACTGGTCAAGAAATGAAGATGCAAAAGGGAGCTGTAATTCTAAAAGTTTTTCTCAACAATCCTCAGTTATCCTTCAGTCTTGATCATGAAGATGTTAGTTTGAGATTTATACTAATTGGTGGTCTGGAATTGAATAAAAGCTCGATTTCTAAATTGAGATCAACCATCTATCAGCTTGGAGAAGATATTGAAGATAAAAGATAGATGAAGAAAAAGCTTGTTAAAGTCCTACAAGACAAGGAGGAAGAAAGGTTGAATAACTTTCTGGAAACAACCGTCAGCTATCTTAGAATACAGAAGTAAGCTTTACTCCTTGTACATTTTGTAATTGGTTTTGGCATCATTGAGAATGGAATTTGTGCTTCATTACATGAAGCATAAATTGGGGGAGATTGTTAAATGCTGATTCTCAATGATCAGAAAAATCTCAGGATATGACTGTGTTTTAGATGTCATCGGTATTTGGTGTGTCGTCAGGATTTGATGCATCATTAGTATTTGCATGTCATCAGCATCTGGAGGCGATCAGTTATGAAGATTGATTATGTTGCTTATCTTGAGGGATGGATTTTTTTACGTTCTGAGTGATAGGACTTTATGTATTCAGTTAAAGATATGAATCATTTTCTGTTAGTAATTGATAATGCATATCTTAGATTGATTTGTAGCACCTGTGTAATATATTAACACAGTTTCGGTCATCACATAGTGATTAACTCGAGTATTATACGATCTAGCAGCTCTCAAGAACATCAGTATTTCTTGAGAGAGTTTGTAACAGTTTTTATCAGAAATATAAAGAACTGTTATATTTTATACTTGTTTGAAACATCTATATAATTATATCCAACCCACTTAAACAATTATATTATTACTGGGCAATAGGGATGGGACTGTTAACACATCATAATTCATCAACAGCAGGAACCCAATACACCTAAGAGGAGATCCCTCAAAGTTTAATGTGGATCATCCATTGATAGACTGATTCTGTGCATTATTCCTTATACATCCTGATGGCTGGATCAGGATTTGCTGAGTAGAAATGCTGATGGGGCTGGCTATATTAGGATTTAACAAATCCTGATATATACGGTTACACTTTCTGATTCTGGAAATATTTCATTAAATGCAATTTAAGTCAGGATATTTATTTTAATTAATGTATTATATTTATTTAAATTTTATGTTATATTATAGACTGAACAAAATATTTGGAATATAGAGACATGAATTACATACGCGTGAAACCCTATTTGCGATCTCTTTTTCTCTCCACCATAATTTACAGATCATAGCATAGGTTTTCTGAGCGAACTGAAGTCAGGTTGTTGTTGAGCTCTATGTATCTATGAACGAATTGCTTTGAGCTTTTGTATCCTAGAAGTGATATTGCTACAACCCAACACAGCGTAAGTGGGGCAATAATCTCTTCAAGAACAGTCTAGACTTCTCGAAGGCTTGGCGCCTTAGCTGTTCATAGTTCTTTTAGATTTGTTAAGGCTTCTGTTAGAGCTAAGTGTTCTAACCTCTCTTTGTCAATTCAGTTACTGATTTATATTCTTCTTTGCCTTCGTGTTTTGTTTCGTTATTTAGTTTATATCCTGTTCTTGTTAATTGTGATATATATAACTGCCTCATTATTGCGCGTAGTGTTAGTTTACGTACCCAACAATACATCCAGATTATATAATCATCATACGATTATACAACTCACATGAATATCGTATATTCAAACCATACATATACAAATATATTGTATCAATATCAAAATATGGCAAATCATGTACATGTTTGTATATCAAAAACGGTTAAACACATAAATGAATTAAATACTTTCGCAAGTAGCTCTGATACCATTGAAAGGTTTCGAGCACATATACGCAACGGAAACTGTGTAAAGTTGAATTTAAACAAGAATAAATTCGAAACCCTACAGAGGATCCATGCGAAAATAGATATTTAATTTGTAGTAAGAATCTTTACCTTAAACAAGCTTTAAGAATTCATCAATGGAAGATTAATGGAGTTCCAAATCTTGTTGAATCACCACGTATCCCGCTCTCGTGATCTACGCTCTACGGTATCCAAAATAACGCTTTTCTTGAAGGATTGATGTGTACTGGCACCTGAAAACTCCATCTCTACATCTCTTCCTCTTTCTCCTTGAACGGCTAGGGTTTTGTAAACTATATATCCTTCTATATAAATCAGCCCTCAAAGTGTTTATATAAAGAGAATAATGAGTTTTTTTAATTATAATCTAATTCTAATTAATACTAATCCAAAATCCCAATTTATTATTTAATAAAGTCACACTTAATATATAACTTATTTCAGAATTAGTTTAAGTAATTTCTCTATTTTATTTATTTAATTAATTAAGTCATACTTAATTAATATCATAAATAAAACAAATTACTTATTTAATTTAAATTCATAATTTAAATTATTTCTCCTTCAAGCGTTCTTTGTGTGTGACCCTGTAGGTTATATTACGCTGGCAGTAATTTTAATATCTCATATTAAAATTATAAACAATGAGCGGAACCTAGTAATACATCATTGCTACCCAAGTAATAATAATTAAATTGGTGATTCGATTTAAACCTTTCGTGATGATGTACAATATAATATTAATCCCTTTAACTAAATATTATAGATTAAACTAGAGGCATGTAATGTGTCATCCTCATTATAGTTAAATCCAAGTTTCCTTGAAATGAGTAGACTATCATATCAAATGAACATTTGAGCGTGGCCACGCCTTTCATAGTCTAGCTCAAACAAGAGGCCAATTATATCACTCCTAAAATAGGAGGGTTAAATCCCATCTAGATCATTCATATTTCTCATACGATTCATAATATACCCGAAATATACTTTTATCATTACCCGGTCAAAGGTAACTTTTAATGTAATTAAAGTATATTAATTTTCGTATAAAAATATAATGATTTCAAGTGTAAGGACCATTACATCATTATCATAGTAAGAATTAACTATGACACAACAGACATGTAGAATCTCACATTGGGTATATCCAGCACCATGCACATTTACATATGCCTGTGTTTTTGATTTAGTATCACCATACCTATGATTAGTGAGATGTGATCATCATTCAACAAAAACACCAGTCTTAATGCATTATTATTGTCCCTTAATAATAATACTCGACTAGGGACCTCTAGGAATATTGATACTATTCTCATAAATCTCATTTCTAAGTCACATACTTAGAGATATAAAATTGCATATCATATTCCAAGTACATTTATTAATCTAACATTTATATCGCAGTAAATTAAAAATTAATAGAATATAAAGAGAATAATCAAAAGAACATAAATACTAATAATCCAAATATCTTAAACTAAAATATTATAGTGTTGTCTCTAGGGCACAAACACTAACAGGAAGAATGGTGTAGAGAGAATTAGGGTTGCCTCCCTCTTCAAAACTCTTTAAAAAAATTGGGTTCGGCTAACAAAGTTTATAATAGTGTATCTATAGACAAAATTTCCAGCTAAAATTTTTCCATAAAATAATATAATTATTAACCCAATTTTTTGATTAATCTCATGAATCCATTAACTAATAATTAAAACTCTTTTAATCATTAAATCTTTTTCTAAACTCTTTAGAAAAATAATTCTCTCACTAATTTAATTTCACAAAATAAATTCTTAATTAATAATATTAAAAACTCATCTTAATTAATTTATTATAAATTGTATCATATTTAATTAATTATTTAAAAACTGTTAGTCAATTATTTATTTCATAAACAAATAATGATTAACTATTATTAGTTAACTCCTCCACCAATGAATCATTCTCGTTTATGGTGTGACCCTGTAGGTTCAGTATTAAAGCTGGTAGTAGAAATTAATAATAAAACCATTTTATCATTATTTATATGAGTTTTTTAACTCATTAAATATAATTAATAATTTGATCATATTTATTCTACATCGTGAGGAATACTTTTTAATATAACGCGACTATCCGACTAATATGAATTCACTACTTAGAATACCAAGAACCTATTCAGTGAATAGTTATCGTATAATAAATTCCTTCTACTCTAGAATATCCCGATTAAATACAAGGCATGGAACTCAACTCAAGTCTATCTAATTTAATCATATGTTTTTATCTTCACTATGCCTAGTTCTGTTTAATGCAAATTAGAAACTTCTTTCTAATTTCATTTACTCTGGCTAGAGACTCCTAAACTAGCATAAGTGGAATAACATAGGACATTATCTTCTTTAACTAGAAGGAGCAGATGCTTTCTTGATCATTCACTATCTTCGTGTACAAATTCTTACATCCAGAAGAGCCCTTATTATTGTCCCTGGAGACTAAGAACTAAATCAAAGTCTGGCTCAATGTACACAAAATGACTATGATGACCTCAAGTCTACAGACACTTGTCCAACCATCACTATATGAAAAACTACTGATATGTGAGTGAACTTCATCATTTTTTGAGCTGTGCGAGTCATGTTCAGTGAACTTATTCTATAATAAGCTCCTACATACTAGCTATAGCGTCACTACATAAATCTTTATGAGACCAAACATCCTTTATAATGAACCAAGCATAGTATGTACCGATATTTGTGAAATAATTTTAAAAATTAGTTACCCTACGACCAGGAACTATTTAATCTTAGAGTTATAATCTTTTAGGTCATTATTATGATCTCACCATAATCCATAAAAGCTTTACTCTAAAATATGGTACATCTTATTTAAACACTTAAATAGATAAAGCCCGTGATAAAAAAACGAGTTGTTTAATATAAATAAAATCAAAATAGATTACATAAAAGTTATTCCTAAATCATCATAAATGATTGGACTTATGACACATCTCTTTCAATCTCCCACTTGTACTAAAGCCAATCATTCTGGTATCTAATACCCATCTTGTCTTTATGACGATCAAAGGGACTTTGAGAAAATGGCTTTGTTAGTGGGCCTGCTATGTTGTTATGTGTGTCAACTCTCTTGACATTGACATCGCCTCTTTTAATAATATCTCTAATTAGATGAAAGTGCCGCAGGACATGCTTGAATTTTTTAAAAGATCTTGGTTTTTCAGCTTGCGCTATTGCCGCATTATTGTCACAGTACAACACTATGGGCTCCTCTATACTCGGAACAACTCCCAACTCAGAAACAAATTTCTTCATCCAAACAGCTTCTTTTGCAGCTATATACTCTGATTTCGCTGTGGAGTCAGCCGTTGTTGACTGTTTGGAACTCTTCCAACTAACTTCCCCACCATTGAGCGTAAACACATACCCTGACATGGATTTACTATCATCAATTTCTGACTGAAAACTAGAGTCTATATACCCCTCTATTTTCAACTCAGAACCACCATAAATAATTAAAATTTCTCTAGTCCTTCTCAAGTACTTCAGGATGTTTTCACCGCTTTTCAGTATTCTTCACCTGGATCAGACTGAAATCTGCTTGTCACACTAAGTGAGTGAGCAATATAAGGCCGAGTACATAACATCACGTACATGATGGATCATATTGCAAAAGCATAAGGAATCCTACTCATACGCTATCTCTCCTCAGATGTCTTTGGATACATTTTCTTGGAAAGAAAAACTCCAAGACTCATGGGAATGAGTCCTCTCTTGGAGTTTTTCATGCTATACCTCTTTGGAAAATTTTTGATGTTTGTACTTTGGGTCAAGCCTAACATTCTTTTTGATCTATCTCTATAGATCTTTATTCCAAGAATGTAAGATGCCTCTCTCAAATCCTTCTTCGTAAAGTTCTTAGATAGCCACACTTTGACTGATTGCAACATCGATATATCATTCCCAATGAGAATTATATCATCCACTTAGAGTATTATGAATGTTATCGCGCTTCCATTAAACTTCTTGTAGATGCATGGTTCTTCCATATTTTTGATAAAATCAAATCTTTGATTGCCTTATCAAAATGGGTGTTCCATGTGCGAGAAGCTTGCCTCAATCCGTATATGGATCGATTCAACTTACAAATTAGATGTTCATTTTCTTTAGAAATAAATCCTTCTGGTTATGTCATATACACATCCTTTCAAGTTTCCAATTATGGATAGCCATTTTCACATTCATTTTCCAGATCTCATGGTCCTATTAAGCCACAATCGCAAGCAAAATCCTAATGGATTTAAGAAAGGCTATTGATGAATAGGTTTCATCAAAGTCAATCATTTGTCTTTGTTTAAATCCTTTTACTACAATCCTGGCCTTATAGGTCTCCACATGGCCATCTGCTCCAATATTTCTTTTATTATTTACCCACTTACACCTAATAGGCTTAACACCTTCAGGAGCCTCAACCAGACTCCACATATGGTTAAGATACATGGAGTCCATTTCGGATTTCATGGCACTCTGCCATTTCTCCGAGTCTTCACAACTTATAGACTTATCATAGGTCATAGGGTCTTATTTGTCAATAAGTGACAAGTCATTGTCATTCTCAATGACAAGGCCATAATACCTCTCAGGTTGACGAGACACCCTATTTGACCTACGCACAGGACGTTCTATAGAAGGTTGTACTTTCTCAATATGTACTTCTTCTTGAACCATTGTAGGTTGTGCTTTTTGAACTTTTTTAAGAAGGCCGCGTGTCTAGAAATAAACACCCTCTGTCTGGTGTTGAAGTAATATCCTAAAGTGTCTTTTTTTATATCCCATAAACCTATATTTTACGGATCTTGATTCCAGCTTTTCATGTTTAACTTTTTTGACATAAAATGGACATCCCCAAATCTTAATGTGTTTAAGACTTGGCTTCTTTCTTTTCCATATCTCATATGGACTTTTTGGAACAAATTTAGAAGGTACCTTGTTCAGTAAATATGCTTAAGTTTTTAAGGCATAACCCCAAAGGTGTAACGACTGAGAAATTACGCTTGTATTATAGCATAATAAAGATGAATTATGTGTTTTGATATGTCATTAAGTGTGTAGAGTTATAAAACCCTAGCTGTTATATGCTACGTGTATTCTGTGTATTAGGTTATTTTTGGATAATTATCGGGTGTTTTATTATGAGTCAAATGTTTTTATATCGAATGTTGTACGACCCAAATTATGTTTTAATATATGATAATTCATACAAAATCATTGGCCTTATTTCCCCTAGTATGGCTTATATCATATCGATATTCTGAACATCCAGTCATTTTATAAATTTTCTCGTTTCGCGAAAAACGACTTTTCGAGGCCCCTTCGGGTGTCAAAAGCCCACAAAAATCATATTTTTATAGGATCATGAAATTATCAAGTATTTCATTTCTTTGCATTTTTGTATTATTCACAATTTTTGGGAATTTTTGACATATATTTTGTATTTATTGGATATTTAAAAATTCAAAATTTATACCCAAATTTTTTTAATTAAGGGCCAATTAATTTTATTTAGGGATATAATTAGGGCCTAAATTTTAATTAGGGGTATTTTTTTTCCTACTATAAATAGCTTATTTTTATTAATTAATTATATAAAAATCATAAAAAAAAAATAATTAATCGTGAAATTTATTTTGGGGGTGAAGAATTAGTTCTTGGATTTGCTTCAAGATTAAACAGTGATTCTGGTGTCCAATTTGATCATGTAAGTAACCAAATCAAAGCTGGTGATCTCTACTTTCTATTAACAGTATCAATTTCATGTTTAATATTATCGATTTTAATTTTTAAAATTAGGGTTCATGCTGTGAATTAGGGGTTTTGATTCCAGGGGTTATTAGATGTTGCTAATGATTGGAATAGCTTAATATTGATTGTTACAATTGATTTGTACCCTTATTTGCATCAAACGATTCATGAATGTTAGTGATCGAGTTTTTTATTTTTGTAAAATTTCAATAGCAATTTCTGGATTTGTGTTTGATTAGGGGTATAATTGAATGATTGAAATAGATTATAGAAGTCCTTAGCTTCGATTTGGTATGTATATTGTGAAGCTTCAAATAGATTATAGACCCGCCGGAGTTCGGGTTTTCGGCCGGAGATGGCGATTCTCCGCCCGTTCGTGGTTGTTGTTGAATCTGGCAAGTTGCTCGTGGATTTTGGACTGAAATCGGGGCAAAACCCGGGTGGAATAGCGTTGCCTGGGCTCTGGTTCACTACTGCCGGAGTTTTCGCCGGAAAACCGGCCGGTACAGAATTTTGCACGGTGACCGGCAGTTTCTTGAGGACCCGGAGTCGACTCGGTTTCAACCCGGTGCTTGACCCGGTTTTGATTCTATTTTTGTTGTACTTATTCCTGAAAAAATGTTTCTGAGTATTTTATTCTACTTTTAATTTTATAAATTCAAAAAATTAGTTTTATTTATTTAGTAAATAAAATAATTAATTTGATTAATTACTGTTTTCTTATTTTAGAAACTCGAAAATGTAATTATTTATATATTTCTTATTTATTATTTATTTAAATTGATTAATTATTTTATAAATAATCAGTTTATTTGAATAATTTGTAAAGCTTCATTTTAATTCCAAAAATTATGGAAAAATCATTTTAAATCTGATTTTTCCCTAGATATTTATTTAAAAATATATTTGAGGTTCAATTATTTTTAAATAATTAATTATTTTGAATAATAATTGATTTATTCTTGTTTATTGAATAATAATTGAACCGTTTATCCGATTTAATCGAAACGAAAGCCCTGAAACTCAGAAAAATGACCTGATTCCATTAAAAATAGTTTTAAATCTTAATTCCTTTTGGGAACGAGTCAGATTTCTATATTTATTCATTATATACTCTATCAATTATAAATACGAGTCTAATAAATCTTAGAAAGTTAGGAAACAAGTCAGATATTGTTTATTAATGCGAGTATAGATCCATTGTCAATCCTAAAAATATTTTCAAGTCTAAATTAACTATGTGACTTATGTGCTATGTGATTTATATGATTAACTGAGTCCTAATTTCTAGATAACTTATATACGAGTCAGATAGAATCATATGTGTAGACGATAAGGGCTACGTAACCTCAGTCTGAGATACGATTACGATGAAAGTCAACTAAATAAATATCTTTCTTTGATAGATACAACGCCAACAAGACGGATTCAACCCGTATTCGAGAATTGTGAGATAGCTGAAGTAAAACAAGTATCAGGAAAGTTTTTTTCCTATTCTAAGTTCAAAATAGTGAATTATTTTCTTCTTTTTGCAATTCTCAATCTAGTAAGCATTGATAATTCCTGTTCATATACACTGACACATAATTACTAATTCTTTTGTTGATATTTTACTTCGATTTCTGATTTCTCTTATCCACTGAATACTCTATTTATATTCCAATAGAGTAACCACTTGATCTATTTTGAAATACTCTGATGTTGAGATACATCAAAGTATACCGATTGTTCCGGATGCTGATCCATGGACTGGATGGTTACTATGTGGGCTGGATATAAATTGGACCCTTATCCATTAGGCCATAGTGTCTGGGTACCCTATATGTTGGTAGGTCTATACAGTTGGATAGAGATCAGCACTATGTCCTGACTGATCAGCAGGTTATAGTGCATATGTTGGTTTTTCTGTTCAGTCTAATTCATTGCTACTCGCCGATAGTGGCCTTCATTATTCCCTGCAGAGAGATGTGGTTACTCGATCAATTAGATTACCGGTTCATTTAACAATCTCTTTATACTATATATATATGTTGTGGACTTGTTGAGCAATTATGGCTCACCCCTATTATTATGAAGTTGCAGGAGGTGTCCATTGTGATAGTATACCATTTTCTTTGGGATGATTCAAGAACTCACTTAAGTATTCACCTCCTAGATCTGATCGAAGAACTTTAATACTCATTTTAATTTATTTTTCTACTTCATATATATACTCTTGAACTTTTTAAAAGCTTCGGAATTGTATTTCATTAAATACACATATCCAAATTTGGATTTATCATTCGTAAAAGTAATGAAGTATGAAAATCCACCCATAACTTGTGTGGACATTGGTCCACATACATTTGTATGTACTAAGCATAACACATCTGCAGCTCTCTCTCCATGTCCACTAAATGGAGATTTGGTCATCATTCCCATGAGACAAGATTCGTATACCGGATAACATTCAAACTCAAATGGTTCAAGTAACCCATCTCGGTGTAATGAGCGTAATTTTTTCTCACGAATATGACCTAGCCTACAGTTCTATAAAAAGGTCGGATTTTCATTATCTCATTTTTTCTTATTAGTTTGTTCAATCTGAAGTAGATCCTTTCTTACGTCATATATATATAAACCATTATTTAAAGCACCGCGATCATAAAGAATATTATCTCTAAGAATAGAACATTCATTATTCATAATAATAAATGAAAGACCATCCAAATCCAACAGAGGAGTAGAACTAATATTCCTCATAATAGAGGGAACATAATAAAAATTATTCAAAATAATAGTCGTGCCCGTAGGCATATGTAAACTAAAAGATCCTACTGATATTGTGGTAACCCTTGATCCCTTGCCCCTACGTAGAATAACATCATCTTCTTCAAGAGTCCTACTTCCCTTTAGTCCCTGCAAGGAATTGCAAATAAGAAAACCACAGGAGGTATCTAATACCCAAGTAGAAATTTGACTTAGGGACATATTAACTTTGATCATGAACATACCTGAATCAGAAGGGGTAGTCTTACTATCCTTCTTCTTTTTTAACTCTACAAGATAAGCCTTGTCGTTCCTCATCCAGTGACCCACCTTTTTACAGTGGAATCAAATAACATTACTTTTAGGGTCTTCACTAGCCTTTGCTAGAGTAGGCCTCTCTCAGCAACCTTCATCTTTTTCTTGGGAAAGGTCCTCTTCCTTTTCTTGGAAGTTGATCCTTCTCCAATAAGAAGAACATAACTTTTCTTAGAAGGAATGTTTGACTCAACAGCTTTCAACATGTTATGGAGTTCAGGTAAACTGACATCCATCTTAATTATATGAAAGTTCACAACAAACTACGAGAATGAATCAGGAAGTGATTGCAAGACCAAGTCTTGGCTCAGCTCCCCATCCATAGCAAAACTAAGTTTCCCAAAAACTTCAATCAAATTGATCATTTTAAGCACATGGTCATTCACATATGTCCCCTCTTCCATTTTGACTGCGAAAAAGCTCTTTTGATATCTCATATCAAGCTGTCCTCCCTCTATATCATACAACTTTTGTACATGCACTAGGATAGTGTAAGCATCCATGTGATGATGTTGCTTCTAAAGCTCATAGTTCATAGACGCCAGCATAATACACTGAGAAAAATTTGCCTCATCCATCCATTTATGATATTCTTGGTGCTATTAATAAGTTGCATCATCTTCAGGGGCTTTAAGCAATCATGAGTTTAGAACATAGTCCATATTCTTAGACTTAAGAACAATTCTTAAGTTTCGAAGCCAATCGGCAAAGTTGGGACCGATCACTTGTTAGCATCAAGTATGTTACGGAGTGATAGTGCAGAAGACATGATATCTATAAAAAATCTTAAAATGAAAACACATAACAACATAAGCATATAATTAATTCTATTATTACTCCATCATATCAATCAGGCCTTTATCCATTGATGGCTCCCACTATTTTATCTATGTTATACAACCCTCTAAATATATAACTAAGCATTCATAATCCTAGTGAGAGTAAGGACCTTATTTTCCATTATATCACCTCAGTTGTGGAACGAAATGCAATGTGATGTTCCATAGGTGGACAACTCTTGTCAACTACATCTCATGTTATTCCCTATAATATTTTAGCCTCTTGACTCATTGAGTCTCGACTGTAGGATGACTCACTCAATATTCTAAGTCAAGTCAAACCTAACATCTTGTATAAATAAATTAGACTTCCAATAGCCCATGGATGTGGCACGTAACCACCATTGGATCCCAATTCATCATACACATCTCATGTGATAGATAAGCATCTCTTAATCTCAAAATAGAGCCCTCGGCTGTAGCACGAAATGACAATATCTCAATATTAGAACTCTACTTTCTATTATGTTGAAAGGCTATGACCGAAACAATACCGTTGTGTCATTGGCCAATCTAATAATTGATATTATTTTATAAGGGATTATACTATATTACAACCATAATAAATTATAAAGAGGTTATATTTTTACCGAACAAAAAAATAATGACATATCAATGGAGAATTCTCAGGTGGTCGGAGGGGTCACATTAGTCTCGCTTTAAACCCAAAGGCCTAGCCAAAATTTCCATATCCAACATCAAAATCATATTTCATTCTATGTTTTATTAACATAAGAATCTCATGATTGTATTTATAATATTTATATTGAAATCATGGAATACTTTCACTAAACCTAGATCGTCTAACATACGCCCCCTGTCAATTAAGTTGACCTAAATCTATCATCGCATGATAATTCAAGCATATATCACATATATAAACATAAAAGAGCATATCTATAGGCATTTTATAACATGTAGAGAAATTATGTACAACTGTATGAATTAATCATGCATTTAATATTATCAAATAAGGAATTAAATACACTTCAAGGGCTATAATCAGTTATAAATAAATTTATTAAACATATGAAATAATTCCAGAAGGTGTGTCTCAAAAAATGAATCCAACTATTATTACACATCTCAGTTGGAGTTCGTATGGTCGAAACGAGTCCAAACAAAATCCAAACAACAGGCTGTTGCGCGTAAAAAACAAGCGTGCGTACAACGCGTATGCCAGACACTCCGGCAGAAACCTGCAACATCTTGACACACAAATGAACCGCTAACTTGTAGCTTCTGATGTTTCTTTGCACGAAACATCGTGCAATCATGAACCAATGATTATAGTAATCATTATTCCATTTATATTTATATATTATAATTTTTGTTTTTGTTATGCCCAAATTTTCGTATAAGAACTATTCAGGTCAAAGTCGTTTCAATTGAATGAAATTAGGGCAAAGGTACCTTGATCCAATAAGAATTAAGGCTTGCCCTCTTTACTAGGAAGGAAAGGGCGCACCCTCATAAAATGGCAACTAAGACTGTCCTAAGTATTAGGGCTCACCCTAATGATGGCAAGACAGAAAAACCCTAACTTCCTAAAAAGTTAGGGCGTGCCCTATATGATTAGAAGCATCCCAACCTATACAAGGGCGAGGGCGCACCCTCAAAAGGAAAACATGATTTTAAAGGGAATTTCAACATGTTGATTGGATGATTTCTTTGGGATGCTTCCAAGAGGAAGAAGACTATTGTTACTAACATGTCTTTTGTAGGTACTCTATCGAAGAACTCCTGTCTATAATGCAACCACAGGAAGTCGGTGTCTGTGGTCAGAGACTTCCATGGGTATGCCTGGTTGGAAGGCCTCCTCCTATAAGCAATGAGTGTCCTTATTAGGGATGTGGGGTGAACTTTTGTGTGTGCTTTGGGAGCTCTGTCTCTGTAGGCAACGGGTGTCCTCATTGGGAGACTTCGGAGTATCTTGCACTTTTCACCTAAAAGCTTGGGATCACTTGTCCTGTAATCTTGTAGGGGCTCTTTATCCGTGGGACAAGGATGCATCCAATACTTTGGGTGAACCATGGCTATACCTGCATCCTAAGACTAGAAACAGTTGGTAGCGAAGGGTTATCCTCGACCGAGGAGATGCCTTATCTGCGAAGTCCCAAAACCGCGGACAAGCCTTGGGCCTTTGTGGTTGGGCCTCATCGACGGACATTCCTAAAGCTAGTAGAAGACTGTTTCCATTAGGTTTCCTGCTGGGCCTCGGGATGAGAAATCTAAGCCCATTAGATTTCTTGTTCTCCAAGAACTACGTTGGCTTGATTCTTTATAAACATGGATACATAAGAAAATTAAAAGGGGTCTGAAGTTGAGAGTGCAAAGGAGTCACCACTAACCCTAAGCAATCTCAGCTACCACTAATCACAACCACCAAACACTGTTCACGTTTCTTGATGAAAAACCACTATCACAGATCATATTTCCGGCTACAAACCTCAAATTTTTTTGCTACCAAATTCCTTCATCAATAAATTGGCGCTAGAAGGAGGGTCTAATCAAGATCTGCATCTAGGAGGAAAGATATATCACTATCATGATGGAAGTTCTTACGATGGAGAATGTTTTAAAAAAACCCTGGACATGAATATGGCCACCATGAACCCTATGTTCTAACCACGATAGACTGTCCTACTACAGATGTTAGAGGTCAATCACCAGTTCTCATCAGCAACGTTGATTTGTTGAAACAGCTGGATCGCATGGGTGATTTCCTAAATTGCTTTGATTCAAGGTTGAGTACGGTGGAGCAATGGAAGACAAGAAGAGGCCGCCACTATACCCGTTCTGCTCATGCACCTGGGAAAGCCCCAATGGATGAAAGAGATGCTCCAGTTGGTCGTGGCCGAATCGAAGGTGGGCATGTGCCGATTACTCCACGGTGATTGAATTACTCGAACGATATGACTCCGATCATTGGGATTCTTGATGAAGATACTGATAGATTAGGGGTGCCACTGGTGAATAATCGGGTGATGACACACCTACACCGATCTGGGCGGACTTTGGAGAAGCGATGTCGGGCACAGACATTGCCAAGCAATGAAATACATGGTTTTGATGCCTTGAAGGATCATTGAGGGATCCGTTTGATAGCTGATGACCTAAGGATACTATTTCTGGAATGGAATAAATACCCTAACCAAGGAGATACGATGCCCCGAGGTTCAACACATGTGCCCCTGAACCCTTTAGGAGATCAGGAGCGGCACTGCGACTATGAGAGAGCTCATCCTCGTGGTTCTATGGTTAGGTATGATCATAACTATGGAAGTGATCATCGAAGAAGGTTCCAATAATGTGGAAGAGTTAGAGGTCGCGGACGATATTTGGATAGAAATCAGCGTGCTTATTATCCTAACTATAAAGATACCCATGCCTATAACCGAGATGGAAGGGATAATCATGCGAGAGATACTGGCCGAAGGGGCACTCAGACCCATAACCCTGAAACTCCGCAGGGCTGTGGTCGGGGTCAAAAATAAACTCAAGGTGGAATTCAAGGTCAGAACTGAGAGATAACATTAATACCTGGTGGGGTTCAAGCAGGTACACAAGCTAATAAACACCAACTAGTACCTCTAGATGGGAACCAAGTGGCACCGCCTCCACCTTAGCCTCAAGATCCACAACCTAATGTGAAAACCATCCTTGGGATTGGGACTTTTAATATGGATGACCTAAAAAGGCTACTTAGCCACCTGGAAGGAGGAAGAATAACAGCGACGTCTGAGATTCCTTCGTCATTCTCCGCGGTGGTAAGAGAAGCTCAGTTACCAGCTGGATAATGCAACACAACTAGTGACCTACGATTTCTTGAAAGTTCAGATCCAGTTGAGTTTCTAGGAAGGTTTAATATAAAGATGGATGTTTATCAAGTTCCAGACTTGGCCAGATGTAGATTCTTGGTGGCAACCTTTAGAGAAAGCGCCTAATAATGGTTCCAAAAGCTTAGACCTGAAGTAATCACTTCTTGGGACCAGATAAAATCTTTATTCCTGACCAAATTCCAAGTAGCTGTGAGATATGCTCCGCCGGTCAGAACCTTGGGCAATGTCAAACAACGGGAGAATGAAAGCCTGACATCATACTTTAAAAGGTTCAATACCGAGTCGACTAATATGGGGGTGTATCAAAGGAATCTTTAAAAAGTTTCTTGATAGCTGGGTTGAGAGTGAGTTCATATTTTTGGAAGCATTCGCAGGGAAAAGCTCCGGCTACTATGGCAGATGTCTTGGCCCAGCCAGAGTCTTTTAAAGGCGTGGAGCAAATCTATGGCGGAGGTTCATCCTTTCTCCTAGGAAAGCCAAAAGGGGAAGCTATAGAAAAGAGACAGGTCCCCAAACCTAAGATATCGACGAGATAGTCGAAGCCCGAACTGAGTTACTACCGCAACTGTGTGGAGATAGTGTAGTCCCCCCTCAGGTACGACAGTAGGAAGATTAGTTATACTCCCTTGGCGGCTTCAATTGAATACATCTTTGAGGTCAACAAGAGTAAGGGACTTTTCAGAAAACCGGATGCTCTGTCATTTAGGTAGAGTAAGAATAAAAAATAAATATTGTGAATATCATGAATCCTCTGGGCATAATACCCATAAATATCGTCAACTAAAAGATGATATTGAGGCTCTGATCAGAGAGGGCTACCTTGGAGAATAGGTAGTAAAGGAGGAGAGCGGTCGTACACCCCATGGATCTAACATCGAAGTTCTTGAAGAAAATAAGTTTGTCAAGGACGGAAGCATTCGAGAAATATTTAGAGGAGATCTTGGAATGGAATGCAACAACCGAGCTTTAGCAAGATAAATGCGTGAAGCCAGGTACAGACCTCTGACCAACATTCATAGCTGGGAAACCAGGACCCCAAAGGTATTTAAAGGGGAATCCATGGATATCACTTTCAGAGAGGTAGATGCAAGGTGGGTACATTACCATCACAATGACGCTTTACTTATATTTCTACAGATTGGGACTAAAAAGGTTTACCGAGCCTTCGTGGATAATGGAAATTCAGCAAACATCCTTTACTACGGTATTTATAGAAAGATGGGTTTACCCAACCGAGATATGTCAATGGAAGATTCTTGGGTTTATGGATTTTATGGTGAAGGCATTAGAGTCATGTGTTCGATTCGGTTACCATGTACCTTAGGAGAAAGTCCCCTTTCTGTAACAAATATGTTCGAGTTCAAAGTCCTCAATCAGGAATCCTCTTACAATGTGTTGCATGGGCGACCTTTCCTAAGGGAGATATGGGTCATTACTGGATATGATCCGGGATATGATCCTGTTAGGTCATACACACTGTAGAAGGGGGTTGAATATAGTGTTTACTATAATCAAATCAAATACAAGAACTCAAGTAATAGAAAACAGATTTTATTCAACACAATAAACTCTATTACAAAGAACTGTCCTCTCAGTGATGAACAAATTATCACGAGAGCTGCTAGGGTTACAATAAATAATAAACTCGATTGTGATGAAATATATAGTGTAAACCCTATGTCTGTGTTTATATACTACATAGTTACAAGATAAACTTCTAATTGATATCGAATACAATTTTGCTTCCTAATATATATCAATCAGTTATCTTTTCTTCCAAGTATTCTATTCTTCATAGAATTCTTCTTCATGCATATCTCTTCTTATGTTTGTCTTGATCTTCTTTCCTTTCAATCAGCCGCCTTCCTTATCTGAAAGCTTCCTTAAGTTCTGATATTATCTCCTGATAAATATCTCCTGATAACTTAAGTTTTGATATATTAAGTCCTGACTTCAGTATAAGTACTGATTTCCAGTTAAGTACTGATTTGTCCTGTTAAGTAAGATCTGAAAACTAAACACAAATCATATTAGACATGACATCACAAATATATCTAACAATCTCCCCCAAATTATAAATTAGCATAATATACAAGTTTAACAGATATTTGATGATGTCAAAAACATTAAGTACAAATGCATGAGAATTTGACTAGATAACTACAACTTACAGTCCTAGTAGCCTTACCATCCTTAAAGTTTGATATCAGCTTCAGTCTGTATACACTTTAGAATTTAAGCAGTTGTAGATCTTTGACTTGGCTTCAATTTCTGATCTCTTTGATGTCAGGAGTTGTTCTGAGATAGTTCTTCAACAAACATCTCTCAGAATATTCTCAAGTTCATTGACCATCCTCCTTTTAGCATTCTTCAATTCAACTGTATCTTCACCAGTTTGAAAGATAGCAGCCCTGAGATCATTTATCTTAATTTTCCTTATATCCTGTTCTAGTCTGATGATGTAGGCTTTATCAGACTCAAGATTGAATTCAAGTCCCTTAATACCAGAAAATGTAGTGATGATTTTAGCAGTATTAGGCTTCACTTCAACAATTTCTCCACTATGAGATATGTACTTGGGACAGTATGAGCTGTCAGATTTTACAGAATAAAGCTTCTTCTGTCTCTGAATATTTGACTTTAAACATCTTGGAACACCATCTGTTGATCTATTTTTAACTTGAAGCATGTTTCAGTTCTTCAAAATACTTCAATGAAATTGCATTCTCCCTTATCTGGAATACCCTTCCATCTGTCATAAAGTATAACATGATATCTTCTTTCAAAAAATAATGGTAAACCATTTGTACAGATTCAAGTTGATTCAATCTCTCAGGAGTTGCTCCTACACCTGGTTCACTTAAGGAAGTTGGATCATTGGTAGTATTGTGTATTCTCTTCTCTTTAGAACTACCCAATCCAAATTTGTCTCTTGCTTCCTTTCCTGTAACAACTCTTGCTTTAAAACCACTTGATGTAGTCTTCAAAGATTGAGTCTGTTGAGCTTTGGTGAATCCTGGTAGTAGCATCTTTGAAGGTTTAATATGAGCAATGTCAGAGGTTTCCTTTTCCTTATCTTATGATATCAAGCCAACTTGAGCTATGTCAGAGGTTGCTTGCTTCACTGTCATATCAGAACTTACTACATCTTGACTCTGATCAACTTGAACCATGTCATAGGTTGATTGAGAAATCTTCTTTTTCATCAGACTAAGACTAGCATCTTCATCAGATATTTCTTCATCCATGACTGGCACATATACCTTTACAGGTTCATCAACTTTTTCTTTGCCCTTGGATCTTGGATCTACCTCCACTTGTGATTTGGCTTTGGTTGCCTCAGAATTTGTCCTTTCCTTAATCACAATACCGTTAGGTTTTAGTGGTTTCTTTTCAACAACAGAAGCTTTAGACTTAAAGTTAACATTTTCTGCTTTGAGTCTAGCTTCTTCTTCCTTTAGACTTTCAAAGTCCATTCCGGGATTTTCCTTAAGAAATAATCTCTTTGAAATCTCTTCATCAAGTTCCAGATGTTCAGTAGAACTTATCCTTTTACCAGTATCAGAACTTATCCTTTTACCAGTATCAGAACTTATTCTTTGTGTAGAAATTTCAGTTGTCTTTGATGAAGAACCTTTGCCACCTTTGCCTTGACCATGATCTCTACCCATTCCAGAGTTTCCCTGTTCATCTTTTCCATCATCCTTACCCCTTAGTGGTTGAATAGATTTGCATTTGGACTTAATTACTTTCTCCCCCTTTTTGACATCAGCAGGTAAAAAAAGAGAGACAAGCAATTCCACTGAGGATTGGATCTCATTGAGTTGAGTTTGATAAGAAGCTTGATTCTTTAGAATTTTATCAATCTGAGCCTGTTGCTTCTCCTGATTCTTTTCAATATACCCAATTCTGTCAAAGGCTGGCTTGAAAAATCTGTTCTTTTCCAATTTTATGTTCATATCTTGCTGGATCAGAGATTCTTAAATTTTATTCACCTTGGCATGAGTAATTGAGTGTTGACCTTGAAGGTGTCTAGTACTCATTACAGTAACTCTCAGCTGTGACTTGAAATCATCATTTATCAATATTTCATCATCTTTGGCAAGGTGCTCATCAAGAATTTTTTCAGTAGGAACAAACCTAACTGAGTTCCATTCCTTAGTCCACTCCTGTTCTCTAGAAGTTTCACTCCAAGGTACTGGTGCATCCTCTCTAACAAACTTCTTGTTATTCCCAGTGGACTAACAATGAGATTTACAGAAGGGGGTTGAATGTAAATCTCAAAACTTTTTCAAGTTTTGAGTAGTTTCTAAGGCTAAGTGTTTTAGTGAGCAGATGTGTGTGAATGGCTTGAAGCTAATACAGACAGATATATATTCAAGCACAAATGTAGAGAACACAAAGAACTTAAAAACTTTTCTGGTGGATTTGTTGTTCCACTAGAGATGTGTTATTTCAAAAAATCTTTGATTCAAAGAATTAAATCACAGCTGCTTTCTAGTACAAACTAGATGATTTTCTCTCTGGATTTTTCTAAACAGCTCTGGAAAATTCACATCTAATTACTAGCTGCTACTTGGTTTATATACCACCAAGTTTACAAGTGAAGACAAAACTGTAAAATACAATTAAAAAGGCTCTTTACATGTTTCTTCTTCATTTCTCTATTCAATGCAATTTAGGCTTAGCTGTTAATCTTTGAATACTTCCTTGTTTGCACCAGAATGGAAATGCTGCATTTTCTTGATTCCTCCTAGAGGCTTCCACATTCCAGTTTGTCTCTGTCAACCCATGTGCCTCTGTCAGCTTATGAATTGTCACTATCAACTGCTAATGAACTAAGCATCCATTGAAGCTTTTATCCGTTGATGCCTTATCCATTGAGGCTTTATCCATTGAAGCTTTATCCGTTGATGCATTAGCAGTTGAAGTCTTTATCCGTTGAAGCACTTATCCGTTGATGGATATTATCCGTTGAAGCTTTAGAGACATCCGTTTAAGCTTTTTTTCTTATCCATTGAAGGTCTTCAATATCAGTTGATACTTTTTCACTTATACAAAATTACAAGGCATGAAATATTTACAATTAGCCCTCCTATTTGCATATCCACTAGTAGTCAACATGACTGATAATTTCCTACAACATCTAAGAATTACAACTTGAATCCAGATAATGAAATGTGCTACAATACTAAACTTATTGCTAAGTAAAGCTACTCCTTCAACGGATAACCAAGATGGTCTTATCCGTTGAGGCTACAAACACTAGATTTCTACTTAAGTGTTTTGTATAACTTATCATCAAACTAATACACATATTCCTAACAATCTCCCCCTATTTATGTCTACTAGAACTGTAGGCATAAATTTAGGTTTAGCTTGATGATAACAAAATGCTTGATAAATATATTAACTGTAATAAAGCAGAAATTTAAAAGTGCTACAAAAATGTGTATGCTGAGATGGAATTGAAGAATTACATTGTTTCCAAGGGTGCTCCTTTAGCCTGAGCAGATTAATTTCTTTTCCTTTGATCCCTTTTTTCCTATCCTAGCCTCCTGTCATTCTCCTCTATTTGAAGTTGAAGTTGTCTGTAGAACTCAGCTTCATCTTCTTCATTGATGTCCAACTTAGATTGCATATCCTTGAGAGTTTCATTACTGGCAATCTTGAGCTGATCTTCAAGTCTGAAAAATCTTCTGACTCCTTTGTTGTCTCTGAACTCCATCAACCAATGAGGTGATTTGTGAACTGTAATTCCTCTTTCTTAAATGAGTAATGTTCTAGGCAAGGCATTGGGCTCCCACCAAGTTTTCCATATGTTGGCAATCTTGTTGAGAATCTCAGTCTTGGCAGTCCTGGTAAAGCCAGGATCCCTTTGTATGGCTGAGTAGACTCTAACCAAGGTAGAGTAGCCTTCATTCAGAATCCTGTAGAGAGTCCAAGTTCTTTCCCCACTTCCTTTGTATTTGAACACTAGTCTTTCTGGTAGTTGTCTGTAGGCAGCTATTCCCCTTACTTCCTCCAGCTTATCCAGATAGAGTTCAATGTCTAAAAACTCTTTTATGTCACAAATGTGAACATAATCATCCTTAGAGGCTTGTGACTTAGGCTTAGGCTTCTGAGTGAATTTGATTGAGGTTTTAGAAGGTGTTGATTTGATTCTTCTTTTCTGTTTCTTTGATGGTGGAGAAGAGGTTAAAAAGGTGGGCAATTTGATGGTGTCCCAATCAATTGGTTCCTCCTTAGGAATAATTGTTTCACCATGAATGTTTATGAAGGGGTCAGGCACAATGCGTTCAGGAATAGAAGGTAGTGGTTTGGATTTTGATTGGGTTTCTTCAGTCTCATCTACCATCTTTCTCTTTGCATTGGCCTTCTTTCTATTCCCTTTCTGCCATTCCTCTCTTTCCTTACTTCTTTCTGTTGGGAACCATGGACTTAGGGTGTTACTACGTTTTACGATAAAGATTACGAAAAGAGGATTACCTTATTAATGGTTGATTCCACGCTCTTCTATTGTATTCCCAAATTCCCTTGAGCGAAGTGTGGCCTTCGTCTTCTCAAGTTATCCTCTCTTCTTGCTCCTTGTTGGCTACAATATGTTTTCATTCCAAGCAAGAAGAGAATAAGAATATATATAGGCTATAATAGGGACCATGGATAATTAGGTTGGGCCTTCTAATTACATCTTGAGCCTAGCCCAATGTAATTAAATATTAATTCAATCCACTAAAGAATTAATATTTGCACTACCTTTCCTAATACCGTAATTTAATTAATTCGGTTCCAATATTATTTGCTTATTAAATTCCCCATGTTTAAAATATCATATGTCCATTAATTAAATAAATTACTGATAATTTATTTAATTAATATCTTTTATCCTTGATCATCCACTCAACCTTTATTTAATTATGCCAGAATAAATTCCACCTGCAGGGTTTCACATAATTAAATCTTTTTGAGCTTTCAAGGGGACATCATTAACCCGAATATTATCTAGACATGGATTCCTTCAATAAATAATATCCACCATGTATATAATTCCATCACCCAAAATATAATGATATAATTCAAAAGAATTATTTCATATATAAATCAAAGCATGTAAATAATATACACGTGTCAATTACTATTTCCGGATTAAGACCCTAAGCATTAATAATAACATAGAATCTTAGTTCTCCTTCTTAATCAGTATTAAGGGAACAATTCTAAATTTGATCCTGTTCAATATACACAAAGTATACTAGTATTATTTATTAGTCAATATAAACTAATATAAATAATACTACAGCCATACCAGTGGATTGTCCAATACCACCTGTGCTGTGAACCTTATTATATTATATAACCGTATTTAACAATCTAATATTCTGTATTCCATTTGATACTAGATTGTTCACAACATATAATATTAGACAACATGTAAACAGTAAAATGATTCTCAAATAAACTGGCCAGAAATAAATGTACATACTTCAAATAAATATTTTCAGTATACACTAACAATCTCCCATTTATACTCAAAATATTATATATGTACATCAGTGTTTATTTAATCCACTATTACATAAAAATCTATGTGTCCATCCATCTGACTCCTATCGCTTCCACATGCTTGTCAAAAACCTTGGTTGGCAAGCTCTTTGTGAAAGGATCTGCTCGGTTGTCTTCTGATGATATGTGAGCCACAACTATATCCCCTCGCTTTACGATTCCTCGTATGAGATGATACTTACGTTCAATATGTTTAGCTGCTTTGTGGTCTCGCGGTTCCTTTGAATTTGCCACAGCACCAGTGTTATCACAATACACCGTCAAGCTCCTAGGCAAATTAGGTACCACATCTAAGTCCAAAAGGAAGTTCCTGAACCATACAGCCCCCTTGGCAACCTCAGAGGCCGCCACGTACTCGGCCTCCATGGTGGAGTCTGCAATGCATTTCTGCTTTACACTCCTCCATATAACGGCTCCACCTCCCAAAGTAAAAACATATCCCGAGGTTGATTTCCTCTTATCCCTATCTGATTGGAAATCTGAATCAGTATATCCCAAATGAAATAGATCTGAGGCCTTGCAAATTAACATATACTCCTTAGTCCCTCTCAGGTACTTGAGTATAGTTTTTACTGAACTCCAATGTTCCTGACCTGGGTTCGACTGATATCTACTAACCATGCCTACAGCAAAGCAGATGTCAGGCCTCGTACATAACATAGCATACATTAAGCTTCCACATGCTGAAGCATAAGGAACTGCTTTCATGCTCTCTATATCCTTAGGTGTCAAAGGACACTGCTTCTTAGATAGAGCAACTCCATGCTTAAAAGGTAGAAAACCTTTCTTGGAGTTCTGCATGTTAAAACGAGCTAATACTTCATCAATGTAGGGCTCTTGAGATAAAGCCAACATCATTTTCTTGCGATCCCTTATAACTTTGATCCCAAGGATGTATGCCGCTTCACCTAAGTCCTTCATGTCAAATTCTTTGAACAACCATGCCTTTACTGATGACAACATCTCAACATTGTTTCCAATGAGTAAAATGTCATCTATATATAGTACTAGAAAAACCACTGCATTACCTTCACTTCTCTTATACACGCACGATTCGCTTGGACTTTGATCAAATCCATATGACTGGACTACCTGATCAAAACGAATATTCCAGTCTCTAGAAGCTTGTTTAAGTCCATAAATAGACCTCTTAAGCTTACATACCAGATGCTCTTGGCCTTCCTTAATGAATCCTTTTGGTTGCTGCATATAGATGGTTTCTTCAAGACTTCTATTAAGAAAAGCTGTCTTGACATCCATTTGCCAAATCTCATAATCGAGATGAGCTGCTATAGATAAAAGAATACGGATTGACTTAAGCATGACTACCGGTGAAAAGGTTTCCTCATAATCGATACCTTCTTTCTGAGTATACCCTTTCGCAACAAGTCTTGCTTTCCAGGCTTTCACCTTTTTATCTAATCCCCTTTTTTTCTTATAGATCCACTTACATCCAATAGGTTTTATACCTTTGGGTGGTTCCACGAGCTCCCAGACCTGATTAGAATACATTGATTCTATCTCAGATTCCATCGCCTTTTGCCAAAGATTTGTATCTTTGTCTTGTGCTGCCTCTTCGTATGTACAGGGATCATCATCATGTTCACCAGAGACCAAGTCTGAAGACTCACCCAAAAACATGAATCTATCAGGCTGTTGAACAACCCTCCCACTATGACGAGGCACTGGTGCGGTATTAGTGACAGGTTGTACATTATGTTGTGGTTGTTCTACTTGTACTATAGCTTCATGGGTATTATTTTTCCCTACCACTAGTTCCTCTAAAACGACACTACTCATGGGTTTGTGATTCATTATATATTCCTCCTCTAAGAATCTTGCATTGGTGCTAACAATGACATCCCGATTCTTCGGACTATAAAATAAATATCGTTTCGTTCCCATGGGGTAGCCTACAAACAACCTTACTTCTGTACGAGATTCTAACTTAGTCGCATTCTTGTTCAGCACATGTGCTGGACAACCCCATATTCGAATATGTCTTAGACTCGGTTTATCCCCGGTCCACATTCTAAGGGGGTTTTAGGAACCGACTTAGAAGGTACTAAGTTCAGAAGATAAGCTGCTGTCTCTAAGGCATGTCCCCAAAATGACTTGGGTAAATCCGAATAACTCATCATCGATTTAACACTCTCTAAAAGAGTCCGGTTCCTTCTCTCTGCTACACCGTTCTGCTGGGGTGTGCTTGGTGCAGTTAACTGGGATTCTATCCCATTTTCTGATAAATATTCCCTAAATTCTCCAAGCAAGTATTCGCCACCACGATCTGATCGTAGTTACTTGATACTTTTATAGCCGCTTCTCCGTTTTAGCTTTGTACTCTTTGAACTTATCAAAGCACTCAGACTTACGGTGCAACAAATAAACGTACCCATATCTAGAATAATCATCAATGAAAGTGACGAAATATTCATAACCACCTCTTGCTTGGATATTCATGGGTCCACATAAATCAGAGTGAACCAATTTTAACAGTTGTTTGGCTCTATTCCCTTTTGCCTTGAAAGGCCTATTAGTCATTTTACCTTCCAAGCAGGATTCACAAACTGGAAATGGCTCCACTGCCAATGAGCTTAAAGGCCCGTCTACTACCGGTCTTTGAATCCTCCTCAAGTTAATATGACCTAATCTCAAGTGCCAAAGATATGTTTGGTTCAAACTAGAAGGTTCCTTTCTTTTAGTAGAGTTAGAAGATGTGTTGTTCAATTCCCTAAATTGCAGTTGCAGTGTAGGTTGACTAGGATTAATTATATACAAATTGTCTTGCAATGTACCAGAACATATAATTTGTTTATTCATCATAATAGAAACATTAAGATCCAAACAAACATTATAACCATCCAAAGCAAGTTTAGAAACCGAAATTAAATTCCTTCTAAAAGAAGGTACATAAAGACAATTGTTCAAAACCAAAATCCTATCAGAACCAAAAGATAAATGAATAACTCCTACTGCAACTACTGCTACTTTCGTAGCATCTCCCATGAACACGTATATCTCACCATCTCTAAGCATTCTGGATAGCTGGAACCCCTGCATAGAATTACAAACATGATCAGTGGCTCCTGTATCTACACACCAAGTGCTCGTAGATATAGCCGCTATAAATGTTTCTGTAACTAGAGAAAGAGACATACCAGTATTGTTTGTCTTCTTAGGAAGAGGACAATCCTGTTTCCAGTGACCTGACTGTTTGCATCTGAAGCACTTTCCCTTAGGCTTTTTCACACCACCCTGAACTCCCACTGCCTTCACAGCTTTCTGTGTCAGAGCCTTTTTCTTCTTCTTAATACCTTTCGGCTTAGAGGAAGAACCTTTCTCAGCCACATTCACTTGAACACTCTGCCGAAATAATCCTTCAGCTGCCTGAAGTTCTGTCAGCAGTTCCGCGAGACTATACTGCCTCTTGTTCATGTTGTAATTCAAGCGGAACTGCTCAAAACTCTTGGACAAGCTCATAAGGATAATGTCAATCTGGGTTTCCCCGTCAAGTTCAGCACCAAGGATCTCTATCTCATTCAGATGCGACATCATCTTGAGAACATGATCCCTTACAGGTGTGCCTTCAGCCATCTGAGTGTTCATTAAAGCCTTCATGGCTACTTGCCTAGCAGCCCTATTCTGATCTCCAAAAAGTTCCTTGAGATTAAAGAGCATATCCGAAGCAGTGGCCATAGACTGATGCTGATGCTGCAAAACACCCGACATTGCTGCCAGAATGTAACATCGCGACATCTCATCAGCCTTAATTCACCGTTTATAATACTCTTTCTCATCTTCAGGAGCATCAGTAGCAGGCTGTTCAGGCTTGGATTCATAAGTGCAAAACTTGTACTCCTCAGCAGTCAACACAATGTCCAAATTTCATTTCCATTCAATATAGTTAGGTCCGGTAAGTTTATTATCCTTAAGTATGGTGAATAGTGGATTAAAGCCCATTTTATCCTGAGAATCATGCATAAAAACATCACATAAATAAGGGTGCATTAATTATTAAGATCTAAATTATTAAAATTTAATGCACTAACATCTAAACACCATAAGCTTCTGGTATGCCACGATGTGTGACATGTATACCACCTAATTTTGTTTAAATGTTACTTCGGTCCTATTACTAAACAATATGCCACGTTGGGGTGGACTATATTATTTTTCATAGCTAAGTGTATACCATCATCAAATCTTAAATTATTCGAAATCTATGGAACTTGGTACGCCACGATGGGTGGCGGGTATACCTTCCAATATTCGTAATTTTGCCTTGAATAGAATACTTCAATTCAATATTCATCAATGGTTTGATTTCCAGGTAGTGGAGGAGTCACATCGGTCACGCTTAAAACCCACAGCCTTACAAGTTCGATGAACCTGTTTTTGACAAAATCGCCCCAAATCAGAAATAAAGAAAATCCGTATTTATTCCTTTCAAAATTTATTAATTTAAGAAGTTTGTTCTAATAATTTCTATAACATTCTAGACACCACAAATTACATGCCACGATGGGTGACGTATATATAATTTATATTCGTCTTTATGTTAAATTACCTACAACCAATAATAGAGACCATGGGATTTAATTTCATATTAATTCCCTCTCCCATTTAGATTTTTTTTTATTAAAATTGAGAAATTTTAAAATTAAATGGGGCCCTATGTTGTTATAATTATGTCTAATCATACATTCAAAATACACACATAATTTTAGCAACATATAACATTTAATTAAAGCAATAAATAAACTTTATGTCCATGTCATCCTAATTAAGTTAAACATGCAATTTTAAAAGAATTACACACATAATTAACGACACACATAATCAATAAATTAAAGCAATAATTAAAATTTAATGGAAAAAATTAAAATAAATTTTCCACTATTATGGCCCTTGAAAAAAAAATCCAGCTCTAAAAAAAAATCAGCCCCAAGCGCGCCCCGACGCCCCCAGCAGCCCCAGCAGCCCCAGCTGCCGCCGCAGCCCCAGCAGCCCCAGCAGTCCGAGCTGCCGCAGCGGCCGCAACGCGCGCGCCTGTTGCTTTTCTGTGAGTTTTGTTTTGATTTTGTTCGATCCAAACATCAACAGCATCCCCTTGTAATCGCACAGCGGAACAAAAATCTACCGGAATTGATTTCCGATCGCACATAACTATTAGAAAATACCCGGAACAATTACAAAAAAAAATAGATCTAATACAAAACTAATTTTGTAAAATCTATTCTAACACGATCAACCCTCGTGTAAATTACAACCACGATTAAACCACGTGGAAACCAAAACAAAAATTAACCACGATTAAACCACGTGGGATCCAAACACATAATTAAAATATACAAGGCCATAATAGTGGATTAACAACCTGCATCAAAACCAATACAAGCAAAACACTATATACACGCATATATAATTACGACATGTACATTATATCATAAAATGTAGAACCCATTACCAGGCTCTTGATACCAATTGTTGGGAACCACGGACTTAGGGTGTTACTACGTTTTATGATAAAGATTATGAAAAGAGGATTACCTTGTTAATGGTTGATTCCACGCTCTTCTATTGTATTCCCAAATTCCCTTGAGCGAAGTGTGGCCTCCGTCTTCTCAAGTTATCCTCTCTTCTTGCTCCTTGGTGGCTACAATATGTTTTCACACAACTCCAAGCAATAAGAGAATAAGAATATATATAGGCTACAATAGGGACCATGGATAATTAGGTTGGGCCTTCTAATTACATCTTGAGCCTAGCCCAATGTAATTAAATATTAATTCAATTCACTAAAGAATTAATATTTGCACTACCTTTCCTAATACCGTAATTTAATTAATTCGGTTCCAATATTATTTGCTTATTAAATTCCCCATGTTTAAAATATCATATGTCCATTAATTAAATAAATTACTGATAATTTATTTAATTAATATCTTTTATCCTTGATCATCCACTCAACCTTTATTTAATTATGCCAGAATAAATTCCACCTGCATGGTTTCACATAATTAAATTTTTTTGAGCTTTCAAGGGGACATCATTAACCCGAATATTATCAGGACATGGATTCCTTCAATAAATAATATCCACCATGTATATAATTCCATCACCCAAAATATAATGATATAATTCAAAAGAATTATTTCATATATAAATCAAAGCATGTAAATAATATACACGTGTCAATTACTATTTCCGGATTAAGAACCTAATCATTAATAATAACATAAAATCTTAGTTCTCCTTCTTAATCAGTATTAAGGGAACAATTCTAAATTTGATCATATTCAATATACACAAAGTATACTAGTATTATTTATTAGTCAATATAAACTAATCTAAATAATACTACAGCCATACCAGTGGATTGTCCAACACCACCTGTGCTGTGAACCTTATTATATTATATAACCGTATTTAACAATCTAATATTCTGTATCCCATTTGATACTAGATTGTTCACAATATATAATATTAGACAACATATAAACATTCAAATAATTCTCAAATAAACTGGCCAGAAATAAATGTACATACTTCAAATAAATATTTTCAGTATACACTAACACTTTCTTCCATATCATTATCAACCATGTCCCCCATACCTTCATCTTCACTTTTGTCTTCAATTTCTTTCTTTTCTTCAGCTTGACTTGACTTTAGCTATTTTTCAAGCTTTGCTTGTGCTCTTTTATCAGCCTTTAGCTTTTTGGCTTCTTCCTTCAACCTTCTAGTTTCTTCCCTCTTGGCTATTGGGAATTTGGGATGTCCTTGCATCACACAAATGCTCTTTCCCTCTCTAAAGATAATAGCCATGTTCCTCCTTTCAACCACATCCTTGGTCTCTTTGTGCTTTATGATACTTCCACCCAAAACCTTGTCTTCATCAGGCTTTGAAAGAGGAAAATCCACTTCTTTCATCTGAGCAAGGCTTAGAGGATTCTTTGTAGAGTCCTTGTTGGATCTGTTGTTGGGCTTGAGAACCATAGGTTTCAGATTCTTGGAAGAAGTCTCTCCAACCTTATTCCTCCTTACTGGCTTGAGCTCCATAATAATTGGTTCCACCTTTATGCTATGCTTCACAGATTGTGATTTAGAAGTTGTAGAACCAAAAATTTGTTGCATCTTTTCATCAATTTTCCTCCTTTGCTCTTTGACTTACAATTCAGCTGCTGCTATCTGGATTAGATCAATTCCATCAAGCTTTCCTTTGATTTTAATAGTTGGAGAAGTGGTGATGGCATGAACTAGCACTTGAGATATTTGAACTGTTGTTGATGGCTCTCCTTCCCCTTCCCCTATATTTCCCCCCTTTTTATTATCATCAAGGGTAGGGGTCAAGCCTTGTGCTTTTGCCAGCTGCATTAGTAGATTTGTCTAAGTTTGTTAATTTTGAAGAATGGTGACCATAGAGTCTTCAATGATCTGAACTCTGTCTTCCAACCTGGCCAACCTCTTGTCAGCATCAGATGCTTTCCTCAGTCTTCCCAACAAATCTTGCATAGTACCATAAGGCATGACTGAATCCAACTTCTCAGAATTGTAGGATTTCAGATCAGCAATGTCCTGCTTGAGTTCATCCATACTGAGATTATGTTTGAAATGTTGCAACTGCAAGAGATGCAGAGAGTCCAGATGAGCTTGAAGAATTGCCTTGGTACCAACATCTGTAGTATCCTGAAGGGCCTTCTGAATAGTCATTCCGTGCCTGACCAAAGTTACACCAAACTCTCCTGGTGTAGATGCCTTTGCCCATGCACAATCAGGTAGATCTGGAACAGAACTTGGGCCTGCTTCTCCCCTTAAGTTCATGCTCTCATCCAAAGAATTAGAGTCATCATCATTAGAATTTACTCCAAATTCTTCAGATGGCTCACCAGCTTGAGAAGGCAGCCTGTTAACAGCAGCTTTGTCTCTGAGAAGAGATTCTGAAGTGTGTATAATGTTTAAAGTATGTTCTGCCTCCACATTGCCCTGAGCAGCCAATAATTGATAGGCGGGAACAGGGTGAGTAAAAGTGTTAGCATCCAAGGAAATGTTATCAATTACAGCTTTGTAATGTTGCTAAAATTGTCTTTCCTTTTCTGCATCATCCACTATCATTGACTCACTAGCAATGGCTGGATCCACCCTTATAGCTTATGTACCTGCCTTTCTCTCATTTTCTCTATTTTCTTACATCAGGGGCTCCCCCTGGCTCACACACACCCTCACACCCTCACCCTCACCTTCTAAGGTGGCACTCCCCTCACTCACTTTTGCCATGCTGGAAGAAATAGCATGTATATGATGACTCTCAACCTCTCCTTTTGCCTGGGAGCAACCCAGCCTCTCACTCAAATTATCACTCTCTTCCCTCAAACCTAAAAGTGATTGTACAGTAACCATGTCCTCTACAGTTGGAATTGTTTCTGTTATATGTGTAGAGACCATCAACGGATAGGGAGTATCCGTTGAAGTGGAAACTGATGGTATCAACGGATAACTGTTGTTAAGCTTATCCGTCGAAGAACAACCACTTGTCAACGGATGAGAGATATCCGTTGAAGAAGGAAAATATGTAGATATTGAAAGTGACATAATTGTTGAATCTATGTGAATTGATTTTAAGTGAGGTGACACAGATTCTTCAACTATATCTGAAAGAATTGGCTGATGATCCAACAAATCATCTAAAAGATGATGATCATCAGGTTTTGAGTGGGGCTCCTCCCTGAGTTTTAATGAGGGAGAATCAGGAATTGATGTGAATATCATATCCACATCCAGAGAGGGTGATGGAGAGTTTGATGATTGGTGTGTTTCTATTATGAGAGAATGGGGTTGTGACTCCACATTTGCTGGAGTCACATCAAGCTGAATTTGAGAAGGCAAAGATACAGGTGGATGTATCTGTGCTGTGTGTGCCCCTTGTGTGGAAACTAGGGTCTTGGCCTTCTTCTTCCTTGAAAAAGCTTTGATTGGTGAATGTGTGGCTTCAGTGTCCCTCCCTCTTTTGTTCTGTGTCCCTGGTTGGGGACTATTTTCAATAGTTGCACCCTTTTGGGAGGATGCAACAAGGGATGTGTTTGACTCCTTTTGAACCACCACAGTCTTTTGAGAGACTGTGGCTTGGCTGGCTGGGGTACCACTCACCTCTCCCACCTTATCCTGGGGGGTTTCTTGATGTTCACCCCTCCCCTCACCACTCACACCCTGTACACTCCCTTCAGGGTTTATGATAGTTGTTACAACTGTTGTCTTTTGAGAGACAACAGAGGTGGTTTTCTTTGGCTTGTGTTTTGAAATTTTAGTTTTGGTGGCTTTGGTAGGAACCTGTTTGGACAAAGACACAGATTCTATTGCCACATTGGAAGGCAAAGAAACAATGGGGTTGGAAATAGTAGGAGTTATAAAAGTGTTTACCTCACTTACCTGTGGTGCATTCATGATTGGCAAATATACCAATGGCACCTGGCTGTTGAGGTTCATTCTCAAAAGGTCTGCAAGGACCCTTTTCTCTTGTGCCCAACATTTGAGTTTATTGTTCTCATTAGATATAACCAATCCTTCAGCAACATGGTTAGCCAATAACATAAAGAATCTAGCATAGTAGATGTTATGTGGTCTATTAGCTTTGTTACCTAATCTGGAACCTAATTCTAGCATGACATAGTTGCTAAAATTAAAGTACCTATTAGAAACTAGCATATAGAGCATATTGACAAGAGATGAAGTTATGGCATCAAAATTGCTAATCTTCTCAGAGAAAACCTTGATAAAGGCATCTCCAAGAAAACTCCATTATTTCCTAAGGCCCTTCCTTCTAATACTACCTAAACTAGCAGAATCAAAAGTATAGCCTATGGAATCTAACATAGCAGATACATCTTTATCAGTGTGTGGTGTCATGGCATTATTCTCAGGCAACTTAAAGCAAGACTGTATATCATCACAGTTAATGCAATAATCCTTACCTTTGAGAGAGAAGGCAATAGTCATATCTGTGGAGTGGAACTCTGCAGTTGTCTAAATCTCCTCAATCACCTCACAATAGATGGTTGGGGCTTCCAGCATTGCATAGCTTAGTTTGTAGTTTTTGATGAAGTCCATCATCTTGTGATAATCAGAATGGGCTTCATTCTTTTCAACCAAGGCTACGAAATTATTCTTTTCATAAACAAATCCAGATTGAGACATAATTTTGACTACTGGTGCCATTGTTGTGAGTAGAGGTTGTAGAGAAAATCTTGAGAATTTTGGGAGAGAAGGAGAATAAAAATTGCAAGAAAGCGTAAAGTGAAAATAAGAATTCGATGGGCTTTTATAATTTCTTGAATTAAAACGTAAATAAAATGATTAAATGATACTTTTAAACAAATTACAGCCATTTAAGAATAAAGAAAACTGTAGAAATTCTGAAAACTGCCTTTAATACAAATACATACAACAGTGTATATCTGTATCAACGGTTAAGTAAAAGAATCAACGGCTGTGACTCACTTAAAGTAACTGATGTGACACTTCAACGGATAAGGTAAATAGTTATTCGTTGATGATCAACACTATTTTATCCGTTGAGGGATAAAATTACCAAAAATGTATTTGTCTTTCAACGGATAATGAACATTCGTTGATAGAACAATTTTGGCTTTCAACGGATAGGGAATATCCGTTGATAGAATAAGTCTTACTTAAAGCCAACTTTGTTCTTGCAGCAAATTCATTTCAGGCTTCAAGGCAGATTATATAGAGGACATAAATTTATGAATAATTAAGCATACCTAGCTCACTTACTAATCTTGTGAATGTTGATTCATCAAGTGGCTTGGTAAATATGTCTGCAATCTGCTTTTCACTTGGAACAAAATGAAGTTCCACTGTACCTTTCATCACATGTTCCCTAATGAAGTGGTACTTGAGGTCAATGTGCTTGGTTCTTGAGTGTTTCACTGGATTTTCAGTAATGGAAATGGCACTTGTGTTGTCACAGAATATAGGAATTTTGTCAACAGTTAGTCCATAGTCAATTAGTTGATTCCTCATCCATAGTATCTATGCACAGTAACTACCGGCAACAATGTACTCAGCTTCAGCTGTTGATGTAGAAACAGAATTTTGCTTCTTGCTGAACCATGACACAAGCTTGTTCCCTAGAAATTGACAGGTGCCAGTTGTGCTTTTCCTGTCTATTTTGCAGCCTGCATAATCTGCATCTGAGTAGCCAATTAGATCAAAACCAGACTCTCTAGGGTACCAAATTCCTAGATTTGGAGTCCCTTTGAGATATCTGAAGATTCTTTTAATAGCCACTAAGTGAGATTCTTTAAGGTCAGCTTGAAATCTAGCACAGAGACATGTAAAAAACATTATATCAGGTCTACTAGCAGTTAAATATAAAAGTGAGCCAACCATGCCTCTATAACTTGAAATGTCCACAAACTTTTCAGCCTTGTTTAATTCAAGCTTGGTGGCAGTGGCCATGGGAGTTTTTGCAGATGAACAATCCATTAAGTCAAACTTCTTTAAAAGATCATAAATATATTTAGTTTGACTAATGAAAATTCCACCACTAACTTGTTTAACTTGTAAACCAAGAAAATAAGTTAGCTCTCCCATCATGCTCATTTCATATTTACTTTGCATTAACTTAGCAAACTTTTTACAAAGCTTATCATCTGTAGATCCAAATATAATATCATCTACATAAATTTGAACAAGTATTGTAGAGCCATTAACATTTCTAAAGAAAAGAGTTTTGTCAACAGTACCTCTTGTGAAGTGATTATCTAGAAGAAATTTTGACAAAGTCTCATACCAGGCTCTAGGTGCTTGCTTTAGTCCATAGAGTGCTTTCAACAGATAATACACATAGTCTGGAAAGTTTGGATCTTCAAATCCTGGAGGTTGGCTTCCATAAACTTCTTCCTCTAATTCCCCATTTAGAAATGCACTCTTGACATCCATTTGATAGACTTTGAAGTTGGCATGGGCTGCATAAGCTAGAAAGATTCTGATGGCTTCAAGTCTGGCAACTGGAGCAAATGTTTCATCAAAATCTATTCCCTCTTGTTGAGAATAGCCTTTAGCAACCAATCTGGCTTTATTCCTTATGAAAAATGCCATTTTCATCCATCTTGTTTCTGAATACCCATTTTGTGTCAATAGAACTCTTGTTCTTTGGCTTGGGTACCAACTTCCATACTTTGTTCCTCTCAAATTGGTTTAGCTCCTCTTGCATTGCTAAAATCCAATCTGGATCCAATAGAGCTTCTTCCACTCTCTTAGGTTCCTCCTGTGATAGAAAGCTACTATACAGACATTCATCTTGAGTAGCCATTCTAGTTTGCACTTTAGATGTAGCATCACTAATGATCAGTTCAAAAGGGTGATTCTTGGTCCATTTCCTTTGAGGTGGTAGATTAGCTCTAGATGAGGTTGCCTCAGTATTGTCATGATGTGTGATAGAATGTTGATTGGTTGAAACTCCCCCTGAGTTGCTGATCCTTTGAAAGGAATTGGGAGCTCTATCAACTGATGAAGTGAATTGATTATCCGTTGACAGACCGTGATCAACGGATGCTTCATTATGAACTTCAACGGATGATGCACTTTGTCTTTCAATGGATGCTGCATTGCTTCTTTCAACGGAAGCTGAATTATGACTTTCAACGGATGCAACATTCTGTGCATTATCCAAAGGCAGATTTTGAATTCTTCTTGAGATGCCTTCTTCATCATTCTCATCTTCACTATCATCACAATATATCTCAATATTGTCAAATTTGAGTCCTTCATGATGTCCCTCATCTGTTAGTCCATCAATCTTTTTATCATCAAACACAACATGCTCAGATTCCATGACAATGTTGGTTCTTAGATTGTAGACCCTATATGATTTTCCAGCAGAATAACCAACAAATATTCCTTCATCAGCCTTTGCATCAAACTTCCATTTGTGATCAGATTGATTCCTTAAGATGTAACATTTGCAACCAAAGACATGCAGAAAGTTTAAAGTTGGTTTTCTTCTCTTGAATAATTGATAGGGAGTCATGCCTTTTGCCTGATTGATTAGAGAAATATTCTGAGTGTAACATGCACAGTTAACAGCCTCAGCCCAAAAGTAAGTTGGGAGTTTTGACTCTTCAAGCATTGTCCTTGCAGCTTCAATTAGTGATCTGTTCTTCCTTTCCACCACACCATTTTGTTGTGGGGTCCTTGGTGCTGAGAACTCATGCATGATCCCATTTTCTTCACAGAACAACTTCATGGTTGAATTCTTGAACTCAGTTCCATTGTCACTCCTAATATTCCTTACTTTGAAATCAGGATGATTGTTGACTTTCTTGATATGATTGATAATGATTTCACTAGCTTCATCCTTTGATCCAAGAAAATAAACCCATGAAAACTTTGAGAAATCATCTACAATCACTAGGCAATATTTTTTCTTTTAAATTGACAATACATTGATTGGTCCAAAAAGATCCATGTGTAGCAGTTGTAATGGTTCATCAATTGCAGATTCAAGCTTCTTACTGAATGATACTTTCTTTTGCTTTCCTTTCTGACAAGCATCACACAGTCCATCCCTTGTGAATTCTACTAGAGGTATTCCTCTAACTAAGTCCTTTTTGACTAGATCATTCATTGTCTTGAAATTCAAATGGGACAGTTTCTTGTGCCATAGCCAACTTTCAACTGAGCTTGCTATGCTGAGAAGACAAGTAATAGATTCTGCATCTGTAGAGTTGAAGTCAGCTAAATACACATTCCCTTTTCTAACTCCAGTTAGAACCACTTTATTGTCCTTCTTACTTGTGACAATACAGGCTTCAGAATTGAAGGAAACAGTATTCCCTCTGTCACATAGTTGACTGATGCTCAATAAGTTGTGTTTGAGACCATCAACCAATGCAACTTCATCAATGATGACATTTTCTTTTGAAATCAAGCCATACCCCATAGTGAATCCTTTGTTGTCATCTCCAAAGGTTATGCTAGGGCCAGCTCTCTCCTTAAACTCTGTGAGCAGGGTGAAATCTCCTATCATGTGTCTTGAACAGCCACTGTCCAAGTACCATAGATTCCTTCTTTTTCCCTGCACATAACAAAATCAATCAAGTTGATTTTGGTACCCAAGTTTCCTTGGGTCCAGCCTTGTTAGTCTTTTTCCTAGACTTCATTCCTCCCGCATCTTTTGACTTAGGTAACTTTGGGTCAACCTTGATCTCAGATGAGGTTGGTTGAAGTGTAGGGTTAGTCACAGAATCATTTAGCACATTTGATTGAATTTGATAAGGCATAGATTGTGCAAACATGTTATTCCACATAGGCATATTGTATGGCATTTGAGGCATACTAAATGCAGTAAAATAAGGATTATTAATATATGGCATGTTTGCAAAATGTGCATGGGGATTCTGATGAGACATAACAGGCATAGCATGCAGAGGTGACATAGACATGTTAGGCATGGAGGGATTTGAAGGCATGGGAGCATTTTTAACAGATTTGCAATTATCAGATAGGTGATTAACACTTTTACAATGCACACAGCTTTTTCTAGGAGCATACCTATCAGGTGTGTAATTGTTATGTTTACCTTCCCATTTCTTTTAGATTTTCTTTTAGTTTCTTTCTTATCCTCAACCAACTTAAGCCTATTTTTCAGCTGATCTAAATTCATGTGTCCTATATTCACCTTACTGGCATCTTTGGATGTGCTAGCTCCTTCTTTGATAAAGTTCTTGAAAGTTGAATCATCCTTCTTATTGAGATTTTTATTTTTAAAATTACTTGCCTGTTTTAATTGATGAGCCTTCAACGGATGCTCTTTTTCTTCCTTAAAGGATAACTTTCATCATCCATTGATTCCACATCCGTTGACAATCCATCAATTAATTCTAACTCCTTTTTGTTTTTCTTCCACGCATCCTCACAGAATGATTCAATTCCCCGAACCTTGGCAATCTGAACACTAACATCCCTAGATGTTTTCCAGGCCTTGATTACCTCTTGCTCACTTTCTAACTGTTTAGAAAGAATTTCTACTTTCTTAACAGCTTCTCCTAGTTCACTCTCAACAGTCAAGCATCTAAGTTTAATCTTTTCAAGCTCAATTACCTGATCTTCTAACACAGCATTCATATCACTTAAAAATACATTATTCTCTTTGATCCTAGTGTTTTCTTTAGCTAGTGATTTAAGGGAAACTCGCAAATGATATAATTCATTGGTCATATCATTTATGGCTTCATTGCATTCATTTTTAGAAAGCTGAGAGAGATCCGTAGTAATTACCTGGTTGCTTGATGAACTAGTTTCATTTTCATCAGAATTAGCCATCAAGGCTAGGTTGACATATTCCATATCATCATCTTCATTGACTCCATCTGCTGCCCAATCATCTTGAGTGAGAAAAGCTCTTTCCTTTTGTTTGAGCAAATCAAAATACTTCTTTTTGTAATCAACTTGCTCAAATTTCTTCTTATCAGAGGTTGGCTTCCTACACTCACTTGCAAAGTGTCCACTAATGCCAATGTTATAACATTTGAACTTGGATTTGTCCACCATGTTTTTGTTTGGCTTAGTAAATTTTGTATTTTTTCTGAACTTCATCTTTGCAAACCTCCTGGACAGAAAAGCCAGATGTTCATCAACATCATCAAAGTCATCCTGACTGGAATTGGTTTCATCCTCAGCTACTTGCTCTTTACCCTTGCTTGATTCTGATTTGCTTGTGCCAATTTTGAGACTTGGCATTGTCTTCTCCTCATTCCTGGCTCCAACCTTCTCACTGTCAGCTACAAGTGCAACTGATCCTCCTTTTCTCTTTCCCTTTTCCAACAGCTCATCTTGCTCCATCTCAAGTTCATATGTCTTCAAAATTCCATATAATCTTTCAAGTATGAAGTCCTTATAATCTTGAGAATTTCTTAGAGAAACAGTCATAGGCTTCCATTCCTTTGGTAGAGACCTTAGAAATTTTAAATTGGAGTCCTTGACTTGGTACATTCTGCCATACAGCTTCAATCAATTCAACAGTTTCTGAAATCTGTTGAAGGTATCATTCAATGATTCTCCTTCTTCAAAATGAAAATATTCATACTGTTTAATGAGAAGCTGTATTTTGTTTTCTCTAACTTGCTCAGTGCCTTCACAGATAAGCTGCACAGTATCCCAAATTTCCTTAGCAGTTTGGCTGTTAATGACATTCTCAAACATATCTTGATCTAGGCCATTAAACAGAATGTTCATGGCTTTCTTGTCCTTGTGAACCTCTTCAATATCTTCAACAGTCCATTCTGCTTTTGGCTTGGGAATAGACTGTCCAACAGCAACTGTTGCAGTAGCAGCCGTGGCCACCTTGTGAGGGATGTGAGGACCATTTTCAATACAGTTGATGTAGCTTTCATCTTAAGAGAGAAGATGTAAATGCATCTTCACTTTCCAGTGATGATAGTTATCTCTTTCCAAGATTGGAATCTTTACACCAATATCCTTCTTACTCATGATGTTAGCAGAATAGATCTTTAAACTCTTTGTATATTAAGAGCTTGCTCTGATACCAATTGTTATTCCCAGTGGACTAAAAATGAGATTTACAGAAGGGGGTTGAATGTAAATCTCAAAACTTTTTCAAGTTTTGAGTAGTTTCTAAGGCTAAGTGTTTTCGTGAGCAGATGTGTGTGAATGGCTTGAAGCTAATACAGACAGATATATATTCAAACACAAATGTAGAGAACACAAAGAACTTAAAAACTTTTCTGGTGGATTTGTTGTTCCACCAGAGATGTGTTATTTCAGAAAATCCGTGATTCAAAGAATTAAATCACAACTGCTTCCTAGTACAAACTAGATGATTTTCTCTCTGGATTTTTCTAAACAGCTCTGGAAAATTCACATCTAATTACTAGCTGCTACTTGGTTTATATACCACCAATTTTACAAGTGAAGACAAAACTGTAAAATACAATTAAAAAGGCTCTTCACATGTTTCTTCGTCATTTCTCTATTCAATGCAATTTAGGCTTAGCTGTTAATCTTTGAATACTTCCTTGTTTGCACCAGAATGGAAATGCTGCATTTTCTTGATTCTTCCTAGAGGCTTCCACATTCTAGTTTGTCTCTGTCAACCCATGTGCCTCTGTCAGCTTATGAATTGTCACTATCAACTGCTAATGAACTAAGCATCCGTTGAAGCTTTCATCCGTTGATGCCTTATCCGTTGAGGCTTTATCCGTTGAAGCTTTATCCGTTGATGCATTAGCAGTTGAAGTCTTTATCCGTTGAAGCACTTATCCGTTGATGGATATTATCCGTTGAAGCTTTAGAGACATCCGTTGAAGCTTTGATTCTTATCCGTTGAAGGTCTTCAATATCAGTTGATACTTCCTCACTTATACAAAATTACAAGGCATGAAATATTTACAATTAGCTATCCTATTTGCATATCCACTAGTAGTCAACATGACTGATAATTTCCTACAACATCTAAGAATTACAACTTGAATCCAGAGAATGAAATGTGCTACAATACTAAACTTATTGCTAAGTAAAGCTACTCCTTCAACGGATAGCCAAGATGGTCTTATCCGTTAAGGCTAAAAACACTAGATTTCTACTTAAGTGTTTTGTATAACTTATCATCAAACTAATACACATATTCCTAACACTTCTTTATCAAATCAGCTTTACATGGAGCTTGTTGAGGTGCATGTCCTGATGGACCAGCTGCATCAGCATCTGCATCTGCATCAGCTTCACCAGTAAGTGCAGCATTATCAGCATCAGAACTTACAGAGCCTACAACATCAGCATCCTCTGATAGAACAACAGTATGTGAGGCTATAGAGACTTCAACATCATCCTCTAAGTTCTGATCTGCAACTAAGTTCTGATCAACAAACAAATCTTGATGCCCACCTTCAATCTGATTTTCATCATCCAGATTCAGAATTGGTGTGGTTGGAATATTTTCATTGAAATCAGCATCTAGAATTGGTGTTGTTGGTGGAGTGAGTTGAGTTGGTGGAGCTTCCAAGTATAGTTAAGGCAAAATTTAATGGGTACGGTAAATAAGTAATAATTACTTTGCACGTTCAGTTTTAAAAAAAAACTGTTCCCACTAAACAAATGATTATGACTGCTTTATCTCACATAAACCAATATTCTGTAAAAATATGACCGTTCAAGTAATGACTAAAAATAAACCAAGTAGATAAATACTGCCACGTCAGCATCAGAACTTGATTATTATCAGGATTTAAAAGTCATCAGAATATGGCTCCTTAACTCGAAAAGTGAATGTTTATTCCTATAATTCTTTACACAAATACTGATATGGGTACATCAGAACTTAATCATCAGAACTTCCATCAGAATTTGTCCTCAGAATTTTTGCAACTGACACTTAAACTGTTCATCTAAAACAACATTGATCACCACAGTAATTTTCATCATTCATATGAAGTGTATGTGTGTGCAATAAGCTAAATATCAGACAAAGAGTAAAGTCTGATTCACTTCAGTACATCTTAGAAATAAGGCATAGCAAAGAACTTTGCTTAAAATCTGTCATTACTCTGAATCTACTATAGAATGAGTTCATGCATGAGTCCACCTCAACTGTTTTGTGCTCATTTTATGCATCTTTTGAAATTCCTTTTTACAGTGGCTTCTCAGTGTAAGTGAGTCACAACTGCTTATCAGAATTTATGCTATTATTAGAGTATTTTTCCAGTAATCAAAGAATGTGAAAAGTCACCAAGAAAATTTTATTTTGCTTTTCTAATGCATATTACTTAATACCAGCAATGCACTTGGGTCTTCCCTTCCACATTTTTACTCTAGATCTCAAAGAAGTACCTGATATTTATTTCTTTCCTTTTTCCTTTTCTTTTGATAAGTGAGGTTTATCAGCACTTAATACATCAATCCGATTTACTAACATCAGAACTTAACAAATAAGACGCACTATTCTAGTTTTTGACTTAGTAATAAGATACACAAAGTAAACTTCAACTAAGCTCAATATCAGAATTTGCTTGTGTTAAAAGATTTCCACATAAACAATTACTTCAAATATGGGATTATTAGTATATTAAAGACTACTAGGTCAGCATCTAGCATAGTTATCCTCATTGGATTAAATGGTTACAGAAACATTCATATCACTATCAGAGTTTAGAAATTCACATCAGACAACAATCAACACTTAAAAATTTCAAATTAAACACAGAATATACAAAGATAGTAATATCTGTAATTACTGATCATAAAGTCTGATGTATTAGAACATAAACTAAGCATATTTAGAAAAAGAACCTGAAACCATTCCAAGTTCATTTACCAATCTTGTAAAAGTAGCTTCACACAGTGGTTTTGTGAAGATATATGCTAGTTGTTGATGTTGGAACAACATGCAATTCCACTGTACCTTCATCCACATGTTCCCTTATAAAGTGGTACCTAATGCTGATGTGCTTTGTCATTGAGTGTTGAACTGGATTACCTGTCATAGCAATAGCACTTTGATTATCACAGTAAATAGGGATTTTAGAATATGTTAACCCATAATCCAGTAACTCATCCAAAGAATCTATGTACAACAGCTTCCTGCAGCAATGTACTCAGCTTCTGCAGTTGATGTGGAAATTGACTTCTGTTTCTTGCTAAACCAAGAAACCAATCTGCCTCCAAGAAATTGGCAGCTTCCATTTGTGCTTTTCCTGTCAATTTTGCATCCTACAAAATCTGCTTCTGAGTAACCTATTAGCTTAAAGTCTGATTCTCTAGGATACCACAATCCCAGATCAGTTGTACCCTTAAGGTACTTGAAAATTCTTTTCACAGCTGTTAAGCGAGGTTCTCTTGGATCTGCTTGAAATCTTTCACAAAGACAGGTAGAATACATGATATCAGGTCTACTTGCAGTTAGAAAGAAGAGTGAGCCAATCATACCTCTGTAATTAGTAATATCTACTGATGTACAAGTATCTTTATCCAATTTTGTTGCAGTGGTCATAGGAGTGGATGCACTTGAACAATCTTGCAATCCAAATTTCTTCAACAAATTTCTGGTGTACTTAGATTGACAAATAAAAGTTCCTTCTTCATTCTTCTTGACTTGAAGGCCCAGAAAATAGCTAAGTTCTCCCATCATTCTCATTTGATATCTTGACTCCATTAGCTTGGCAAACCTTTTACAAAGTCTGTCATTTGTAGAACCAAAAATGATATCATCAACATATATCTGCACCAAAAGTAAGTCCTTTCAGTCCTTTCCATGGTTGATATAGAACAATGTTTTGTCAATAGTCCCTCTGTTAAATCCACTTTCAAGAAGAAACTGAGCTAATGTCTCATACCATGCTCTTGGAGCTTGCTTAAGGCCATAAAGTGCTTTATCAAGTCTGTAGACATGATTAGGAAATTTTGAATCTACAAAACCTGGAGGTTGTTCAACATATACTTCTTCTTCCAATTCTCCATTAAGAAAAGCACTTTTTACATCCATTTGAAAGACTGTAAACTTTTTGTGAGCAGCATAAGCCAAAAATATCCTTATGGCTTCCAATCTAGCAACTGGTGCAAATGTTTCATCATAATCAATTCCCTCATGTTGAGAATATCCTTTTGCAACCAGCATTGCTTTATTCCTTGTAATTATGCCATCACTATCAGTTTTATTTCTGAACACCCACTTTGTATCAACAACAGATCTGTTCTTTGGTCTTGGCACCAGGGTCCAGACTTTATTTCTTTCAAATTCATTTAACTCTTCCTGCATTGCTTGCACCCAATCAGCATCTTGAAGAGCTTCTTCCACTTTCTTTGGTTCAGTCTGAGAAAGAAAAGAGTGATAGAGACATTCATTTGATGTTGCTATTCCAGTTTGTATACCTGCTTCAGGATCTCCAATAATCAAGTCAGGTGTATGTGCTTTAGTCCACTTCCTTGCAGATGGAAGGTTATCTCTAGAACCAGATGCTCCCCCATGATCCATGTTGTCTCCATCAACATTGTCTGATGCACCCCCTGAAATTATGATCTCTGAGTTGGATCCTTCAGAATTTGAGTTTGCAGAATTATCAGAACTTGAGTTTCCAGAATTATCGGAACTTGGCTCATCAGAACTTAATGAATCAGAACTTGAAGAGCATGTTCTAGATTCTGATGCTTCTTGAGATGTGGTTGGATCTTCTATATGCTCCCCCTACACAGGTGCATTTTCCTTTGGCGTAGTTACCACAGTTTCAATGACATTAGAGTTCAATCCATCAGAATTTGCAGTATTAGGATTTAGATTGTCAGGATTTAGACTGTCAGGATTTACAGAATCAAAGTTTAAAACTTCATTCTTAAATCTCAGCTGATCATGATCATTGAAATCTTCAAGTCTAGTAATCTTCTTATCATCAAAAGAGACATTGATAGATTCCATGACAACCCTTGTTCTTAAATTGTAGACTCTGAAGGCTTTTGTAGAAAGTGGATATCCAACAAAAATTGCTTCATCAGCTTTTAAAATAAATTTGGATAGTTGTTCAGGATGAGTCTTAAGAACAAAACACTTGCATCCAAATACATGAAAATACTTCATATTTCGCTTCTTTTTCTTCACCATCTCATATGTTGTCTTTTCATGCTTGTTGATAAGTGTTGCATTCTGAGTAAAACCAGCAGTCTGCACAGCTTCAGCCCAAAAATAGGTTGGTAACTTTGCTTCATCAAGCATAGTTTGTGCAGCTTCAATAAGATTTCTATTCTTTCTTTCAACAACTCCATTTTGCTATGGAGTTCCAGGAGAAGAAAATTCCTGCTTGATTCCATGGTCTTTGCAGAACTCTTCCATACTAAAATTCTTGAACTCAGTGCCACTATCACTTCTTATGATTTTCACTGAGTCTTTAACCACTTTATCCAGTTGTTTGACATGATCAATCAAGATAGATGCAGTTTCACTTTTTATGTGACATGATTAATCAGTTGTATCTGGTGAACTCATCTATTATGACCATAGCATATTTCTTCTTTGCAATAGACATGACATTCACTGGACCAAATAGATCAACATGTAGTAGGTGATAAGGCTCAAGAATTGAAGATTCAGTCTTGCTCTTGAATGAATATTTTCTTTGTTTTTACCTTTTGACAGGAATCACAAAGGCCATCAGGAGCAAATACTGATTTTGGCAATCCTCTCACAAGATCTTTCTTGAATAGTTCATTTATATTGTTGAAATTTAAATGAGAGAGTTTCTTGAGCCAATTCCAACTTTCTTCAATTGATGCTCTACTTAACAGACAGATTGCAGAACCATCAGTACTTGTTAAAAGCTTGGCTTCATAAATGTTACCATTCCTGTATCCTTTCAGAACAACTTTGCCTGTAGATTTGCTTACAACTTCACAGTGTTCTTCAAAGAAATCCACATGATAACCTCAGTCACAGATTTGACTAACCCTCAGCAAATTGTGTTTAAGTCTTAGAGCTACTTTTTCAATGATGACATTCCCAAGATTGATATTTCCATATCCCGGAGTTTTTCCCATGTTGCCATCTCCATCAGAAACACCTGTTGTGCCAGCTTTCTCCACAAAGTCTGATAACAGGGCTTGATTTCCTGTCATATGTCCTGAACATCCACTGTCCAGAACTAGGATGTTTTTCCTGTTACCCTGCAATCACAAAGACCACTAATGATTAGTTTTAAGGACCTAGACTTGATTGGATCCTTTGGCCTTATTAAGTTTGTTAACATTTGCAGCGGATTTAGCATCAGAGTTTATGTTAACAGTTTTCTTATCAGAATTTGCAATATAAGACTTTGCATCAAAACTTACACTGGAAGGAATAATACTAAATTTCTTTAAAGAAGGTTTTATTTGATAATAATCATAGTACAAACTATGATATTCCTTACAAGTATAAATGGAATGCCATAAACTACCACAATGAAAATAAGGATTTTGTGGTCTATATCTACCAGACTGACTCTTAACTCCTGATTTTGAAGGTAAGGAGTTTATGTTCTTATTCTTCCTGCAAAAAGAAGCCTTATGGTTAGAATTTCCACAATTATAACATTTCTTTCTAGGAGCATTAGGTTTGGACTTATAATCATTGCTTTTATTAACACCTACCTTTCCATTCCTATTTTTTCTAGGTGGTTTTACCTTGTTCACATTTTTAACATCTTTCAGCTTATGCTTAAGCTGCTTCTTTGTCATTAAGCCTATGTTAACTTCAGTTGGCTTATCCTGTTTTGGTTTGTCAGAAGTTAATTTCTCTTTAACTTCTGATTTATCAATATCAGACTTTACAGCTACAAACTTAACAGGAATTACCTTTGGCTTTTGTTTAACAACTATAGGCTCATTTTCTACAGTTCCTTTATTATTCTTATCATCTCCATAACCAAAGCCCTCTTTCCAGTTTCCACTACTTAACAAATTCTGAGTTGTCCTGCTAGAGTTAGTCCAAGTCCTGATAATCTCTCTTTCCTTTTCTAACTCAGTTTTTAGAGATTAATTCATTTTAAGCACTTCATCTCTAACATAGAAAGCATCATCTCTATCTTTCGGAGTTTGATGGAACATAACTAACTCTTTTTCTAAATAGTCATTTCTCTTTTTATAAGCAAGATTTTTGGAAGTTAATCTTTCACATGTTAAAGTTTGATCTCTATAACTAATGAACATGGTTTTAAGATATCTTCTCAACTCAGTAATATCATCAGTATGAAAAGCGTAGGTTGCTTGAGGTACCTTTAACTCAGCAGCTTCAGAGCTGCTATCAACATTTGCCATCAAGGCATAGTTCACCTTACTTTCAGAATCTAAAGTGTCTGTCCAGCTTTTCTTCTTTGTGACAAGAGCCTTGCCTTTGTCACTCTTCACTTTCTTGCAATCAGGAGATATGTGGCATTTCTCACCACAGTTGTAGCATTTGACATTTGAGTAATCTCCTCTGTCAGACTTTCCTCCTTTGCCTTCAGATTTTCTGAAACCTTTCTTATCAGAACTTGTACCTTTCCTGGAAAACTTCTTTCCCCTTCTGAATTTCCTGTATGCAATCTTTGTGATTCCTTTCATCATAAGAGCACACAGCTTCATCATCTCTTCATCAGGGTCCATCTCAGATAGACTTTCAGTTTCTGAATCCTCATCACTATCAGGACTTGATGACTCAGTATCAGACTTTGTGATGAGAGCCTTTCCTTTGCCTTTCTTTGAGACAGCCACTTTAGGGGATTCCTCCTCAGCCTTAAGAGCAACTGTCCTTGACTTTCTCTCATGCCTCTTGCTTCTTTGATCCATCTCAAGTTCATAAGTCTTGAGCATACCATAAATTTCATCAAGATTAGTTTCATCAAGAACATAGTTGTCTCTTATAGTTGTGGCCTTCAAATCCCAACTGTTAGGAAGAGCTAAAAGGAATTTGAGATTAGTATCTTCAAGATCATATTCCTTATCCACCAGTGACAGATCATTCAAGAATTTGACAACTCTATCATATATACCAGTCAATGATTCATCAGGTTTTGAGTCAAAGTGCTCATACTCTTGAGTGAGTATAGTCCTCATATTCTTCTTAATTAAATCAGTTCCCTGATATCTTGTCTCCAAGGCATCCCATATCTCTTTTGCAGTTTTGCAGTTAATTACCCTGCTTGACATGACATTATCAATGGCACTGTGCAACAAATGTCTTACCTTTGCATCCTTTGCAATAGATGAGATATCTTCAGCTGTATATTCACTTTTCTCCTTTGGTATAGTTTGTGCTGGCTGATCTGCAACTACAACAGAGAGCTTGGTTGGCTTGTGTGGTCCTTCATTAATTCTATCAAGGTATTCTGGATCTTTAGCTTCCAGAAACATAGAGATCCTCACCTTCCAAATGGAATACTCAGAAGGTTTCAGTATGGGAACCCTTATAGTCTCATATCGATTGTGGATTTGAGTCTTTGGAGTTTCTTCAGTTTTGGTGGGCTTTTTTGGAGTTTGTACTTCTTCAGACATGATTGTTTTTGGATCTTTACTGCATGTATGTTAACAGATAGCTCTGATACCACTTGTTAGGTCACACACACTGTAGAAGGGGGTTGAATACATTGTTTACTATAATCAAATCGAATATAAGAACTCAAGTAACAGAAAACAGATTTTATTCAACACAATAAACTCTGTTACAAAGAACTGTCCTCTCTCAGTGATGAACAAATTCTCACAAGAGCTGCTAGGGTTACAATAAATAATAAACTCGATTATGATAACACATATAGTGTAAACCCTATGTCTGTGTTTATATAATACACAGTTACAAGATAAACTTCTAACTGATATCGAATACAATCCTGCTTCCTAATATATATCAATCAGTTATCTTTTCTTCCAAGTATTCTATTCTTCATAGAATTCTTCTTCATACATATCTCTTCTTATGTTTGTCTTGATCTTCTTTCCTTTCAATCAGCCGCCTTCCTTATCTAAAAGCCTCCTTAAGTTCTGATATTATCTCCTGATAACTTAAGTTCTGACAACTTAAGTTCTGATATCTTAAGTCCTGACTTCAGTATAAGTACTGATTTCCAGTTAAGTACTGATTTGTCCTGTTAAGTAAGATCTGAAAACTAAACACAAATCATATTAGACATGATATCACAAATATATCTAACAGATCCCTCAAACGATTAATAAAAATGAGAGTTAAGCGAACTGTAAAACAAATAAGCAACCAAGAATCAAGCTTGTACAAGAAGCCAGGGATTATGACATCATCAAACCACAAGATGAAGACATGTGGCATGGAAGTGACATATGGATGATGAGATAAGCATGGTTAATTAGATATTTGTCAAGAATGAATTGTGTCCATGTAACATCCGGGATATCGCGTGTAATTACTTTTATCAATAAATAATTTTTATATGATTATTATGTGATTTTTGGTGAATTATCTAATGATTGGTGTGGATAAGTGAATGTTTATATGTGATACAATATAAGTATGTTAATTTTATTATGACCAGAATAAAATATAGATAATTACGGTATCTTTCTGGTAATTTTTGGGCTGTTATATGATTTTATATTGATTTATGAATTTATTTATTATTTTCTGAATAATTACAAAATAATTTTATAAAGCCGGGAATCGTCCGACTTCAACCGTTTTTACGTTTTTACCACCCGAAACTCTTCCGAAAACTCCTTCCTAACCTAATCTGGTAATTCCGGACATTTTCCGTGTTTTGACTTTTTCGATCCGGATTACGGTTTGACCTGTGCGCGGCCCGACGCAAGATTTTCGATACGATAATCATTTCGGTGAATCAACAAAACCCGTATTCTCTAAAGACGGGATATTATTACGTTATTCTCATATATAGTGTTTTATAAGAAGCCCGGTTTAAATAATTATCCAATACAGGTATCAAATCGGATCATTTTTTAGTTACTTAGCGGCTAAGTAACTAATTTAATGATCCAAAATGATCCAAAACGAACCAATATTCCAAAAATATATATAGCCCTTTTATCATTTCATTTTATTCGTATAATCACAATCAGTCAGTAAAACCCCGTTAAATACAGAGAAAATGTCGAATTAATATCGCGTTCTTGAGAATCAAACGCACGAACGAAGGCGTTATCGAACTCCGATTCAGGCGTGTAATATATCAAAACGAAGCTCTCGAAATCTTCTTTCTGAATCAACCATTTGTTTTTGCCCAGAAATCAAGGTATTTTTCTGATTTAATTATTTTATTTCATATTAAATATGGATTAAATTATGGATTTGTTCTTGATATTTTTGATATGATTTGATGGCATAATCATGTAGATAATAATTTTCTGGTTAATTTGATATGTTATATGTCAAAAACTGAGTTCAATAACATGGTTAAATTTGAGTTTGATTTCGGATTATAAAATTAGGGTTTTAATACTTTGAATGTTCTTGATTCGATTTGGGTATTTCGTTTTGGTTGATTCTGGGTTTGATTAAGTTGTATCAGCTGATAGATCGTTTAAAAATAAGTCGAATCATGTATTTAGTTTCTTCGTTGGCTGCCGGAATCGACCCGCCGGAAAAGCTCGAAGCTTCACCGGCATTAATGGCAATTTCGCCGGCGTCTCGGTTTCAGGCGTGATTTACTTCTGTTCTTACCGTAATTGGATTGCTGTTGAGTTGTTAAACGAAACCCAGTCAACCACGAACATGTTAGTGTTGTTTGGCTGATGTTCAGAGCTCACCGGAAAATCCCTGGCGGCCGGATTCTGGAATGGGGGTGGCGGGTCGAATGGGTTCTTCGTGACCCATTTAGCTGACCCGTTTAACCCGGTTTTGATTCTCTGAAATTCTATTTCCAAACCTGAATTCTGTTTCTGGTTTTTTTATATAAAGATTATTCTAAAATTCTATTTATTTCAAAAAAAAATCGTTTTTAATTTCTAAAAATCTATATTTAATTTTGAAAAATTATTTTTAATTCTAAAATAAATCTTAATTATTTAATTAATTAATTTTAGTTGATAATTAATTATTTAATTAGTTAATTAATTTAAATATTAATTGATTAATTAGTTTAATTAGTTATTAATTAATTTTAATTGATTATTTATTTGGATTTAATTATTTAAAATTGATTTATAAATTTCGAAAAGTAGTTTCGAGGTTTAAAATATTATTTTAAATTATTTTCGAAGCTCGATAATTATTATATAATTATTTTAAAGTCAAATTTTGGTGTTTGAACCCTATTATTCAATTATAAATGATTCAGAGTCCAATTTTTATTCCGAAAAATGTTCAAAAAATCGTATTAAATACCTAGAAGATCATTTTAACCCCGAATATTTTTTTAAAAATTATTTTGATCGAATATCTTGCATGCTATGTGATACGTGCTATCTGATTGATGTGTTATATGCCTATACGGTTATTGTTTGACTATTTTAGTCATAACCTTTAATCCATAAATCGGATTTGGGTAAAACGAAGGGTAGACAAAAGCTTATGACGTCTATGTGACGATTATAATGATATGAGATTGAGTATAGATAGATACCTGTGATGCCTAGCAGAGTAAGCGAGGCATAGAAAAGAAGGCCCGTGATCAGTAAATAGAACTGAAGTGTAGAAAAAGAAAGCAAATGAATGATGAATAAAAGCAAGGCATATAAAAAGAGGGAAAGTGATGGAAAAGTAAAATTTTTAGATGGTACAAGTAAAGTTGTAAATCATCGGTGATACGGCGAGTACTTCTGAACCTTTCTTCAAGATATATTGTAAATATTTTCGAACTGTTTCATAACATGTCGCTATTATTCAAAATAACTCTTATTTTATATTGCAAGTGCTTTAAACTATTTAACCTTGAACCCTGATTCTTCTTGATCTTGAGCCATAAGCCTTGTTTGTTAGGTCACACATACTGTAGAAGGGGGTTGAATACAATGTTTACTACAATCAAATCGAATTAAAGAACATAAGTAACAAAACAAAAATTTTATTCAACACAATAAACTTTGTTACAATCTGGAACTGTCCTCTCTTAGTGATGAACAAATTATCACGAGAGCTGCTAGGGTTACAACGAATAATAACTTCGATAATTATAACACATATAGTATAAACCATATGCCTGTGTTTATATACTACACAGTTATAAGATAATCTTCTAATTGATATTAAATATAATTCTGCTTCCTAAAATATATCAATCAGTTATCTTTTCTTCCAAGTATTCTATTCTTCATAGAATTCTTTCTTCATGCATATCTCTTCTTTTATTTGTCTTGATCTTCTTTCCTTTCAATCAGCCGCCTTCCTTATACGAAAGTCTCCTTAAGTCCGGATATTATCTCCTGATAAATATCTCCTGATAACTTAAGTTCTGATAACTTAAGTTCTGATATCTTAAGTCCTGACAACTTAAGTTCTGATATCTTAAGTCCTGACTTTAGTATAAGTACTGATTTCCAGTTAAGTACTGATTTGTCCTTTTAAGTAAGATCTGAAAACTAAACATAAATCATATTTGATATGACATCATAAATATATCTAACAATCTCCCCCAACTTGTAAATTAGCATAATATACAAGTTCAACAGATTATTTGATGATGTCAAGAACATTAAGTACAAATGTATGAGAATTTGACTAGATAACTGCAACTTACAGTCCTTTCAGCTTTACCATCCTTAAGATCTGATATCAGCTTCAGTCTGTATACACTTCAGAATTTAAGCAGTTGTAGATCTTCGACTTGGCTTCAATTTCTGATCTCTTTAATGTCAGGAGTTTTTCTGAGATAGTTCTTCAAAAGACATCTCTCAGCATATTCAAGTTCATTAACCATCCTCCTTTTAGCATTTTTCAATTCAGCTGTATCTTCACCAGTTTGAAAAATAGCAGCCCTGAGATCATTTATTTTAGCTTTCCTTATGTCCTGATCTAGTCTGATCAGATATGCCTTGTCAGGCTCTAGATTGAATTCCACAGCCTTATAGCCCAGAAAAGTAGTTATGATCTTAGCAGTGTTAGGCTTCATTTCAACAATATCACTTTTGTGATCTCTGTACGTGGGACAATATGGGCTGTCATACTTTACAGAGTAAAGCTTCTCTGTCATTGAATTTGTGACTTTAAATAACCGGCAACACCATCTGTTAATCTATTTTTCACTTGAAGTAAGAATAGAACATGTTCTAGTTCATCAAAATACTTCAATGGAATAGCATTTTTCCAAATCTGAAATACCCTACCATTTGTCATAAAATATAACATGATGTGTTCTTTCAAAACCGAATGGTAAACCATTTGTACAGATTCAAGTTGATTCAATCTTTCAGGAGTTGCTCCTACTCCTGGTTCACTTAAAGAAGTTGGATCATTGGTAGTGTTGTGTATTCTCCTTTCATCAGAACTACCCAATCCAGATTTATCTCTTGCTTCCTTTCCTGTAACAACTCTTGCTTCAAAACCAGTTGATGTAGTCTTCAAAGGTTGAGTCTGTTGAGCTTTGGTGAATCCTGGTAGAAGTATCTTTGACGGTTTAACATGAACAATGTCAGAGGTTTCCTTTTCCTTAACTTCTGATATCAAGTCAACTTGAGCTATGTCAGAGGTTGCTTGCTTCACTGTCATATTAGAGTTTACTAAGTCTTGACTCTGAACAACATGAGCCATGTCACAGGTTGTTTGAGAAATCTTCTTTTGTAACAGAGTAAGACTAGTATCTTCATCATCAATTATTTCTTCATCCATGACCGACATATAAACCTTGACATGTTCATCAACTTTTTCTTTGCCCTTGGACCTTGAATCTATTTCCAGTTGTGATTTGGCTTTGGTTGCCTCAGAATTTGTTCTTTCCTTTATCACAACACCCTTAGGCTTTGGAAATTTATTTTCAACAATAGAAGCTTTAGATTTTGTCTTGACACTTTCTTCTTTGAGTCTAACTTCTTCTTTTATTAGACTCTCAAAGTCCATTCCTGGATTTTCTTTAAGAAATAATTCCTTTGAAATTTCTTCATCAAGTTCCAGATGTTCACCAGAACTTATCCTTTTACCAGTATCAGAACTTATTCTTCTCCCAGTATCAGAATTTGTTCCTTGACTTGAAGTTCTAGCTTTACTTGATGAAAATCCTTTGCCTTGAATTTGACCTCTACCCTTATCAGAGTTTCCCTGGTCATCATTTCCATCATCTTTTCCCTTCAGTGTCTGAATAGATTTGCATTTGCACTTAATCACTTTCTCCCCCTTTTTGGCATCAGCGGGTAAAAGAAGAGAGACAAGCAATTCTACTGAGGATTGGATCTCATTGAGTTTAGTTTGCTGAGAAGCTTCATTCTTTAGAACTTCATCAATATGAGTTTGTTGCTTCTCCTGAGTTTTCTCAATGTAGGCAATTCTGTCAAAGGCTGGCTTGAAAAATCTGTTCTTTTCAAGTTTCACATTCATATCTTGTTGGATCAAGGTTTCTTGAATTTTGTTCACCTTGGCATGAGTTGTTGAGTGTAGACCTTGAAGGTGCCTAGTACTCAATGTAGTAACTCTCAGCTGTGCCTTAAAATCATCATTTATCAGTATTTCATCAGCTTTTGCTAGATGCTCAGCAAAAATATTTTCAGAAGGAACAAAACTAATTATGTTCCATTCCTTAGTCCACTCCTTTCCTCTAGGAGTTTCACTCCAAGGTACTGGTGCTTTCCCTCTAACAAACTTCTTGATTAAATCAGCTTTATTAACTGTTTGGTGAGGTGCATGTCCTGATGGACCAGCTACATCAACATCTAAATTAGCAACAGCTTCACCAGTAGTTTTAGCATTATCAACATCAGAACTTATAGATCCAGCAGTATCAGCATCCTCTGATAGAATAGAAGTATGTGAGGCAATCGAGGTATCAATATTATCCTCTAAATTCTGATCTGCAACTAAGTTCTGATCAATAGTCAAATCTTGATGCCCACTTAAAGTCTGATTTTCATCATCCAGATACTTAATTGGTGTAGTTGGAATATCTTCATTGAAATCAGAATCTTGAATTGGTGTTGTTGGTGGAGTGAATTGAATTGCTGGAGCTTCCAAGTACAGAACCTCAGGCACAATCAAGTTATCAATATCAATTTTAGCACTGGTACCTGGGTCTTCAGTATGTACTTTTTCAATTATAAGTGCACATGAGATGTAGGCACTCTATCTTGAGCAGTTTCTGGTTGTGCAGAAGGAAGTGATGCAATAACAATTGGTTCTGTTGGGATCAGAGATTCTTGACCCCATTCCTTAGCTGCTTCCTCATCTTCTGAATCTGACTCAACTGTGTCCCTGTGAGCTCTTTGCTTTTTTTATTTTCTTCAAGGGTGGAGACACTATAGGAGCTTTATCATCAGGATTTAACTTTCTAAGCCTTTTGAGAGGCCTAGAATTCCCAGTTACAGTATCTTTCTGAGAAGAGATCTTCTTAGCTTCTACAACAACATGTTCTGATATGGGAACTTGTTCCTCAATATCTGATTCATCTCTCAGAATAATTCTCCTTCTCTTCTGTTGAGACTGAGGTACTATCTTAGTCCTTTTGGGTTTGAAAGATGAAGGCTTCACCATAGGTGCTAAGGGTTGAGGTTGAGAAGTTTTAGGTGTTTGTGTAGAGGTGGTAGGTGCTGATGGTTGAGGTTCTAATGGTTGGACATCAGGATATAGTTCAGTGTATTTAACTGGATCATAGGTTATTAAGGTTTTTTGATAGATAAAGGAACTTGGAGGGATCTTAACACAGCCTTCTTATTATCAGTAGATAATAAGTAATTAAAAGCTCTTTTAGCTAGTCGGAATGATGGAATTAATTCACTAGCTGATTGGGGCTTATCATCACAACAAAAAATATAAATAAGCTGACAGAATCTAGCAAAGTAAACAGTATTTCTGTCTTCTGTCATTCTATCCCCAATGAAACCTAAGACATCACTTGCATAATCAAAATCGGTTTGGTGAATGAGAGCATACCCGGTTTGTTGGCTGAATATTGGGATTGCATCGAAATTAGAACATTTGTTTGCAAAAGCCTTGGTTATGCAGTCAAATAAGAAACTCCATTCCCTCCTTATGTAAGATCTCTTCAACTGACCCAGTTTTTCCAATGTCCTCTCATACCCCACACTGGCCATCATGTTTTGAAGAACTGGCTCCTCAATAGTAGAATAAATACAGTTCTCAGGCAGCTGCAGTGCTTGTCAAACCGTGGCCAATGTCACGACATGCTCATCCTCCCCTGATAAAAAAATATTACTTGGGGACCCTTGAGCACCACCATCATCATATACTCCACTTCTCCAGAACTCCAGCACTTGAGTACCAGAGACTGCATCAGGTTGAGTCAGATCGTACCCAATATCAGAACTAGTAAGAAAGTCCTAGATAAAGTGAAGTTCTGATGGGGCTTCTGACTTGCTAAGAATAGAGGAGAAGTTATTAGGAACAAACTTAGCTCCATCAAAAATTACGTCTTTTGGTGCCATCTCTGTAAGAAATTAAGTGAGTAAGAGAATGTTTGCAAAGTGTTTGTGAAAAGTCCTGAGAGAAAAACAACTTCAGAAAATAAGAGAGATAGGGAGAGAGAAAGTAAAAGAGATTTAGAATAGAAAAGTAAGTAAAAGATGAAAAAATCTTTTATCTCTCATATATATACTCTCTCCACTCAACAACTGTATTTTTGAAGCATGGGATACACTTTACACCTGGCACCATGTGAACAGTCAGTAAACGGTTAGAGCAAGAGTTAATGGGCACGTAAAATAAGCAATAATTACCGTGCACATGCAGTTTTTTAGGAAATACACGTTAACCACTAACCCATAATGATTATGACTGTTTTATCTCACATAAACCAATATTCTGTAAAAATATGATCGTTCAAGTAATGACCAAAAATAAATCAAGTAAATAAATACTGCCATGTCAGCATTAGAACTTGATTATTATCAGAATTTAAAAGTCATCAGAATATCGCTTCTTAACTCGAAAAGTGAGTGTTTATTCTTGTAATTATTCACACAAATACTGATATGGGTTCAACATAATTTAATCATCAGAACTTTCATCAGAACTTGTCCTCGGAATTTATGCAACTGACACTTAAACTATTCATCTAAAACAACATTTATCACCACAGTAATTTTCATCATTCATATGGAGTGTATGTGTGTGCATTAAGCTAAATATCAGATAAAGAGTAAAGTCTGATTCACTTCAGTACATCTTAGAAATAAGGCATAACTAAGAACTTTGCTTAAAATATGTCATTACTCTGAAGTCTACTATAGAATGAGTTGATGCATGAGTCCACCTCAACTGTTTTGTACTCATTCTATGCATCTTTTGAAATTCCTTTTTACAGTGGCTTCTCAGTGTAAGTGAGTCACAACTACCGATCAGAATTTATGCTATTATCAGAGTATTTCTCCAGTAATCATAGAATGTAAAAGTCACCAAGAAAATTTTATTTTACTTTTCTAATGCATATTACTTAATACCAGCAATGCACTTGGGTCTTCCCTTCCACATTTTTACTCTAGATCTGAAAGAAGTACCTGATATTTATTTCTTTTCTTTTTCCTTTTCTTTTGATAAGTGAGGTTTATCAGCACTTAGTACATCCATCAGATTTACTAACATCCGAACTTAACAGATAAGAAGCACTATTCTAGTTTTTGACTTAGTAATAAGATACACAAAGTAAACTTCAACTTAGCTCAATATCAGAATTTGCTTGTGTTAAAAGATTTCCACATAAACAATTACTTCAAACATGGGATCTTTAGTATATTAAAGACTACTAGGTCAGCATCTAGCACAGTTATCCTTATTGGATTGAATAGTCACAGAAACATTCATATCACTATCAGAGTTTAGAAATTCACATCAGACAATAATCAGCACTTAAGCAAATTTCAATTTAAGCACAGAATACACAAAGATAGTAATATCTGTAAATACTGATCATAAAGTCTGATGTATCAGAACATAAACTAGGAAGATTTAGAGAAAGAACCTGAAACCATTCCAAGTTCATTTACCAATCTTGTAAAAGTAGCTTCACACAGTGGTTTTGTGAAGATATATGCTAGTTGTTGATGTTGGAACAACATGCAATTCCACTGTACCTTCATCATCTTGAAGAGCTTCTTCCTGGATTGCTTGCACCCAATCAGCATCTTGAAGAGCTTCTTCCACTTTCTTTAGTTCAATCTAAGAAAGAAAAGAATGATAGAGACATTCATTTGATGTAGGTGTTCTAGTTCTGACACATGCATCAGATTTCCAATAATTAAGTCAGGTGTATGTGCTTTAGTCCACTTCCTTGCAGATGGAAGGTTATCTCTAGAACTGGATGCTCCCCCATGATCCATGCTGTCACCATCAACATTTTATGATGCTCCCTTTGAAATTATGCACTCTGAGTTGGATCCTTCAGAATTTGAGTTTCTAGAAATATCAGTACATGAGTTTCCAGAATTATCAGAACTTGGCCCATCAGAACTTAATGAATCAGAACTTGAAGAGCCTGTTGTAGGTTCTGATGCTTCATGAGATTTGGTTGTATCTTCAGTATGCCCCCCTGCACAGGTGCATCTTGTTTTGGCGTAGTCACCACAGTTTCAATAACATCAGAGTTTAATCTATCAGAGTTTGCACTATCAGGATTTAGACTGTCAGGATTTACAGAATCAGAATTTAAAACTTCATTTTCAAATCTCAGCTGATCATGATCATTGAAATCTTCAAGTCCAGTAATTTTCTTATCATCAAAGGAGAAATTGATAGATTCCATGATAACCCTTGTTCTTAAATTGTAGACTCTGAAGGCTTTTGTGGAAAGTGGATATCCAACAAAAATTCCTTCATCAGCTTTTAGATCAAATTTGGATAGTTGTTCAGGATGAGTCTTAAGAACAAAACACTTGCATCCAAATACATGAAAATACTTCAGATTTGGCTTCTTTTTCTTCACCATCTCATATGGTATTTTTACATGCTTGTTGATAAGTGTAGCATTCTGAGTAAAACAAGCAGTCTGCACAGCTTCAGCCCAAAAGTAGGTTGGTAACTTTGCATCATCAAACATAGTTCATATAGCTTCAATAAGAGTTCTATTCTTTCTTTCAACAACTCCATTTTGCTGTGGAGTTCTAGGAGCAGAATATTCCTGCTTTATTCCATGGTTTTTGCAGAACTTTTCCATAATCAAATTCTTGAACTCAGTGTCATTATCACTCCTTATGATTTTCGCAGAGTCTTTGACCAATTTATCCAGTTGTTTGACATGATCAATCAAGATAGATGTAGTTTCACTTTTTATATGCAAGAAATACACCCATGTATATCTGGTGAACTCATCCACTATGACCATATCATATTTCTTCTTTGCAATAGACATGACATTCACTGGACCAAATAGATCAACATGTAGTTGGTGATAAGGCTCAAGAATTGATGATTCGGTCTTGCTCTTGAAAGAAGATTTTCTTTGTTTTTCCTTCTGACATGAATCACAAAGGCCATCAGGAGCAAATACTGATTTTGGAAGTCCTCTCACAAGATCTTTTTTAAATAGTTCATTTATATTGTTAAAATTTAAATGAGAGAGTTTCTTGTGCCAATCCTAGCTTTCTTCAATTGATGCTCTACTCAACAGACAGATGGAAAAACCATCAGTACTTGTTGAAAGATTGGCTTCATAAATATTACCATGCCCGTATCCTTTCAGAATAACTTTGCATATAGATTTGCTTACAACTTCACAGTGTTCTTCAAAGAAATCCACATGATAACCTCTGTCACAGATTTGACTAATACTGAGCAAATTGTGTTTAAGTCTGAGACTAGAGCTACTTTTTCAATGATGACATTCCCAAGATTAAAATTGCCATATCCCGTAATTTTTCCAATGTTTCCATCTCCATAAGAAACACCTGGGCCAGTTTTCTCCACAAAGTTTGATAGCAGGGCTTTATTTCCAGTCATATGTCCTGAACATCCACTGTCTAGAACTAGGATGTTTTTCCTGTTGCCCTGTAATTACAAAGACCACTAATGATTAGTTTTAAGGACCCAGACTTGCTTGGATCCTTTGTCCTTATTAAGTTTGTTAACATTTGCAGCGGATTTAGCATCAGAGTTTATGTTAATAGTTTTCTTATCAAAATTTACATTATCAGACTTTGCATTAGAACTTACACTAGAAGGAACAATGCTATCTTTCTTTAAAGAATGTTTTATTTGATAATAATCAATGTACAAACTATGATATTCCTTATAAGTATAAATGGAATGCAATAAACTGCCACAATGAAAAAAGGATTTTGTGGCCTATATCTAACAGACTGACTCTTAACTCCTGATTTTGAAGGTAAGGAGTTTATGTTCTTATTCTTCCTGCAAAAAGAAGCCATATGGTTAGGAACAGGCTTATAATCATTGCTTTTATTCACACCTTCCTTTCTATTCCTTTTTTTCCTAGGAGCATTAGGAATAGGCTTATAATCATTGCTTTTATTCAAACCTTCCTTTCCATTCCTATTTTTCTTAGGTGGCTTTACCTTGTTTACATTCTTAACATCTGATAGGGATAAATAAATATTGATATTACATTAATTGTACAAGATTGGGCTGTGAAGCCCAATAAGAAGATGAATGATATTCAGACCTGAAAGGTTAACACGTTGATCAGGCCTGATGGACCAGATCAGGCCTGAGGGAAAAAAGAAGGCCCAAAAGCCCTGATTATTTATTAATTTCATAATTAATAAATAAGGGAGAAAAACAGCTATTAAGATATGTCCTAGTGGGGATATAAATCCTTGTAGATTGGCCTCCAAGGAACCTCATGGGGTAAGGAATCAGCTTCCTACTTCCTAGGACTCCCAAGTCTATCCTAAGTCAAAGACTTGATCACCAAGTCTCCTATACCAAGTCCAATTCAAGGACTCCCACATCTATATAAGGGGCCTCACCCCACAAATTCAGAACTACGTTTTAGACTTAGTCCTTGGAGGGCATGAAAGTCACTACGTCCTTGGTGAGCCCTCTCCGCCATAGCCCCGAGGGCAAGTATCACCAAGAACTACATTTTTTGACTTGATCCTTGGCAATTAGCAAGGTACGTAGGCATCTTGTTAAGGCAGATTGAGTCACGTAACACAAGAGCAGTCAAATCGAGCCTTGAAGCTCACGTTCCTTAGTACTAAATACAACAATTATATATATATTAGTTTTTAATCCATAACATTTGGCACCGTCTTTGGGAAAGCATAACAACAACCATGGCGAGAACACGGAGAACAATTAGAGCTCTGGAGGAAGGAGCACCATCGGGGACAACCCAGGTGATTTCGTCAACCGTGGAGATTCCTCCCCACCCAACTTATGCATCTACTCAAGGGGAAGCCCAGATAGGGGCAACTCAACCTCAGCCACAAGGGACGACTCCCTCGACTATTCAAGGTACGAATCCTCAAGTTCAATAAGTACATGTACCTGTGAATTCTCGACCCGTCGGGTATGAATATTCAACTGTTGTTACTACTAACCCCCCATATGGGATGCCCCTTTATCCCGAGGTTGGAGGAAGTGGACATGTTGGGCGATGTGAAGCACGAGGGCAATCGCCCCCCTATATACAAGGTTTGGCTCATATCCCCGAGGATCGGGAATTTTCTGGTCCTTACACTGAGAGAGACTCCGAATCTTCGGACGATGAAGTAGCCCCAAGAAGGAGGCGTGCTGGCAAAGACCCGATGGCAGATGGAGGCCAACCTCCTCAAAGCACCCAAGGGGCAAATCCCCAAGAAGTGCAGGAAAGAATCAGGGCTCACGAGGCTGAGATCCAAAGGCTGAGGCGTGACTTGGAGGCGCACCAGACCACCAGACCTCAGATACCTTCTAGGGGGAGAAATCCTCCTCCTGTCGTAGACCTGGATGGTCCTGTACGAAGAAGGGCTGTTATCTCAAGAACTGATCCAAGCAATCTTCTTCCCCTTGGAGATCCTGATGATCCTACTCCGCCCTTCACTGAAGAGATAATGAATGCCCATATCTCAAGGAAGTTCAAGATGCCAACTATCAAAGCCTATGATGGCATGGGAGATCCCGCTAATCATGTTAGGACATTCTCTAATGCTCTGCTGCTGCAACCCGTGAATGACGCTATTAAGTGTCGGGCCTTCCCTCAAATCCTGTCGGGTATGGCTCAAAGGTAGTACAGTCGCTTGCCGCCAAACTCCATTGGGTCGTTCAGAGAGTTAAGTCAGGCTTTTATTAAGCAGTTCATCAGTGGGAGAGTCCATGAGAAAAGTTCAGCATCTCTTATGAGTATTGTGCAGGGAGCAAAGGAATCCTTGAGAGATTACCTGAATCGTTTCACAAAGGAGGCTTTAAAAGTCCCAGATCTTGATGATAAGGTAGCCATGATACCACTGCAACAAGGAACTAGGGATGAGTTTTTCAAGATGTCCTTGGCCAAACGTCCCCCTGAAAGCATGTTGCAGCTCCAGGAGAGGGCAGGGAAGTATATTAAAGTTGAAGAAAGCATGAGAAAGACCGTAGTAAGTAATGAGCCCACTGGAGGCAAGAAATCTGGAGTATATCGCTAAGGACAAGTATCCTAGAACCGATCAAAACCCTGATTCAACCCCCAAGAAGGGAGGACCTGGGAAAAAGTTCACCGAATACGCTAAGCTAAATGCTCCTAGAAGCCAGATCTTGATGGAAATCGAGAAAGATCGAGATATTCGTTGGCCTAAGCCCCTGAAGGCGGATCCTGCCAAGCTAGACAAGAGCAAGTATTACAGATTTCATAAAGATGTTGGTCACGACACTGATGAGTGTAGGCAGTTGAAAGATGAAATTGAGTTCCTCATTCGAAAAGGAAGATTGAACAAATACACTGGAGAAGGAGGGGACAAGAATAATAATGGAAGGAAGAACTTTGAAGATCGTAGGAGGGACTAAGACGATCAGGGGTGAAACCCCCAGCCTAGAGCACCAGTTATAAACACAATTTATGGAGGGCCGCGACCTCGAGGGCCTGTGATAAACATGATCTTTGGAGGTCCAACTGCTGTTGGATTGTCCAAAAATTCCAGAAAGTCATATACTAGAGAGGTTATGCATATTGTTGGAGAAGCCTCGAAGAGGGCCAGGACAGGAGTAAAATGGAATTTTGATGATTCTGACCTAGAGGGTGTGAAGTTTCCTCATGACGACCCGCTGGTCATAACACCGGTAATAGGAAATAGCCCGGTCAAGAGGGTCCTTGTGGATAACGGTGCTTCAGTGGATATCTTGCTCCATGACGCCTTTCTAATGATGGGGTATAACGACTCCCAGTTGACACCAACCGATATTCCGATATATGGATTTGCAGGAGTGGAATGTCTTGTGCAAGGGATAATCAAGTTGCCAACCACCATAGGTCAGGAACCAAGGCAAGCAACGCAGATGTTGGACTTTGTGGTGGTAAAGGCTAGTTCAACTTATAATGCTATCATGGGGAGAAAAGGGATACATGCCTTCAAGGCAGTCCCTTCTTCCTACCATTCAGTTATGAAGTTTCCCACCCGGAATGGGATTGGAGAGGAGAGAAGAGATCAAAAAATGGCTAGAAGCTGTTACGTGGCTTCTTTGAGGGCAGATGGAGTCGAGGGGCAGGTTCTTCCTATTGAAGATATGGATGTCCAAGAAAATGATGAGAAGAGAGGAAAGCCGGCAGAAGACTTGGTTTCAATTTCTTTAGACCCTGAGAATCCTGAGAGGATGACTTTAGTTGGAGCCATGTTAGGGGAGCCCCTTAGAGGGAAGTTGGTGAAATTTTTGCAAGAAAATAGTGATGTGTTCACATGGTCAACAGCTGATATGCCAGGCATAGACCCGGAGCTGATTACTCATAAGTTAAACGTGGATCCAAGCAGGAAGACAGTGAAACAAAAGAAAAGAAACTTTGCCCCGGAGAGACAAGAGGCTATAAAATAGGAAGTAGAAAAGCTCTTAGAGGTTGGTTTCATTGAGGAGATTCAATTTCCGGAATGGTTAGCAAACCCTGTAATGGTGAAGATGAAAGGAATATGTCCTAAGTCCAATCATGTATGAGGATTTAGGAATAACTTTTATGTAATCTGTTTTGATTTCATTGATATTAATAAAAGACTTGTTTTGTTTTTATTACGGGCTTTATCTATTTAAGTGTTTAAATAAGATATACCATAGTTTAGAGTAAAGCTTTTTATGGATTATGATGAGATCATAATAGTAAGACCTAAAAGATGATAACTCTAAACTTAAATAGTTCCTGGTCGTAGGATTACTAACTGGTAATTAGTAATCCGCAATGATCGGTACATACTATGCTTGCTTCATTATGAAGGATGTCTGTTCTCATAGACATTTGTGTGGTGACACTAGAGCTAGTATGTAGGTGCTTATTATAGAATAAGTTCACTGAACATGACTCGCCCAGTTGAACAACTGATGGAGTTTACTCACGTGTCAGCAGTTGTTTACATAGTGATAGTTGTACAAGTATCCTTAGACTTGAGGTCATCACAGTCATCTTGTGTACACTGAACTATGCTTTGGTTTAGTTCTTAGTCTCCAGGGACAATTATTAGGGCTCTACTGGGTATAGGAATTTGTACACGAAGATAGTGTATGATCAATAAAGGATCTACCCCTTCTATTGAAGGAAGCGAATGTTGAAGGCTGATCCACTTATGCTAGTTCAGGAATCTCTGGCCAGAGTGAATGAAATTAGAAAGGAGTTTCTAATTTACATAGAACTAAGCATAATAAATGGTAAGCAAGTGATTGAATTAGATAGGCTTGACACGAGATCCATGCCTTGTATTTAATCGGGACATTATAGGGTAGAAGGAGTTTATTGTACGATAACTATTCACTGAATAGGTTCTTGGTATTCTAAGCAGTGAATTCATATTATCCGGATAGTCGCAATATGCTGAGAAGTATCCCTCACGATGTAGAATAAATGTGATTAATTAATTAATCATATTTAATAAATTAGAGAATTTATATAAATAATGATAAAATAGTTTTATTATTATTTATTTCTACCACCGGCTTAATATTGAACCTACAGGGTCACACCATAAAAAGAGAATGATTTAATGGTGGAGGAATTAATTAATAATGGCTAAAGTGTTTAGAAAAAGGATTAATAATTAAAAGGTGTTTTAATTATTAATGAGAATAATAAATGGGATAATAATAATAATATTTATGGGAAAATTTCAGCTGAAAATTTTGCCTATAAATATACTATTATAAAACCTATTTTATATTCGAACCCAAAAACCCAAAAGTTTTAGAAAACCAAATTCTCTCCTCCTCCTCCTCCTCCTCCTTCTTAACGTCGTTTTCTTGGTGGATACCGGTGGAGTGCTTCACGTTTGAGGAGCAGCTGCTAAGGATCTCCGAACGTTGCTATTAGATCGCATATTAAAGGTTAGTAATCGATCCCTACATTTTTACCACGATTTATGTGCTTTTATTTGGATTTTATTTGTGTAAAAGTGTTTTACCATGCCTCCGCTGCGATTAAAATTCAACATTGGTATCAGAGCGTAGGTTATATGCATATAGATCTGTGGTAAAAATTTCAGAATTTTATGTGCTTGTATGAATTAATTATGATTTTTACAAGTTGTATCATGGTTTAATTTTGTCTGATGAGAAATTGTTTCTCAGAATAATTTTGAATATTGATCTGGGTTCTACAAGTGTTGTAGATCGTTTGGGTATTTTTTTCATAATTTTATGATGTATAGATTTTTTATTATGAATTTTTGAAGTTCTTATAATTAAATTCGTAATTAAATAAATCAAATATATATATATATATATGAATTGTAAGTATGTTTATATATTTGTATATCTACTGCTGTTGTCTGTTGATTGCTGCTGCACAGAGAAAAAGCAAGAGAAAGACAGATCAGGCGGCACGTTGTTCGAGGAGAAAAAAGACGGCGGCTGCTGCAGGAAAGAAAAAAAAGGGGTGTCGCGCATTCCGGGAATGCGTTACACCTTGTGGGGCATTCACGGAATGCGTTACACCTTTTAATTTGTTAAAAGGGTTTTAACGCATCACCGGAATGCGTTACAGGGATTGTAACGCGTTCCTGTAATGCGTTACAGCCCGACTATCCACATTAAAATTGATTTTCTAGGAGTTTCGTAACTCCGTTTTAGGCGTGCAATATACCGTTTTATTCGTTTTTCCGAGACGGATCTAATGGAGTGATCGATTTTAGTTTATATAAAAGTTTTGAACTGTTTATATTTCCGAAAGTGTTTTAAAGCTATTTTTAACTGTTTTAACTGCTTTTAAATGCTTCATGTGATACATAGATGATGTAACATGCCTACCTTGATGTTTATTCATGTTGATATATGTGATATATGCTTAGTTTATCATGCGATGATAGATTTAGGTGAACTTAAATGAACATAAGGCGTTTGTTAGATAACCTAGTATAGTGAAATTGTTTCATAACCTTAATAACAATATTACGAATACAATCATGAGATTCTTGTGTTTATGACACACATAATTGAATATGAATTTTCGATATGAGAGAAAGGATGATTCTGTCAACAACAGATTTCTATCTGTAAAGGGTTATAAAGTGACGCCTCTTGACAATGCTCCACCCGATCTGGGAATCATCTGATTATTGATTATTGATTTGAAATATTTAATTTAAAAGGAAGAATCTCTTTATAATATGATTATGATTGTAAAGTAATATAATCCCTCTAAAATTAAATAATATCAAGTAGTAATTGGCCAATGATACAACGGGCTTGTGTCGGTCATAGCCTTCCATCATGATAAAAAGTAGTTCTTATTTTTGAATCATTGTCGGTTCATGCTACAACCGAGGGCTTTGATTTCGAAATAAGAAATACTTGTCTATTATATAGAGATGTGTACATTGAATAAGAATCTAAAGGTCGGTACGTGCCACAGCCGTGGGCCTTTGGGGACTGATTCAACTGTACGGAATGTTGGGTTAGACTTGACTTAGAATATTGAGTTTGTCGTGCCACAACCGTGACTCAATTATTCAAGAGGCTAAAGTTTGATTAGGGAATAACATAAGATGTAATTGACAAAAGTTGTCTGCCTATTGAACATTACATGGCGGTTCGTGCTACAGCCGGGGTTGTGTAATGGAATGTAGGATCCCTATTCCCACTAGCATTATGAATGCTTAATTTTTCACGTAGGGGGTTGAATAAATTAGATAAACTAGTGGGAGCCACTTATGAATAAAGACCCGATTCATATAGTGTTTTAAAATGAAATCGAATATTTGCTAAGTGTTGTTATGTTTTTATCATTTACAGATTTACTTTGTACGTTATGTCTTCTGCACTATCACTCGGGAGCATACTAGATGCTCACAAGTTGACTGGTCCTAATTATGCTGACTGGCTTCGAAACTTGAGAATTGTTCTCAGGATTGAGAAGCTGGAATACGTGATTGACTCACCTAAGCCTACTGAACCTGCTAGTGATGCAAATAATGATGAACATGTTGTGTATCGTAAGTGAATAGATGATGCAAATGTTGCTCAATACATCATGCTAGCTTCCATGAACATTGAGCTACAGAAGCAACATGAGCATATGGATGCTCATACTATCCTAATGCATCTACAAGAGTTGTATGATGTGGCGGGGAGGACAGCTCGATATGAGATATCGAAGGAGCTGTTCGGTTGTAGGATATCTGAGGGATCATCTGTGAATGACCATGTACTTAAGATGATCAATTTGATTAAACGTCTTGGACAACTTGGTTTTGCCATGGATGGGGAGCTGAGCCAAGTCTTGGTCTTGCAATCGCTTCCGAGTTCGTTCTCGCAGTTTGTTGTGAACTTTCACATGAATAAGTTGGATGTCAGCCTGCCTGAACTCCATAATATGTTGAAGACTGTGGAATCGAATTTTCCCCCTAAGAAGTGTTCTGTTCTTCTAATTGGTGAAGGTTCCAATCCTAAGAAAAGGAAGAGGAACCCTTCCAAGAAGAAGAAAGTAGGTGAGAAAACGCCGGTTCCACCAAAAGCTGAAGACCCCAAGAGCAAAGTTGTTTGCTTTCACTGTAACAAGGTGGGGCACTAGAAGAGGAACTGCAAGGTTTACCTTGCAGAATTGAAGAAGAAGAAGGGTAGTGAGACTACCGCTTCTGATTCAGGTATGTTCATGATAGAAGTGAATATGTCATTAAATCAAATTTCTACTTGGGTATTAGATACCGCATGTGGTTCTCATATCTGCAATTTGTTGCAGGGACCAAGGAGAAGTAGGACTCTTGAGGAAGAGGAGGTGATTCTACTGATGGGAAATGGAGCAAGAGTTGCTGCTGAAGATGTAGAATCATTTCATTTACATATACCTACGGGCAAGACTATTGTTTTAAATAATTGTTATTTTGTTCCCTCGATTGTGAGGAATATTATTCCCATGTTAGACTTGGCTGGATTTTCATTTATTATTGAGAATAATGAATGTTCTATTCTTAGAGATAATATTCTTTATGGACGTGGTACTTTAAATAATGGTCTGTATAAATGTGACATAATTTACTTCAGATTGAACAAACTAATAAAAGAAAAGGGATGATGAAAATCTCACTTCATAGTGGCACTACAGTCTCCATTTAGTAGACATGGGGAGAGGACTGCAAATTTGCTAGGAATGGTACAGACATATGTATGTGGACCAATGTCTACGCAAGCCATGGGTGGATTTTCATACTTCATTACTTTAATAGATGATAGATCTAGATTCGGATATGTGTTTGATGAAACACAAGTCTGAGGCCTTTGAAAAGTTCAAAGAGTATAAATATGAAGTGGAGAAACAAACCTAATATAGTATTATAATTCTTCGATTAGATCGAGGTGGTGAATACTTTAATGGAGTGTTTCTAGATTATCTCAAAGTAAATGGTATAGTCTCCCAGTGGACTCCTCTAGATTGGTATCTGAAAGGAGAAATCGAACTTTGTTAGACATAGTTCGGTCCATGATGAGCTATGCAAATCTTCCAGTATTCCTATGGGGTTATGCATTGGAAACCTCAGCATATTTACTGAATAAGGTGCCTTCCAAAATCTGTTCCTCAAACTTCGTATGAGATATGGAAAGAAAGGAAACAGAGTCTTAAACACGTTAAGATTTGGGGATGTCCAGCTTATGTCAAGAAAGTTGACCCAGATAAGCTGGAATATCGATCCGTAAAATATAGTTTTGTGGGATATCCTAAAGAGACTTTAGGGTATTACTTTTGCACCGATCATCGGGTGTTTGTCTCCAAACATGCTACCTTCTTGGAAAAGGAATTTATCCTTGAAGGAAACAGTGGGAGCAAAACTGAACTTGATGAAGTTTAAGAAGCACAAACTACTACGGTTCAAGTGGAAACACCTGTTCTGACTGAACAACCTTTTGTGGAACAGCCCATTCATAAGTCAGGGAGAGTGTCTCGCTAACCTGAGAGGTCATATGGCCTTGTCATTGAGAATGACAATGAGTTGTCGATCATTGATGATGATGACCCTATGACCTATAATGAGGCTATGAGTAGTGTTGACTCAGAGAAATGGCAAAGTGCCATGAAATCCGGAATGAAATCTATGTATACGGGATACAAAAGAATGATTAGAGCAGATGGCCAGGTGGAGACCTTTAAGGCCAGGCTTGTGGCAAAAGAATTCAAACAAAGGCAATGGATTGACTTTGATGAAACCTTTTACCTGTAGCCCTATTATAATCAGTTCGGATTTTGCTTGCGATTGCTGCTTACTACGACTATGAGATCTGGCAAATAGCCAGATGGTTTTCTTTCCAAGAGAAATGAAAACCTAGTGTGTAAGCTGCTGCGAACCATATGTGGTTTAAAGCAAGCTTCTCGAAAGATGGAACATTCGTTTTGATGAGACAATGAAAGAGTTTCATTTTATCAAAAACGAAGATGAACCATGCGTCTACAAAAGGGTTAGTGGGAGCGCGGTAACATTTCTTGTATTGTATTAAATTAGAGTTGACACACATAACAACATAGCAGACCCACTCACAAAGCTACTTTATGAAAGTCACTTTGATCGTCATAAAGACAAGATGGGTATTAGATACCAGAGTGATTGGCTTTAGTACAAGTGGGAGATTGAAAGGAATATGTCCTAAGTCCAACCATGTATGAGGATTTAGGAATAACTTTTATGTAATCTGTTTTGATTTCATTGATATTAATAAAAGACTTGTTTTGTTTTTATTACGGGCTTTATCTATTTAAGTGTTTAAATAAGATATAACATAGTTTAGAGTAAAGCTTTTTATGGATTATGATGAGATCATAATAGTGAGACCTAAAAGATGATAACTCTAAACTTAAATAGTTCCTGGTCGGTACATACTATGCTTGCTTCATTATGAAGGATGTCTGTTCTCATAGACATTTGTGTGGTGACATTATAGCTAGTATGTAGGTGCTTATTATAGAATAAGTTCATAGAACATGACTTGCCCAGCTGAACAACTGATGGAGTTCACTCATGTGTCAGCAGTTGTTCACATAGTGATAGTTGTACAAGTATCCTTAGACTTGAGGTCATCATAGTCATCTTGTGTACACTGAACTATGCTTTGGTTTAGTTCTTAGTCTTCAGGGACAATTATTAGGGCCCTACTGGGTATAGGAATTTGTACACGAAGATAGTGTATGATCAATAAAGGATCTACCCCTTCCAGTGAAGGAAGCCAATGTTCAAGGCTGATCCACTTATGCTAGTTCAGGAATCTCTGGCCAGTGTGAATGAAATTAGAAAGGAGTTTCTAATTTGCATTGAACTAAGCATAGTAAATGGTAATCAAGTGATTGAATTAGATAGGCTTGACACGATATCCATGCCTTGTATTTAATCGGGACATTGTAGGGTAGAAGGAGTTTATTGTACGGTAACTATTCACTGAATAGGTTCTTGGTATTCTAAGCAGTGTATTCATATTATCCGGATAGTCGCGATATGCTGAGAAGTATCCCTCACGATGTAGAATAAATGTGATTAATTAATTAATCATATTTAATAAATTAGAGAATTTATATAAATAAAGATAAAATAATTTTATTATTATTTATTTCTACTACCGGCTTAATATTGAACCTACAGGGTCACACCATAAAAAGAGAATGATTTAATGGTGGAGGAATTAATTAATAATGGCTAATAATTATTTATTTATGAAATAAATAATTAATTGGCAAATTTAATAATTGATTAAATGAGATTTAATTGATTATAAATTAATTAAGAAAAGTTCTTAATATTATTAATTAGGGATTTAATTTTTGGAAATTAAATCAAGAGGGAGAATTATTTCTAAAGTGTTTAGAAAAAGGATTAATAATTAAAAGGTGTTTTAATTATTAATGAGAATAATAAATGGGATAATAATAATAATATTTATGGGAAAATTTTAGCTGAAAATTTTGCCTATAAATATACTATTATAAACCCTATTTTATATTCGAACCCAAAAACCCAAAAGTTTTAGAAAACCAAATTCTCTCCACCTCCTCCTCCTCCTTAACGTCGTTTTCTTGGTGGATACCGGTGGAGTGCTTCACGTTTGAGGAGTAGCTGCTAAGGATCTCCGAACGTTGCTATTGGATCGCATATTAAAGGTTAGTAATCGATCCCTACGTTTTTACCACGATTTATGTGCTTTTATTTGGATTTTATTTGTGTAAAAGTGTTTTACCATGCCTCCGTTGCGATTAAAATCCAATAGAAGAAGGCTAATGGAAAGTGGAGGATGTGTATAGACTTCACTGATCTGAATGATGCATGCCCTAAAGACTGTTTTCCATTGCCAAGGATTGATACTTAGATTGATGCCACTGCTGGGCATGAGATGCTGAGTTTCATGGATGGATTTAGCGGATACAATCAGATTAAGATGCACAAGGATGACATTCCAAAGGTATCATTCATCACTGACTTTGCTGTTTATTGTTATCTTGTTATGGCATTTGGTCTTAAGAATGCAGGAGCCACCTATCAAAGGTTGGTAAATAAAATTTTTAAGGACCTTATTGGTAAGACTATGGAAGTCTATGTTGATGACATGTTAGTCAAGAGTCTAGCAAAGACTGATCATATAACCTATTTGAGGGAAGCTTTTGAGGTCCTGAGGTACCACAAGATGATGTTAAATCCTACAAAATGTGCTTTCGGAGTAGGATCTGGAAAATTTATGGGATTGATGGTCTCCAAAAGAGGGATAAAGGCTAACCCCGACAAAACAAAGGCAATTCTGGACATGGAACCACCAAAAACCGTCAAGGATGTTCAGAAGCTCACAGGAAGGGTTGTTGCGCTAGGACGATTTATCTCCAAGTCAGGAGACAAGTGCTTGTCATTCTTCAAGTCACTAAAGAACATCAAGGACTTTGTATGGAATGAGGAAAACCAGAAGCCATTCGAAGAGTTAAAGAAGTATATGGCCCAGGCCCCGTTGTTGGCCAAGCCAGCTTTGAATGAAGTTTTATTCTTGTACTTAGCCATTTCAGAAAGTGCTTTGAGTGCTGTGTTGGTTAAGGAAGAATTGAAAATCCAGAAACCCGTATACTATGTAAGCCAAATTCTACATGGCGTTGAGTTGAATTATTCAATTATTGAGAAATTTGCTTTAGCCTTGGTAATGGCTTCAAGAAAGCTGCGTCCCTACTTTCAGGCTCATCAAATTGAGGTGCTAACAAATCAGCCATTAAGAAATATAATTCATAGTCCCAAGGCAAGTGGGAGATTGATTAAGTGGGCAATAGAGCTGGGAGAGTTCGATCTCAAGTATAAGCCACGAACGGCGATAAAAGCCCAGGCGCTAGCTGACTTCGTGGTGGAGTGTACCATACCCAACCAAGAAGTCGGGGGGCAGAAAGATACCATACCTGAAGACAAGGGAGTCGATAATGGGGACAAAGAGAAGGATGATAAGGAGAAAGAATATTGGGTTCTCTATTTTGATGGAGCATCAAAAACAAACTCCAGTGGAGCAGGATTGGTTTTATAAAGCCCTGATGGGTTCTTAATTGAGTATGCTATGAAGCTAGACTTCCCAACCACAAACAATGAGGCAGAATATGAAGCCCTGATAGCTGGCCTTGGCCTAGCTGGAACACTTAGAGTCAAAAACTTAAAGGTCCGTGGAGACTCAAAGCTGATCATATCCCAGGTAAAGGGAGAATTTGAGGCAAGGGATGATACGATGGCTAAGTATGTCCGCCTAGTAAGGGCTGTGATGACCCAATTTAATGAATGCCATGTTGAGCACATTCCAAGGGAAGAAAATGCTAAGGAAGATGCATTATCATAGTTTTCTTCATCCGAGATATAAAAAAGTTCAGGAAGTGTGTACTTCCGTGTTTTGAAGACACGAAGCATAGATGTTAAGTTTGTGGCTCCTATAGGCCTGGGGACGTCATGGATTGATCCCATTAAGGCTCACATTCAAACCGGTTGGTTGCCAAGTGATGCAACTGAAGCACGGAAGTTAATTGTTTGGGTACTAAGGTACTTTTTGATAGATGGGATTCTGTACAAAAGATTTTTCGTGGTTCCTTATTTAAGGTGTCTCAGGCCCGATGAGGCACGCTTGGCTCTTAAAGAAGTGCATGAAGGTATTTGTGGACAACACTTGGGGGCAGGGCCTTGGCTCATAAGATAACCTGTTTAGGCTTCTATTGGCCAGAAATGATGGTTGATGCCAAAGAATATGTGAAGAAGTGTGATCGCTGTCAGAAGCATGCACCTGTTGTTAGACAACCCCCCGAGATGCTGACCTCTATCAACTCGCCCATTCCATTTGCTATGTGGGGAATGGATATTTTGGGGCCTTTCCCCATGGCCACGACACAAAGGAAGTTTCTGATTGTAGCCATTGATTATTTCACCAAGTGAATTGAAGCCAAACCCTTGGCCAAAATCACAACTAAGCAGGTTGCACAATTCATGTGGGAAAATATTATGTGCCGGTATGGAATTCCCCGTATCCTAGTCACCGACAACGGAACACAATTCAACAACGAGGAATTCAAGAAGTACTGTGAAGAAAATGAAATTGAGTTATGGTTCACCTCTGTGGCTCACCCACAAGCCAATGGGCAAGCGGAGGTAGAAAATCGAATAATCCTGGATGGACTAAAGAAGAGGATCGAGAAGTCAAGAAATAATTGGGTGGATGAGATACTTCCAATATTACGGGCCTACAGGACTACCTGTAGAGTCACGACCGGAGCAACTCCCTTCATGTTGGCATATGGGGCAGAAGCAGTAGTTCCCGTGGAGATATCACATTCCTCTCCAAGGGTTCAGGCTTTCAATGCTGAGGAAAATGAGGAAGGACAAAGGTTGGCTCTGGACTTAATCGATGAAGTGCGAGATGGGGCACATGCAAAGATAGTAGACTATCAGAAGAAGGCTTCATTCTACTACAACCTAAGGGTTAAAGAAAGGTTTTTCAAACAAGGTGACCTAGTCTTGAGGAAGATAGAAGCTTCTGGTGTAGGACAGAAAGGGAAGCTTGCCCCGAATTGGGAAGGGCCATACAAAGTCAAGAGTGTTCAAGCTAGAGGAACCTACAAGCTGGAGACGATGGATGGTTTTGAAGTCCCGAGAACTTGGCATGCACAAAACCTGAAGGTTTACTATGTGTAGGGTAGTTGGATACGATTCTCACTTGTCAAAATGGCGAGTAGGTTGAAAAGCACCTTGAAGCTTTGCTTGCTTAGGATTTATATATTCTAGTTTTATTTTGAAGTTTATTAAGACTTGTGTAAGGGAAGAATCCCAAACAATTTATGGAAATTCATGAAGTTTTCAAAATATGTTTGAATGCAAGGAAAACCAAATGTGTGAAATGCAAGCATAGAATGTGATAAATAAAGTAGATCGGATAAATATTACAAGAGTTCGATAAATAAAGTCTCGAAAATAAGATAAAGAAAACAAGCCACGCAGGGCTGGAGAAGCTCTAAGGAGCTGAGGTGCCCTCGGCATCCATATCATCGTCTCCTCCGCTCTCGCTAGATGTCTCTGTCATCTCGGAGGAGGAGGAAGAACTGTCATCCTCAGCAGGCCTGGAAGAAGACTCGGGAGGAGGAAGGAGCGGATCCTGAGGAACATGATCCGAGACAACTACTCGGGTACGAAACCTCTGTAGCAAAGCCTCGTCATCAGGGCAGACATAATCCGCCGGGTTAATATCAGGACAAGCCTCGTTCACGGTCCCAAGGGCCGTGTCCCAACCAGTCCTGAAAAACCCGGGAAAAACTGAGTCATCCCTAATCCTCATGGACTGGGCAAACTCCTCCGAGTCCAGGTACTTATCTATAGCTTTGTCCTTCTCCGCCCGAAGTACCACCAGCTCGGCGTTAGACTTCCCGAGTTCTTCCTCCTTGCGTTTGAACTTCTTCTCCAGAGTAGCATACTTCTTCTGTTGCCTCCTGAGGGCATTGTCGGCCTTATCAGAAGCCCGCTTCCATGACTCGGCTTGCCTCACTGCGTCTTGAAAATAGGCGTTAGACTAAAATAAAGCAATTAACATAGTATAAGGCAAGAGAATGCTACAAGAAAGAAAGATAAGTTCAAAAAAGAAGAGGCATACCGAAGCCAGAGACTGAGCTCCCATGAGCTTTATCCTCTCAAGATCAGGGGTGGCCACCACGTCAGTAAAATCCTTGGGAGTAACGCCATGGTAGGACCAATCCCAAGCATGCTTCGTAGATCCAACCAGGGTATCCCCTCGGCGGAATCCCCACAGAGGCTGAAAGGCGCCTGTAGCAGCAGCAGCAGGAACAGCAGCAGTGATGGGAGCGTTGTGGCCCTCAGCTCCCTCAGTTGAAGCCTCTCCCATAGGCTCCTTGTGTTTTATCAAGAAGCTAGGCTCCGTGGCCTTCCCTCGGGTGTCCAGGCCTGCAAGGCGAGCTTTTTTCATACTAGAAGTCTCTTCAACGGGAGGAACATTGTCCTCGTTGATCTCCTTAGCAGCTGCAAAACAAGGTAAAAAAAAATAAGTGGTGTTAATAATGCATGAAATGAAATAAAGTTGAGAAGGGAAGAAAAATACCCTGTAAAAATAGGAAGAAGGACATTATAACGTGCATTTAGTTTATCGAAATCAATGTTGTGCCAAGTGTTACAATGATTAAAAGAATTGAGATGTGCAGTAGAGGGATATTCATCCCCCCTAGTGTTAATCATATCGATTAAAGACATATACGAAGAACGGATTTCGATATCCTTACCTCGTTTTGAAGCAGAGGCTATCTTGGCCGCCCTCTCGGAACTCTTGTCAGCCATTAGTAAAGCTGGAAAAGCCTGGAAACTTTGAAAGGAAGAAGGTTGGAAGCTAAGGGAGGAAAGTTGAGAGAGGAGAAAGTTGGAGAACTTTAGAAATGTATGAAATAAGGAGTGAAGAGTGTGAGTGAGAACACTACCCCCACCTTTATATAGGAGGAAAGAGGGGAAAATGGGCCTAGAAAAGCCCATTTGGGCCCAAGTTCAAGAATCTTCTGGAATGATCTACAGAATGTTAGAAGAATTAGAAGATTTTCTAGAAAAATCCAGAAAGTTTTGGGAAAATTCCTCAAAACATAAAGAAATCCTGGTCGAATAACTTGAGGTCGAAACCCTGTCGATCAGGGGTTAAAAAGGCCTTAATTCGACCAGGACCGGGACCAATTCGACCAGAAAGTGTGAAGAATTCCTGGTCGAAATTCTCGAGCTCGAAATATCGTCGACCTAGGCAACCAAAAGGGGGTTAATTCGGTCAAAAATGGAAAGCCTGACCGAAACAGAAGTTTCCTACTCGAAAAATTCCTGATCGAAAAATAAATAAAAAAAAGGGGGAGAGAAATCCTGGCCGAAATTCGACCAGGATTCTTGCTCGAATGGATTCTCCTCGAAAAGCCTTCGACCAGGGCTGAATGAAGGTTAATTCGACCAGGATTCTGGTCGAAAAGGATTCCTGGTCGAAATCTGTAAAAAAAAAGAAAGGAAAGAAAAAAAAGGAAAGAAAAGGGAAGAAAAAGATAAAATTCCTGGAAAATTACAGAAAATTAATGATAAATCCCATAAATTAAGGGAAAAATCCAGAAAATTAAGGATAAATCCCAAAAATTAAGGGAAAAATCCAGAAAATTAAGGATAAGTCCCAGAAATTAAGGGAAAATCCAGAAAATTAAGGATAAATCCCAGAAATTAAGGCAAGAATCTATAAAATTAAGGATAAATCCCAGAAATTAAGGGAAAAATCCAGAAAATTGAGGATAAATCCCAGAAATTAAGGGAAAAATCCAAATAATTAAGGATAAATCCCAGAAATTAAGGGAAAAATCCAAAAAATTAAGGATAAATCCCCGAAATTAAGGGAAGAATCCATAAAATTAATAATAAATCCAAGAAATTAAGGGAAAAATCCAGGAAATTAAGGTAAAATCCCAAAATAAAGGGAAAAATTCCTGGAAATTAAGGAAAAATCCTAGAATTAAGGGAAAAATCCCTGAAAATTAAGGTAATTCCTGAACAAAAGGAATAAAAGTAAATCGTGGTAAACGTGTAGGTCGCTCCACACTTTACGCAAAAACGAAACCTTGTAAGGGAACAAATGGACTTAACTTCTGGAAAACCTAGTCAATGTTTCCCAAAAGTTGGGGGGCAAATGATAGGGATAAATAAATCCTGATATTATATTAATTATACAAGATTGGGCTGTAAAGCCCAATAAGAAGATGAATGATATTCAGACCTGAAAGGTTAACACGTTGATCAGGCCTGATGGACCAGATCAGGCCTGCGGGTACAAAGAAGGCCCAAAAGCCCTGATTATTTATTAATTTCGTAATTAATAAATAAGGGAGAAAAATAGCTATTAAGATAAGTCCTAGTGGGGATATAAATCCTTGTAAATTGGCCTCCAAGGAACCTTATGGGGTAAGGAATCAGCTTCCTACTTCCTAGGACTCCCAAGTCTATCCTAAGTCAGAGACTTGATCACCAAGTCTCCTATACCAAGTCCAATTCAAGGACTCCCACATCTATATAAGGGGCCTCACCCCACAAATTCAGAACTACGTTTAGACTTAGTCCTTGGAGGGCATGAAAGCCACTACGTCCTTGGTGAGCCCTCGCCGCCATAGCCCCGAGGGCAAGTATCACCAAGAACTACGTTTTTTGACTTGATCCTTGGCAATCAGCAAGGTACGTAGGCATCTTGTTAAGGCAGATTGAGTCACGAAACACAAGAGCAGTCAAATCGAGCCTTGAAGCTCACGTTCCTTAGTACTAAATACAACAATTATATATATTAGTTTTTAATCCATAACAACATCTTTCAGCTTATGCTTAAGCTGCTTCTTAGTCATTAAGCCTATGTTAACCTCAGTTGGCTTATCCTATTTTGGTTTGTCAGAAGTTAATTTCTATTTAACTTCTGATTTATTAATATCAGACTTTACAGCTACAAACTTAACAGGATTTACCTTTGGCTTTTGTTTAACAACTATAGGCTCAATTTCTATAGTTCCCTTATCATTCTTATCATCGCCATAACCTAAGCCATCTTTTCAATTTCCACTACTCAGCAAATTCTGAGTTATTCTGCCAGAGTTAGTCCAAGTCCTGATAATCTCTCTTTCCTTTTCTAACTCAGTTTTTAGAGATTCATTCATTTTAAGCACTTCATCCCTAACATAAAATGCATCATCTCTATCTTTCTGAGTTTGATGGAACATGACTAACTCTTTTTCTAAATAATAATTCATCTTTTTATAAGCAAGATTTTCAGAAGTTAATCTTTCACATGTTAAAGTTTGATCTCTATAACTAATGAACATGGTTTTAAGATATCTTCTCAACTCAGTAATATCATCAGTACGAAAGGCATAAGTAGTTTGAGGTACCTTTAACTCAGCAGCATCAGAACTGCTATCAGCATTTTCCATTAAGGCATAGTTCACCTCACTTTCATAATCTGAAATATCTGTCCAGCTTTTCTTCTTTATGACAAGGGCCTTGCCTTTATCACTCTTCACTTTCTTGCAATCAGGAGATATATGGCCTTTCTTACCACAGTTGTAGCATGTGACATTTGAGTAATCTCCTCTATCAGACTTTCCTCATTTGCTTTCTGATTTTCTGAAACCTCTCTTATCAGAACTTGCACCTTTCTTGGAAAACTTCTTTCCCTTTCTGAATTTCCTATATGCAATCCTTGTGATTCCTTTCACCATAAGAGCACACAGCATCATCTCTTCATCAGGATCCATCTCAGGTAAGCTTTCAGTTTCTAAGTCATTATCACTATCAGAACTTGATGACTCAGTATCAGACTTTGTGATGAGAGCTTTTCCCTTGCCTTTTCTTGAGGCAACTACTTTGGGGACATCCTCCTCAGCCTTAAGAGCAGTTATCCTTGACCTTATTCCATTCCTCTTGCTTCTTTGTTTCATCTCAAGTTCATGAGTCTTGAGCATCCCATAAATTTCATCAAGAGTTGTTTCATCAAGAACATAGTTGTCTCTTATAGTGATGGCCTTCAAATCCCAACTTTCAGGAAGAGCTAACAGGAATTTAGGATTTAAATCTTCAAGTTCATATTCCTTGTCCACTAGTGAGAGATCATTCAAGAGTTTGACAAATATGTCAAATAATGCAATTAATGACTCATCGGGTTTTGAGTCAAAGTGCTCATACTCTTGAGTGAGTATAGTCCTCTTGTTTTTCTTAATTGAATCAGTTCTCTGACATCTTGTTTCCAAGGTATCCCATATCTCCTTTGCAGTCTTGCAGTTGATTACCCTGTTTGACATGACATTAGCAATGCCACTATGCAGCAAATGTCGTACCTTTGCATCCTTAGCAATAGATGAAATATCTTCAGTTGTATATTCACTTTTCTCCTTTGTTATTGTCTGTGATGGCTGATCTGTAACTACAACAGAGAGCTTGGTTGGCTTATGTGGTCCTTCATTGATTCTTTCAAGGTATTCTGGATCTGTAGCTTCCAGAAATATAGACATCCTCACCTTCCATATGGGATATTCAGATGGTTTCAGTATGGGAACTCTAATAGTCTCATATCGACTATGGATTTGAGTCTTTGGAGGTTCTTCAGTTTTGGTGGGATTGGTTGGAGTTTGTATTTCTTCAGACATGATTGTTTTTGGATCTTAAACTGTTTGTGTGTTAACAGATCTGCTCTGATACCACTTGTTAGGTCACACACACTGTAGAATGGGTCGAATACAATGTTTACTACAATCAAATCGAATTAAAGAACACAAGTAACAAAACACATATTTTATTCAACACAATAAACTCTGTTATAATATGGAACTGTCTTCTCTCAGTGATGAACAAATTATCACAAGAACTGCTAGGGTTACAATGAATAATAACTTCGATAATGATAACACGTATAGTGTAAACCATATGCATGTGTTTATATACTACAAAGTTACAAGATAATCTCCTAATTGATACTGAATATAATTCTGCTTCCTAAAATATATCAATCAGTTATATTTTCTTCCAAGTATTCTATTCTTCATAGAATTCTTTCTTCATACATATCTCTTCTTGTATTTGTCTTGATCTTCTTTCCTTTCAATCAGCCGCCTTCCTTATCTGAAAGTCTCCTTAAGTCCTGATATTATCTCCTGATAAATATCTCATGATAACTTAAGTTCTGACAACTTAAGTTCTGATATCTTCAGTCCTGACTTTAGTATAAGTACTGATTTCCAGTTAAGTACTGATTTGTCCTGTTACGTAAGATCTGAAAACTAAACACAAATCATATTAGACATGACATCACAAATATATCTAACATTGTTCTTCATAAACCATTGGTTGTTAAATTCTCAGGTACGAGTCAAACACACACGATACTACTCCACAAATACATATCTACCACATACTGATTTCTGATATTGAATTGCTTGATATACCAACCCTTATTCCTTATTTAATAGAAGACCAATCCTTGGAACCCTTGAACCCCTGGTCTTCTACTTTCTGATTCTTTCCTTGATTGAAAGCCAAACTTTTTGAATCTCTTGTTATACATTCATGGTATTGTGAATCACCCTGTGCTTTAAGATAAATGTTGTTTATGATTCAACTTATTGAACTACATTGGTTATCATATTGAATTGTTTTAGAATTGGATAGTTTTATAAATTTGGACCAGATTCGTGGTCAGACCAGATTCGTGGTCATAATAGGCCAATGCGTGCCTTGGATCCAGTATATAGAGCAAAGCTGGGAGCCTTGCTCGGGGTTAGTGCGTGACTGATCAGCAACCTAGCCTTGGTTTTTAAAATAAAAAGTGAATATCCAATTCTAATCGTTGCTTATTCAGAAATTTGATTTTTCTGAATCATTTCAATTGGTGATTGTTTAACCTCAATTGCTGCTATCATTACTTGCTGAGCTAGTAAGCTCACTCTTGCAAAAAATTTTATGTCTTCAACAGTTGAAGAAGAAAGTGTTGGTAACGAGGATTCCCTGTCCAGTGTGCGAGCTAGGGTTTCCGGTTAAATTAGATTGAGCTAGTAGGAGCTTTATAGTGTATCTGAGTTATGCAAGATTGTAACAACGATATCATTAGCAATTGTAAATTGAGCTAGTTGGGATTTGGTGTGATGTAATAAAAGTTAAGTTGTGGCTTATTTTCATACTTTAACCTGTTGTGATCCGTGGTTGTATAAAGAAGGGTCAATGCATATAATACTTTATATACAGGTTTAAATATTGTGGTGTGAGCCCCAAACTTCTGACCCGGGTTTGGAGGGCGTCACAGTCCATGCATTTAAACCATAGTTAAACCAAGGTTAGTTGACTAACCAAGAAACAAACACCACACAAACTCCAAGGCAATCAAAGAAGCTTTTCCATTTCTCCATTTCATCATTTTGCTCTCGGCCAAAATAATACCAGAAACTTTAAAATTCCATTCTCCTTTAATACTCACTCAAATATTATGTTCTATAGCTCATTGGAAAGGTATTGATATGGCCTAAAACTCTTGTTCACAAGTCTCACCCAAATAATCAAGGTAAGACCCTCATTTGTACAGTTTTTTAAATCGGACTAATTGTAACTCCAAAAGTTCTAACTCATTTCTTGAACTCCTTTGCATGTTTGAACATGATAAACATAGATCATGGCTCTCTTAAGGATTACAATCTATTTTTAGTGGTTTAAGGATCTAAGAAAGGTATAAACTTCAGACCCTAGCTTTGATTTTATGATTCCATTAAGTTTTATTGAAGCATTGTTAGTATTAAGGCTTGATCTTTGATTATAAGTAGTTTTGGTGGATTTGTATTGGTTTTGAATATTGGGTCTTTGATTGGTTGGATAAATTGGTAAAACTTGTAGTTGGAGGCTGAGTTTGTAGTATGATGGTTGAATATTGTTGTGTTGGTGGTTGTGAGTGAATTGATGAGGATTTAGAGTGGTAATTAAATTGGAAATCGCATAAACATAACCGTCATAATGCCCGTTTGCATATAGACTGTTTTGCTTAGTATTCGTACAATAAATATCATTGAACAAAGTGTAACCTTACCATGTTTATCTAGATCATGTCGTAATCTTTATTTTGGTATGTGGTTCTCTTAGATCTGATATACAGTTTAGGAGAAACAACCGTTTTAAGTTACGGTGTTTCGCGAACGAACCTTTACCCCTCGCTTTACTTTGAGACCTTGTTTAAGGCCCTTAAAAGACTAATTGGAATATGAAACAATTATTTAAGGTGGATTAGGCAGTTGGTACAGTACTCGCGAAAGAGTCGCCTTAAAAAGTTTAACGGTTAATTTTATAAAAATGGTGGAGCCGAGGGTACTCGAGCGACTTATGTAAATCGTTAAGCGCAAAAGCGAACGTTAGGGTCTACGTGGATAAAGTCTAGTTTCTAAAGCGACCATGGTTTAATTCCGGCTTATGTTGTTCTTCATAGTTTACCGGACCCACTCTGAGCTTAAATCTAGCCCGGAACACTCAGGCAAGTTTTCTACCCGTTATACTGTTGTTGTGATGTAAATAAATTTATGCATTATCTTGAGATAAGTGCATGGTTGTTATTAGCAAGTATTGCGATATATTCAATCATGGTGATATGATATATATATATATATATTCATGCTTGTTTCAGAATCTTGATATCATAATGTTGATTCAATTGCTTATAAACTACATAATACCTATGCTAGAGCAGTTGTTGCGTATACCCTTAGTATAGGGGACCCAAAGTTGAACATTTTCCTAAAACTAGGAGGCGAGGTTCCCGAGTATATTTTATATATTTTTCTATAATCGAATAAGGTATATTCGATGGTTTTAAATAATAATTAAAATTTGTTTTCAATTATTCAAATAAAGATCTTACTTTCGTATAAGTATATCTTTTGTTATTTATTATTCGTTTCAAGTATTAGTTTCAAAAACTTCTACTTCATTTATTTTTATAAAGATTATCCTTTGTGGGAATATTATTTAAATAATAATATTCAGATATTTTATAATTTATCGTGACTAATTTATTTTATTAAATCATCCTTACTCCAAACATTTTCAAAAATGTTTTCGAGTCTTCAAAATGATTTTAAAAGTTAAAGCGGATCCCAAAAACTCGTTTTCAAAGTTAAGATCTTCCTTTTGAAGGGGATTTAAATACTCGCTTTAAGCCTAAGAGATCCGGCTCCTTGGTGTATTTCTAGCGCAACGAAGTTGCTAATTTGATAAAAGAATTTGATTACTTTCCCAACATTCGGGAAGTAAGCCCAATCAAAATGCGTTGGCATAGACGACATGGGCTCAGTGGGAGTCCATCAAAGTGTAAGTGGCTGAGTGGCAGTTCATCAAAACGTAAGTGGCTGAGTGGCAGTCTAGCATAAGGTCCTAATGTGGCCAGGGTGATGACTAGTGGGGAATTCATCCATCTACTAATAGAAAATGTTACTTAATTGGTATCTTTGCCTGATCAGTAAGATATCAGGTTTATGCCAAGGTTTTCTTCTTTCCAAATTCATTGGAAATTACAACTCTGTTTATACTTTTCAAAACAGAGGTTTTCAAGGAAAGTATGAGATATTTATATATATAAGTGTATATATATATCGGGACTTAATGAAGTATCTAGTAATCGATGAAGTGCGAGATGGGGCACATGAAAAGATAGTAGAGTATCAGAAGAAGGCTTCATTCTACTACAACCTAGAGGTTAAAGAAAGGTTTTTCAAACAAGGTGACCTAGTCTTGAGGAAGATAGAAGCTTCTGGTGTAGGACAGAAAGGGAAGCTTGCCCCGAATTGGGAAGGGCCGTACAAAGTCAAGAGTGTTCAAGGTAGAGGAACCTACAAGCTAGAGACGATGGATGGTTTTGAAGTCCCGAGAACTTGGCATGCACAAAACCTGAAGGTTTACTATGTGTAGGGCAGTCGGATACGATTCTCACTTGGCAAAATGGCGAGTAGGTTGAAAAGCACCTTGAAGCTTTGCTTGCTTAGGATTTATATGTTCTAGTTTTATTTTGAAGTTTATTAAGACTTGTGTAAGGGATGAATCCCAAACAATTTATGGAAATTCATGAAGTTTTCAAAATATGTTTGAATGCAAGGAAAACCAAATATGTGAAATGCAAGAATAAAATGTGATAAATAAAGTAGATTGGATAAATATTACAAGAGTTCGATAAATAAAGTCTCAAAAATAAGATAAAGAAAATAAACCACGCAGGGCTGGAGAAGCTCTAAGGAGCTGAGGTGCCCTCGACATCCATATCATCCTCTCCTCCGCTCTCGCTAGATGTCACTGTCGTCTCGGAGGAGGAGGAAGAACTGTCGTCCTCAACAGGCCTGGAAGAAGACTCGGGAGGAGGAAGGAGCGGATCCTGAGGAACATGATCCGAGACAACTACTCGGGTACAAAACCTCTGTAGCAAAGCCTCGTCATCAGGGAAGACATAATCCGCCGGGTTAATATCAGGACAAGCCTCGTTCACGGTCCCAAGGGTCGTGTCCCAATCAGTCCTAAAAAACCTGGAAAAACTGAGTCATCCCTAATCCTCATGGACTGGGCAAACTCCTCCGAGTCCAGGTAGTTATCTATAGCTTTGTCCTTCACTGCCCGAAGTACCACCAGCTCGGCATTAGACTTCCCGAGTTCTTCCTCCTTGCGTTTGAACTTCTTCTCCAGAGTAGCATACTTCTTCTGTTGCCTCCTGAGGGCATTGTCGGCCTTATCAGAAGCCCGCTTCCATGACTCGGCTTGCCACACAGCGCCTTGAAAATAGGCGTTAGACTGAAATAAAGCAATTAACATAGTATATGGCAAGATAATGCTACAAGAAAGAAAGATAAGTTGAAAAAAGAAGAGGCATACTGAAGCCAGAGACTGAGCTCCCATGAGATTTCTCCTCTCAAGATCAGGGGTGGCCACCACGTCAGTAAAATCCTTAGGAGTAACGCCATGGTAGGACCAATCCCAAGCATGCTTCGTAGATCCAACCACGGTATCCCCTCGGCGGAATCCCCACAGAGGCTAAAAGGCGCCTGTAGCAGCAACAGCAGGAACAGCAGCAGTGATGGGAGCGTTGTGGCCCTCAGGTCCCTCAGTTGAAGCCTCTCCCATAGGCTCCTTGTGTTTTCTCAAGAAGCTAGGCTCCGTGGCCTTCCCTCGGGTGTCCAGGCCTGCAAGGTGAGCTTTTTTCATCCTAGCAGTGTCTTCAACGGGAGGAACATTGTCCTCGTTGATCTCCTTAGCAGCTGCAAAACAAGGTAAAAAACAAAATAAGTGGTGTTAATAATGCATGAAATGAAATAAAGTTAAGAAGGGAAGAAAAATACCCTGTTGAGAAATAGAGGATAGTCCCACGTGAATGCGGGAGAACTCCTCAAAGAGAGTCCAGCTGGTAGTAGTGTCATCGTCCTGAGTAAGCCCATTATAAATAATAGTTTCCTCAGGAGTTAAGTGAATGGATTTGAGGCTACCATCACTGACCTTCCTGAAGGAAGATCGGAAGAGTGTGCCCCAGTCACCATTCTCCCAACGTAACCCAACGAAACTATTCCTCCAATTTTGGTTGTTGTCGGGAATGGAGGCGCTGTTAAAGATATGTTTACTTTTGGGCCTTTGCTTAACATAGACCCAACCACAAATACTGGAAGAGCTATTATAACACTAAAAGACCTTCCTAAAAACAGCTACGGAAAGGGGAAAACCCTCCCTAAGGTAGCAGAGCATAAAACATAAAATGTTCCTCCAAGCGTTTGGAGGAAGCTGACACGGGTTGATTTGTAAATTAGCTAAAAGATGAGGAATAAAAGGGTGGAAAGGAAACCTAAGCCCAGCATTAAGGGCATCTGTATAAATAAAGAGAGTGTCGGGTCTCCAGTGGCAAGTACGGTCAGCACTAGAGACTGGAACTAATCTAAGAGGAGGAAGAGCATTATAACGTGCATTTAGTTTATCGAAATCAATGTGGTGCCAAGTGTTACAATGATTAAAAGAATCGAGATGTGTAGCAGAGGGATATTCATCCCCCTAGTGTTAATCATATCGATTAAAGATATATACGAAGAACGGAACTCGATATCCTTACCTCGTTTTGAAGCAGAGGGTATCTTGGCCGCCCTCTCGGAACTCTTGTCAGCCATTAGTAAAGCTGGAAAAGCCTGGAAACTTTGAAAGGAAGAAGGCTGGAAGCTATGGGAGGAAAGTTGAGAGAGGAAAAAGTTGGAGAATTTTAGAAATGTATGAAATAAGGAGTGAAGAGTGTGAGTGAGAACACTCCCCCCCACCTTTATTTAGGAGGAAAGAGGGGAAAACGGGCCTAGAAAAGCCCATTTGGGCCCAAGTTCAGGAATCTTCTGGAATGATCTACAGAATGTTGGAAGAATTTAGAAGATTTTCTAGAAAAATCCAGAAAGTTTTGGGAAAATTCCTCAAAATTCCAAAAGCTTCTTAGCTTAGAAAATAAAAGCCCAGCTCAGAAAAACCAAGGCCCAATACCAAGGCCCAAAAAAAAGCCCTGTATGAGGCCCACTTGATTTTTAAGAAAAAAATGGTGAAAAGAAGCCCATCTAAAAATAATGGGCCTAAGTTCAAACCCAAAATGTTGGCCCAAATTGAAAGCTCGGAACTAGGGGCCAAATTGAAAGGCCTGTGGAAAATAGGCCCAATAAGAAAATAGGCCCGAGTTATAATCCATTAAAAGGTTGGCCCAGACGAGTCCAATTCATTGGCCCAATTTCAGGGTAAAAGGAGTTTAGCCCAGATATAAGGGCCCAAATCCAAGTATATGCAAAAAAAAAATTATTCCTGACCCATTCGACCAGAAAACATAAAGACATCCTGGTCGAATAACTTGAGGTCGAAACCTTATCGATCAGGGGTAAAAAAGGCCTTAATTCGACCAGGACCAGGACCAATTCGACCAGAAAGTGTGAAGAATTCCTGGTCGAAATCCTCAAACTCGAAATATCGTCGACCTGGGCAACCAAAAGGGGGTTAATTCGGTCAAAAATGGAAATCCTGACTGAAACAGAAGTTTCCTACTCGAATAATTCCTGATCGAAAAATAAATAAAAAAAAGGAGGAGAGAAATCCTGGCCGAAATTCGACCAGGATTCTTGCTCGAATGGATTCTCCTCGAAAAGCCTTCGACCAGGGCTGAATGAAGGTTAATTCGACCAGGATCCTGGTCGAATAGGATTCCTGGTCGAAATCTGTATAAAAAAAATAAAGGAAAGAAAAAAAAGGAAAAAAAGGGAAGAAAAAGAGAAAATTCTTGGAAAATTACAGAAAATTAAGGATAAATCCCAGAAATTAAGGGAAAATCCAGAGAATTAAGGATAAATCCCAGAAATTAAGGGAAAAATCCAGAAAATTAAGGATAAATCCCAGAAATTAAGGGGAAAATCCAGAAAATTAAGGATAAATCCCAGAAATTAAGGGAAAAATCAAGAAAATTAAGGATAAATCCCAGAAATTAAGGGAAGAATCCAAAAAATTAAGGATAAATCCCAGAAATTAAGGAAAAAATTAAGGATAAATCCCAGAAATTAAGGGAAAAATCAAGAAAATTAAGGATAAATCCCATAAATTAAGGGAAGAATCCAAAAAATTAAGGATAAATCCCAGAAATTAAGGGAAAATCCAGGAAATTAAGGAAAAATCCTGGAATAAAGGGAAAAATTCCTGGAAATTAAAGAAAAATCCTAGAATTAAGGGAAAAATCCCTGAAAATTAAGGTAATTCCTGAATAAAAGTAATAAAAGTAAAAAATGGTAAACGTGTAGGTCGTTCCACACTTTACGCAAAAACGAAACCCTGTAAGGGAACGAATGGACTTAACTTCTGGGAAACCTAGTCAATGTTTCCCAAAAGTTGAGGGGCAAATGATAGGAATAAATAAATCCTAATATTTCATTAATTATACAAGATTGGGCTGTGAAGCCCAATAAGAAGATGAATGATATTCAGACCTGAAAGGTTAACACGTTGATCAGCCCTGATGGACCAGATCAGGCCTGAGGGAACAAAGAAGGCCCAAAAGCCCTGATTATTTATTAATTTCGTAATTAATAAATAAAAGAGAAAAACAGCTATTAAGATAAGTCCTAGTGGGGATATAAATCCTTGTAGATTGGCCTCCAAGGAACCTCATGGGGTAAGGAATCAGCTTCCTACTTCCTAGGACTCCCAAGTCAATCCTAAGTCAGAGACTTGATCACCAAGTCTCCTATACCAAGTCCAATTCAAGGACTCCCACATCTATATAAGGGGCCTCACCCCACAAATTCAGAACTACGTTTTAGACTTAGTCCTTGGAGGGCATGAAAGCCACTACGTCCTTGGTGAGCCCTCGCCGCTAAAGCCCCGAGGGCAAGTATCACCAAGAACTGCATTTTTTTACTTGATCATTGGCAATCAGCAAGGTACGTAGGCATTTTGTTAAGGCAGATTGAGTCACGAAACACAAGAGCAGTCAAATGGAGCCTTGAAGCTCACGTTCCTTAGTACTAAATACAGCAATTATATATATTAGTTTTTAATCCATAACATCTTTCAGCTTATGCTTAAGCTGCTTCTTAGTCATTAAGCCTGTGTTAACCTTAGTTGGCTTATCCTGTTTTGGTTTGTCAGAAGTTAATTTCTATTTAACTTCTGATTTATCAATATCAGACTTTACAGCTACAAACTTAACAGGATTTACCTTTGGCTTTTGTTTAACAACTATAGGCTCAATTTCTATAGTTCCCTTATTATTCTTATCATCTCCATAACCTAAGCCATCTTTTCAATTTCCACTACTCAGCAAATTCTGAGTTGTTCTGCCAGAGTTAGTCCAAGTCCTGATAATCTCTCTTTCCTTTTCTAACTCAGTTTTTAGAGATTCATTCATTTTAAGCACTTCATCCCTAACATAAAAGGCATCATCTCTATCTTTCTGAGTTTGATGGAACATGACTAACTCTTTTTCTAAATAATCATTCATCTTTTTATAAGCAAGATTTTCAGAAGTTAATCTTTCACATGTTAAAGTTTGATCTCTATAACTAATGAACATGGTTTTAAGATATGTTCTCAACTCAGTAATATCATCAGTATGAAAGGCATAAGTAGTTTGAGGTACCTTTAACTTAGCAGCATCAGAACTGCTATCAGCATTTTCCATTAAGGCATAGTTCACCTCACTTTCATAATCTGAAATGTCTGTCCAGCTTTTCTTCTTTATGACAAGGGCCTTGCCTTTATCACTCTTCACTTTCTTGCAATCAGGAGATATATGGCCTTTCTTACCACAGTTGTAGCATGTGACATTTGAGTAATCTCCTCTATCAGACTTTCCTCCTTTGCTTTCAGATTTTCTGAAACCTCTCTTATCAGAACTTGCACATTTCTTGGAAAACTTCTTTCCCTTTCTGAATTTCCTATATACAATCCTTGTGATTCCTTTCACCATAAGAGCACACAGCTTCATCATCTCTTCATCAGGATCCATCTCAGGTAAGCTTTTAGTTTCTAAGTCATTATCACTATCAGAACTTGATGACTCAGTATCAGACTTTGTGATGAGAGCTTTTCCCTTGCCTTTTCTTGAGGCAACTACTTTGGGGACATCCTCCTCAGCCTTAAGAGCAACTGTCCTTGACTTTCTTCCATTCCTCTTGCTTCTTTGTTCCATCTCAAGTTCATGAGTCTTGAGCATCCCATAAATTTCATCAAGAGTTGTTTCATCAAGAACATGGTTGTCTCTTATAGTGGTGGCCTTCAAATCCCAACTTTCAGGAAGAGCTAACAGGAATTTAAGATTTGAATCTTTAAGTTCATATTCCTTGTCCACTAGTGAGAGATCATTCAAGAGTTTGTCAAATCTGTCATATAATATAGTTAATGACTCATCAGGTTTTAAGTCAAAGTGCTCATACTCTTGAATGAGTATAGTCCTCCTGTTTTTCTTAATTGAATCAGTTCCCTGACATCTTATTTCCAAGGCATCCCATACCTCCTTTGCAGTCTTGCAGTTGATTACCCTGTTTGACATGACATTATCAATGGCACTATGCAGCAAATGTCGTACCTTTGCATCCTTAGCAATAGATGAGATATCTTCAGCTGTATATTCACTTTTCTCCTTTGTTACTGTCTGTGCTGGCTGATCTGTAACTACAACAGAGAGCTTGGTTGGCTTATGTGGTCCTTCATTGATTCTTTCAAGGTATTCTGGATCTGTAGCTTCCAGAAATATAGACATCCTCACCTTCCATATGGGATATTCAGATGGTTTCAGTATGGGAACTCTAATAGTCTCATATCGACTATGGATTTGAGTCTTTGGAGGTTCTTCAGTTTTGGTGGGCTTGGTTGAGTTTGTGTTTCTTCAGACATGATTGTTTTTGGATCTTAAACTATTTGTGTGTTAACAGATCTGCTCTGATACCACTTGTTAGGTCACACACACTGTAGAAGGGGTCGAATACAGTATTTACTACAATCGAATCAAATTAAAGAACACAAGTAACAAAACACATATTTTATTCAACACAATAAACTCTGTTATAATATGGAACTGTCCTCTCTCAGTGATGAACAAATTATCACGAGAGCTGCTAGGGTTACAATGAATAATAACTTCGATAATGATAACACGTATAGTGTAAACCCTATGCATGTGTTTATATACTACAAAGTTACAAGATAATCTCCTAATTGATATTTAATATAATTCTGCTTCCTAAAATATATCAATCAGTTATCTTTTCTTCCAAGTATTCTATTCTTCATAGAATTCTTTCTTTATGCATATCTCTTCTTGTATTTGTCTTGATCTTCTTTCCTTTCAATCAGCCGCCTTCCTTATCTGAAAGTCTCCTTAAGTCCTGATATTATCTCCTGATAAATATCTCATGATAACTTAAGTTCTGACAACTTAAGTTCTGATATCTTAAGTCCTGACTTTAGTATAAGTACTGATTTCCAGTTAAGTACTGATTTGTCCTATTAAGTAAGATCTGAAAACTAAACACAAATCATATTAGACATGACATCACAAATATATCTAGCATTGTTCTTCATAAACCATTGGTTGTTGAATTCTCAGTTACGAGCCAAACACACACGATACTACTCCACAAATACATATCTACCACATACTGGTTTCTGATATTGAATTGCTTGATATACCAACCCTTATTCCTTATTTAACAAAAGACCAATCCTTGGAACCCTTGAACCCCTGGTCTTCTACTTTCTGATTCTTTCCTTGATTGAAAGCCAAACTTTTTGAATCTCTTGTTATACATTCATGGTATTGTGAATCACCCTGTGCTTCAAGATAAATGTTGTTTATGATTCAACTTATTGAACTACATTGGTTATCATATTGAATTGTTTTAGAATTGGATAGTTTTATAAATATGGACCAGATTCGTGGTCAGACCAGATTCGTGGTCATAATAGGCCAATGCGTGCCTTGGATCCAGTATATAGAGCAAAGCTGGGAGCCTTGCTCGGGGTTAGTGCGTGACTGATCAGCAACCTAGCCTTGGTTTTTAAAATAAAAAGTGAATATCCAATTCTAATCGTTGCTTATTCAGAAATTTGATTTTTCTGAATCATTTCAATTGGTGATTGTTTAACCTCAATTGCTGCTATCATTACTTGCTGAGCTAGTAAGCTCACTCTTGCAAAAAATTTTATGTCTTCAACAGTTGAAGAAGAAAGTGTTGGTAACGAGGATTCCCTGTCCAGTGTGCGAGCTAGGGTTTCCGGTTAAATTAGATTGAGCTAGCAGGAGCTTTATAGTGTATGTGAGTTATGCAAGATTATAACAACGATATCATTAGCAATTGTAAGTTGAGCTAGTTGGGATTTGGTGCGATGTAATAAAAGTTAAGTTGTGGCTTGTTTTCATACATTAACCTGTTATGATCTGTGGTTGTGTAAAGAAGGGTCAATGCATATAATACTTTATATACAGGTTTAAAATTATGGTGTGAGCCCCAAACTTCTGACCCGGGTTTGGAGGGCGTCACAGTCCATGCATTTAAACCATAGTTAAACTAAGGTTAGTTGACTAACCAAGAAACAACCACCAAACAAACTCCAAGGCAATCAAAGAAGCTTTTCCATTTCTCTATTTCATCATTTTGCTCTCGGCCAAAATAATACCAGAAACTTTAAACTTCCATTCTCCTTCAATACTCACTCAAATATTATGTTCTATAGCTCATTGGAAAGGTATTGATACGACCTACAACTCTTGTGCACAAGTCTCACCCAAATAATAAAGGTAAGACCCTCATTTATACAGTTCTTTAAATCGGACTAATTATAACTCCAAAAGTTCTAACTCATTTCTTGAACTCCTTTGCAAGTTTGAACATTATAAACATAGATCATGGCTCTCTTAAGGATTACAATCTATTTTTAGTGGTTTAAGGATCTAAGAAAGGTATAAACTTCAGACCCTAGCTTTGATTTTATGATTCCATTAAGTTTTATTGAAGCATTGTTAGTATTAAGGCTTGATCTTTGATTATAAGTAGTTTTGGTGGATTTGTATTGGTTTTGAATATTGGGTCTTTGATTGGTTGGATAAATTGGTAAAACTTGTAGTTGGAGACTGAGTTTGTAGTATGATGGTTGAATATTGTTGTGTTGGTGGTTGTGAGTGAATTGATGAGGATTTAGAGTGGTAATTAAATTGGAAATCGCATAAACATAACCGTCGTAATGCCCGTTTGCATATAGACTGTTTTGCTTAGTATTCGTACAATAAATATCATTGAACAAAGTGTAACCTTACCATGTTTATCTAGATAATGTCGTAATCTTCATTTTGGTATGTGGTTCTCTTAGATCTGATATACAGTTTAGGAGAAACAACTGTTTTAAGTTACGGTGTTTCGCGAACGAACGTTTACCCCTCGCTTTACTTTGAGACCTTGTTTAAGGCCCTTAAAAGACTAATTGGAATATTAAACAATTATTTAAGGTGGATTAGGCAGTTGGTACAGTACTCGTGAAAGAGTCGCCTTAAAAAGTTTAACGGTTAATTTTCTTAAGAGACCATGGTTTAATTCCGGCTTATGTTGTTCTTCATAGTTTACCGGACCCACTCTGAGCTTAAATCTAGCCCGGAACACTCAGGCAAGTTTTCTACCCGTTATACTGTTGTTGTGATGTAAATAAATTTATGCATTATCTTGAGATAAGTGCATGGTTGTTATTAGCAAGTATTGCGATATATTGAATCATGGTGATATGATATATATATATATTCATGCTTGTTTCAGAATCTTGATATCATAATGTTGATTCAATTGCTTATAAACTACATAATACCTATGCTAGAGCAGTTGTTGCGTATACCCTTAGTATAGGGGACCCAAAGTTGAACATTTTCCTAAAACTAGGAGGCGAGGTTCCCGAGTATATTTTATATATTTTTCTATAATCGAATAAGGTATATTCGATGGTTTTAAATAATAATTAAACTTTGTTTTCAATTATTCAAATAAAGATCTTACTTTCGTATAAGTATATCTTTTGTTATTTATTATTCGTTTCAAGTATTAGTTTCAAAAACTTCTACTTCATTTATTTTTATAAAGATTATCCTTTGTGGGAATATTATTTAAATAATAATATTCAGATATTTTATAATATATCGGGACTAATTTATTTTATTAAATCATCCTTACTCCAAACATTCTTAAAAATGTTTTCGAGTCTTCAAAATGATTTTAAAAGTTAAAGCGGATCCCAAAAACTCGTTTTCAAAGTTAAGATCTTCCTTTTGAAGGGGATTTAAATACTCGCTTTAAGCCTAAGAGATCCGGCTCCTTAGTGTATTTTTGGCGCAACGAAGTTGCTAATTTGATAAAAGAATTTGATTACTTTCCCAACATTCGGGAAGTAAGCCCAATCAAAATGCGTCGGCATAGACGACACGGGCTCAGTGGGAGTCCATCAAAGTGTAAGTGCCTGAGTGGCAGTTCATCAAAACGTAAGTGGCTGAGTGGTAGTCTATTATAAGGTCCTAATGTGGCCAGGGTGATGACTAGTGGGGAATTCATCCATCTACTAGTAGAAAATGTTACTTAATTGGTATCTTTGCCTGATCATTAAGATATCAGGTTTATGCCAAGGTTTTCTTCTTTCCAAATTCATTGGAAATTACAACTCTGTTTATACTTTTCAAAACAGAGGTTTTCAAGGAAAGTATGAGATATATATATATATAAGTGTATATATATATCGGGACTTAATGAAGTATCTAGTAACTTCATTTCTTTTGAATAATATTTCAAAGATTGATTCTATTCAAGTCTTATCTTATAGTCTCATCTATGTGGTGAACTTTTGAAATTGATTATACCTTGAACGGTGGTAGTTCATGTAGTATTCAGAAAGATATAAGTATATTGGAGTATCTTGTAATTTCATCTTTTTAACTTATATCTAGTAAATGATTATCTTATGCATGACAAAGATTTTCAGAAAAAATGTTGAGATAAGGTTAGATATATGAGATCACCTTGCAACGATATTTTTATACCGTTATAAAGTGGAACTCTGTGTATATTATGCATGGCAGAAGATTTCAAATATTTTGAAAAGTATATATATATATAATGAATATATTGCGACTTTGTCGCATTAAGATATTAAACTTAGTTCATTTCTTCTTGACCAAGACTTTCATGAGTACTATGGGAATGCTCATATATTGTTATACATGTTATTTTGATGGGCTTTTTGGTCACCCTTGCTTTATTCTTTCATCACACAACAACAGCTAGACAAGATGAACAAGACCAAGCTCCCAATTCACGAGCGGATTGGAAACGTTCCGTAATTTCCTGTAGGCGTTGATGCCGCTTTAGCTAAGGTAGGAACTACCAATAAGATAGGCTTTCAACTTTTGATGTACCTGACTTATGTATATTTATAATTTGTAATAATGGCAAAGAATATGTAGATCTATTCAGAAACCCTTTTGAGGTGTAATGACTTATAATTATGGAATATAATGACTTGTGTTATTTTTGGTATTCATCTCTGAGACTATAACTTGTGGGGTGTGTGTGTGTATATTGTGGGGTCACAGTACACAGTAATTTGTTATTTATTAAGATTATGTGTTAATAAGGAAAATGGAACTCGTGACAACCCGGATCCCCGACCCCGAATTTGGGGTGTTACAGAAATGGTATCAGAGCTAAGCATTATAAACATCAGAGATGATGTGTCGTTAAAATAATAAGTTCACTAAGATAATAAGAACTCTTTCCAAGTTCATAGTCGGACTACCTAACATAGTACCAACTGTTAAAACCCTTATAAATATCATGAGAGTAACATAGATCGGTATCGTATAAGGTAGCGGGGCACCGAACCCTGAAGTTCAAGAGCAACAATACAATGATGTTTTACTACATATTGGGGATCAGATTGTGGATCCAATGGAGCACCCTAATGAGGGACCAGATGATGTTCATATTGAAGATGTAGCGGTTGAGGATATTGTCCTAGAAGGGATTATTGCTGAGGAGGTTCCCGTGGAGGATCCTGACAAGAATGAAGAAAGGACCGCTGAGGAATTGATGACCGTAGTTAGGGAGACTACCAAAGGTAGGATTGGCCGGTTACTACCATAGGTTTGTTCAAGTTTGCAAAGATAGCAACCCATTTAACGCGGCTTACTCGTAAGACTAAGAAGTTCGAATGGGCAGAGAAAGGCGAGAACAGCTTCCAAGAACTGAAGAAAAAGTTGGTGACGACCCCTATATTGGCATTGCCGGATGGAAAAGGAGATTTTGTGATTTGTAGTGACACTTTGCACAAGGAATTAAGGTGCATTCTTATATAGTGCAGAAAGATAATCGCGTACGCATCAAGATAATTTAGGGAATATGAAATTTGATATCACACCCATGATCTTGGGCTCGTGGCAATAGTTTTGATCTAAAGATTGGAGGCACTACTTGTATGGAGAGAAGTGCGAGATTTATACAAACCATAAGAGCTCTAGTACATTTTCACGCAGAAAGAGCTCAACATGCGCCAGAGGAGGTGGTTAGAGCTAATCAAGGATTATGATTATGAGATTCTTTATCATCTAAGAAAAGCCAATATAGTGGCTGACACCCTTAGTAGAAAGGAGAGACTCAAGATAATAATGTCTTCGGAAGAGTTGATAAGAGATTTCGAGAAAATGGAAATAGAAGTGAAGGTAACTGGAGTCGGTACTGAAAAGATGTTTGAGATTGTAATGCAGCCCGAATTATTGGAAAAGATCATATTATGCCAAGAAAAAGTGATGAATGAAGGAAGAGAGACAATGTATAGAGAAGAGATTAATACCGAGAAAGATGATAAGGGAATAATGAGGTATTCTTACAGAATTTGGGTTCCAAATGTTCAAAAGTTTAAGGACGGGATCTTAGATGAAAACCATAGTTCGAGGAATAAGATTTAGGGCAAACCCTAAAGATGATAGTCAGGGAGGTCGCCATCAAGAAAGAAGGAACCCATAACATAATGAAGTGGAAAACAAGGATTTTAACGTATAAGATAACCCCGATTATGGGAGAAAGATGAAACATTTCATACTGAGAAAACAGAAGTCGAGCAAGATAGGGAGAACCAGGATGGTACTCCTATGGGGCAATTTATGGACCTGCCTAAATAAAACTTGTACTTTTACCCCTAACCACCACCCTGAGGAAACAATGTGGTGGGAAATTCTCTCAGGACCTTTAAGTCGCTAAGCTCTTAGAGTTCCAAGAAACAAGTTGACCCAGTCGAGGCAAGAGCCTGACTAAAGGAAATAGAGGAATTATTTGAGATTCTAAATGATTGACGAAGTGCAAAAGACTATTTTTGCCACTTACCTTTCTAAGAGAGAGGCCACCTGCTAGTGGAAGGCTGAGGAAGATAGAGAGATAGTGTAGAAGTTTTAAAACCAGGCCAGAGGCGGGCAAGTATGATGAATCATGAATCTAGGTTGTGAAAGTCGTCAATGTTCGTCTAAAGGACACAAATCCAGAATGACGGGATGTTTGAAATCAATGCTTATATTGTGTTAGTTCATGAAATGGTTGTAATAGAAATGAAAATAAAAGACTGAAAGGGGAAGGAGTATAAAGAGATATAAAGGAAATAGAGTTGAGAAGCGATAAGGGATTTAGGAATGTGAAACCCTAAGAAACCATAGAAATAAATATAGAGAAGTGTATCATCATCAGCGCGATGGTGAATGATCATGAGATAAAGTCAAGGTTTGAAGGCGTAAGCGATACGTCTTATTAATCCCCTTTAAGTTGAGAGTATTTGATGAAACTTTGAGATAGACCGATGGATTAACAAGGAAATACGGATGGACTGAGGAGACAGGATAACAAGAAATTAGGAAAATGAGATAAAGGAAGTGACCTTCAAGAATATGAAGTCTATGTAAGACCGGTGGCTTGATACCTAGAAAGGGAGACCCCAGGTATAAAAGATATCCCAACATTGAGATGACGGTTGGAATAAATAATAGAGATAAATGAATAGTTAGAACTAATAAGTTCACATTAAACACGACCAATATCTTCCAGAACATCCCTGTTATCATTACCAAATCTAAAAAGAAAAGCATATAACAATTGTTATCTTTTGGAGGCCATATGGATTGACCTCAGCTTGAATAAGGATGCTATTGTGAAATTTGGTATAGACTATCGAGGTATGAATGATTGAATAAGATAATCTATTAAGGGTATATTACTTGATTTATCTATGGAAGGATGAAAATGAAGGGTTTTTAGCACATAAATGCAGCGAAAATGTAAATTTAATCTTAAAAAAAAAACCGAAACCCTCCGCAGGATCCATGCGAAAAAATAATATTTAATTCGTAGTTCAGTGTGTTTACCTTAAGAAGCATTACTTTAATAAAAAGATGGAGGTCTTTAATAGCGATCCAAGAATGATGAACGGAGATCCTTAGCAGCTGCTCCTCAAGTGTGAAGCACTCCACCGGTATCCACCAAGAAAACGATGTAATGAAGGAGGAGATGGAGAGAATTAAGGTTTTGTAAATCTTTTTGGTTGAGGCAAAAATAGGGTTTATAATAGTATATTTATAGGCAAAATTTTCAGCTGAAAATTTTCCCATAAAATATTATTATTATTAACCCTTTATTATTCTCACTAATAATTAAAACACCTTTTAAATATTAATCCTTTTTCTAAACTCTTTAGAAATAATTCTCTCACTTGATTTAATTTCCAAAATTAAATTCTTAATTAATAATATTAAGAAACTTTTCTTAATTAATTTATATTCAATTAAATCTCATTTAATCAATTATTAAATTTTCCAATTAATTATTTATTTCATAAATAAATAATTATCAACCATTATTAATTAATTCCTCCACCATTAAATCATTATATTTTATGGTGTGACCCTGTAGGTTCAATATTAAGCCGGTAGTAGAAATAAATAATAATAAAACTATTTTATCATTATTTATATAAATTATCTAATTCATTAAATATGATTAATTAATTAATCATATTTATTCTACATCGTGAGGGATACTTCTCAGCAAATCGCGACTATCCGGATAATACAAATTCACTGCTTAGAATACCAAGAACTTATTCTGTGAGTAGTTACCGTATAATTAATTCCTTCTACCCTGCAATGTCACGATTAAATACAAGGCATGGAACTTGTGTCAAGCCTATCTTATTTAATCAATTGCTTTCCCATTCACTATGCTTAGTTCTATTTAATGTAAATTAGCAACTCCTTTCTAATTTCATTCACTCTGGCCAGAGATTCCTGAACTAACATAAGTAGATCAGCATTGAACATTTTCTTCCTGCACTGGAAGGGGTAGATCCTTTATTGATCATACACTATCTTCGTGTACAAATTCCTATACCCAGTAGAGCCCTTATAATTGTCCCTTGAGACTAAGAACTAAACCAAAGCATAGTTCAGTGTACACAAGATGACTCTGATGATCTCAAGTCTAAGGATACTTGTACAACTATCACTATATGAATAACTGCTGACACGTGAGTGAACTCCATCAGTTGTTCAGCTGTGTGAGTCATGTTCAGTGAACTTATTCTATTATAAGAACCTACATACTAGCTATAGTGTCACCACACAAATATCTATGAGAACAGACATCATTCATAATGAAGCAAGCATAGTATATACCGATCTTTGCAAATTATTAATTACCAGTTAGTAATCCTACGATCAGGAACTATTTAAGTTTAGAGTTATCATCTTTTAGGTCTCATTATTATGATCTCATCACAATCCGTAAAAAGCTTTACTCTAAACTGTGGTATATCTTATTTAAACATTTAAATAGATAGAGCCCACAATAAATACAAAACAAGGCTTTTATTAATATCAATGAAATCAAAACAGATTACATAAAAGTTATTCCTAAATCCTCATACATGATTGGACTTAGGACATATCTCTTTCAATCTCCCACTTGTACTAAAGCCAATCACTCTGGTATCTAATACCCCTCTTGTCTTTATGACGATCAAAGTGACTCTGAGAAAGTGGCTTTGTGAGTGGGTCTGCTACGTTGCCATGTGTGTCAACTCTCTCAACGTTAAAATCTCCTCTTTCAACAATCTGAATTGCACCACCATTCAGAGTAAACACGTACCCTGACATGGATTTGCTATCACTATCTGATTGAAAACTAGAGTCAGTATAACCCTCTATTTTCAACTCTGATTCACCACCAAAAGCAAGAAAAATGTCCTGAGTCCTTCGCAAGTACTTAAGAATGTTTTTCACTGCTTTCCAGTGGTCTTCACCTGGATTGGACTGATATCTGCTCGTCACACTAATTGAATAAGCAACATTAGGCCTTGTACACACCATCGCGTACATGATAGATCCTATTGCTGAAGCATAAAGAATCTTACTCATACGCTCTCTTTCCTCAAGTGTCTTATGAGACATTTTTTCGGAAAGGGACACTCCATGGCTCATCGGTATGAGACCTCTTTTGGAGTTTTCCATGCTAAACCTTTTAAGCACTTTCTGGATGTATGTACCCTGGGTAAGACCTATCATTCTTCTAGATCTATCTCTATAGATCTTCATACCGAGAATGTAGGATGCTTCTCCTAAGTCCTTCATGGTGAATTTCCTTGATAGCCATACTTTGACTGATTGTAACATCGGTATATCATTTCCTATAAGAAGTATGTCATCCACATACAATACAAAAAATGTTACCGTGCTCCCACTAACCTTCTTGTAGACACATGGTTCATCTATGTTTTTTATAAAACCAAACTCTTTGATTGTCTCATCAAAACAGATGTTCCATCTACGAGAAGCTTGCCTTAAACCATATATGGTTCGCAGTAGCTTACACACTAGGTGTTCATTTCCCTTGGAAAGAAAACCCTCTGGTTGTGTCATATACACTTCCTCCTCAAGTTCCCCATTGAGGAAGGCCGTTTTCACGTCCATTTTTAAGATCTCATAGTCATAGTAAGCAGCAATCGCAAGCAAAATCCGAATTGATTTTAACAGGGCTACAGGAGAAAAAGTTTCATCAAAGTCAATCCCTTGCCTTTGTTTGAATCCTTTTGCCACGAGCCTGGCCTTATAGGTCTCCACCTGGCCATCTGCTCCAATCTTTCTTTTGTATACCCACTTGCACCCAATAGGCTTAACACCTTCAGGCGCCTCAACCAGAGTCCATACTTGGTTGGTATACATAGATTCCATTTCGGATTTCATGGCACTATGCCATTTCTCCGAGTCAACACTACTCATAGCCTCATTATAGGTCACAGGATCGTCATCATCAATGATTGACAACTCATTGTCATTCTCAATGACAAGGCCATAATACCTCTCAGGTTGGCGATACACTCTCCCTGTCCTACGAATGGGATGTTCCACAGAAGGTTGTTCAGTCTGAACAGGTGTTTCCACTTGATCCGTAGTAGTTTGTGCTTCTTGAACTTTATCAAGTTCAATTTTTCTCCCACTGTTTCCTTCAAGGATAAACTCCTTTTTCAAGAAGGTAGCATGTCTGGAGACAAACACCCGATGATCGGTGTAAAAGTAATACCCCAAAGTCTCTTTAAAATATCCCACAAAATTACATTTTACGGATCGAGATTCCAGCTTATCTGGGTCAACTTTCTTGACATAAGCTGGACATCCCCAAATCTTAATGTGATTAAGACTCGGTTTCCTTTTTTTCCATATCTCATATGGTGTTTGAGGAACAGATTTGGAAGGCACCTTATTCAGTAAATATGTTGAGGTTTCCAATGCATAAACCCATAGGAATACTGGAAGATTTGCATAGCTCATCATGGACCGAACCATGTCTAACAAAGTTCGATTTCTCCTTTCAGATACCCCATTTAACTGTGGAGTATATGGAGGAGTCCACTGGGAGACTATACCATTTTCTTTGAGATAATCTAGAAACACTCCATTCAAGTATTCACCACCTCGATCTGATCGAAGAGTTATAATACTGTATTTGGTTTGTTTCTCCACTTCATGTTTATATTCATTGAACTTTTCAAAGGCTTCAGACTTGTGTTTCATCAAATACACATATCCGAATCTAGATCTATCATCTATGAAAGTAATGAAGTACGAAAATCCACCCATGACTTGCGTAGACATTGGTCCACATACATCTGTGTGTACCAATCCTAGCAAATCTGCAACCCTCTCTCCATGTCCACTAAATGGAGATTTGGTCATTTTACCCAATAGACAAGACTCGCATGTAGGATATGATTCAAAATCAAAGGGGTCAAGTAACTCTTCCTTATGCAATGTCCGCAGTCTATTTTCACTAATATGACCTAGCCTACAGTGCCATAAATAGGTCAGATTTTCATCATCTTGTTTTCTTTTATTAGTTTGTTCAATCTGAAGTAAATCATGCTCTACGTCATATACATACAGACCGTTATTTAAAATGCCACGTTCAACAAGAACATTATCTCTAAGGATAGAACATTCATTATTCTTAATAATAAATAAAAAACCATCCACATCCAACATAGGAATAGAAACAATATTCCTCACAATAGAGGGAACGTAATAACAATTATTCATAATAATAGTCTTGCCCGTAGGCATATGTAAACTAAATGATCCTACAGATATGGTCGTAACCCTTGCTCCATTTCCCATACGTAGAATCACCTCATCTTTTTCAAGAGTCCTACTTCCCTTTAGTCCTTGCAACGAATTGTAAATATGAGAACCACAGGCGGTATCTAATACCCAAGTAGAAATTTGACCTAGTGACATATTAACTTCGATCATGAACATGCCTGAATCAGAAGCGGTAGTCTTACTACCCTTCTTCTTCTTCAATTCTGCAAGGTAAACCTTGCAGTTCCTCTTCCAGTGCCCCAACTTGTTACAGTGAAAACAAACAGCTAAATTAGGACCAGTCAACTTGTGAGCATCTGGTATGCTCCGGAGTGATAGTGTAGAAGACATGACGAATATAGTAAATCTGTAAATGATAAACACATAACAACACTTAGCAAATATTCAATTTCATTTCAAAACACTATATGAATCGAGTCTTTATTCATAAGTGTCTCCCACTAGTTTATCTAATTTTTTCAACCCCCTAAGTGAAAATTAAGCATTCATAATGCTAGTAGGAATATGGATCCTACATTCCATCACACAACCTCGGTTGTGGCACGAAACGTCATGTGATGTTCAATAGGCAGACAACTCTTGTCAATTATATCTTATGTTATTCCCTAATATAAGTTTAGCCTCTTGAATAATTGAGTCACGGCCGTGGCATGACAAACTCAATATTCTAAGTCAAGTCTAACCCAACATTTCATACAATTGAATCAGTCTCCAACGGCCCACGGCTGTAGTGTTAGTGTAGGTGCCCTAGAGGCAATACATTATTCTTTTATAATCTTTATGTGAGTTGATCATTCAATAAATGTATTTATTATGACCTTAATTACTGCGATATTTTGTTAGCATAATAAATGTCCTTAGAATCATGATACAATTTGTATAGTTTAAGTACATGACTTGAACTTCAGATTATATAATATATCATATTCTTAAAGGTCCCTAGTCGAGTATTATTATATAGGACAATAATAATACATAGATAGACTAGTATGTTGTTTGACAAGATAACCACATCTCATTGGTTATAAGTATGGGGATACTAAAGTCAATACATAGGTACATGTGAGAGTACATGGTACTGGACAGACCCACAGTGAGATTCTTCATGTTTAATAAAGTCATAAGAAAGACTCACAGTGATAATGGTGTAACGATCCTTTGACTTGAAATCATTATATTTCTATACGAGGATTAATATACTTTGACTACATTAAAAGTTACTTCTGATCGGGTGATGATAAAAGTGGACATCGGGTATATCATGAGTCGTATGAGAAATATGAATGATAGATAAAGGATTTAACCCTCCTATAATTAGGAGAGATATTATTGGCCTCTTGATTGAGTGAGATTATAAAAGCATGGCCATGCTCAAATAATGATTTGTCTCGATAATCTACTCATGGATCAAGTAAACCCGGATTAAATGTTGAAGAGGATGACTAAATACATGCCTCGAGTTTAATCTATAATATGTATGGTTAAAGGGATTATATTACACAAAAAACATTAATCACAAAAGGTTTTATCTAATCACGATTTAATTATTGTTTAATTGGGTAACAATGATGTATTACTAGATACCGCTCATTGTTTATAATTTTATTAGAGAATAAAATTATTGTCAATTAAATAATAGCCTATAGGGTCGCACAAATAGAGCACTTAATGGAATAGTTAATTTAAATTATGGATTTAAATTAATTGATGATTATTTGAATTTTATTATAATTAAGTAAGACTTAATTGAGATAATATAAATTCGAATTAAAAGGAATGTTTTTTGCCCATAATAATTAAGTATGACTTACTTATTAATTAAATAATAGAAATTCATTTTTATTATTTAATCCAATACCTACTAGGGTTGGGCTTTGTTGTTATGGGCCTTTTTAATCAGCCATTATAAATACATAATGATAGGTTAAAGAGGCTTGTACGTTTTTGAGAAAACCCTAGCAGCAAAGAGAGGCAGAGGCAATTCAGATCGTCAAGAAGGAGGCTAGTACATCCATTTCGTAGTAAAGTTCGTGGGACGTTCTTGAAGGTGCTCGTGTGGATACCATAGAGGTGTTTCTACGAGAGGTAGACACAAAGCGTGATAGCTAGGATCTCCGATGAGTTCGTGAAAGTTAAGCTCTTGAAAGGTATGATTCGTTATCTCCATAATCTGCCCATAATTATACATGGATCCTGTTTTTGGGTTTTGAATTTTTTGTTTTATTTACCTTTATCCGCTGCATTTTATGCCTTCGAAACCCAATAATGGTATCAGAGCTACGTGTATAAGGGGCTGATTTGGTTACGTGTTTACATTATTTTTACAAGTATGCATGTGTGATGAGTCTGCCATGATAACAGTTATGTTATATGAGTCTGCCATGATAACAGTTATGTTATATGAATGATATGATGAATCTGTTAATGATCTATATGATGATACTAGTATGTTTAAGATCTGCCATAACTCATATGTATGCGATCTCTTAAAATATGTATACTGATACATGTTTTTGGTAACTGGGATATGGATCGTGTGTATACTGATACATGCTTCTGGAATAGTATTCTGATACATGTTTTGCTAGTATTCTGATACTTGATTTTGCAAAAATTTCCGCCATCGGGGGGCTCGCTGCCCCCCCCCCCCCCCGAACCCCCCAGCGACCTCGCCGCGGAGGTCGATCCGCGTGCTTAGGGTTTCGTTTTTTAATTTGTGCTTATGACATATGCTTTACTTATTTATTATTCTTGATTAGATCATGATAAGTGATAAATAGTATGTCATCTTTATATGATCTATCATGTTCTTTAATGGTTACTTGAGCATGGTGCATAGTTATGGCCTTAAGACCTTAGTTGTAATGGTTTATTCTTTTGGTTTGTAATAAATACGACTTGCATGTCGTTTTCTATTTGTAGTTGTTTTATCTCGAATGTAACTCGAGTTCTTTTGTAAGTTCATTAGTATAATTCTTAATGTAACATCCAAGAAGGACAAGGGAAAGAGGAGGTATCCTATGGAGGCCAAGGAGACAATGGAAGCAATAGAGAAGACATATGTAATAGTTATTTTTACACCATAGACTGACCTTGATCTTTTCATTAGCCTGAAAAGATCACATAGGATTGGGTCATAACTATTGCACGTTTACTTTACGCACTTTTCATAGATGTATAAATAGTATGTGTAGAGTAGAAAATGCATGTTTTAATTAGATTAATGATGCATGTATGTATTAGATACATCACCCATGCCATGCCTTTAAACAAGATAAAATCTGTAACGACTCAAGATTTAAAATTAACAAACGATCATGAGATTCTTGTGTTTATGAAACACGGAATAAAATACGAATTTTCTTTATTTCTGACATGGGGCGATTTTGTCAACAACGGGTTCATATAAATTGTAAGGCTGTGGGTTTTAAGCGAGACCGATGTGACTCCTCCACTACCTGGAAATCAAACCATTGACGAGTATTGATTTGAAGTATTTTATTCAAGGAAAAATTGGGAATCTCTTTATGATGGGATCATGATCGTTCTAAATTAAAAATCCCTAAGTAAAAATATTAAGTTTTAATCAGATGCTTTCCAATGAATGAACACTCATTAAATCCTAGATCGATAAGGGGAAGGGCTGTCAGTGGCAGGGGACTCCTATCTATCATGGTGAAATGCGACGAATATAAACGGTTATATTCGGACGTTGTATCATTGGGTCTAACTTAACTGAGTCATCATAATAAGGTGAATATAAACAGTTATATTCAACTATTATGAACTTAGAAGCATAGAGTTTGGTTAAAAATCTATTAGATAGATAAGATCGATTGTTGTTCACCAAATTATCCAAGAATTATATATGATATAATTGACAACTGTTGTCTACCTAAATAATCATGTTTTAAGGATACCAGTGGTTGACTTAGAACATGACGAAATATGGATCTTGGCTCACTAGAAAGATTTATGGGATATACTTTCTGAATTAATAGTTAGGGCTATTAATTTGATAAAAAAATAGTGGGAGATATATTATGAATATATCATAATCATATGAACATAAAATTTTAACTCAGACAATCTAATGTTTATTTTGCACTTTTATTATTGTAGATACTGAGTAATGGCAAACAACACAAACACACTATTTGTACGTTCAGTCCTTGAGAAGGACAAGCTGACAGGAGGAAACAACTTCCTAGACTGGCAGAGGAATTTGAGGATTATCCTCAGGCAGGAGCGCAAGCTTCATGTCATTGATATTCCTCCTTCTGGCCCCCTTTCTGAGGGTGCTACTGCTGATGAACGAGCAGCACGTACAAGGGATGAGAAAGATGCAAATGATGTTGCATGTCTTATGTTGGCAACTATGAGTGCTGAGCTTCAAAGACAACATGTGCATATGGATGCATATACTATCAATGAGCACTTGCAAAGCATATTTGCAAGCCAAACTCGTCAAGAAAGGTTCAACACGAGTAAGTCACTTTTTAATTGCAAACAAGGGGCGAGTGAACCAGTTGGCCCACATGTTCTGAAGATGATTGGTTATATTGAGTACCTTGAAACTTTGGGTTTCCCGATTGGTCCGGAAACTGGTATTGACCTAATCATGAATTCTTTGAACAACAAATTCACTCAGTTTGTTGTGAACTACAATATGAATGAATTTGACAAAACAACTACTGAATTGTTGCATATGTTGAGAACATATGAGACCAACATGAAGACAGCTGAACCTGCTCCCATACTGATGGTGGGAAATAAAGGTAAGGCCAAAGGGAAGGGCAAATGAAAGGGTAAGAAGAAGATTGGATCTGATTCTACACCCAAGCCAAAGTCAGGTCCCAAACAGGCTTTAAAGCCTAAAGGTGGTGTGGCCAAGGGTGAATGTCACTACTGTAAGAAAGATGGTCACTGGAAGAGAAACTGTCCAATTTACTTGGAGGATCTGAAGAAAAAGAAAGCAGTTCAGATTTCTGGATCAGGTATTTATGTTATAGAAGTCAATTTGTCTATTTCTACATCTTGGGTATTTGATACTGGATGTGCTTCTCACATTTGTATAAAGGTGCAGGGCCTGCAGAGAAGTAGAACTTTGGCTAAGGGAGAAGTGGACCTAAGAGTAGGCAATGGAGCAAAAGTTGCTGCTTTAGCTGTAGGGACTTATTATTAATCTATGCCCTCTGGGCTTGTTTTAGAACTAGAAGACTGTTTTTACGTGCCTGCGATTCGCAGAAACATTATTTCTGTTTCTTATTTGGACAAGAAAGGTTTTTCGTTTACAATAAAGAACAACAGTTGCTCTTTTACTTTGAATGATTTAACCTATGGTGTTGCGCATTTATTTAATGGTTTATATGTTCTTGATTTAGATAACCCTGTCTGTAATATAGAAAATAAATGACTTAAAATGAATGACTCAAATCAAACATACCTCTGGCATTATCGTCTAGGCCACATAAATGAGAAACGCATATCCAAATTACATAAGGATGGATACTTGGATAAGTTTGATTTTGAATCATACCAAGAATGCGAATCTTGTTTTCTTGGTAAGATGACTAAAGCCCCTTTCACTGGTAAGGGTCAAAGGGCCACTAAACGTCTGGAGCTAATACATAGTGATGTATGTGGCCCAATGCGTGTAATGGCTAGAGGAGGCTACTACTACTTCATAACATTTACTGATGATTTCAGTAGATATGGATATGTATATCTTATGAAGAACAAATCCAATTCTTTTGAAAAATTTAAAGAATAAAAGGTTGAAGTAGAGAAGCAAATTGGCGGAGATGCAAGTATTAAGATCTTACAATCCGATCGTGGGGGTGAATACTTAAGCACCGAATTTAGAGAGTATTTGAAAGAGTGTGGTATTGTATCACAACTCACTCCGCCAGGAACACCTCAATGGAATGGAGTTTCAGAGAGGAGAAATCGCACCTTGTTGGATATGGTGCGATCGATGATGAGTCATGCAGATCTTCCAATTAGTTTCTGGGGTTACACTCTAGAAACAGCGGCTTTCACACTTAATCGTGTTCCTACTAAGAAGGTTCAAAAGACTCCATATGAGATATGGAAGGAGAAACGGTCAGGCATGAACTTTATGAAAGTTTGGGGATGTAAGGCGTTTGTGAAACGTCAAGAATCTGACAAGCTGGGACCTAAATCCGAAGAGTGCATTTTTGTAGGATACCCTAATGAAACAAAGGCGTATTATTTTTATAGTCCTTCTGAGCAGAAAGTGTTTATTGCTCGAGATGCTGTCTTCATGGAAAGAGATTTTGTTTCCAAAAGAAACAGTGGGAGAACTATAGATCTCGATGAAGATCGAGAACCGCAAAATAGCATTGAACCTGAAGTGAAACAAGAGCAGAATAATGATAATGCTCAACAAACACAGGTTGTTCGTAGATCTGGTAGATTTCGCCATGAGCAAGAGAGATATGGATTTCTCATGACTCAGTGTGGTGATTTGATGCTCATAGATGAAGATGAGCCTCTCACATACCAAGATGCTATGAACAGTCCAGACTCTAAGAGATGGCTTGAAGCCATGAAATCCGAGATAGATTCCATGTACGAAAACCAAGTATGGACTTTGGTTGATCCACCTGAAGGGGTAAAAACCATAGGGTGCAAATGGGTTTTTAAGAAGAAAAAGGGCATGGATGGAAATGTTCAGACCTATAAAGCTAGGCTGGTTGCAAAAGGTTTCAAACAAATTCATGGTATTGACTATGATGAAACTTTCTCACCAGTGGCTATGGTCAAGTCTATAAGGATTTTACTTGCCATTGCAGCATTCCATGATTATGAAATCTGGCAAATGGATGTCAAAACAGCCTTCCTTAATGGAAGCCTTGAAGAGGATGTGTACATGACACAACCTGAGGGTTTTGTCGATCCAAGGAATGCTGGAAAGGTATGTAAATTGCGTCGATCCATTTATGGATTGAAGCAATCCTCTAGGAGATGGAATATCCGTTTTGATGAAATAGTCACAAAGTATGGCTTTGTTCAAAACGAAGATGAACCGTGTGTTTACAAGAAGGTTAGTGGGAGCTATGTGGCATTCATAGTACTATATGTTGATGATATACTACTAATGGGGAATGACATACCTTCTCTAAAGGCTGTTAAGACTTGGTTAGGGAGCAATTTCTCCATTAAAGACTTAGGAGAGACATCCTACATTCTAGGAATGAGGATCTATAGAGAAAGACATAGAAGGATGATCGGTCTAAGTCAGAGCACATACATTGATAAGGTTTTGCATCGTTTTGGAATGCAAAATGCAAAAAGGGGATATATCCCCGTGTCTCAAGGGATAACGATCTCCAAGGACCAGTGTCCGAAATCATTGGATGAGAAGGACCACATGAATAAAGTTCCATATGCTTCAGCAATTGGATCTATCATGTATGCAATGGTATGTACTCGCCCAGATGTCTCGTATGCTTTGAGCATGACGAGCAGATACCAGTCTAATCCGGCTGAAGGTCACTGGACGACAGTTAAGAATATTCTTAAGTACTTGAAAAGAACTAAAGATTCATTCTTGGTGTATGGAGGAGAAGAGAAACTCGTTGTAAAAGGTTACACCGATGCAAGTTTCCAAACAGACAGAGATGATACTGTATCACAGTCTGGTTTTGTGTTTTGTCTAAACGGAGGTGCTATAAGCTGGAAGAGTTCAAAGCAAGAAATAGTAGCTGATTCTACAATGGAGGTTGAGTACATTGCAGCTTGTGAAGCAGCTAAGGAGGCCGTTTGGATTCGAAAGTTCATTTCTGATTTGGGAGTGGTTCCATCGATCGCAGATCCCATTGATCTATACTGCGATAATAATGGAGCCATTGCACAGGCTAAAGAACCTAGATCACACTCCCGGGCTAAACATATACTCAGGAAATTTCACCTTATTCGAGAGATAAATGAAAGGGGTGATATACACATATGTAAAGTGCACACAAATGATAACATTGCAGACCCACTGACCAAAGGCTTGTCGCAGCAGAAGCACGATGGTCACACTAGTTCCATGGGTATTAGATATATGGGTGATTGGCTCTAGTGCAAGTGGGAGATTGTTAGTGTAGGTGCCCTAGAGGCAATACATTATTCTTTTATAATCTTTATGTCAGTTGATCATTCAATAAATGTATTTATTATGACCTTAATTACTGCGATATTTTGTTAGCATTATAAATGTCCTTAGAATCATGATACAATTTGTATAGTTTAAGTACATGACTTGAACTTGAGATTATATAATATATCATATTCTTAAAGGTCCCTAGTCGAGTATTATTATATAGGACAATAATAATACATAGATAGACTAGTATGTTGTTTGACAAGATAATCACATCTCATTGGTTATAAGTATGGGGATACTATAGTCAATACATAGGTACATGTGAGAGTACACGGTACTGGACAGACCCACAGTGAGATTCTTCATGTTTAATAAAGTCATAAGAAAGACTCACAGTGATAATGGTGTAACGATCCTTTGACTTGAAATCATTATATTTCTATACGAGGATTAATATACTTTGACTACATTAAAAGTTACTTTTGATCGGGTGATGATAAAAGTGGACATCGGGTATATCATGAGTCGTATGAGAAATATGAATGATAGATAAAGGATTTAACCCTCCTATAATTAGGAGAGATATTATTGGCCTCTTGATTGAGTGAGATTATAAAAGCATGACCATGCTCAAATAATGATTTGTCTCGATAATCTACTCATGGATCAAGTAAACCCGGATTAAATGTTGAAGAGGATGACTAAATACATGCCTCGAGTTTAATCTATAATATGTATGGTTAAAGGGATTATATTACACGAAAAACATTAATCATGAAAGGTTTTATCTAATCACGATTTAATTATTGTTTAATTGGGTAACAATGATGTATTACTAGATACCGCTCATTGTTTATAATTTTATTAGAGAATAAAAAATTATTGCCAATTAAATAATATCCTATAGGGTTGCACAAATAGAGCACTTAATGGAATAGTTAATTTAAATTATGGATTTAAATTAATTGATGATTATTTGAATTTTATTATAATTAAGTAAGACTTAATTGAGATAATATAAATTCGAATTAAAAGGAATGTTTTTTGCCCATAATAATTAAGTATGACTTAGTTATTAATTAAATAATAGAAATTCGTTTTTATTATTTAATCCAATACCTACTAGGGTTGGGCTTTGCTGTTATGGGCCTTTTTTAATCAGCCATTATAAATACATAATGATAGGTTAAAGAGGCTTGTACATTTTTGAGAAAACCCTAGCAGCAAAGAGAGGCAGAGGCAATTCAGATCGTCAAGAAGGAGGCTAGTACATCCATTCCGTAGTAAAGTTCGTGAGACGTTCTTGAAGGTGCTCCTGTGGATACCATAGAGGTGTTTCTCCGAGAGGTAGACACAAAGCGTGATAGCTAGGATCTCCGTTGAGTTCGTGAAAGTTAAGCTCTTGAAAGGTATGATTCGTTATCTCCATAATCTGCCCATAATTATACATGGATCCCTTTTTTGGGTTTTGAAATTTTTGTTTTATTTACGTTTATCCGCTGCGTTTTATGCCTTCGAAACCCAACATGTAGCATGTACCGACCTTTAGATTCTAATTCAATGTACACATCTCTATGTAATAGACAAGTATTTCTTATTTCGAAATCAATGCGCTCGGTTGTAGCACGAAACGACAATGATTTAAAAATAAGAACCACTTTCTACCATGTTGGAAGGCTATGACCGACACAAGCCCGTTGTGTCATTGGCCAATTACTACTTGATATTATTTAATTTTAGAGGGATTATATTATGTTACAATCATAATCATATTATAAAGAGATTCATCCTTTTAAATTAAATATTTCAAATCAATAATCGATAATCAGATGATTTCCAGATCGGGTGGAGCATTGTCAAGAGACATCAATTAATAACCCTTTCTTATAGATAGAAATATGTTGTTGACAGAATCATCCTTTCTCTCAATATTGAAAATTCATATTCAATTACGTGTTTCATAAACACAAGAAGCTCATGATCGTATTCATAATATTTATTGTTAAGGCATGAAACGATTCTTATTCTAGATTTTCTAGAGCACGCTTTATATTGATTTAAGTTCACCTAAATCTATCATTGCATGGTAAACATAGGCATATATCTCATATATAAAATTAAATAAACAAGTAAATGTAAAGTGCAATAAAGTAAATGTGTTTGGTTATGGCCCCATCCTATGTGATCTTTATCAAGCTCATGATAAAGATCAAGGTCAATCTAATATGGTGATGGAAATAAATACAACTACTAATTCCATAAGTCTTCTTCTTTGTTTAGACTTCTTGTATGCCTCGTCTTCTTCTTTGTATCACCTCCATTGGATAGCCTTCTTGAGTCTTCAATTACATTACATGATTGAAAGTAAAACTAATCTAATGAACTTACAAGAATAACTCGAGTTACATTCGAGATTTATGATTACAAAGATTGACGACATGCAAGTCGTATTTAAAACCAAAACCAAAACCATTACACTAAGGTCCAAAGTCCATAACCATCCCCCATGCTCATACAACACATAAAAGCATGTTAAAACACATAATCTGATCTTAACATATCATATTTCCCATGATCTAATCATAGAAAAAAATTTGACAAAAATCAGAAAAATCAGAATCAAATCAGAAAAACAAGAATCACTGTTTACGGGCAGTAAACGACGTCAAACGCCTTATAGACGAGTCGTTGATAGATTTTGCTATCAGTTCTATTCAGACGCTCGTTTACCTATGGAATAGGGTATTCGTTTGCGTAAATCGGACACCAGACCCAGATTTTCGCAAATCTGCAGCAGCCAATTCAGAATCCGTATCTAATATGACTCTCAAAATTAGAACAAATATAAATCATGTATATATTAGTATATATACAGATTACATAATCATCTTATGATTATACAACTCACATGAATATCATATATTCAAAACTATACATATATAAGCATATTATATCAACATCAAATCATGGTGAATCACGTACATGCTCATATATCGAAAACAGTTAAACACATAAACGAATTAAAAACTTTTCGCAAGTAGGTCTGATACCATTGAAGAGTTTTTAGCACATAAACGCAGTGAAAACGTAAATTTAATCTTTAAAAAAAACCGAAACCCTCCGCAGGATCCATGCGAAAAAATAATATTTAATTCGTAGTTCAGTGTGTTTACCTTAAGAAGCTTTACGTTAATAAAAAGATGGAGGTCTTTAATAGCGATCCAAGAACGATGAACGGAGATCCTTAGTAGCTGCTCCTCAAGTGTGAAGCACTCCACCGGTATCCACCAAGAAAACGATGTAATGAAGGAGGAGGAGATGGAGAGAATTAGGGTTTTGTAAATCTTTTTGGTTGAGGCAAAAATAGGGTTTATAATAGTATATTTATAGGCAAAATTTTCAGCTGAAAATTTTCCCATAAAATATTATTATTATTAACCCTTTATTATTCTCACTAATAATTAAAACACCTTTTAATTATTAATCCTTTTTCTAAACTCTTTAGAAATAATTCTCTCACTTGATTTAATTTCCAAATATTAAATTCTTAATTAATAATATTAAGAACCTTTTCTTAATTAATTTATAATCAATTAAATATCATTTAATCAATTATTAAATTTTCCAATTAATTATTTATTTCATAAATAAATAATTATCAGCCATTATTAATTAATTTCTCCACCATTAAATCATTCTCTTTTATGGTGTGACCCTGTAAGTTCAATATTAAGCCGGTAGTAGAAATAAATAATAATAAAACTATTTTATCATTATTTATATAAATTCTCTAATTCATTAAATATGATTAATTAATTAATCATATTTATTCTACATCGTGAGGGATACTTCTCAGCATATCGCGACTATCCGGATAATACGAATTCACTGCTTAGAATACCAAGAACCTATTCAGTGAGTAGTTACCGTACAATTAATTCCTTCTACCCTGCAATGTCACGATTAAATACAAGGCATGAAACTTGTGTCAAGCCTATCTTATTTAATCATTTGCTTTCCCATTCACTATGCTTAGTTCTATTTAATGTGAATTAGAAACTCCTTTCTAATTTCATTCACTCTACCTAGAGATTCCTGAACTAACATAAGTGGATCAGCATTGAACATTCTCTTCCTACACTGAAAGGGGTAGATCCTTCATTGATCATACACTATCTTTGTGTACAAATTCCTATACCCAGTAGAGCCCTTATAATTGTCCATTGAGACTAAGAACTAAACCAAAGCATAGTTCAGTGTACACAAGATGACTATGATGATCTCAAGTGTAAGGATACGTGTACAACTATCACTATGTGAACAACTGCTGACACGTGAGTGAACTCCATCAGTTGTTCAGCTGTGTGAGTCATGTTCAGTAAACTTATTCTATAATAAGCACCTACATACTAGCTATAGTGTCACCACATAAATGTTTATGAGAACAGACATCCTTCATAATGAAGCAAGCATAGTATGTACCGATCTTTGCGGATTATTAATTACCAGTTAGTAATCCTACGACCAGGAACTATTTAAGTTTAGAGTTATCATCTTTTAGGTCTCATTATTATGATCTCATCACAATCCGTAAAAAGCTTTACTATAAACTGTGGTTTATCTTATTTAAACATTTAAATAGATAGAGCCCGCAATAAAAACAAAACAAGCCTTTTATTAATATCAATGAAATCAAAACAGATTACATAAAAGTTATTCCTAAATCCTCATACAAGATTGGACTTAGGACATATCTCTTTCAGAAAGTAACTTTTTAAAGGTGAAATTAAGGATAGAACCTCGATAACTTGAGATGAACCCTAGGGGAATGCATAAAGGTTGTCATTTCACCCTTAATAGGGACAGTATGAGTTTTGACAGTATGAATTAGAAAGGATTAAGGTATCAACAATCTTAAGGATCAGTGGAGAAATTTTTCAGAAGTATATAGAAAATGGTTCTAGTATTAGTAAATGGTATTTTGATATGCCCTGTATCTAGGAAATACATGAGGAACGATTCAAGGATAACCTTACAGGTGTTACAAGGAGAAAGGTAATATTCAAAGTTCTGCAGAATAGAAATTTTGATAAAGAAAATATGACGTAATTATAATAATTCCAGGTGGGCACGTATTGAACCATAAGAAAGTATAGATCGACCCAATGAAGGTCAAGATTGGTGAAAACAAGAAGGACCAAAGATAAGAGACGTCCTCAGTATGATCGAGTGTCAGTCGTGACAATGTTAACCTCTAAAGGCCGAGGCAATAACTTATGGAAAAATGGTGATATTTTTTTCCTCACCAAAGCTTAATGAAGAGCATTTTCATACAAGCAGTGATTGGAAATGAGGTAGAAAATTTAGTTGAAGATCGTTCAAAAGACATTGATTGTAAGGAACTATTACTATCTGGAAAGGCTAATAAGATGGCTGACACTCTAAGTGTAAGAGAGCAACTATAGGCGCTCGTGCCAGATGAATACAGTAATGATGGTTAAATCCATGAAGGTTGTATTACGGTATGAAAGATTGACATTCCTTCTGATGATTGTGCGACACTCAACCGTAATAGTAGTTTGGTAAAGATTTAATTCATGTTATCACCGTGAGCGGGCTACCTACCTTAGAAGGTCCTATCTTGAGATAAGCCAGGATCATGTTACGAAAGGACTAAATGAACCTTTGAACTTCATGTCTCATAATAAAGACATATGGTTAATAATGGTATTAAACTGCTATCGTTGCTTTGATTGAAACTCCTCTGCAATTCTATATGCTTCATGTCATATGTACGTCAAGTTTAGGACTATTTTTCATGAACCACAAATGGTGATTATGTTATCTCCTTAGAAGAATTCGATACGACAGGTATGGACTCTTTATAGTTAGCTATTAAGATTCCAAAGAAAATTAATGACTACCGTAGGTCCGCGGTGGACTATAGTAATGCATAAACGATTTATTGAATAATGAGACGATAACAACCTTGAGAGTTGTATCCTAATAGATGTTAAGATTGAGTACTACTAATCGGGTCATTGTGATGTATAAGTTATCATTGATAGACTAATTAAGTCAATTATCTACCTATTGAATATTTATTCCTTCTTATCGATAGAGAGTCGTATTACTATACGAGAGAGGTTATAGGGAAAGCGTAGAATTCTAGTAACAATGATGTCTAGGATGAAATCCCAGATTTGATTTTTGATATCAAGGGAGTTTCAAAGGTAATTGTCTATAAACTCGAGCAAGAGCATGGGTCCATAGAATGATGGAAGGGATAGCAAAAATATTCAGGCATGTGAATTGCGATGCGATAATACTTGATGTTGATATATATCCTTATGTTTCATTCTCCTTTGATAAACCTCTATCAGAGTTAGACTCCAAAACATATATTTTGTGACAATATTTTTTTTAAATTTGTTCTTTTCTCTCCTTTTCATTTCATGTAAACTGAGAAGAACAACCCTTCCAGAAGGGGGGTATTGCCGAATGACTATCTATCTGTGTGATAGAAGCTTAGTAGGATACCAAATGTTGTTTAATTGCTTGTCAAGTACTAAAGGCTGGCAACCTTCTGTACTAACTATGCGATGTAACAAGTGTTCATGATCATAGTAATCTCTCAATAATTCTTTTATTTCTATATGATTGATCAAGCTTTCAAAGATAGAAGCGGCTGGGAATGGAGTAGTATAAATTTGTTTTTCTCCAGAATTGAAACGCGTTCGTGATACTAAGGTTGGCGTAATTATTAGAAGGTTATAGAACGTTAGCGAGTAACAGTATAGCCAGAATGGTAATATGAATGGAAGATAGTAACGCTTACAGACTGGAAAAGAATGGGTATTGAGAAGCAAAAGCTATAGCACTAGAAGCTATGATGAGAGTCTGTGCGATAGACTTAAAAGAATTTGGAATGATTACTTAGCACGTATCGAGTTTTCTTATAATAATAGATTTATGTTAGTATCGACATGATGCCTTATGATTCCCTTTAGGGAAGACAATGTCGATCTCCCTTGTATCAAGATGAAGTTGGAGAGCGCAAGATGCTCGGGCCAGCAGTGACCCAAAGAACCAAGGACATGATAGATCTAATCAGAGGACGGCTGGTTGCAGCCCAAGTTGGATATAAGACGTATGCTGATTTGACTCGAAAGGACAAAAAGTATGAAATAGGGTACCTAGTGCTTTTAAAGGTATCCCCTTGAAAAGCCTTGGAAAGGATTGAAAGCTAAGTCCACGATTTGTTGGACCCTTGGATATATTAAGACATATTGGGAAGTTATCAAATGAACTAGCCCTACCCCCGAACCTGCAGCAAGTTCATAACATGTTCCACGTATCAATATTAAGGAATCATTATCCGAATGTCGGATATATTGGAGATTACGAGTGCATAGATATGCAACCAGACTTGACCTATATGTAGCAACCAGTAAGGGTTATGGATTGAAAGTAGCAAGTTCTTAGGAATAGGGTTATCAAACTAATCAGAGTTTTGTGGTAAAACCACAATGTGGGAAAAAAATTGACTTGAGAGTTAGAAAGTGCAATGCTAGAAAAGTGTCCCCAACTGTTTTCTATCTGAGTCCGGGACGGAATCCTTTTAAGGAGGGGAGACTGTAATATCCCCAATTTTTGAAAAATTTTGAAACCCTGATGAATAGTAACTTTTGCTGACTATGCTGATTAAGGAAAATTATCAGACCATACTATATATGAGTACTGTTATGGAAATTCTGAGATCGTATTAGTATTCCGTAAAGTAAATGAGTGTATGTAAAAGGTCGTTAAAAATCGAATCCGAACACTTGGATTTTCCCCCAAATCCACCAGATACTAGAAGAATTAAGTATAAGGTAACATGATTAAAAGGATTTAAATTAAAGGATTATAAGAGAGGACCATTAAAGGAGTATAAAATATTAAGAAGGTTTAGGGAAGCCTAAGTAACAAGATCCCGAATATGATCCGGGATATGATTCCTCAAACGAATAATAGAAACGAGAGTTAAGCGAACTGTAAAACAAATAAGCAACCAAGAATCAAGCTTGTACAAGAAGTCAGGGATTATGACATCATCAAACCACAAGATGAAGACATATGGCATGGAAGTGAAATATGGATGATGACATATGCATGGTTAATTAAATATTTGTCAAGAATTAATTGTGTCCATGCATTTAAACCATAGTTAAGCCAAGGTTAGTTGACAAACCAAGCAAAAAACACCACACAAACTCCAAGGCAATCAAAGAAGCTTTTCCATTTCTCCATTTCATCATTTTGCTCTCGGCCAAAATAATACCAGCAACTTCAAACTGCCATATCTCATTCAATACTCATTCAAATATTATATTCTATAGCTCGTTGTAAAGGTATTGAGATGGCATACAACTCTTGTTCACAAGTCTCGCTCAAATAATAAAGGTAAGACCCTAATGTTTATAGTTCTTTAAATCGGACTAATTGTAACTCCAAAAGTTCTAACTCATTTCTTGAACTCCTTTGCAAGTTTGAACATGATAAACATAGATCAAGGATCTCTTAAGGATTACAATCTCTTTTTAGTGGTTTAAGGATCTAAGAAAGGTATAAACTTCAAACCCTAGCTTTGATTTTATGATTCCATTAAGTTTTATTGAAGCATTATTAGTATTAAGGCTTGATCTTTGATTATAAGTAGTTTTGGTGGATTTCTATTTTTTGAATATTGGGTCTTTGATTGGTTGTATAAATTGGTAAAACATGTAGTTGGGGACTGAGTTTGTAGTGTGATGGTTGAATATTGTTGTGTTGGTGATTGTGAGTGAATTTATGACGATTTAGAGTGGTAATTAAATTAGAAATCGTGTAAACATATCCGTCGTAACGCCCGTTTACATATAGACTATTCTTCTTAGTATTCGCAGAAGAAATCTCACTGAAGAAACTGTAACCTTGCCATGTTTAGCTAGATCATGTCGTAAGTTTCGTTTGGTATGTGGTTTGCTTAGATCCGATGTACGGTTTAGGAGAAACGACCGTTTTAAGTTACGGTGTTCCACGAACGAACCTTTACCCCTTGCTTTACTCTGAGATCTTGTTTAATGCCCTTAAAAGACTAATTGGAATATGAAACAATTATTTAAGGTGGATTAGGGAGTTTGTAAAGTACTTGCGAAAGAGTTGCCTTAAAAAGTTTAACAGTTAATTTTATAAAAATGGTTGGGCCGAGGGTACTCGAGCGACTTATGTAAATCGTTAAGCACAAAAGCGAACATTAGGGTCTAAGTGGACAAAGTCTAGTTTCTTAAGCGACCGTGGTTTAATTCCGGCTTATGTTGTTGTTCATAGGTTACCGGACCCACTCTGAGCTTAAGTCTACCCCAGAACACTCAAGCAAGTTTTCTACCCGTTATACTGTTGTTGTGATGTAAACATATTTTTGCATTCTCTTGAGATAAGTGCATGGTTGTTATTAGCAAGTCTTGTGATATATTGAAGCATGTAGATATGATATATATATATATATATATTCATGCCTGTTTCGGAATCTTGATATCATAATGTTGATTCAATTGCTTATAAACTACATAATACATATGCTAGAGCAGTAGTTGCATATACCCTTAGTATAGGGGACCCAAAGTTGAACATTTTCCTAAAACCGGAAGGCGAGGTTCCCGAGTATATTTTATATAGTTTTCTATAACTATTAATCGAATAAGGTATATTCGATAGTTTTGAATAATAATCAAACTTTGTTTTCAATTATTCAAATAAAGATCTTAGTTTCGTATAAGTATATCTTTTGTTATTTATTATTCGTTTCAAGTATTAGTTTCAAAAACTTCTACTTCATTAATTTTTATAAAGATTATCCTTTGTGGGAATATTATTTAAATAATAATATTTAGATAGTTTTTCTAATATATCGGGACTAATTTATTTTATTGAATCAGCCCTACTCCAAACATTCTCAAAAATGTTTTCGAGTCTTCAAAATGATTTTAAAAGTTAAAGTGGATCCCAAAAACTCGTTTCAAAGTTAAGATCTTTCTTTCGAAGGGGATTTAAATACTCGCTCACAACCTAATGGATCCGGCTCCGTGGTGTATTTTTGGCGCAACGACGTTACTAATTTGATAAAAGAATTTGATTACTTGTTCAACATTCGGGAAGTAAGCCCAATCAAAATGCGTCGGCATAGACGACATGGGCTCAGTGGGAGTCCATCAAAGTGTAAGTGGGTGAGTGGCAGTCCATCAAAGCGTAAGTGGCTGAGTGGCAGTCCAGCATAAGGTCCTCATACGGCCAGGGTGATGACCTGTGGGGAATTCATCCATCTACTAGTAGAAAAGGTTACTTAATTCGTATCTTTGCCTGATCAGCAAGATATCAGGTTTATGCCAAGGTTTTCTTCTTTCCAAATTTATTGGATATTACAACGTTGTTTATACTTTTTAAAACAGAGGTTTTCAAGGAAATTATGAGATATATATAAGTATATATATATATATATATCGGAACTTAATGAAGTATCTAGTAACTTCATTTCTTTTGAATAATATTTCAAAGATTGATTCTATTCAAGTCTTATCTTATAGTCTCATCTATGTGGTGAACTTTTGAAACTGATTATACTTTGAAAGGTGGTAGTTCAAGTAGTATTCAGAAAGATATAAGGATATTGGAGTATCTTGTAACTTCATCTTTTTAACTTATATCTAGTAAATGATTATCTTATGCGTGACAAAGATTTTCAGAAAAACGTTGAGATAAGGTTAGATATATGAGATCACCTTGCAACGATATTTTTATACAGTTATAAAATGGAACTCTGTGTATATTATGCATGGCAGAGGATTTCAAATATTTTGAAAAGTATATATATACTGAATATTTTGTGACTTCGTCGCGTTAAGATATCAAACTTGATTCATTTTTTCGTAACCAAGACTTTCATGAGTACTATGAGAATGCTCATATATTGTTATACATGTTATTTTGTTTGGCTTGTTGGTCACCCTTGCTTTATTCTTTCATCACACAACAACAGCTAGACAAGATGAACATGACCAAGCTCCCAATTCACAAGCGGATAGGAAACGTTCCGTAATTTCTTGTAGGCATTGATACTACTTTAGCTAAGGTAGGAACTACCAATAAGATAAGATTTCAACTTTTGATGTACCTGACTTATGTATATTTATGAATTATAATAATGGCAAAGAATATGTAGATCTATTCAGAAACCCTTTTGAGGTGTAATGACTTATAATTATGGAATATAATGACTTGTTTTATTTTTGGTATTCATCTCTGAGACTATAACTTGTGGTGTGTGTGTGTATATTGTGGGGTCACAGTACGCAGTAATTTGTTATTTATTAAGATTATATGTTAATAAGGGAAATGGAACTCGTGACAACCCGGATCCCCGACCCCGGATTTGGGGGTGTTACAGAAATGGTATCAGAGCTAAGCATTATAAACCTCAGAGATGATGTGTCGTCAAGATAATAAGTTCACTAAGATAATAAGAACTTTTGCCAAGTTCATAGTCGGACTACCAAACATAGTACCGACTATTAAAACCCTTAATGGAACCCTTATAAATATCATGAGAGTAACATAGATCGGTATCGTATAAGGTAGCGGGGCACCAAACCCTGATAGTTCAAGAGCAACAACACAATGATGTTTTACTATATATTGGGGATCATATTGTGGATCCAATGGAGCACCCTAATGAGGGACCAAATGATGTTCATATTGAGGATGTAGCGGTTGAGGATGTTGTCCTAGAAGGGATTGTTGTTGTGTCAATACCAGAGTCCAATTTTAGCATGCTATTCATATTTATTAATTAACTGTACCAATCACTTTTTCCCTCACGGGAATCACAAAGCCAAATCAGATACGTAACGGATATATGAAGACAACTGACCAGGCTATCAACACCAGACGGCTCCAACTGCCATCCCATATACCTGTTCCAGAACACAGAGACTAGCTAGGTCTCTGACCTGCTGGACTAATCGGTTATGAATTACACGCAACATAATTAGCCTCTTACGCCACCTCAATAAGCCTACTCTGGCCCCTATGTATCCCATATCTGATCGTTTTATCCAGTTTTCAAAACACTTGTACCTATCTCATTTCAAAATCATTCATTTTAACAGCACATGCAAAACTGGTTCACAAATCATTTTCATTCGTGATAGGTACCTTTTGAAGTTACTTTTCCCCAAAATAGGTTTAAAACAGTGATTTATAACTACAGGGGATACATAACATAAAATATTTTTGTTCCTTTATGAGAATAAAACAACAAACTATTCGTACATACTGAACCATAAAGAATGGTCAGGGTACTTGCCTTGCAATGCTTTCGGAAACCCTAAGTAGCTTTTACGCTGACTTCGGTCCTTGTGAAACTCGACTGGGATCTACAATAACAGAATACCCTAATTAGTTATAACGACATGCTTGATATCCTCGAATCCTAGTAATCCAATTCGATAACCTGACTCGTATAATAATTATAAACATAATCACATACTTCGTATTCGAATAAGGGTAACATGTTTTACATAATAAAGTATATTTCTCGTATTTAAAATAAATTTTTAGAAAATTTTTTACAGCAACTTTTCTGTTTATAAGCCTACCCGTCGATCATAATCGAGGTCCAAATTTCACAACAATTCACAATCCACAACTCGCAACACAATTTCCGCAATTCCAAAATCATTTGCATACGAAACCGATTATACAAATTATTTTATTTATTTATTAAATTTAGGACTCATAACTTATCATCATCGTCCACCGTTGACTTGCCGAAGTTCATCATCAACAGCGGTAAAATTTACTGTACCCGATTAATTTCGGGTTTCCAACATAAATTTCACCGATTACGAAATTAATTTCTTGAAAGAAATTTTATTATTTCACGAAATTTAATCAATTCATTCCTGAAAAAAATAAATAAAATCACATCAAAACCAACTACACACAATCAGCCTCAATATTAGAGGCCCAACAGCAAGGCCCAACTAACAGGACCAACAATATAGTCCAACAAAGAACATGGAAGCATGGAGATACGACCACAAACACGGCCAACAAACACGGCCACAGCCGTGCACACACCTACACCCACAAACGCACACACACAATGTACACACTTCACTCACACACACAATCGAACACACACATACACAATCAAACACATGCACACACAAACACATACACAATTATATACATGTATATAGGAATCAAACCAGCCAAGCTACAAATAAGCGGCGGCTCACCGGAGAAATAGCAGGAAAACAGAAATGGCGGTGACCGGAATTACCGGGAAGAAGAGGAGAAAGAGAAACGCAGACGGGGGAGTAAAAGAGAGAGAGAGCACAGAAAAATTTTTGTGAGAGAAAAATAGAGAGTGTATAAGAACCCTAAATTTTGTAATATTTTAAATATTCAGTGAATATAACTGGAGGTAATTATGTAAAACTTTTGAGTTCACCATAAATGAATAGTGGAATCTTGAGAATCCGAGAACGTATTCTTGTTTAACGAGTAAAATGAGTGAATGTAAAAGTCGTCGGAATTCGAAGATTCATATATATACTACGTGTTTTAGTATTCGTAAAGAATAGTATAGAACCGGGAGTACTACGTCAAATAAACATTTCATTAAGGTATTATTAAGATCAAGAGAAAGGAATGGAAGTAATTAAAGGATTATAAATGATAAAAGAAATCCTTATGAAACGAAATCTTGTACGGGAAAACTATCAGAATTAAACGACAAGTGCATGAGTGTAAATTAAATAAGAAGTGAATGGAAGCCATGCAAGGTGGCCATGCAATATCCTACACCCAACTAGTAGTTAGAAGTGTAGCTAGTAGTTAGTAAATCAAACTAGAATAGTAGCATGAATAGTGTAGGGGAGGCAAGAAGTACCATGCACCATGCTTCTACTTTTCTACTCCACCACACAAATAATCAAGCCATACCTCCACTTTTATTTTGTCCAAATAATTATATATCAACCCATACTTCTCTTTTACACCACACCACTCAAGTAACCAAGTCAAGAAACGCTCCCACACTCCTCATTACCAGCAGTTCGGATTTTCGGACCAAGGCGGAAAGAAAAATTTATAACTTGAGTTTTAGAGCTTCATAAATCATGAAATTTGGACCATAGCTTCCTCATTACATATACAAGTACGTGAAAAGTTTTATGTCCATTCATTAAGGGTTTCATAGGTAAATCTTGGTCCAAAGTTGGGAATGTTTTTTTTGGTTAGAAACTAAGTTGCGTTCTTGATGTTTTCTTGTTAGTTTAAGGCTTGTTAAGGATAGATCAAGCTTATCCAAGGTTAATACACTCCTCCAAGGTGTTCTAAGGATCCAATAAAGGTATAACTCTTCACCCTTAAAGATTTTATGGTTGAATTTTAAGGATTTATAATATATAGTTTCAAGATTCAAAAGATTATGAGTGCTTGAGGTTTATGTGTTTAAATCTTGTTAAGTTTTAAAGATTATGAGATGTGGTTCTTGTATGTTACACTAGATGATGTAGCGAATGAGTAGATGAGTGAATCCTGAAGAGTATATGTGTTGATGTTAGTTATAAGTGGTGAAAATGTCAAGATCTTGTTGTAGATGTTAAGTTTGGAACTTGTGCACTTGTTCTGGATAGTGCAGAAGGTTCGGCTATGAAATAATTTGTAAATTGTGAACCACTTGACATGAAAAACTAGATATTGTTTTTTAGTTTCTGTACATATAAATAACGCCGTGATACGATTTACGGTTTATGAGTTATAACCGTTTTAGTGAAAATCATTTCTGCGAAAAGACAACTACAGATTAGTGCAGTTGTGTGATGAATTTGGAACCCTAAATATTTTAATTTGACTTTGGAAAAATCATGGTAAAATTAAGGAAGAAATCCCAAAAAGAATTTTGTGAAAATATTAATTTTTCGATTTTATAGAAATGTTTGAGTAAAAGGAGCGCAAGAGAGAAACGCGTAAAAAGGAGGTTTTGGCACGCGTTTTCTCACATTCGAACTTAAAACTTGAAATGGACTTGGTAATATGAGCGATCGATATTAAAACTAAAAAATTCCATAAAGTGGGTATTTAAGTGTTAAGAATGTGACGAATGGAGATTGGTTACACTTGCGTTGTTACGAAAGATAGTTATTAAAAACGAATCGTTGATTGCGTAGTAACTTAGAATGTTGGTCCTTGATTATAGATTGTTACCCGAAGCCCCGAGACCACATTTCTCCAAGCACTTGAGGAAATTTTTCAAAATACTATCTTATAATATCCATGCTTTAAATACTGTTGTGATTATGATGCCATGCTTTACGGTTTAAAATAAACGAATGATATATGCTTGTCTATGATTTCAATACGCCTATAATGTGCGTTTGTTTATAAAATATAATTTTATTCCATACAATTACGAGAAGTTGGAATTTATTTCCAAGATAATACATAAGAGTGGGAGTCGGAGATAGTTTTAAAAATGATTTAATTCCGGGATTAGTCGGATTCGAGAGGTTTCAATTTTGTTCAACAAAGTACGTTCGCTTAATATATATCGAGCGAACGATTGAGATTTGATTTTTAACAATATCTTTAATAAGTATTTAAATATTCATTTAAGGGATATCCTTATTTGATTAATTATTTTGTAAATAATACTTAAAGGATTATTAAATATCCAGAAAGTATTTAAAAATGTATTGCATAGATTATAAATCAGTTCACACTATATAAAAAGAAGTATTCAACTATAAAAAAGGTATTTATAGGGTATCAACTCCTGTCTTGATTATTTATTTAAGATTTATTAATTATTTAAACCTTATTTAAAAATATTCTGAAACCCTAAATATATAGTAAAAATATTTTCCGGACTTCCTAAAATTATTTAAAAATAGATGTATTTCCCGAAGGTACTCTCTAAATTATTCAAACCTCAATGAAGGGATCAACCATCTGAAACTTATCAAAACCTTGGGGAACTTAATCTAGAAGCATAAGAGTTTTACTTCCTCGCTCAGTGAAAAACAAGAAGTCAATATATATGTATTCCCTACTATAGTTAGAGATTTGAATATGATTTCAAGTTCAAAACTCCGACAACTCCGAAGGTTCAATTGAATTAAAGATTGACGAACAAATCATCTGAATGAAGGTCAACTCCAAATGACGTATTCCTTTGAAAAGGGTTTTAAAATGAAAGTTATCATTGTTGTTTATCTTGGGAATGGAATGTGGCATGCCCGGTCAAGAGATGGTATCAGGCAGCGACCATGAGAGCAGTGCCGCATTGTGGACCGCGTGTGACCACTGAGTTTCAGACTTGCACGGTAATATGAGAAAAGCCGTATAGTGTCTTGATAAGCCCAAAGATGGCTAGGTTAATTATCGCACGTCGGTTGACACCTTCTACTAGTAGAGAAAGTTTGTGTATACGGCTGATCACCGCAAACGTGGTTTATTCCAGTATAGTCCCTTTCCTTCCACTTCAGAAAAATTATTGTACAATTTACAACGGAAGGCTGATAAGGCTGAATTTTAAATCATAACATATATGATGTGAATATCAACTCCGGCTTATAATCCTGGTTCAAGTAAAATCTTGAAGTTTGGAAAAGAGATGAATATAAGTATAGAGGGGATATAATGTTATAGTTGATTTCAAGAATATAATAAATTTGACAAGCATATATATGCTTGTCAAATTTATTATATAAATTTTCAAGAATCTTTGAAAATAAAAAGTTCAATTATTGGTTTTTCTTATTCACACATACTCATATATGGATATGCATACCTTGCTGAGCTATAGTGCTCACTCTTGCTTTTATATATCATATCATGACAGATTACCAACATGGCTCAGACCAGGACTACTGCCTGCAAGTGGGTAGGAGATGCTTGTGAGTATCATAGGTTATTTGTGCATCAATCCTGTCAGGTAGATGAGTAGAGTTGGTTTCCCTTTTGTAAACTCTGATCTACGAACTAAAACATTTGTGACCCGAGTCAGTCTCATGTAGAACTGCTTTTGGTGTTCACCCTTTTGGGATAATTACATTTGGTTTGTAATGAACTTAACTAGCACGTGGATTATTTTAGTAATATTTCTGAGCATATAACATGTGTGTGTGTGTGAGTTAGTAATGAAAAGGTCAAGTGATATTAGTAAAAGTGGTTCAATCAAATTTTGGTAAATAATAAGTGAGCGTAACAACCCGAATTCCGGATCTTAGATTTGGGGGTGTTACAGAAATTGTATCAGAGCCCTAGGTTATAGGTCTCAGAAATATTGGTATAAAAAGTAATGAATCAACCAAATCAATGATTAGGAACTCACATCGAGTTCGTAGTTGGGCTACGAGGGTAGCACTGACAATAAGAGCCCTTAAGGATAACTTAAATGTTCAAGGTTAGTAATGCGTGTGTTAAATGGCTTGTAGTTACCCGCTATGTCGGACCCTGAGGGTGTCGAGGAGTATGAGAGAGCCCATGATGAGACCCTGTTGGCAGAGATGGAGATAGATGACCCCGCCCCTGCCTTAGTTGTGGATATATCTGACGATGACCCAAATGAGGACCCTAAGGAGGAGACAGAGGTAGAGACAGAGATAGCCACCCCTGAGCAGGCACCCACCCCACCACATGCACCTGTGAGTCTAACACCTAGTAAGAGTAACGATGAGATGGATCCGATACTGGATGGGATGGTACCGATCGCTGTCGACCCCCTCACCTCCATCACCACCTTTACCTGTGGTGTCCCTAGTATTTCATGATTGGGTGGTAGGCCGCTATGCCGCGGACATGACTCCTGCTGAGGCCCGAGTGGTCGAGTTGACGTACCAATTATCTGCTGAGAGGCAGATGCGGACTAGGGCCCAGGGTGGGTGTGTGGACACGACTACTCGACGCATGCGTTGTGCCAATCGCCGTATTGAGCAGAGGGCTTTAGGCAGGATCCGCCATTTATCCCCACTTCGTGGCCCGGTGAGTAGGAGTGATGTCATCTGAGTTGTGACTGATGCTATGAGGAGGGCCCGGGAGGCTACTCGGGTCAGCGAGCGTTGAGGAATTAGATGGCTATTTTCTCCAGTGGTGTGTACTTAGTTATTTTGGGTTAGTTATTCTAGGTAGATTTTGTTGGCTATGTTACTACCACCAGCTGGGGAGGTCTGTACTTTTGGGACAATATGTATGTTATGTTATCTAGTTGTGATGTATTCAGACTCGGTTTATGGCCAAACTTATGTATAATTAATGTACTAGTACTTTGTGATTTCTCAATAGTGGTTTAGATCCTCATTATCATTACATGCGTAATTATACATTTTGTAATAAATTAGAAAATGTGATAATAATCAAATGAAAGCAACCTAAATAAATATATGCAAAAGGATATGCCGCCAAAAAGAATGAGAACTAGAGCACGCCCCATGGTGTCTGGAAGCTAGGGCAGTATTAACCGTAAACACCGTTAATAAATAATGAAGAACAAGATTACAATGAGTTGGACGATGAAAATTATGAAGAAACAATGGTTGAAGACACCAATGAGACGGAAGTGGCAGAAAATCCAATGGACCGCTTTATGCAAATAGTTAGGCAGAACCTAGAACTACCCCTTCAACCTCGTCAGCCCCAACCACCTCACCAAGTGATGGCCAATGCTTTACAATCTTTTAAGTCTGTTAGACCCCCGGAGTTCCATAGAGCTGCCGACCCTGTTCAAGCAAGGGCTTGGCTAAAAAAGATGGAGAAAACATTTGAACGAATAGGCACCGAAGAGGCCCATAAAACTAATTTTGCTACCTACCTCCTAAAGGGAGAGGCAAATTACTGGTGGGAAGCCAAGAAGAATATGGAGCCCCAGGGAATTGTTACCAGGGAAAGGTTTAAATAATTGTTCTTAAAGAAATATGTTCCAAGGTTTATGGAGATTCAAATGGAGTTAAAATTTCTAGAGCTGAAACAGGAAAACATGAATGTAGCTGAATACGAGGCCAAGTTCACTGAGTTGTCTAGGTTCCTGCCAGAGCTTGTTAACACTGAAGAAAAAAAGACTGTGAGGTTTCAGCAAGAACTGAAACAGTGGATCCAAAAAAATCTATCGATACTAGAGATAACCGACTATGCCACCCTAGTACAGAAATCCACGATTGCAGAAGCGAGAAGTGAACAGAGTCTGAAGATGAAGCAAAGCAAGAAAAGAAAGTTTGATAACCATAGTAAGAATGTGGGAGGGGGGAGTTTCCCCAGTAAGTTTGTGCGGGGGATGACCTCCCAACCAACTCACAGTATAAGATTTAGGGGGACTGAAAGCGTGAGTGTGGGACGGGGTGGAAACCAAACTGGAGTGTCTTACCATAGCCAACTCCGACCCCCATTTCCAGATTGCAGGAACTGTGGTAAGAAGCATTCTAGTATCTATACTCAGAAGACGGTGACATGCTATGGGTGTGGCAAGACGGGACACTATGCCGCATCCTATACCAATGAAGTGATTAAATGTTTCTAGTGTGGAAAAATGGGTCATATGAGGAAGGACTGTCCTGCGGCAGCCCCTGCTAGCTCAAAGGGTAGTGTAGCCGCGTCCAACAGAATACCGACTGCCAGTACCTTTAATATGACGGTGCAAGATACCATGAAGAACACGATTGTCATATCAGGTACGCTCCTACTAAACTCCAAACATGCCAATGTGTTATTTGATTCTGGAGCAACTAAGTCTTTCATATCTAAGGAATTTGCTCAAAAATTAAATTTAAAAGCGGAACCTTTGAGGGAGTCATTACGAATGGAAATAGCTAACTAATAAATCATTCCTGTAAGTCAGGTGCATGCTAACTGCGACCTAGAATTAGGCGGAGTCAATTATCCAGTAGACTTAATTCCCTTCCAGTTAGGAGAGTTTGATGTGATACTAGGGATGGATTGGCTATCTAAAAATTATGCCCAGATTGATTGTGAGGAGAAGAAAGTGAAGTTGAAAACACTAAGTGGTAAGAATATTCTAACTAAGGGGCAACGACAAACCAAGAAATTCCTGACGATGGTTCAGGCTAAAAAGCTTCTAAGACAAGGATGTGAGGCCTACTTGGATCACATAGTGGACACCAAATGAGATACCCCTGAGATACAAAATATAGCAGTAGTCAATGAGTTTTAGGATGTATTCCCCAAGGATCTTCCCAGACTACCCCCGGATCGAGAAATAGAATTTGCTATTGATTTAGCTCCTGGTACGACGCCTATGTCGAAGGCCCCATTTCGTTTAGCCCTGTTAGAAATGTAAGAGTTGGCTGTTCAATTGCAAGAATTGTTGGACAAAGGGATGATTAGACCAAGTGTGTCCCCATGGGGTGCACCCGTGTTGTTTGTAAAGAAAAAGGATGGTAGCATGAGGCTGTGCATCGATAATCGAGAGTTGAACAAGATGACCATTAAGAATAAATACCCGTTACCGAGAATAAATGATATATTTGACCAAATGAAAGATGCGACATATTTTTCCAAGATTGACCTTAGGACGGGTTATCATCAACTTAAGATTAAACCTGAGGATATACCCAAAACTGCGTTTCGCACTAAATACAAGCATTACGAGTTCCTAGTGATGTCATTTGGTCTGACTAACGTGCCTGCGACTTTCATGGATCTGATGAACAGAGTTTTTAAGGAGTACCTAGACGTGTGCGTGATAGTCTTTATTGATGATATCTTGATTTACTCTAGATCGGAGGAAGAACATGCTGAACACCTCAGGATATTGTTGGAAATTCTATGAAAAGAAAAGTTGTATGCCAAATTCTCCAAGTGTGTCTATCAAAAAATTAGGTTCAAAAACTAACATTGGTGTAACCCTTTACAACCAGTTCCCTATCTTCTCCATACACCAAAAATATTTTTTTTAGTCCTCTTTAAGTACTTAAGAATATTCTTGAAAACTATACAGTGATCCTCACTTGGATTAGACTGGTATCTTCTCATCATGCTCAAAGCATATGAAACATCAGAATAAATACATATCATTGTACACATAATAGATCCAATTGCTGGAGCATATGAACTTTCTCAAACGGACCTTATCATCTAATGATTTAGAGGGAAATTATCCTTATAGATCACTATCCCATGAGACATCAAAATATATCCTTTCTTTTCCTCCTGCATCCTAAAATGATGCAATAATTTATCAATCTATGTACTTTTACTAGGTCGACTAATCTCCCCAATCTATCTCTTTAGATCTTGATCCCTAATATATAGGTAACATCACTTAAGTCTTTCATTGAGAAACTGTAATATCTGGGAACTATCGTGCAATTATTTTTATCAATAAATAATTATTATGAGATTATTATGTGAATTTTGGTGAATTATTTGATGATTGCTATTAATATTTGGGTGTTTATATGTGATAAAGTGCAAGTATTTTGATTTTTAATATGTCCAGAATAAAGTATAGATAATTATGGTATTTTTCTGGTAATTTTTGGATTGTTATATGATCTTATAAGGATTTATTGTTTAATAATCATTTTCTGAGCAATTATAAAACTACTTTATAAAATCGGAAAACGTCCAACTTCAACCGTTTTTGCATTTTTACAACCCGAAACTCTTCGGAAAACTCCTTCCTAACCTAATCTGATTATTCCGGACATTTTCCGTGTTTTGACTTTTTCGATCCGGAGTACGGTTTGACCCGTACGCGTCCTGGCACAAAATTTTCGATACAATAATCATTTTTATAGATCAGTAAAACCCGTATTCTTGAAAGACGGGATATTATTACCTTATTTTCGTATAAAGTATTTTATAAAAAGCCGGTTTTGATAATTATCCAAAACAGGTATCAAATTGGATCATTTTTGCAGTTACTTAGCGACTAAGTAACCTATTTTTCGATCCGATACCATTCAATGGGTATTAATATTCTGTTAATATAAATAGCCTTTTTCTTAATTCATTTTATTCGTATCATAATCGAACAGTAAAAACCGAGAATTTACACAGAAAAACCTGAAAACCCGTCGCGTTCTTGAGAATTAAACTTATAAACGAAAGTGTTACCGAACTCGGAATCGAGAGTGCTATATACCGAATCAAAGCTCACGAAAAGTTCTATCGGAATCTAGCATCAATTTCAGTGCAGAAATCAAGGTTGTGCTCCTATTTATTTATTTTTTCAAATTAATTTATGATTAAATTATGAAATTTTGATATTAATGTTATTTGGGTGATTTAATGATTTCAGCTTGTAGATAATTTCGTCCTAGTCATTTTGGTATATTATATGACGAATTTCGAGTTCAATACATGTAAAAATTGGTATTTGATTATGGATATTAAAAATTAGGGTTCCTAAACCTTTGAATGTTCTTAATCAATTTTGGGCATTTCTGTTTGGCTAAATCTAGGTTGAAATAAAGTGCACCATCATGTAGATCGTGTAAAAACGGATTGATTCATATATTTGAATGTATTGTTTGATTCCTGAATCGGCCGGATTTTGGAATGACGGCGACGGCGATGGAAGTTCGTCGCAATTTTCCAGATTGTTGGTTGATTTTCTTAGGAATCGAATGGTTGGAATCGATTCAAGACCTTGTAAACCTCTTATCTGCAGCTTTATGCGTGTTTCTGGGTTTGTGTGGCAGTTTCCGGCGAGCTCAGGGGTGGCGTTAATGGTCACCGGAGCCGATGAGATGGGGAAGATGATCGTAAAAAGTACCATCTGACCCCCTGTAGTTTCATAGATTTTGCAGATTGGTCCCTGGAATTTTAAAAATATATAAAAATCAGATTTCTGTTTTATTTATTTTAAGAAATTGTATTTTCTTTTTATAATTATTTTCAGAAAATTGTTTTTAATTATTTAAAATTCCAAAATTCTTTATTTATTATTCGGAAAATTATTTTTAATTCCAAAATAAATCTAAATTATTTAATTAATTTATTTTTTTTGATAATTAATTAATTAATTATTTAATTAATATAAATATTAATTTATTATTAATTTAATTAGTTATTAATTAATTTTAATTAATTATTTAATTGGATTTAATTATTTTTTTATTTAATAATTCTGAAAAATAGTTTCGAGCTTTAAAATATTATTTTAAATTATTTTCAAGGCTCGATAATTATTATTAAATGATTTTAAAGTCAGATTCCGGTGTTCAGACCCTATTATTTTATAATAAAATGATGCAGGGACCCGATCTAATTCCGAAAATTGTTCTAAAATTTGTAATAAATTGACTGTTCGTGCGTTTAATACGAAACCAACCTTTCTAGAATCAGAAAAATACTCTGTTTCTATTAAAAATACTTTCGAGGCCTAAATTTTTTTGTATCAAAAGGTCGTTTGTTTTATGAGTCATTTTAAGTCGTTTATTGATCGATAGATACTATTTTTGACCCGGTTTTAGTTCTAGAAGTTCCGAGTCCTACCTTTTAATAATTAGACATATGTGTTACATAAATTATGTATTTATGTGTCATATAAGTAACAAGATTATATGCTATATGACCCGTATGCTATCTGTTTACAATTTCCAATACCATGATTAAGTATAATCGGTCGGGTAGACGTCGAGACGTATAGTTACGTTGATTGAATTTGGTATTGTCAATTAAAATAGTATCTTTTATGATAGATACACCTTGTTCAAGGCATTGAAAGCCATACAATGCTAGTGAAAGTAAAGTCTGATTGTGTATGGTAAGGAAACGAGTAGATATAAAGTAGAGGTGAGCATAAAATGGTGATTGAAGGCTAGAAATCAAATCAATTGAGGCAAGTATTCCTAAACTTTCTTGTTATATACTGCAAGTGTTTATTTCCTACTCTAAGTTCCGATTAGTTAACTGTTTTATATTTCGCTGCAATTACTCTTAATTATGCAAGTACCCTTCATTATTGTTCCTTTATTATTGATTGATCTCTTGAGCAAATACCTATTATTTTGGGTTATTTGCGATCCCTGAATCGGGATGTTTAGAAATCAAAATGATTTGATATCAAAATACTCTACGGACTGGATGGTTACGATAGGGCCATGAATGGACTGGACCCTAAAGGCCGGGGATGGATCGGACCCCTGATATTGGGCCATAGTGTCTCGGTACCCGAACGGATCTATACAGGTAGGTACAGATATACACTATATCTTGACAGATCAGCAGGATATGAGTGTGAATATTGATCTAGTGTCTAATCTAATTTATTGTTGATCGCCATTAAAGACATTCCTTCTTGAAAAGTTTTATGATTACAAAACCGGACAAAGATTTGGTTCAGAAGATGAATTAGTAAATTCCTCGTTGCTTTTGATTTATGATTAAAGGCTAATAAAGGCCAATATTTTATTCGCTCAACCACTTCAAATAAATAAAAAAATGTTTTCAAATTATTTAAATATTGTGTCCGGAGATTTCTTTTGATATTGATACCTAGAAATCATTTATGTTACTTGCTGGGCATTTTTGGCTCACTCTTGCTTTGTGAATTCTTATTTCTTTCATAATCAAATGAGGATAAAAATGCATAGCTCTTAATAGACAGCAAAATTATAGAGATCCCAGCTGCGAGAGAATGGAGATGTTAGAATGGATAAAACAAGGGAGTTAGTAAAGAGGTAATAAACTTTTATTTAGTTGTTCATTTTAGAAGATTAGATTCTTGTTTCATACCATAACCTATAAACGATCCGGAAATGAGGGGTCATCTGTATATTATTTTAATATATAGGTTTATATTATATAAAGATTGTTTAGTGACACCCAATCCTGCTCCCGGATTTAGGGATGTTATAAGTTGGTATCAGAGCAACAGGTTATTGGTTCCTGAAATAAGAATAAGTGGAAGTAAGATATGAGTGATAGGCCATATAAGATAGGAAATACCTTAAGTATACTCATTTTGAGTGCGAATTAGGATTAACGGATCTGATATAGATTTGTAAGATAGGATATTGTTAAGAGAAGTGTAAGGCGAATATATTGACACTATAGATATATTGAGTTCTCAGATCATATAGTTGCGAGAGTTGATAGCTCGACGGAGACTGGGAAAAGTACTATGCTTTTTATACGATTAACTCATGTGAAAACTTCGTATAAGGAAGGATAAATGAGTTTCAGTATGATCCAACTTAGAATTATGTAGTAGGAAAAGCTCCAGGAGGTAAAGAGTTGATTAAAGCCGATGAAGAGCCTACGTTGCAAGTTTCAGAGGAACAATCGTTGCGAGAAGGTTCTTATCACTTTTCGGGCGCCGTGCAATGAATGACATTTACCATACTAGGTGTATTTAAGACTAGCAAGAAGATACGAATTTATCTACGGATAGAACCTTAAATTATGTTAATTGGTGGTAATTATGACATCAAGAATGACATGGGGACATCAAAGATAGTATTAGATGTTAGCATTGGAGTTAGAATCATGAATAAGATAGTATGCAACGATAAATGAAGTTATCGCTGACTAATGAATGAGAAATGAACCTGAGGAGAATTAGAAGATATATCAAGGTGAATGGATCCTTATGTGATTATTTCTTTAACTAGGTACCTCATTAAGTGGATTATGAGAATAACAAACAACTCATATAGTAATGACGATCATGTGTGTGATTTTCAATTCGAAAAAGATTTCTTAATAAATTTCTAAAAGACCTTTACCTAAAATGAGTATTAAAATTTAGTTGTCAAATTACTACTTGAGTTCTTGTTATTATAAGCAGTAGATTACCGGGAACTAGGGTTGTAATTCGAGCCGAGTAGAGCCGAGTTCGAGTTTTTTACAGTCGAGTTCGAGCTTTTTTTTATCGAGTCAAGTCGAGCCTGAAAATAATCGAGCCTGAATTGTGTGTTCGAGCTCGGCTCGGGTAATACACGAGCCGAGTTCGAGCAGTTCGCGAGTTTTCGAACTTAACGAGTTTTTTCACGAGTTTTCGAGTTTAACGAGTTTTTAATGAGTTTTCGAGTTTATCGAGTTTTTTCACATATTTTCGAATTATCGAGTCCTTATCGAGTTTATCGAGCCTACGAGTTTATCGAGTTTTTAACATGTTTTCGAGTTATCGGATTCTTATCGAGTTATTCGAGTTTTATTTTTACCTTCGTAAAAATATTTCTTTTTTTGAAATTTTGACTTATAATTTAAAAACATTAGTTTCACTATTAATAACAATAAATAAATGTTCAAAATAACATACATTTGTTCTGAGGTAAATCTAACAACATATTCAAATACATGTATAAACTAGAAAACAAATAACAACACCTTTGTTAGTATAATTTTTCAAATAATCTATTCTATTAATATTGTTTAACTCTATCATCATATTTCTTAAAAATGTACTTATTTTTCTATATTGTACAGTGTATATCTTATATATATGATAAATAAAGTAAAATGATAATTTTATTATTGTCGGGACTCGGGGGAGAAAAGTAATTTTTATCTTTTTTAAAACAAAAGTACGCAATAGACATTAAATCATTAATAAATAACAATTATAAAAATAATAATTTTAATTAATAGCAATACATCATAATAAAACTTTTTTGGTGTAATTTATATAATAGTTGTATAATATACATATTAACTTATCACTAAATTGTAAATTTAGATCTAATTAGTTGACATCTCAATTAGAATTTAGACAACTATCAAAAGTATGAATCGAATTTATAATTAAATATCAATATAGTAGTAATACATTATTACTGTAAAGGACCGTTAAATTTTGAAATAAATGATAACTTTTGAGTCTAAAATAAAGGAATATTCTATAGATTTATGATTTAAACGAAAAAAAAGAAACCATATATTGAATAGATTATTTGATGTAAAATTCGTAACTGTCCTTTTATTTTAAGATAAAATCAAAAGAAACTCGATAACAGTTTTACTTGCTTCAACTCCAACTTGATTCTTTTTAGTTTTTTGTTTTACTCTTTCAAATTAATAAATTCTTATTTTTCTATAAAATGTTAATTATTGATGCAATACAAATCTAATTCAGTTCAAAACAAAATTAATTTTGAAACAAAATAAATTTTACATGAAATTTCCGGATTTATGTATCACTATTATAATGTTAAGTGTTAAGTTTATTAATCAAATATGGTAGAATCGTAATGAGGTTATGGAAGACATGATTAGTATATTAAGGTTGACCAAAAAAATACCCTTGGGTAGAAAAAGGGACAATATATAGGAAGGCATCTGAACTTTGAAGCAACCGATTGAAAAAAATAAATGCAAACATTTTCAAACAAATAAAAGTATGGAAGGGGTCCCCTCAAATATACACAAAATGACAAAGGACTACCAATATCAAAATATATATACATAACCAAAAAAAATTATCAATCATGTAAATAACAAATATAGAAAGACATAAGTCATATTAATAATATAAGTAAAATAAAATAGCATTAATCATGTAAATAACAAATAAAAATAGCATCAAGTTATATTAATGGAAAAAAATAAAAATATAGAAAAATATAAGTAATATTAATAACATAAGTAATAACATATATAAAAAATAAAAATATTAATAAAATATAAAAAAATTAACCGAGTTCAAGTCGGGTCGAGTTCGAGTTTATCGAGTCGAGCTCGAGTCGAGTTCAAAAAAACTCGGCTCGGCTCGAGTTTTTAATCGAGCCTAAAATCTTGTTCGAGTTCGAGCTCGATAACGAGTTCGAGTCGAGTCGAGCCGACTTAATTGAGTCGAGTTCGAGTCGAGCTCAAAAAAGCTCGGCTCGAATTACAGCCCTACCAGGAACAATGGTTGATCTAGACTCCGTATTGTTAGTTCAGAGGGCCAAGTAGATCCATTATTACAGATAAGTTTAGTATTTTTCGTGAAAGAAAAATGCAAACCTTGTTTAATAATATTAATAATTAAATCAACGTGCAGAAACATTATTTACCCAATTCATGAAATTATTAAAGTTTAAAAAAGGTTTGTTGACCAAAACGAAGCTTGCGGATGATTGAAGAAAATTGGGGAATCTTTCAGATGATTGAAGAAGAATAATATTTCCTATCACCGGAGTCAAGATGTTGCATGATCAATGGTTATTCTACACAGCATAGACAAAGTTAGAAGCTTTGACTGTAAATTTTGTAAGAACGCGATCATGGTCGAACTATTAGAGTGATGAACATGGATGGCGAGCAATGGTATCATTCTTTTCTATAACATTATAGCGTATATTTTTCTTAATCCTTGAATAAATATAAACTTCTTCGTTAATTCATTCAACGAGGCAATAAAGAAGAAGAGATTGTTGACTTCATTTTCAAATTATTCTTCTTTTAAGATATTTCTCCTAATCGAGACGAGCAGTGTTATGGGGTGACACTTTGTCGAAATGATGAAGAGTCGGGTGGGATGCCACCTAATCATGTGTTGTATGACATATAGTATGAAAGACTGGCCATCTTGAGTACAAATATGGTTGTCTCATACATATCCAAATCATCACTCATTCTTCCTTCTTTAATTATGATTTATTGACTTATGGACTCTTCCAATTGTTTCGTTGCACTGTTGTTCTTTACAAAACTTTCTAATCAAAATCATATACATAAATTATCTTCCCGTGTAAGGTCTATTCTTTGAAGATTTTAAAAGAAGTGGAATAGTCTTGTATAACAGATGGAATTACATGTTGAATATAGATATGATTGCAAGCCGATAAATGGTGGACATTTACGTGGAAGGAAGAATTGATACACAGATAACGTGGTTGTTACAAAGCCATCAAATCAGAATTGGGTATCTGTTAAACATGGTTGTTCTTGTTACAGGGATTTAATCAGTACATTAGATTATATTAACGCAATACACTTCAAGTTAAAAGATTTTGACGTGAAATGGATTGGTTAGCAAACCGTATTAGGTAAATTGACCATAGAAATAAGAAAATTAATGTTGCATATACCAGACAAGGCAAATGAAGAACAAAAGAAGACTAAGGAATTCTTAATAATGACCCAGATAAGAGATTAATATGTGAAGCATCCTCCAGTCACGGGAAGATACGTGTCATGAAGCTATAAGATCAAAGAAATTCTAAATATGAATAAATTTTCAGTGTGTTTTCCAGAAATTATTAAGTTTTCTAACTCAAGTAAGTGAGTTATGATAAATTTGACATTCATAGATGAGCCAACAATGAAGGTTCTGTACGGGAACATAAGTGGAGATGAAGGAATGGGGATTTAACTATGAAATCTTTTAAGAAGTAATGTTTTAAAACCAAGTAAATTTCTACCAGATTATGATAGTGTTGGTTGAGAGCATGTGTTGGTTGTCAGAAGCTAAACAAGTTAACTAATGAAAATGAGTGTATATCGTCAAGGATAGAGGATTTGTGTGGTGCAGTATAATTCTCGAAAAGTAACTATATATAAATATTAATGATAAGAATTAAGATTAAAAGATATCTTTGTATGGATTTATGAATAGATATAAGTGATATGAATAGATATAGGTGATATGAATTGTTAATCAGAGAACTTATATTGAAGAACGAACTAAAAGAATCCTGGAATAAAGTTTTGAGAGATAGTAGAATATTTTATATTCATTAGCAATATTCTGTGATATTCTGAAAGAATTGAGAAGAGGTATGGTATATTAATCATTATTGGTTTAAGACCTTAGTTCAATTAAAAGATGCATATTATGTTAGTCAGTAGTATATGTGGTTATCAACATGATATATTCTGAAATATGGTGACATGATGAGTTTGGTTGATGGGGGTGGATTGATATGATTGTGGATGGGTTGGTCGATTTATGGTGTCGATTTGAGTCCGACTAGTAGTCAATAATATAAAGGAAATGCTGCCCAAATTTTCAGAAAATACTCTACTTTTAAAGGTAGAAAGTATACCTCCGTGTGTTATTGATATTCATGTTGATACTCCATTTGATTGCCATCTCGGTTCTTAAAAAAGGTTGTTATAACCAAACTGACTCTAAATAATTGGATTTTGATTTCATTTAGCTAGTCATCACTTGGTTCAATTAATAAATTAAAAGAGTTGATTGGTTAAATTTACCAACTTGTTATCAATTAGGTGGAAATCGGTTCCAATTAGATTAAGTCAAATTCTGACATGATTTCCAGATCCGAAATCAAAGAAATTAAGAATTTAGAGGTGGTAAAGACATCAGTAGAATTCAGAAGTTTAGTAGAATTAGCACGATGTTAATGCAAGTTTGTGTGAGGTTTCATCTAGATGAATATGCCTTTGCAATAAACAAGAGAAGTAGAAAGTTATTTATACATGCAAATGAGAAGAACATTTTCCAGAACTGAAAATTGAAGATAGAGTAAAGAGTAGAAAGAAGGAATAAGGAAAAAGTTGGTAACTACACCAAAGTAGATATTATTAGACAATCAAAGAAATTTTATCATTTGTAATAAGGTTCCATGAAGGACTTAAATGTATACCATATAGAATGACAATGTAATGAAAGTTACTCTGAAATACTAGAGAACTCGAGAATACCAGTATCCGATGTATGGTAAAAGTTGGTAGTGCTAACATGTGAACTAGAGATGAGGATGTAATTTCTATGGAGGAAATAAGGCATATAAATTGCACAACCCCAATAATGTGAAGCATATCTTTAATTTGAGAAAGCTAAATATGAGACAGAGAATAGTTGAAGTTGATTAGAACTAAATGTTGTGCGATTAGTGATTATTTGAGTAAGGCTAAGGACGTAGTTGTCAATGGATTTTGATAATTCTGTTAGCAAGAATTCAAATATTTATGAATTAAAAGCTTTCATTCCAGTGTTAGCCACTAAAATGGATTATTTAATATTGAACAATTCAGTACTATTAAGAGGAAGAAATCACTTATGTTAAGAAGAGACAATAATTCATGAGAATGGGGAACTTAACTAGGGAAGAAAGTGGAATCAAAAGGATGATAAAGAATTCTGATAAGATGGTCCAGAATATAAGTGAGTTACAAACGTCAGGTGTGACAAAATTAAAATAAAGGACGGAGTGAAATGCCTATAATTGGAGATAGGAAATTCATTCTGAGAATGCGGTTAAATAGGGAAGGTTAAATGAAGATATTGGTGAGCATGGCATAAGAATAGAAATGGAAGGATATGTAAGTAAATGTCATATCTACCGAATAATTAAAGCTAGCATCAAAGGTTGAGCATACTACTGTAATTGTTTCAAAAATGAGTATAGTTCGTTAAGGGGCGATATAGTAGAATAACTTGAGAACCAGAGACGAAGAAAGCGTTATTTGAATTACTAGGGATAGGTTAACCAAACCTAATTATTCTTTTATTACTAAATACTTTACCCGATGAGTAAGTTCGATATTGTTCAAAGGAGATGGTGGTATGTTATCATATTCAAGTATGGATTGTAATTGATCGATACTATTATTTGATTTAATATGTTGGCAGAAGTAAGAGGAACACTATGAACCGTGATGAACATAAATAAGATATACCATTCATGAATAAATAGGCACAAGTGAGGCAGAAGTAAGAGATAGGAGTTGGTTAAATCTTGATAACTTAAGAGATTCAAGTTACTCCAAGAATATGATATAATTTATAGGTGTAAAAAGGAGACTCTCTGATTATATGACATGAAGACATGAGTAAACAGTATAGGTGACTGAACGTCAGACAAGAGCATTATAATAACTGTTATACCGGGATCCTTAAAACCAAATAAATGATAATATGGGTTAAGGTATATGGGAAATGTATCCAGATTAATATATTTTCTTCTAAATAGTAAAATATTTTCTCTTGATGAATATATTCAATTGTATTTAGAAGAATATAAGGTATAATAATAATAAGTTGTGAGACAAATGCATCTGTTGCAATTTTCTCTTTAATTCTAAATTTTGGAATTGATTTAGGACGTTTAGAAACCGAAGGCGCCATGGGCTTAGTATATCATTCGTAGATGGACGAAGAGTATAGAAGAACAATTAAAGAGTTTTGAATACAGTTGAAAGCGATTACAAGCTAAGTTAATTCAACAAAGAAATATGTGGGAAATGAAGTGGAAAAATCAGTGAAGGTTGGAAGCGTTCATGAGCATGAATTATTAGAATTAGAAAGAAAAGAAGGTTAGTATAAATTAAGTTGATCTTTTTGAAACAGTAAGATAGGTAGGAAAGATTATGGGTGAGTTGGCCTTACTGCCACACCTGTAACAAGATCATATTATGTTTATATCCATACCCAAGAAAACTAAGTTAGCTCCATAATGGAGACTAAAGTTAGATTGTATGAGTAATCGGTAGAATATGATATCAACAAAAGGATGTTGAGTAATGATTGATGTTGCGAGCTAAAGTTTATAGAAAAGTTGTATGGGTAAGAATTAACCTGAGAACTTATAAGTGAAATACTTGAAAAGCATAATTATCTGTTCCTTAGTATGATTTTGAGGACATAATCCTATTAAGGGTGAAGGATGTAATATCCGGGAAATATCGTGCAATTATTTTTATTAATATATATTTATTATGTGAATTTTGGTGAATTATTTGATTATTGCTATTGATATTTGGGTGTTTATATGTGATAAATTGTAAGTATTTTGATTTTTAATATGTTCAGAATAAAGTATAGATAATTATGGTATTTTTCTAGTAATTTTTGGATTTTTATATGATCTTATAAGGATTTATAGATTTAATAATTATTTTTCGAGCAATTATAAAACTACTTTATAAAACCGGGAATCGTCCAACTTTAACCATTTTTGTATTTTTACAACCCGAAACTCTTCGGAAAACTCCTTCCTAACCCAATCTAATTATTCCGGACATTTTTCGTGTTTTGACTTTTTCGATCCGGAGTACAGTTTGACCCATACGCATCCCGACGCCAAAATTTTGATAGGATAATCATTTTTATAGATCAATAAAACCCATATTCTCGAAAGACGGGATATTATTAACTTATTTTCATATAAAGTGTTTTATAAGAAGCCCAGTTTTGATAATTATCTAAAACATGTTTCAAATTGGATCGTTTTTGTTGTTACTTAGCGGCTACGTAACCTTTTTTTCGATCCGATACGATCCAACGGGTATTAATATTCCATAAATATAAATAGCCTTTTTCTTATTTCATTTTATTCGTATAATCACAATTGAACAGTAAAAATCGAGAATTTACAGAGAAAAACCCAAAAACCCGTCACGTTCTTGAGAATCAAACTTAAAAACGAAAGTGTTACCGAACTCGGAATCGAGCGTGCCATATACCGAATCGAAGCTTTCGAAAAATTCTATCAGAATCCAGCATCAATTTCAGTGCAAAAATCAAGGTTCTGTTCCTATTTATTTATTTTTTTCGAATTAATTTATGATTAAATTATGAAATTCGATATTGATGTTTTTTGGGTGATTTAATGATTACATCTTGTAGATAATTTTGTCCTGTCATTTTGGTATATTATATGACGAATTTGGAGTTCAATATCATGTAGAAATTGGGGTTTGATTCTCGATATTAATAATTAGGGTTCCTAAGCCTTTGAATGTTCTTAATCGATTTTGGATGTTTCTGATTGGCTAAATCTAGGTTGAAATAAAGTGCACCATCATGTAGATCAAGTAAAAACATATTGATTCATATATTTGAATGTATTGTTTGATTCCCGAATCGACTTCGCCGGATGTTGGAATGTCGGTGGCGGCGATGGAAGTTTGTCGCAATTTTCCCGATTGTTGCTTGATTTTCTGAGGAATCGAATGGTTGGAATCGATTCAGGACCTTGTAAACCCTTTATCTGCAGCTTTATGCGTGTTTCTAGGCTCGTGTGGCAGTTTCCGGCGAGCTCAGGGGCGGTAATGGCCGTCGTCGCCGGAGTCGATGAGATGGGGAAGATGACAGTAAAAATTACCGTCTAACCCCAATAGTTTCATGCATTTTGTAGATTGGTCCCTGAAATTTTAAAAATATACAAAAATTAGATTTCTGTTTTATTTATTTCCAGAAATTGTATTTTCTTTTTAAAATTATTTTCTAGAAAATTGTTTTTAATTATTTAAAATTCCAAAATTCATTTTTTATTATTCTAAAAATTATTTTTAATTCCAAAATAAATCTAAATTATAAAATTAATTAATTTTAGTTGATAATTAATTATTTAATAGGTGAATTAATTTAAATATTAAATTATTAATTAATTTTAATTGATTATTTATTTGGATTTAATTATTTCTTTTGATTTAAAAATTTCGAAAAATATTTTCGAGCTTTAAAATATTATTTTAAATTATTTTTAAGGCTCATATTTAATATTAAATGATTTTAAAGTTAAATTCGGGTGTTAAGACACTATTATTTTATAATAAAATGATCCGGAGATTGGTTTTAATTCTAAAAATTGTTCAAAAATTCGCAATAAATAGACCGTTCGTCCGTTTAATACGAAACAAATGCCTCTAGACTCAGAAAAATATTTTGCTTCTATAAAAAATACTTTTGAGGCCTAAATTCTTTTGTATAAAAATTTCATTTGTTTTATGAGTCATTCTAAGTCGGTTATTGATCAATATATACTATTTTTTATCTGGTTTCAGTTCTAGAAGTTCCGAGTCCCACCTTTTATAATTAGACATATGTGTTACTTGAATTATGTGTTCATGTGTCATATAAATAACATGATTACATGTTATGTGACCCGTATGCTATCTGTTTACAATTTCCAATACCATGATTAAGTATAAACGATTGGGTAGACGTCGTGACGTATTGTTACGTCGATTGAATTTGGTCTTGTCAATTGAAATAGTATCTTTTATGATAGATACACCTAGTATAAGGCATGCAAATCTAGACAATTCTAGTAAAAGTAAAGTCTAATTGTGTATGGTAAGGAAACGAGTAGATACAAAGTAGAGGTGAGCATAGAATGGTGATTGAAGGCTAGTAAGAGAATCAATTGAGGCAAGTATTCCTAAACTTTCTTGTTATATACTAAAAGTATTTCAATCCGATTCTAAGTTCATAATAGTTAATTGTTTTATATTTCGCTGCAATTACTCTTAATTATGCAAGTACCCTTCTTTATTGTTCCTTTATTATTGATTGATCTCTTGAGCAAATACCTATTATTCTGGTTTATTTGTGAGCCTTGAATTGGGATGTTTTGAAATCAAAATGATTTGATATCAAAATACCTTACAGATTGGATGGTTACGATAGGGCCATGAATGGACTGGACCCTAAGGGCCAAGGATGGACCAGACCCCTGATATTGAGCCATTGTGCCTGGGTACCCGAATGGATCTATACATGTAGGTATAAATCTACATTATATCTTGACTGATCAGCTGGATATGACTGTGAACGTTGATCTAATGTCCAGTCTAATTTACTGTTGATCGTCATTAACAGCATTCCTTCTTAAAAAGTTTATGATTACAAAACCGGATAAAGATCTGGTTCAGAAGATGAATCAGTAAATTCCTTGTTGCTTTTGATTTATTACTGAAGGCTAATAAAGGCCAATCTTTTATTCTCTCAACCACTTCAAATAAATAAAAAAATGTTTACAAATTATTTAAAGATTGTGTCCGGGGATTTCTTTTGATATTGGTACCTGGAAATCATTTATGTTACTTGTTGGGCATTTTTGGCTCACTCTTACTTTGTGAATTTTCTTTTCTTTCAGAATCAAATGAGGATTAAAGTGCATAACTCTTAATAGATAGCAAAATTAGATTGATCCCAGCTTCAAGAGGATGGAGATGTTAGAATGAATAAGACAAGGGAGTTAGTAAATAGGCAACAAACTTTTATTTAGTTTTTGTAAATTTTGGAAGATTAGATTCTTGTTTCATACCATGACATGTAAACGATCCGGAAGTGAGGGGTCATCTGTATATTATTTTAATATACAGGTTTATATTACATAAAGATTATTTAGTGACACCCAATCCTAACCCCGGATTTGGGGATGTTACAGAAACTATTTCTTAACCAAGTCTTACCATCCTATAAGAAGGTATGTCATTCCTTATTTGTTATATATCATCTACATATAATACTAGGAATGTCACATGGCTCCCACTAACCTTCTTGTAAATATATGGTTCATTTTCGTTTTGAATAAAACCAAACTCTTTGACTGTTTCACCAAAATGAATATTCCATCTCCTTAAGGCTTGCTTCAATCTATAAAAAGATAGAAGTAAGCAACTTACAGACCATATTAGCAAACATTGAGTCAAAAGAAACTTCAGGTTGTATCATATATAAATTCTCTTCAAGGATTCCATATAAGAAAGCGATTTTGACATCCACTTACTGAATTTAAAAGTTAAAGTAAGCAGATATTGCTAGAAAAATCCTGATGGACTTGACCATAACAACTGGTGAAAAGCCTTATCATAGTCTATACCATAAATCTGTTTGAAACCTTTTGCCACTAATCGTGCCTTATAGGTCTGTACTTTACCATCCATGTCGATTTTCTTCTCCCACTTGCATCATATAGGTTTTACCCCTTCGGGTGGATCTACTAAAGTCAATACTTTATTTTGATATATGGACTCCCTCTCAGATTTCATGGCCTCCATCCATCTTTCAAACTCTGGACTGTTCATAACATCTTGGTAGGTGAGAGGCTCATCATTATCCATAAGCATCACATCACCATCTTGAGTCAAGAGAAATCCATAATTTCTCTCGGACTCATGGTGAACCCTACTAAATCTACAAATAACTTATATTTCCTGAACATGTTTACTTTCAACATTCTGATGTATATCTTGATCTTGTTCCAACTCTGGTTTCATGTTATCATGTGAAAAATAGTTATTTAATCATAGATCATATTATTTACCTTAAGAAGCTTTACAAATTGGTTGAATAATGGAGATCCAAAGTTTGTTCAATCACCACGCATCCCGCTCTTACGATCTACACTCTTACGATCTACGCTCTATCGGTATCCACACGAATTATTGAACACAAGCATAGGATGTGTAATAGCACAAAGTCATTTCTTCTTCCCCTCTCCATTTTCTCTCTTGGTGGCTAGGGTTTTTAATAAAAGTTTTCCCTTAAAATCAGCCCCACGAGAGATATTATATAGAGAGTAGAAAAATGAATTATAACTCTAAACTAATTAGGAGTTATTATTAATTCGAAATTTCTATTTGTATTATAATTAAGTCTCACTTAATTATTTAACAAATAAATTTCATAATTAATATTAGTAAATTTGAATATCATTATTTATCTAATTAATTAAGTTATACTTAATAAATATTATAAATAATTCGAATTACTTTAATTTATTTTAAATTCAATTTAAATTAAATAATCTTTCAAGATTCTTTGTGTTTGACCCTATGATAGGGAATAAAATAAACCCTAATTACGTAATTAATATCGCATTAATTGTATTAACATTGGGCTATCAGTTAAGAAGAGGCCCAAGACCCTTGATAGGGGCCCAAAAATAGCGTAGGAATATAATTAGTGTTAAAATTAATTAGGCCAGCTACAGTCCAATAACGAAGCCCAATTAGAAAGGGCTCAAAACCATGAATATTAATTAATTTCATAATTAATTAATAAGGGATAAATCAGCTTTCAAGATGAATCCCAATCAGGATATAAATTCTTGAAGATTAGCCCCCAAGGAACCTGATATGATAAGGAATCAGTTACCTACTTCATAGGACTCCAAAGTCCATTCTAATTCTGAGACATACCCACCAAGTCTCCTAACCCAAATCCAATTCAAGGACTCCCAACACCTATATAAGGGGTCTCACCCCCATCAATCAGAACTACGTTTTTTGGCTTGATTCTCTAGATTACAGAGATACACAGGCATCTCATAAAGGCAGAGTTAAGCTACGAAACACGAGAGCAACCAATAAAGGCCTTGGGCTCCCGAACCTTAGTAATAAATACATAAATTAATATACCCTAGTTTTTAATCCATATCATTTGGCACCGTCTGTGGGAAGGCACAACAACAATCATGGCAAGAACACGAAGTGGACACAGCGCCCCTATAGGAATACCAGCTGGGACAACTCAAATGATTTTTTCGATGGTGGAGATACCCCCACACTCATCCTACGCCTCCACCCAAGGAGGAACCCCGATAGGGGCAACTGAGCCTCAGCCACAAGGAACGAATCCCCCGGCTCCTCAAGGGACGAATCCCCAACTTCAGCAGATACATGCACCTGTGAACTCTCAACCCGTAAGGTATGAGTACTCAACTATTGTTACCACTAATCCCCCCTACGGGATGCCCCTTTATCCTGAGGTTGGAGGAAGTGGATATACTGGGCGGAGTAAAGCACGGGGGTAAACACCCCTACATACGAGGTTTGGCTCCTATCCCGGAGGATCAGGAATTTTCTGGCCCTTATACTGAGAGAGACTCCGAATCTTCGGATGATGAAGTGGCCCCAAGAAGGAGGCGTGCTGGTAAAGTGCTAATGCCTAAAGGTAACCAACGTCCCAAGAGCATCCTATGAACAAATCCCCAAGAAGTGCAGGAGAGAATCAGGGCTCACGAGGCTGATATTTAAAGGCTGAAGCGCGACTTGGAGGCGCATCAGGCCCCCAGACCCCCACTACCTTTAAGGGGGAGAAATCCTCCTTCAATCATTGACCTTGATGGTCCGTTACAAAGAAGGACTATTGTCCCAAGAGCTGATCCAAGCAATCTTCTTCCCCTTTGAGATCCTGATGATCCTACTCCACCATTCACTAAAGAAATAATGAGCGCCCATATCTCAAGGAAGTTCAAGATGCCCACCATCAAAGATTATGATGGCACCGTAGATCCCGCTAATCATGTCAAGACATTCTTCAATGCACTGTTGCTGCATCCCGTGAACGACGCTATTAAGGGTCGGGCCTTTCCTCAAACCCTGTCGAGAATGGCTCAAAAATGGTATAGCCGTTTCCCCCCGAATTCTATCGGGTCCTTCAGAGAACTAAGTCAGGATTTTATTAAGAAATTTATATAGGAAAGAGTGCATGAGAAAAGTTTAGCATCCCTCATGAGCATTGTGCAAAGGGCGAAGGAATACTTGAGAGACTATCTGAATCGTTTTACAAAGGAAGCTTTAAAATTCCCGGACCTTGATGACAAGGTAGCTATGATAGCCCTGTAATAGGAAACTAGGGACGAGTTCTTCAAGATGTCCTTGGCCAAGCGCCCCCCTGAAAGCTTGTTGCAGCTCCAAGATAGGGCCGAGAAATACATCAAAGTGGAGGAGAGCATTATGAAGACAGTAGTGAATAACCAGCCCGCTGGTGGAAAGAAGCGAAAGACTGATCTGGAGTATATTGCTAAGGACAAGTATCCTAGAACTGAGCAAAACACTGATTCAACCCCAAAGAAGGGAGGACCTGGGAAAAAGTTTACTCAATATGCTAAGTTGAATGCTCCTAGAAGCCAGATCTTGATGGAAATCGAGAAGGATAGAGATATTCGTTGGCCTAAACTCCTGAAGGTTGATCCTACCAAGTTAGATAAGAGCAAATATTGCAGGTTTCACAAGGATGTTGGTCATGACACCGATGAGTTTAGACAACTGAAAGATGAAATAGAGTTCCTCATTCGGAAAGGAAGATTGAGCAAGTACACTGGAGATGGAGGAGATAGGAACAATAATGGGAGAGAAAACTTTGAAGATCGTAGGAGGGATCAAGACGATCAGGGGAGAATTCCCCAGCCAATGGGACCGGTGATAAATGCAATCTTTGGCCCCGAGGGCCTGTGATAAATACAATCTTTGGAGGACCAACTGCTGCTGGTTTGTCCAAGAACTCAAGGAAAGCTTATACTAGAGAAGTTATGCATATTGTTGGGGAAGCCCCGAAGAGGGCTAGGACAGGAGTAACAATGAAATTTGATGATTCTGACTTGGAAGGTGTGAAATTTCCTCATGACGATCTGCTGGTCATAACCCCGATAATAGGGAACAGCCCGGTGAAGAGGGTCCTCGTTGATAACGGTGCCTCGGTGGACATATTACTCCATGACACTTTTTTAAGGATGGGTTACAATGATTCTCAATTAACCCCGACCGACATGCCGATATATGGATTTGCAGGAGTGGAGTGCCCCTTGGAAGGGATAATTAAGTTGCCAACGACCATAGGTCAGGAACCAAGGCAAGTAACACAGATGTTAGACTTTATGGTGGTGAAGGCTAGTTCAACTTACAACGCGATCATGGGCAGAACAGGGACATATGCCTTTAAGGCAGTGCCTTCCTCCTACCATTCAATGATGAAGTTTCCCACCCGGAATAGGATTGGAGAAGAGAGAGGAGATCAAAAGATGGCAATGAGTTGTTATATGGCCTCTCTTAGGGCTAATGGAGTTCCGGGGAAGGTTCTGCATATTGAAGATCTGGATATCCGAGAGAATGATGAGAAAAGAGGAAAACCAGCAGAAGACTTGGTTTTGATTCCTTTGGTTCCCGAGGATCCTGAGAAAGTGACTTTCGTTGGAGCAACACTAGAGGAGCCCCTTAGAGGGAAGTTGGTGAAATTTTTGCAAGAAAATAGTGATGTGTTTGCATGGTCAGCACCCGATATGCCATGCATAGACCCAGAACTGATCACTCATAAGCTGAATGTGGATCCAAATCGAAAGACTGTGAAGCAAAAGAAAAGAAGCTTTTCTCCAGAGAGGCAAGAAGCTATTAAACAAGAAGTAGAGAAGCTCTTAGAGGCTGGTTTCATTGAGGAGATTCAGTTTCCAGAATGGTTAGCAAACCTTGTAATGGTGAAAAAGTCTAATGGAAAATGGAGAATATCTGTGGATTTCACTGATCTAAATGATGTATCTCCAAAGGATTGTTTCCCGTTGCCAAGGATATATACATTGATATATGCTACTGCTGGTCACGAGATGCTGAGCTTCATGGATGGATTCAGTGGATACAATCAGATCAAGATGTATAAGGATGACATCCTAAAAGTATCATTCATTACTGACTTTGGTGGTTTTTGTTATCTTGTTATGGCATTTGGTCTCAAGAATGTAGGAGCCACCTATCAAAGGTTAGTAAATAAGATTTTCAAGGATCTTATTGGTAAGACTATGGAAGTTTATGTCGATGACATGTTAGTAAAGAGTCTAGTGAAGACTAACCATATAACCCATTTGACGGAAGCTTTTGAGGTCCTGAGATACCATAAAATGATGCTAAATCCTGCAAAGTGTGCTTTCAGAGTGGGATCTGGAAAGTTTTTAGGACTGATGGTCTCCAAGAGAGGAATCGAGGACATTCCCGATAAAATAAAGGCAATCTTGGACATGGAGTCACCAAAGACTATCAAAGATGTTCAAAATCTCACTGGAAGGGTTGCTATATTGGGGCGATTCATCTCCAAATCAGGGGACAAATGCTTGTCGTTCTTCAAGTCTTTGAAGAAGGTTAAGGATTTTGTATGGACTGAGGAAAGCCAGAAGGCATTTGAGGCTGTTTCAGCTCTAAATGAAATCTTATACTTGTACATGGCCGATTCAGAAAATGCCTTGAGCGCTGTATTGGTTAAGGAGGAACTTAAAATCCAGAAACCCGTATACTATGTTAGCAAAATTCTACATGGGGCTTAGTTGAATTATTCAACTATTGAGAAGTTTGCTTTAACCCTGGTAATGGCTTCAAAAAAGTTGCGTCCTTACTTTCAGGCTTATCAAATTGAAGTACTAACAAATCAGCCCTTGAGAAATATTAATCACAGTCCCAAAGTTAGTGGGAGGCTGATAAGTGGGCAATAGAGTTGGGAGAATTTGACATCAAGTACAAGCCACGAACGGCGATAAAAGCCCAAACATTGGCTGACTTCGTGGAGGAATGTACCATACCCAACCAAGAAGTTGGGAGGCAGGAAGATACTGTACCTCAAGACACAGAAAGTGATAAAGGAGGCAAAGAAAATGACGACAGGGAGAAGGAGTATTGGGTTCTCTGTTTTGATGGGGCATCAAAAACAAATTCAAGCAGAGAAGGGCTAATTTTACAAAGCCCCGATGGGTTCTTGATTGAATATGCTATGAAGCTAGACTTCCCAACTACAAACAATAAAGCAGAATATGAAGCTCTGATAGCTGGCCTCAGCCTAGCTGGAACACTGAGAGTCAAGAACTTAAAAGTCTGTGGAGACTCAAAATTGGTCATATCCCAGGTCAAGGGAGAGTTTGAGGTAAGGGATGGCACAATGGCTAAGTACGTTCGCCTTGTAAGGGCTTTGATGACTCAGTTCGATGAATGTCATGTTGAGCACATCCCAAGAGAGGAAAATTCTAAGGTAGATGCATTGTCTAAGTTTGCTTCATCAGAGATAGAGGAAAGTTCAGCAAGTATATATTTCCGTGTTTTGAAAACACGGTGCATTAGTGTTAAGCTTGTAGCTTCTATAGGTTTGGGGACGTCATGGATAAATCCCATTAAGGCCCATATTTAAACTGGTTGGCTGCCAAATGATGTGGCTGAAGCACGAAAGTTGGTTGTTCGAGCACTAAGATACTCCTTGATCGATGGGATTTTGTATAAAAGATCTTATTTGGTTTCGTACTTAAGATGTCTCAGGCCCGATGAGGCACGCTTGGCTCTTGAAGAAGTACATGAAGGTATCTGTGGGCAACGGCTGGAAGGCAGGGCATTGGCTCATAAAATAACCTGTTTAGGTTTTTATTGGCCGGAGATGATGGCTGATGCCAAAGAATATGTGAAAAAGTGTGATCATTGTCAGAAACATGCACCTGTTGTTCGAAAACCCCCCGAGATGTTAACTTCCATCAACTCTCCCATCCCTTTTTCCATGTGGGGAATGGATATACTTGGGTCTTTCCCTATGGCCACGACACAAAGGAAGTTCCTGATTGTGGCTATTGATTATTTTACTAAATGGATTGAAGCCAAGCCTTTGGCCAAGATCACAACAAAGTAAGTTGCACAATACCTATGGGAAAATATCATGTGCCGATATGGAATTCCCCGTATCCTAGTCACTGATAATGGAACACAGTTCAATAATAAGGAGTTCAAGAAGTATTGCAAGGAGAATGAGATTGAGTTGTGTTTTACCTCCGTAGCTCACCCGCAAGCCAATCGGCAAGCAGAAGTGGCGAATCGTATAATCCTGGATGGATAGAGAAGAGGATCGAGAAGTCGAGGAATAACTAGGTGGATGAAATACTCCCAATATTTTAGGCTTACAGAACTACTTGTAGAGTCACAACTGGAGCGACTCCCTTCATGTTAGCATATGGCGCAGAATCGATTGTTCCTGTAAAGATATCACATTTGTCTCCCAGGATCAAAGATTTTAATGCTGAGGGAAATGAGGAGGGGCAAAGATTAGCCCTTGATCTAATTGATAAAGTACGAGATGAAGTGCATGCGAAGATAGTGGAATATCAGAAAAAGGCTTCGTTCTACTACAACCTAAGAATTAAATAAAGGTTCTTCAAACAAGGGGATTTGGTCCTAAGGAAGGTAAAGCTTCTGGAGTAGGTCAGAAAGGAAAACTCACACCAAACTGGGAAGGGCCATACAAGGCATTCAAGGAAGAGGGTCTTATAAATTGGAGACCATGGATGGGGAAGAAATACCTCGGACTTGGCATGCTCAAAACCTGAAAGTTTACTACCTATAGCTCATGCATACTATGGTGGTAAAAAGGTTCAAAAGCACCTTGAAGCTTTGCTTGCTTAGGATTTTTATAATTTTGATAGAAGATATGTTTTGGTTTTATCAGGGTTGAACCCATCTCGTGTAAGGTTTTGAAAATGCCAAGTTATAATGAAAAATGTTCAGTTTGATCTAGTTTGTTGAATTGTTATATTATGGAGGACAAAACCAAGTTATAAACTTGATTTTGGAAACTCAAAAGGCTGAACTATGATAATACTTGAAATTAAATCACTAGATAAAACAAGTAAAAACATCCAAAGTCAGTTACAAAGTTTGAAAATGTCTGAAGAAAAGCAAAGTACATAAGGAAAATGAGTTAGGCCTTAGAAGAATCGGATTCTTCGAAACCACTATCTGAAGTCTCCTCGGACATCTCCTGAGTTGGCCCCTCAGAAGTTTCTTCAGAAGTCTCCGTGGAGGTCTCCTCGGAACTATCCTCAGTCGCCTCAGGTGCCTTTGGAGGTTCCTCTACTCTGACCTTTTTTGCACTCGGTTCACCTTCTTCCTCGAAGGAGGATTCCTCTTCTCCGGAGCTGGACTCAGGTTCCTTCCTTTTTTGACGTTGGCTCACGACCGGGGCATTTGATGAAGAAGCTCCGTGATCAGGCGAAGGAGCTGATCGTTCCTCTTCCCGGATAAGCTCCACAACCCTATCAGTCACTCCCCCCAGCCTTGGAATCTTGAGAGGGCAAGGGAAGGATTCTTCTTCAAGCATTTCTGGGTACTCAGCCTGAATGGCCTCAACTGCGGCATCCCAGCCCTCTATGTAGCTCATGGGGTGAGTAAGTGTGTCGTGCTCCACCATCACGTCTTGGAACTCCTGAGTGTCCATCCAGGAATCAAAGGCTTTGTCCTTTTGAGCCTTAAGGATCACTATCTCAGCCCGGGCCGTTTCCATATTGGAAGTGGAGGAGGCAAGTTGGGCCTTGAGGTTTTCAATTTCTTGGTTGACCTCTTCCAATTTCTTAGTCGTATCCTCTAGGCCAACCTTCCAAGCCTTAGCTTGGTGAAGCGCCCCTTGAAAATGGACGTTCACCTACAAGAGACAAAGAAGAAATGAGAAGTAAGGAAGATCACGAGAAAAGGTTATAGTAATAAAAAAGTATGTGAAAAAGTATACCGTTGCCAGAGCCTGAGCACCAAAAAGCTCATTAGCCTCCAAGTCTTGTTGGAGGACAAAGTCTAGGTAGTCTACCGGGGAAATAGACTGAATTGACCATTCTTTGGCATGTTTAGTATTTCCAACGATCGTGTCTTTTCCCCGAATACCCCATGCAGGTTAAAAGAAGGCCCCTGGCTTCTATTTGGTACACACGGGTTGGGTGGGGCCTTCTTCATCTCCATCTCTTGTTTGAAGTAGAAACTCAGGGAAGGGATCCCCGAGGCGCGGGCCCTTGAAGACATTTCCGGCGTGCTTCATCCTGGTTGTTTCCAGGTCTTTAGGCTTGGTAGCCTCTTCGATCCTCTCAACCACTACACAAATTAGAGGAAAAGGAATTAGAAAGATGATAAAAGATAAGGAAAATGAAAAACCACTATAAGGAAGGAAATATACCTTGCTTAGAAACTGGATAATGACCGCGTTCCACAGGAACCATCTCTCTAATGAGATCCCAGGAATGTGACGTTCCATTATCCTGAGTAAGGAGATTAAAAGCCCTGGTCTCCTCCTCAGTCAGAACAATGTCATTCGGGCTCCCATCCATGGCTTGCCCAAAGGACGAGCGAAAGAGAGTCCCCCAGTCGCCGCCTTCCCAGACGACATAAAGAAACTCTTTTTTCCACCCCCAAGTTGTTGTCAGGGATGGACTTTCCATTCACTATGTGGGGGACAGTGGGGCGGTGGTTTAAAGAAACCCACCCCGGATTCTTTTCAGGACTGTTCTTGAACTGAAATATCTTTCTGAACACGGCGACAGAAGGAGGGACGTCGTTCTTGGAAAATTATGACAAATAGAACAGGATCAACCTCCAAGAGTTTGAAGGGAATTGGCAAGGGCTAATGCCCACATCAGCTAGTAAAATCGGAATGAAAGCATGGAAAGGGAGTTTGATACCTGCCCTCAAGGTGTCCCTAAAGACACATAAAGCGTCCTTCCTCCAGTGGCAGGCCCTGTCGGCCGGACCCGCAGGAACCAACTTGAAGGGCTCCTTGATCTTGAAGAAAGATCTCATCTTATCCAACTCCTTGGGATCCCAGAAAATGTTGACATGGTCAAACGCATCCATGTGAGCATCAGACGGGTAATCGTCCCCTCGGGTGTTGATCATATCAATCAAGGAAGTGTACCTTGATCGAATGGGGAACTTATTAGACTTTTTGGCCACATTCATCTTGGCCAAACGGGTCATTCTCTTATCAGCCATCTGCAAAAGGGTGGAAAAGAAATCAATTTTAAACACAAAATTTTTGCAGAAGCAAGCAAATAAAAGAAAAAGAGGGTATTTACCTGAAGTAATGATGGAAAAAGGGGACTGGGTTGCTAAAAGCGAAGGCTTTGAGGCTCAAAAACTTCGACCTATAGTTATTCCTCCGAGATCTTTAAGAGAAGAAGAGATAAGGAGAGTTCAGAAATGAGAAGTGAGGAGTGATTGACTCCACTCACTCCTTTATATAGGGAAGGAAGTGAAGATAAAGGGACAAAAAGCCCAGTAAGTTGGAAGCCTAAAGGAAAAAAGCCCAAAATCTAGAACATTCAAGAATATTCTCGGGCATTCTAAATAATCCTAAAGGAAATGTATAAATATATATATATATATATATATATCCAATTTAAATTTGGAAAAGGCCCAATTCAAGGCCCAAATCCACTTTGATTTTGGAAAAGGCCCAATTCAAGGCCCAATTCAAGGCCCAAATCCAATTTGAATTTGGAAAAGGCCCAATTCAAGGTCCAAGTCCAATTTGAATTTGAAAAAGGCCCAATTCAAGGCCCAAATCCAATTTGAAAAAGGCCTAGTAGACCAGGATCGAGGTCGAGGTTGAGGTCGTGAAATATGTTTGAAATCTTTCGAACATGAGCCAGAAAAATAACCACCTTGTAGACCAGGATCGAGATCGAGATCATGAAATTTGTTCGAAATCCTTCGAACAGGAGCCAGAAAAACAACCACCTAGTAGACCAGGATCAAGGTCGCGTTCGAGGTCATAAATTGTGTCCGAAATCCTTCGAACAGGAGTCAAAAGGTGGCCAAAATTTTGACCAGGATCCAGGTCGTTTGTTCGACTAGGATCCAAGTCGAAATCCTAGTCGTGAATCCTACTCGAAGTTCCACGAGCAGGAGTCAAAAGACGGCCAAAATTTTGACCAGGATCCAGGTTGTTAACTCGACTAGGATCCAGGTCGAAATCCTGGTCGTTAATCCTAGTCGAAATTCTTTGACCAGGATCCATGAGCTAGCCCAAAATTCGACTAGGATCCAGGTCGAATTTTTGACTAGGATCCTAGTCGAAAAAGGGGCTGAAATTTTTTGAAAAATCCTAGAAAAATTAGGGAAAATTTAAAAATAATTTTAGAAATTATTTTTGATAAAATATTCTTTAAATATTAATATCTGTGAGTATCTGAATATTTTTGAAAATTAGGAAAAAGTCCCAGAAATTAAGGGCAAATTCCTGAAAAATACCAGAAAATTCCTAAAAAGAGGGAAAAAGGTAAGAAAATAATAGGGACGTTTTTAAAACAACCCCGAAGCCGTGTACAAGGAAAATCGTTGTAAATGTGTAGGTCGCTCCACACTTTACGCCAAAACGATACCCTGTAAGGGAACAAATGAATTTAACTTCTGCGAAATCTTTTACGGTTTCCCAGAAGTTGGGGGGAAAAGGATAGGGAATAAAATAAACCCTGATTGCATAATTAATATTGCATTAATTGTATTAACATTGGGCTGGCAGTTAAGAAGAGACCCAAGACCCTTGATAGGGGTCCATAAATAGCCTAGGAATATAATTGGTGTTAAAATTAATTAGACCAGGTACGGTCCAATAACGAAGCCCAATTAGAAAGGGCCCAAAACCCTGAATATTAATTAATTTCATAATTAATTAATAAGGGATAAATCAGCTGTCAAGATGAGTCCCAATGAGGATATAAATCCTTGAAGATTAGCCCCGAAGGGACTTGATAGGATAAGGAATCAGTTTCCTACTTCCTAGGACTCCGAACTCCATTCTAATTCTGAGACTTGCCCACCAAGTCTCCTAACCCAAGTCCAATTCAAGGACTCCTAACACCTATATAAGGGTTCTCACCCCCATCAATCAGAACTACATTTTTTGGCTTGATTCTCTAGATTACAAAGATACGTAGGCATCTCGTAAAGGCAGAGTTAAGCTACGAAACACGAGAGCAGCCATTAAAGGCCTTGAGCTCCCGAAACTTAGTAATAAATACAACAATTAATATACCCAAGTTTTAATTCATAACACCCTATAGGTTATTATTACGTAACAAAAAAATTTAAATCTAATTTAAAATCGTAAACAACGAGCGACATCTGGAAATACATCCTTAATACCCAAGTAATAATAATTAAATCGGCGATCTATTAAACCTTTCATGAATAATGAAAAATGTAATATAACCCCTTACCCGAATCCTTTCTAGATCATTCATATTTCTTATCTGATTCATAATATACCCGAAATACACTCTTATCATTATCCGGTCAAATGTAACTTTTAATGTAATCAAAGTATATTAATTCTCGTATAGAAATATAGTGATTTCAAGTCTAAGGACCATTACATCATTATCACTATGAGAATTAATTACGACATAATAGACATATAGAATCTCACATTGGTCTTTCCATCACAATGTACATGTACATTTGCCTATGTTTTTGACTTTAGTATAATTATACCTATGATCGATGAGATGTGATCATCAGTTGACAAACACACTTGTCTTAATGTATTATTATTGTCCCTTAATAGTAATATTTAACCAGAGACCTTTAGGAATACTAATATTATTCTCATAATCTCATTTCTAAGTAGCGTACTTTGAGATATAGAATGCATACCATATTTCAAGGACATTTATTAATCTAACATTTATATCGCAGTAAATTAAGACATAATAAATTATAAAGGGAATAATCGATAAAACATAAACACTAATAATTTAAATATCTTAAACTAAAACATTATAGTGTTGTTTCTAGGGCACAAACACCAACAATTGATAGACTTTTGGAGGTTGTATTGATCATAGAATTTTTTTTACCCGGATGGTTGGCAAACCCATTATTAGTAAAAAATCCCAATGGCAACTGTTGGACTTGCGTGAATTTTACTGATCTGAATAAAACATACCCAAAATATAGTTTCCCTTTGCCAAGAATCGATCATTTACTAGACTCCACAGCGGGGTACGCTATGCTAAGTTTTATGGATGCCTATACTAATTATAATCAAATTCCCATGTATGGAACCGACCAAGAGCACATTTCATTCATTACTGATAGAGGATTATATGGCTATATCAAGAAGCCTTTTGGTCTTATCAATATAGGAGCCACATATCAAAGATTGGTAAATAAAATATTCAAAAAGCAAATAGGGAAGACTATGGAGGTGTACGTAGATGACATACTAGTAAAATTCAAGGAAGCTGGAGATCATGTAGCACACCTTGCTGAGATGTTTCATATTTTGAGGAGATAGATGATGAAACTGAACCCTCAAAAATGTGTATTTGGAGTGGAGTCAGGGAAGATCCTGAAATTCATGGTAAATTATCAAGGAATTGAAGCAAATACGACTAAAATCAAAGCTCTGCTGAATATGAGGGCCCCCACTAGTGTCAAACAAGTACAAAGCTTGACAGGGAGGATTGTGGCACTTAATAGTTTTATCTCTAAATCCTCAGAAAGGTGAAAAGAATCCTTTAAAGCCATTAAAGGCGTGGGAAAAAATTGTATGGACCCCGTAATGTGAAGAGGCCTTTTAGAGGATCAAAGAGCAATTGGGAATTCCTTCTATGTTAGCAAAACGTGTGGATGGAGAGACGCTGATTTTATACTTGGCGGTGTCAAAATATTCCTTTAGCGCAGCTCCAGTAAGGGAAGAAGTAGGTCAACAATCACCAGTGTATTATGTGAGTAAAAGACTATTAGATGTTGAGACCAGCTATACCATCAAGGAAAAATTAGTGCACGCTCTCATCCTCGCTGTACAAAAATTGAGGCCATACTTCCAATCTCAAAAGATAGAAGTTCGCATTGCCAATCTTCTAAGGCAAATCTTGCATAAGCTGAAGTCATTAGGAAGAATGTTGAAATGGGAAATTGAGTTGGGGCAATTCAACTTGGAATATTGTCCACGAACAATGATTAAAGGGCAAGCCTTGGCGCATTTCTTACTTGAGTTCGATTCTAAGATAGATGAGAGAGCTATTGTGTTGGATGAACCTTCTTCACAAGGGAATAACCCTGAAATAGTGAAATAAGAGTTCCCACACCCTTGGTGGATTCTTGATAAGTGGCATTTTATACCACTTAGAACATCTTAAAATGGCTTAAATTGGTGCCTTGAAATCAAGTATTTTGTGTATTTGATGCGTTTTTCTAGTGTTTATGCATTTCAGGGTATTAGTTGCATTTCGGAGGAGTAATCATCAAGAATAAGCCTTGTCATGTGTTCACCATTGCAAGAGAAAAGAAATGGGCAGATTACGGCGAAGAAACGGAGCAAACTCAGGTTTTTTCCAGAAGGGTCCTGAGCGCCCGCTCAGCAATGCTGAGCGGCCGCGCAGAAAGCTGAGCGCCCGCTCAGCTATGCTGAGCGGCCGCGCAGGGTCGGGAAATTTAATAATTATTTTTAGGACTTCTACTTCTGTTTGGCTTCCACTTCTATGTAATCTGAGTTTTATGGGACTATTATATAAGTAGATTTGGAGACGTTTTCACGAGAGAGATCGTGGTATTACGAAAAGAGCGAAGGAGATAAGGAAGAAGACCGTTTTAGTACACAACAACGAATAGGAAGCATATTTTCTTATGATTCTTGTTTCGTTGTAACGTTGGATGCTAGTTTTCTTACTTTGAACCTATTTACTCTTGTGACGTACTCTGATTTAATATAATTAGTTTAGTTATTATTTTCTTGTGTTTGTTTATCATGATTTCATATGAACCCATGATGACGATAAGTGCTATTATGGGCTAATCGTAATCATGGGGTTGCAACGGATTTACTATGGATTTCTTTAGTTAATTGTTTAATACTTTAGTGTGTGATGATTGTATGATATCTAGTATTGGTTGTGCGTATTCGTCTTATGTGCGTCGCGAACATATAAGATAGGGTGTTAATCTCTTGTGAAGTGACGGTGGATCTTGAGATTTAGAACTTGCCATGCTAGCATAGGTTCATGTATGATGTGCATGATTAGTGGGTAACTCTAACAGTTTTATTTGCCCTGTGTAATCAAAAGGGATAACTTGTGCTTAAATCGTTGTGTTGTCGATTTCTGTATACATATAGGAACTCAACATAATTGATGACTATTCAACTTCTATCTTAATTGTGGATGTTTGGTAGAATGGTATTAGTACAATGAAAGTTGGCTTTTATCAGTTTCGTGTTATTCGATTAATATCATCACTGTCACATGCTAAAGGTAATAACAATAGCTATTGAAGGAAGTAGTAATGAAGTTATGATCTCATGAGTGTTTTAATATTGTTAATTTGAAGTGTTAATTAAGTGATTAATTAAGTAGTTAATTGTAGTTAATGTTTAGTCAACAATTCTAAGTGTTAGTGTCTTAACATTGAGAAGTAATCATACATTGGTGAGTGAGTTTAATTAGACAATAAATTAGTCCGAGTCTCTGTGGGAACGAACTAGAAAGTATTCTATATTACTTACGAACGCGTATACTTGCATGAATATTAGCGCGTGTTTTCGCCCTAACAAGTTTTTGGCGCCACTGCCGGGGACTCGGCGTATTTGTTTAGTTTATGTACTTACCATCATTGGTCATTAGGACTCAGTGATTAGGACGTAGTAGTTACTTATTGTTTCCGGTTGTGTTTCAGGTACTTTAGCGAGCGTTTATGCAAACTCGTTCTCGTACTCGCAAGAGGACTTTAGACATAGCTGAGGAGACAGACGAAGTTCTTGATATTCCGGAGAAGTTAGATTTTGAAGATTCGGATTCAGGAACTGAGCGGAAAGAACCAGTAAACATGGGTGATCGTATTATTCAGGCTGATCCAGCTCTTATGGATTTTTCTCGGCCAAAAATTGATGACATTCAGTCAAGCATTCTTCATCCGGCTATTCAAGCTAACACCTTTGAAATCAAGCCGGGCACTATTCAGATGGTGCAGAATTCTGTTTCTTTTGGAGGAGCGGCGACTGAAGACCCCAACATGCACATAAGGAATTTTGTCGAGATCTGCAGCACTTTTAAGTATAATGGCGTGACTGATGAGGCTATCAAGCTGAGGCTTTTCCCATTCTCACTGAGGGACAAAGCTAAGGACTGGTTACATTCTGAACCAGCTGGGTCCATCACTACGTGGCAAGATCTTGTACAAAAGTTTCTGGTGAAGTTTTATCCGATGGCAAAGACTGTTGCTATGAGGAGTGCTCTTACTCAGTTTGCACAGCAACCTACAGAATCTATGTGCGAAGCTTGGGAACGATACAAGTAAATATTCAGAAAGTGTCCACATCATGGAATGCCCGATTGGATGGTGATCACTGGTTTCTATAATGGTTTGGGGGGCCAATCTCGGCCCATGCTCGATGCAGCAGCTGGAGGCGCCTTATGGGCTAAAAGCTATACTGAGGCTTATAATCTTATCGAGACTATGGCTGCAAATGAGCATCAAAACCCAACTCAGAGGATGATGCCTGGTAAGGTAGCAGGTATTCTGGAAGTCGATGCAGCCACCGCTATTGCAGCACAGCTTCAAGCGCTGTCAATGAAGGTTGATTCTCTGGCTACGTATGGAGTTAATCAAATAGCTATGGTTTGTGAGCTTTGTGCAGGTTCTCATGCTACGGATCAGTGTTCTCTTGTCAACGAATCTGTTCAGTATGTGAATAATTACCAGCGACAACAGCAGCCTGTGCCAGCTACCTATTATCCTAATAACAGAAATCATCCAAATTTCAGCTAGGGGAATAATCAGAATGCTATTCAGCCCCCATATCAGCAAGGCATGATTAAACAGTTTAACCCACCTGGATTCCAGCAACCACAACAGTATGCTCAAAGGCAATCATATCCTCAACAGGGAAGTGCAGCTGCACCTACTAGTGCTGATTTTGAGGAACTTAAGCTGTTATGCAAGAGTCAGGCGGTTTCTATCAAGACCTTGGAAAATCAAATCGGTCAATTAGCCAATGCAGTGCTCAATCATCAACCTGGCACTCTTCCCAGTGACACGGAAGTACCAGGCAGGAAGGAAGCTAAAGAGCAAGTCAAGGCTATTACCTTAAGGTCTGGAAAAGTTGCTGATGCTGAAAAGGCAAAAGAAGGAGAAGCTGAAATTAGAGATGAAGAAGCTAAGCAAAAGGAGAAAGTGGCGGAACCAAGGAAGACTACTGTTGAACACACTCTGCCTGAGGGTAATACAGGGGAGAAACAACTCTATCCTCCACCACATTTTCCTAAGAGATTGCAGCAACAAAAGCTGGATAGACAGTTTGGTAAGTTTCTAGAGGTGTTCAAGAAACTTCACATCAATATACCTTTTGCTGAGGCTCTTGAGCAAATGCCTAGTTATGCGAAGTTTATGAAGAGTATTCTTTCAAGAAAGGTGAAACTGGATGACCTTGAGACCTTTGCTCTCACGGAAGAATGCAGCGCTGTTCTGCAGCAAAAGTTACCGCCAAAACTGAAAGATCCAGGTAGCTTCACCATTCCTTGCTCCATTGGCAAGTTGACTTTTGACAAGTGCCTTTGTTATTTGGGAGCAAGCATCAATTTGATGTCGTTGTCGATCTTTAAAAAGTTGGATTTGCCTGATCCAAAACCCACATACATGTCTCTACAATTAGCTGATCATTCCATTACTTACCCAAGGGGCATAGTGGAGGATGTGCTAGTCAAGGTGGATAAGCTCTTCTTTCCTGCAGATTTTGTTATTCTGGATTTTGAGGAAGATAAGAAGATTCCCATAATCTTGGGAAGACCTTTCTTGGCTACTGGTCGTACCTTGATAGATGTGCAAAAAGGTGAACTTACTATGCGGGTACAAGATCAGGATGTGACCTTCAACGTATTCAAGGCAATGAAATTCCCTACAGAAGATGAGGAGTGCTTAAAAGTGGATGTGATTGATTCTGCGGTTACTTTACTTCGGAACTCGATCGCATGCTAATGTCTGATGCATTGGAAAAGGCCTTAGTGGGGGATTTTGACAACGATGATGAAGATGGCAACGAGCAATTACAATATCTGAACGCTTCTCCCTGGAAGCGAAAGCTGGACATGCCGTTTGAATCTCTTGGTACTTCTGACCTCAAGAATGCTGAAGGAAGGCTCAAACCATCAATAGAGGAAGCAACTACCTTGGAGCTCAAGCCATTACCTGAACACTTGAGGTATGCTTTTTTAGGTGATGCATCTACTTTACCTGTTATTATTGCATCTGACCTTTCAGGTAGTGAGGAAGACAAGCTCTTAAGGATTTTGAGGGAATTCAAATCGGCTATTGGATGGACCATAGCAGACATCAAGGGGATCAGCCCCTCATATTGTATGCATAAAATTCTACTAGAGGAAGGTAGTAAGCCGACTGTGGAACAGCAGCGCAGACTGAATCCTATCATGAAGGAGGTGGTGAAGAAAGAAATTCTGAAATGGCTGGATGCAGGCATCATTTATCCTATTTCTGACAGTTCGTGGGTGAGCCCCATACAATGTGTACCTAAGAAAGGAGGTATCATTGTGGTAGCAAATGAGAAGAATGAGCTCATCCCCACTCGAACAGTTACAGGATGGAGAGTATGCATGGATTATCGAAAGTCGAACAAAGCCACGAGGAAGGATCACTTCCCTCTTCCTTTCATTGATCAGATGCTTGACAGGTTGGCTGGTCACGAGTATTTTTGTCTTCTGGATGGCTATTCAGGGTATAATCAGATTTGTATTGTACCAGAGGATCAGGAAAAGACTACCTTCACTTGTCCATTTGGCACGTTTGCTTTTCGCAGAGTTTCGTTTGGGTTATGTCGCGCCCCAGCCACTTTTCAGAGATATATGATGGCTATATTCTCTGACATGATTGGAAATAATGTCGAGGTGTTCATGGACGACTTCTCCGTCTTTGGACATTCGTATGATGAATGTTTGAATAATCTTCGCGCCGTACTCAAAAGGTGCGTGGAAACTAATTTGGTGCTCAATTGGGAGAAATGTCATTTTATGGTGCGTGAAGGCATTATTCTTGGGCATAAGGTCTCTAGCAAGGGTCTGGAGGTGGACAAGGCCAAGGTGGGAGTCATTGAAAATCTTCCACCACCTATTTCTGTGAAAGGAATCCGTAGTTTTCTTGGTCATGTGGGTTTTTATCGGCGATTCATCAAGGACTTTTCAAAGATATCTAAGTCGTTGTGCAATTTGCTTGAGAAAGATGTGCCTTTCAAATTTGAAGATGAATGTTTGGCGGCATTCGAGACTCTCAAGAAGAGTTTGATCACTACACCAATTATTACAGCACCAGATTGGACAGAGCCATTTGAGATGATGTGTGATGCGAGTGATTATGCGGTAGGTGCAGTTCTGGGACAGCGCAAGAATAATCTCTTTCATGTGGTCTACTATGCGAGTAAGACCTTAAATGGGGCCCAAATGAATTACACCACTATGGAGAAGGAGCTCTTGGCTATAGTCTTTGGTTTCAAGAAATTTCGATCTTATCTGCTTGGTACTAAAGTAACAGTATTCACTGATCATGCGGCCATTCGCTATCTGGTTTCCAAGAAGGATTCAAAGCCGAGACTCATTCGTTGGGTGCTCTTACTTCAGGAATTTGAGTTAGAGATCAAGGATCGAAAAGGTACTGAGAATCAAGTAGCTGACCATCTCTCTAGGTTGGAGAATCCCGATTCTACTTCACAAGATAGGACATTAATCAATGAATCTTTTCCGGATGAGCAGTTGTTTGTAGTTCAGGAGGAAGAACCATGGTTTGCAGATATTGTAAACTATCTCGTCAGCAATATAATGCCTCCTAATTTGACCTCCGCTCAAAAGAAGAAGTTTCTGCATGAGGTGAAGTGGTATATGTGGGATGAACCATATTTGTTTAGACAGGGAGCTGACCTGATCATCAGGAGATGTATCCCGTTCTGTGAGACGGAGGGGATATTACGAGACTGCCACTCCACGGTTTATGGTGGACACTATGGTGGTGAGAAGACGCCAGCTCGTATTCTGCAAGCAGGTTTTTTCTGGCCTACTTTGTTTAAGGATGCTCATCAGTTTGTTTTAAGGTGTGATCGTTGCCAAAGAGTGGGAAATTTGACGAGAAAGGATGAGATGCCGTTAAATGTGATGCTTGAAGTCGAGGTCTTTGATGTTTGGGGAATCGATTTCATGGGGCCTTTTGTCTCTTCCTGCAATAATCAGTACATCTTGCTGGCAGTTGATTATGTCTCAAAATGGGTAGAAGTCAAAGCTTTACCGACAAATGATGTAAAGGCAGTGCTGAATTTCCTTCATAAGCAAATTTTCACAAGGTTTGGAACACATCGTGTAATCATAAGTGATGAAGGGTCGCATTTCTGCAACCGTAAGTTCACTTCTATGATGCAGCGTTATAATGTGAATCATCGAGTTGCTACTACCTATCATCCGCAAACAAATGGTCAAGCGGAAGTGTCTAACAGAGAAATCAAGCGCATTCTAGAGAAGGTTGTTTGTCCGTCAAGGAAGGATTGGTCTTTAAAGCTCGATGAAGCTGTTTGGGCTTACAGAACAGCATACAAAACTCCACTTGGTATGTCCCCGTTTTAGTTAGTGTACGGTAAGGGATGTCATTTACCTGCGGAGCTTGAGCATAAGGCCTACTCGGCGTTGAAAAAGTTGAACCTGGAGTTAGACGCAGCTGGTAAGAAAAGAATGCTTCAGCTTAATGAACTTGATGAATTTCAACTTCAAGCATATGAGAATAACAAAATGTATAAGGAAAAGGTGAAGTGGTGGCATGATAGGAAGCTACATCCTAAGTTATTCGTGTCGGGGCAACAAGTTCTCTTATTCAACTCTCGTCTCTGACTTTTTCATGGGATGTTGAAATCGAGGTGGTCTGGACCTTTTATTGTCAAAACTGTGTTTCCACATGGAGAGGTGGAAATTTTTGAGAATGATCCGGACCAAGCATTCAAGGTTAACGGTCAGCGTTTGAAGCACTACTATGGGGATAGGGCAAACCGAGAAGTGGTTAGTGCCATTTTATTGACTACGTGAGAAAGGTACGCAACGTCAAGCTAATGACGAAAAAGAAGCGTTGCGTGGGAGGCAACCCATGAGTTGTTGTTACAGGAACCCTTAGTAGTTAATAACCTATCCAAAAACACAAAAAAATCAGAAAAACGGGACTGAAATTTTTTTTTCCAGTGACCCCCTGAGCGCCCGCTCAGCTCTGCTGAGCGACCGCTCAGCAAGCTGAGCGCCCGCTCAGCTTTGCTGAGTGACCGCTCAGGGGTCAACTGCCAGAATTTTTTTTTAAGTTCAGAAAAAAACCAAAAAAAATCAGAAAAATAAAAAAAAAACCCAAACACAGCCCATAAACCCACGACTTCTTTTCCTAATACCCCATGATTTCATCCCTCAACCCCACTCCTAATCTAATTTAACCTATTCCACACCCTATATATACATACACATATCCTACATATCTCCCACAAACTTCCTACATTTAAACTCTCTCCTAAGCACAAAAACTCAGTTCTTAAACACTTTTATTCGAGATTCAATGGCACCCAAGAGAGCACGAACTATCGATAGCAGCGGCACAGTCCCTACTGCTGATTCATCAAGGGGTACTGCTGCAAGGCCTTGGTTGACTGACAGAGCTGCGGAGGAGGAGTACACTAGGCTTTTGGGGAAGCCGATTCTGAAGGAGAGAGGGTTTTTACCATCGGGGAGGGATGGTGAGTTACTACCCATGATTGCAGAGAAGGGGTGGATAGCTTTTTGTGAGTCGCCCAAAGCAGTGCCGATGAGCGTGGTTCGCGAGTTCTATGCGAATGTGAAGGCCGAAAAGAATGGGTTTTCTGTGGTCCATGGGCTGACGGTTGATTATCACCCAGCGGCGATTCGCCGTGTGATTGGGCAGCGAGAGAGAAAGCCCGAGGAGGAGAACTGGAATGAGAAGACTGCTGAGGATTTTGACTTGGATTTGATTTGTGCGACTCTCTGTAGGCCGGACACAGTTTGGACCTTCAAGACCGGCACTAATGAGTATCGCCACTTCCCGGCGATAGCTATGAACAGGTATGCCCGTGCATGGAATGTATTTATTTGTGCTAATATTTTTCCTTCTTCGCATGCACACGAGGTCACAGTTGAGAGAGCACAGTTGTTGTGGGGAATTCTTAATGAGGAATACTATGTGGACCTTGGTGAGTTTATCTACCAAGGAATTCTGAAGTTTTTGAGGGGAGCTAAGCATATAAACATCCCTTATGCATCCACGGTTACAAAGCTGTGCCGAGCAGTAGGAGTCAACTGGCCGGCTCATGAGCAGTTGCAGTTGCCGGCAGCTCTGATTGATTCTGGGACTCTGAACGGGATGCAGGAGTGGACCGGTGGTGAGCCCGAGGAGCATGGGCTGGGTTATCGTCTTCCAGGAGGGCGTCCAGCACGAGGTGCTACTATGGCTAGGCCTAGGCGTGATGAGGCTGGTTCTTCGAGAGCTCAGGAGGGTGCTGGGATGGCTGATACCCAGTATAGGAGGCTTTCACGGCGGATGGATGCCATGTACGAGACGCAGAGCAGGTTTGCTCAGGAGCTCACCCTTGCGTTAGGGACTGCTTTTCGGGGCCTTGGAGCTGATATCCAGTGGCCAGTTTTTGGTGAGGACTCTGCATACCCGCCGCCTGATACTCCCCCCACTGAGGTGATGATGATGATGACTCCGAGTAGGTATACCCTGTGTTCCTTTCTACTACTTTCACCGGGGACAGTGAATATTTTAAATTTGGGGGTGGTAGTTAAGGAATACTGTGTGTGTGTCATATAGCTGCATATTCATGATAGTTTAGTTCATATAGTTGCATAATTTATGCCATATAGTTTTTTATATAGCTTTATTTGTTTATCATATCATGTAGCTCATGCATATACCATGATCCCTTTTGTGATGATTTATCGACTGAATTGTGATATTGATGCGAGTGTAGTGATAGCATTAAGGTGATATTGAGTCGTGTAAGTTGATATGCATGCTAGAAGCACTTGTAGTTTCACTAAGTCTTAGAGAATGCTTAAGGGCTAGATTGTTGTTATGATTTGATTGTTTTCGAGGTTAATCTATTTATTATGCTTAGAATTTGATAATAGGTTCTTAGTGATAAAGGCATGAAAAAGAAAAAATTGGTGTAAAAAATGGAATTTGTTGCTAGTTGTGGCTAGGCGTCAAATGGCTAGTAGCCGGCTCGCATGTTGTGCGAGTAGTCTAGGGTTGAGCAAGATGGAGCGAAACGCACTTGCTCAGAAATTTTATAAAAAAAAAAGAGAAAAAAAAAGAAAAGAAAAAAATTGTGGTGCTTATGCATAATTGATCACGAGTGGGCTCTTTGGTATTCGAGTTATTAAGTTCTTAGGGGACTTTGTGCCTAGTGACCTAAGGCTTTTAGAGTCTGGGATCCGCTAACCTAACGCTCGCTACATGGATACCATTGTACAAGTCTTTTGTGGACCTCACTAATTGCACGGTCAAATAAGCATTTGTGTTGTGAACAAAAAGCATGATTCCGTAATATGCTCCAGAATTTTTATAGTGTTGTATGTCACTTTGTGCCTAGAATTTTTATTCTTTGTATAATCATGTGATTGCCTTGAGGATATTCGAGTCATAATAATTGGTCTAGTTCCGAAGCATATTTGTTAAGCATCTGCACACACCACATTTCTGGCTGTATGTTCGTTTGCATGAGTTTATTGATCTTTAGTCGCCTAACTGCATTTGTTGAGTTGTTGCAATTTGGTTGGTTTATTCGTAGTAAGGGGGAACGCTGCATTTTCATATAGATTGCATTCATGCATGTTATTATTTGTTTTTGAGTCTGTGACGCTTGAGGATAAACATCGATTTAAGTTTGGGGGTGTGATAAGTGGCATTTTATACCACTTAGAACATCTTAAAATGGCTTAAATTGGTGCCTTGAAATCAAGTATTTTGTGTATTTGATGCGTTTTTCTAGTGTTTATGCATTTCAGGGTATTAGTTGCATTTCGGAGGAGTAATCATCAAGAATAAGCCTTGTCATGTGTTCACCATTGCAAGAGAAAAGAAATGGGCAGATTATGGCGAAGAAATGGAGCAAACTCAGGAATTTTCCAGAAGGGTCCTGAGCGCCCGCTCAGCAATGCTGAGCGGCCGCGCAGAAAGCTGAGCACCCGCTCAGCTATGCTGAGCTGCCGCGCAGGGTCGGGAAATTTAATAATTATTTTTAGGACTTCTACTTCTGTTTGGCTTCCACTTCTATGTAATCTGAGTTTTATGGGACTATTATATAAGCAGATTTGGAGACGTTTTCACGAGAGAGATCGTGGTATTACGAAAAGAGCGAAGGAGATAAGGAAGAAGACCGTTTTAGTACACAACAACGAAGAGGAAGCATATTTTCTTGTGATTCTTGTTTCGTTGTAACGTTGGATGCTAGTTTTCTTACTTTGAACCTATTTACTCTTGTGACGTACTCTGATTTAATATAATTAGTTTAGTTATTATTTTCTTGTGTTTGTTTATCATGATTTCATATGAACCCATGATGACGATAAGTGCTATTATGGGCTAATCGTGATCATGGGGTTGTAACGGATTTACTATGGAATTCTTTAGTTAATTGTTTAATACTTTAGTGTGTGATGATTGTATGATATCTAGTATTGGTTGTGCGTATTCGTCTTATGTGCGTCACGAACATATAAGATAGGGTGTTAATCTCTTGTGAAGCGACGGTGGATCTTGAGATTTAGAACTTGCCATGCTAGCATAGGTTCATGTATGATGTGCATGATTAGTGGGTAACTCTAACAGTTTTATTTGCCCTGTGTAATCAAAAGGGATAACTTGTGCTTAAATCGTTGTGTTGTCAATTTCTGTAGACTTATAGGAACTCAACATAATTGATGACTATTCAACTTCTATCTTAATTGTGGATGTTTGGTAGAATGGTATTAGTACAATGAAAGTTGGCTTTTATTAGTTTCTTGTTATTCGATTAATATCATCACTGTCACATGCTAAAGGTAATAACAATAGCTATTGAAGGAAGTAGTAATGAAGTTGTGATCTCATGAGTGTTTTAATATTGTTAATTTGAAGTGTTAATTAAGTGATTAATTAAGTAGTTAATTGTAGTTAATGTTTAGTCAACAATTCTAAGTGTTAGTGTCTTAACATGGAGAAGTAATCATACATTGGTGAGTGAGTTTAATTAGACAATAAATTAGTTTGAGTCTCTGTGGGAACGAACTTGAAAGTATTCTATATTACTTGCGAATGCGTATACTTGCGTGAATATTAGCGCGTGTTTTCGCCCTAACAATTCTTCATATGCATGGGGTTGTTAACAATGATGTAGCCGGTTACAGAATTATTCTGATTACTCTGAAAGAGCATCATTTGATGAGTGTCATCCATTTTAAGTTTTATGCCACAAATATTGATGTCAAATACGAGGATATGATTAATGGACTAAAAATAGCATTGGAAGTGGGAGTTGTAAATTTGATAGCTCGGAGTTATTCAGAGTTGATTGTTAATCAGGTTAATGGAGGATTCCAGGCTCGGGGGCCTCCTACCGAGCTATACATGAGATGTGTGTAGTACTTATTTAGAAGGTTTGGTAATGTTAGGCTGGAAGGTGTACTAAGAGAACAGAATGAAAATGCAGAATCCTTGGAAAAAATGGGTTCACAGATGGAAAGTTTATTGTTAGGACAGATTCCTTTGGGAATTTAAGAAGTCCCGAGTATTCCCGAGTTGAATGTGTTCCAAGTAGAAGAGGTTCCGCAAGAGACTTGGATGACTCCGATATAAAATTATATCTGTAGGGAAACTTTACCTAAGGACCAGTGCCAAGCTTGGCTCCTTCGCTACCAAGCTGCAAAAATTATTGAATATGATGGTGTTCTATACAAAATATATAATCAACCACTTTTGCAGTTTATAGATCTTGAGGAAGGCAATTATATTCTCAGGGAGGTGTGTAATATCCCGTATTTTCAGAATTTTTATTATTATTAATATTTGAATATATTTATGTGATTTTCTGATTTGGAAGGAATAAAATGGTGGATATTTTATTCATGTTTGACGAGTTTATGTTATTAAATGGTTATGTGCTAATTGTTAAGTGTTGTATCGATCCTTGTTAATTTCTGAAAATATTTACTTAAATGTATTATTTTCAAAAGTTATTTGAAAGCCGGTTTTATTGATATCGGTAAATTGAGTTCGTTTTGATTGAGTGGATATTTTTTCAGCTATGTGTTATATATAATATTAATTGTGTGTGACTCGGTTGTGATTGAGGATTATTTGTATTATAAATTACTGAGTCGTATCGTTTTGTTTTTTTCTTTAAAAGTGATTTTATTGAGGATTTATTTTCATAAGTATTGGAATTATCTCTAAAATTATTTTTATTGCTTTACAATATTAAATATTATTTATGGGAATTTATAAAATTTAGAAAACAACATTTCATCAATTATTTATCCCTAAATGATCATATTTTAGTATAAATTCAGTAGTAAATTGAAGAATATTTCAAAAAACATGAAACTCATATTTTTTTAAGTTTCGAATATTTTCAGAATTTTAAAATTATTTTAGAAATTTTCTTATTAAATTCACCCGCAAGTTTTTCGTGTTATCGTAAAATGCGGATATAGTGCGTGATTCAAAAATGCCTTAAAAATTATGAAAATTTTATTTTATTAGTTTTTGAATATTTGGGAAATTTTAAAATTAATTTGGGATTATTTCGATTTGTTTTTATCAGTACTTTTGTTTGTTAATCGTAAAATGCGGGTTTGATGCGTGATTCAAAAATACTTTAAAAATTATGAAAATTTTATTTTATTAGTTTTTAATAATTTTGAGAATTTTAGCATTTATTTGTAATTTTTCGGATTTTATTTATCCGCGCATTTATTCGTTTAAATACAAATTACGGGACAGAACCGGGTTACGGGCCACAGGAAGCTCATACTAATCTTTAATAATACATGTTCAATTTGTATTGAATTTTAAACATGTGGCAGAGGCTTAGTACCTGTGTGTGCTACCTGTAAGATTTATTAATATAAAAAATTAAAAATAACCCAACCCTCCTCCCCTGTTATCTCTCGTCTCTCTCCTCACTCTCTATCTCTCTATGATTTTCTCTCTCTCACACACACACACTTGCGCCACTCTCCCCAACCTGCTTTCTCCCCCGATTTCACCCGCCTCCCCTTTTCTGTCTCCCTATCCTATTTTCTTCCCGTATATTTATATACTTTTGATTTTCAAAAATTCATATCTTATAAACCGTTTATCCGAATTTCAATTGTTATATATATAAATGATCAGCGCTTCGATACCTACACATAGGTATATATATTGCAAGGTTTTGAGAAGAAAATTTGCGGAGCATATTTTCCGTATTAATTTATTTTCGGGGCATAGAAAAGGAGTTTGACGGTGTTGATTATTCCACATGACATCTCAGCGTGTATATATCTATCGCTATTAATTTCGGATAAAAAAAAATTTGGTTATAGTTTTCTGTGCGATGGCCTTTTCTGGAGATATTTTTCGGACATCAGATATTCTCATCGGGATGATTAGAATTTATTTTGGGTAAAGATTCTGAAATTCCGCCTTCGTACTTGTGTATATTATAAAATGTTAGTGTTTATATATTTATTTCATAAATTTCAGAAATTGTTGTAAAAGTCGCTTTTGGCCGTGTTTTTCGTTTCTGGCGTGTTTATACGTGAAAATATAAATTTCTTGATTTTATTAGAGTACAGTTGGATTGTGTTATTTGAGATTGATTTTGAGGGGTATGACCCCGGGAAAAGTCCGTTTCACAAAGACGTTATTTCGAAAGTTTGTCTAAAATATTTATTTCAATTTCAAATGATAATCTTTTATTATTTTTGAAAATCATAATTTGATTAAATTATTTATAATTTGTTTTGATTTATTCTTATTTTATTCATAATAAATAGACCGTTCGTCCGTTTAATACGAAACGAACGCGTATAGACTCAGAAAAAATATTCCGCTTTCATTAAAAATACTTTTGAGATTCAAATTCTTTTGTTTTGAAAGGTCGCTTGTTTTGCGAATCGTTTATTATTCGGTAAATCATATTTTTGACCCAATTTTAGTTTTAAACGTACCCATTCGAACCTTTTGATGAACCGAGTCATATATGATATGAATTATATGATATATGGATTATATGCTTACGTGTTATATGAATTACGTGCGTACGTGGGTCAATGGTCTTGTGTTTGACTGTCTTCTTTATGTGTCGGCTATCGTATAGGTAGACGATAGGATTTTGACGCGCAGTTCGTCGAGTAATTATCGTTTAGACGATTAAAGTTGTACCTTTTAATTATAGATGCGGATCACTCTAGTTGATCGGGACCAGACATTGGAAAAAGTGAAATGGAATGGTATTGGATATCTGGCTTCTAGCAATCGCAGGAGCAGCACATCAATGAATTGTCGAAAGAAAAGATAGTGATGCCATAAGATGTCAGAATGAGGGATTGTGTTATTGCAAGTGTGACTAACTGCTAAAAACCAAAGGCAAGTATCTCTATCATCACTTATTGTTCAAAAGACATTTATTTTGAATCTTATTATGCAAGTATTGCTTTCTCTATTCTCAGTTCAGAATAGGTAAGTGTTTTACATATCACTGAATTAAATGCTTATTATGCAAATACTCTTCTGCTATTCTATGTTCAGAATAGCTAAGTGATTTTACTTATAAAATGAATGGATTTATAAATGTTTTGGGTTTTGAGAAAAATTAGTTGGTTTTGCGAGTATTCCTGCCCAAGTAAATGGGGGAATAAAAGTTTATAAGGGTGTCGAGTATTATGACCCCTTTCAATAAAATGTTTTAAGATTGGATACTTACTGATTGCGTAAGAGGCCATGGCAGCGGTCCAGCGGTGAGCTAGGTATTATACAGGATATAATACATTTTTTAGGCCGATATGTAACTTGGGTACCCCTTTGTTTAGTTGGATATGCTTCGGCATACCGGTGTTGCTCCGTGGCTGATCACTATCGGCAACACACCGTCGTTTGAGGATTCCAATATAAATTATTATATTGTTTTGATAATCATAGAATAAATAATTTATCATGTGTTTTGGTTTTGAATAAAAGATGAGATGCAGTTTTGATTCAGTTTCTGAGTTATGCTGATACTTACTTTATTGTTAAATATCAAAGGTGGTATTAGTACAAATGATTGATGTTGACTTTAGTATGGGATATTGTGAGCATCAAAGTTCATATTGATATCTAATTTGATATGACAATAAAATAAGTATTATTATCAAGGGTTCAGTTTTGAGTAAAGTTTATGATTCATTCCATAATCATTATTTCATGTTGATGTTGTTTACGATATTTCCGTAAACATAATTTTATGAGTTTTATTCTCGTCAAGATTCAAAGTATTGCTGAAGCATTTTGCTCAAATCAAAAAGGGGTTTTGAATACATTTAAGGAACCAATTTTGGGATTCCCTATCCAAATTTTCTGTTTCAGCAATTATGATTTTAAAAAAGTTCTGCTCTAATGCAGATGTTGGTTTTATATCAAAATGGCCATATATATATATATATACTATAATGAACTTGTTGAGCATTTTTTTCGCTCATACTTGCCTGTTTTTAAATTTAACATCCAGTGAGGATTAGCTTGCGCTGTTTAGCGGCGTAATTCGAGGAAGCAAAGAGGAAGCTTTTGGAAGGTGGTTGGTCCAGGGTTTACGGACTAATGTAAGTTCTATTATATAAAGTTGTTTATATTATATTATATTATATTATATTATATTATAGTTGTGTAATGTATAGTTGGGCATAGTATACTTCTTTTCGAAGTTATACTAGTGGGTTTAGTATTGAGTGGAATTTACTGAAAAGAGTTTTAAAAGAAAGTAAAAAATTTATTGGTGGAATTTGGATATCTTGTTTCTAGAACTGTAACCTTAAAAGATCTTGGATTAGTTTGGGGTCATAGATGTTAAATATCTTCTGTTGGCATTTGTTTATTGATTAAACATGTTATTTTGGATTGAGGTTTCATAGTGACGATTAAATCTCCTGACCCTGGATTTGGGGGCGTTGCAAGGTGCATGGAGGTATTTGTGGCAACCACTCGAGGGTGGTTCACTAGCATTGAAAGTCCTTAGGCAGGGATATTATTGGAGATCTATGAAAGAGGATGCTTTGAAGTTTTTCAAAGCATGTGATCGTTTCCAACGATTTGCCAACTATTCCACTGCCCCTGCAGCATCATTAACTTCAATGGTGAGTCTTTGACCCTTTGCCATGTGAGGAATAGATCTCATTGGAGAACTCCCAAAAGCAAAGGGGGGGTATCAAGTAAGCTGTTGTGGCTGTTGATTATTTTACTAAATGGGTAGACGCTATGCCTTTAGCAAAGATCATGGGTAAAAAAATCAAGGACTTTGTCTTTAATTCAGTTGTTTACAGATTCGGGATTCTGTACAAGCTCATATTCGATAATAGAAAATAGTTTGTCATCAAAGAATTAAAAAAGCTTTGTGAGGACTTGCACATTAATAAAGACTTTATTGTAGTGTATCACTCGCAAAGTAATGGCGAGACTGATGCCATAAACAAAATCATTAAGCATACTCTAAAGGCTAAGTTGAAAGAAAAGAAAGGTGATTAGACAGAACAACTTCCGATGATTCTTTGGTGTATAACACAACTCCAAGATCTACTATCGGAGAATCTCCTTTCATGTTAACCTATGGGTATGAAGCCATGATTCCTATGAAAGTTGGAGCTGGATCCTTGCAAAGAGATTTGTTTGTTGAAGAAGATGCAAAGGTTAATCAGAGGCTTCATTTGGACTTGTTGGAAGAATCTATAGTAAATTCTCAATTAAAAATTGCATCCTATCAACAGAGGATTGCTAGGTATTTCAACAAGAAGATAAAGCCCATACCATTCAAAGTTAGTGATCTTGTTATGAGAAAAGTAATTCCAAATACGAAGAAAGATCAACATTGAGTGCTTGGAGCTAATTGGGAAGGGCCATACAAGCCAAGGCTATAATTTGGAAAGAGACTTACCGTTTGGAAGATTTTGATGGAAATCTCATTCCTCGAGCTTGGAATACGGAACTCTTGCGAAAGTATTATCAGCAGGGTGCAGCTTCAGCACCTTAATTTATAATAATTAATAGTTGATTTTATGTAATAGACTAATAGTAAATAAATTCCTCCTAGCCTAGGGGTGTAGTTCCTGTAACTAATTACCTTAGAACTTGTTGAAGGATCAAAATTTCCAATAATTTCCCCACAGAGTATAGTAGCCATGGGGCTGGTGTAATTTCTATGATAGAGCTCATTATAAATAAAAAGTGAAAAAAAATTATCCAACTGTATGTTTCTATAGGACGTACCTTAAGGAATAAGGGCGCACTTTCATATAATGATGTATCATTCTATATATAATAATTGCAACTTAGGGCGCGCCCAAATGGTAGAAGTGCCCTGATAAACGTTACCTTAGAAATTTTTTTCATAGATGATTACATGCAAAATTATAGGTAAACAAATTATCCCTAAATGAAAATATAAAAGCATCAGAAGGCACGCCTTTATTGTAGTAGCCCCAACAACAAAGTACTTTAATTAAAGTTATCTGGATAAAAGAAATTGAAAATATAACTTTAGGACGTGCCATATCTCTAGAGGCGCCCTAATACAGTTAACTTGGAAGATTTCACATATTGTGTGATGGCCTCAACACGGGGTTAGGAGTTGACGTCACTAACAATGTCCAACTACAAATATAATACCATCAACTCATTTTCATTTCAATATAAACAACCTCTTCACAAGATCTTTTCCAGCTTCAAGTATAATTTAGGTTACATACTTGTTACAAACCAACTTATTTAAAACCACCAGACGTTTCTAACTTTCTACAGCAACTCACAGACCACGCCTGGTCTGACATAACACACTCAGAGGAGCTCAACACGGGAGGAACTGGAAACTGGCCCTTCCTAAGATAGCACAATCTCCTAGGCATCTGCAATATGAGAATATACAAAATATTTTGCAAGAGTGAGTGATCAATCGCTCAGCAGTACCACTATATGAATAATAATCAAAAACAGTTTATGATAAAAAATTGTAGGAACAGAAATCATACTCATTTATATAAAACAAGTAAATACCGATGAAAACTGGATATCAATAGCTAGCATGCTCTATAAAACATCTCATTAATTGTGTTGTATAAATACCAGAGTTCAATTTTAGCATGCTACTTTCATTTTCAAATCTTCCGTTTCCATTACAGGAACCATAAATCATTTGTCCCATTACGAGGATCCAAAACTATTTGTTCTGTTACGGGAACCATAAAATCTCGCTCAGATATAAAAGTATTGGATGATCCCTGGTGAGACAGCTGATCAGGCTATCTCCATAGGACGACTCTCTTGGCCATCCCATGAAACCCATTTCGGAACTCAGAGACTAGGCTGGTGGCTATAATAGGGTGCGCAACCACTTCGCCTCTTACGCTATCTTCCAGGCCGTTACGGGCCCTTGCGCATGCTCATCCAATTACCAGATCAACTTTATCCAGTTTTCCAAACCATTTACCTATCTCTTTTCAAAACAATTCCATCACAACACACTTTCCAAAATATTTTCATTTTATTCAAAGTTTAGAGATAGGTACTTTCAGAAGTTACTTTTCCCCCAAATCATAAGTTAATAAAACAATTTGAACACAGGGGATACATAACTTAAAACGTTATATTCCAGTACGTAAATTTAAATCAACAACTATTCATATATTACTGAACCATAAAGATATGTTCAGGGGTACTTGCCTCAATAAGCTTTAACAACTATTACCAGCTAGCTTTGTACCGACCGGGATACACAGGATTTCGACTGGAACCTACAGAACCGAAATACCCTAACTTAGACGTCCGAATATGCTTGACTTATCCTGACTAACATTCTACCCATACGTTAACAAAAACTGACTCATAACATACTTTATATTATAATACACATATCAATTAGGGTTCACATCCACGAAAGTTGGTTCGGTGTATGTATATTTGTCCTTTTATGAAATTAGGGTTATTGTTTTTTTTTTGGAAAAACATTTCACCACAACATACAATCAGGTTTGCATGAAATATTTACATATAATCGCTCGACGTCCTGATAATTACCAGATACGCCCCCGTATTTCCGTAATTTGATTTTACGGAAATCGGGCAGCACCTCCTTTTATTTATCGGACTATCCCGTCGAACAACTCGATATCAAACCAATTCATAACAACTACAATGAAAACCCAATCACAATCCAATTGCAAAAATCCCAATCACTGATTCATACCAATTATTAATTATTATTATCCTTATTTTATAATTTTATTCGTATTTTATATAATAATCCGTAGGACTCAGATTATATCATCACCGTCCACCGTCGGCTCGCCAAAACTCATCGCCGACGTCGATAAAATTTATTAGTGCCCGACACTTGTCGGGTTTCCAAATAAATTCTATCAATTAAAATATCCTTGAAATTAATTAATTCAAATAATTACGGGGTGATATATTCGAGATATAATACCAATTAGTTCGAGTAAATACCTTAAATGTTTACTTTAAATCTATAGGAATTAATCGAATAAATCACCAAATAACCATTTGAATTTCATCACTTAATTCATCAGAAAAATCAGAGATGATAAAGAAATTAATCATCACAACAGCACACGCTCGCGCGTGTATTGCCAACACATTGAACCGAAACAAGTACAGAAGAAACGAAGCAGCCGACCAGAAAAGAAGGTCGGAAAAACAGAGAAATCAGGTAGCAACCTTAACATTCATCAGCCTAACTTCATACTCTTGCATATATATACATATATAAGGACGTATATACATACAGAACACACAAAACCACCGCCACTCTTTGCCGGAAAAACGGAAAGGCGGCAACGGAAAGAAAACTCACCATAATAGGGGAATTGGGGAAAGTATCACAGGGAACAGTGAGATAGAGACATGAGAGGAATTAGAGAGAAAGAATCGAGAGTTTTGACAAAGAGAGACGATCAACAAACACAGGGAAGAGAGAGACAATATCGAGGTAATAAAAGGGTAAGGATGAGAGTAATAATCTGATTACTTATCCTAGAACCCGAAATTTGGTATCGCAATTTATCAGTTTAACGAGAAATTATCAGGTAAAATAACTCTAAAATTTACCCAAACAATTCTAAAATTCCCAAAATATTTAAAAAAATTAATAAAATGAAATTTCCATGATTTAATACTCATTTCTTAAACGCAACAAATGTCTGTATTTAACGAATTACTGAATAAAGATGCAGTTGAATAAAAGCCAGAAAGTTCCGGAAATAATTTTAAAATTCTCGAAATATTCCAAACTTAATAAAATATAAATTTCATAATTTTTGAAGAATTCTGAAATTAAATGCTGATTTTACAAATAAATGTAATCATAAATTCATTTAAAGATAAATAATCAATAAAATATTACATTTTAAATTTTATACACTACTAAAAATAATAAATAAAATTATGAAGCAAAAAAATGAATTTAGGGATAATCTAAGTATTTATGGAAATAATTCTTTAATAAAATCACTTTTAAACATAAAAACAAAACAACATAGTTCACAAATAATTACTCAAATGAATCTCGAACACCAATAATCACTTATAACTCATCACAAGATAATATCCAGCTGACAGAACCTACACACATATTTTATTTATTTAATTAATTAATAATTATACATTTAAATAATATAAAAATACACGAGTTGTTATATCCTCCCCCCTTAAAAAGATTATGTCCTCGGAATCTCATTTAATTAAACAAGTGAGGATATTTGTCTAGAATATCTGACTCTAACTCCCAAGTGGACTCTTCCACTTGAGGATTCCTCCATAGTACTTTAACTATGGGAATAGACTTATTTATAAGGACTCGCTCTTTGCGATCTAGGATTTGGATCGGCCGTTCCACGTAGGACAAATCTGGTTGAAGATCGACTGGTTCATAATCAATAACCTGATTCGAATCAGGAATATAACGCTTTAATATAGATACGAGAACAAGTTATGGATATGCTGCAACTGCGGAGGCAATGCCAACTCATAGGCCACTTTACCAACTTTTCTCAATACTTCAAAGGGTCCGATATACCTAGGACTCAACTTGCCTTTCTGTCCAAATCTAACAAATCCTTTCCAGGGCAATACTTTCAGCAATACCGAGCCTATTTCCATATCCATATCCTTTTGATGAAGGTCCGCATTCTTTTTATGTCTATCTTGAGATGCTTCTAACCTTTTTCAAATTAATACAATTGCGTCCTTAGTCTGTTGAACCAACTCAGGGCCTAATAACTTATTTTCTCCTACCTCATCCCAATAGAGAAGGGATCTATACTTACGTCCATACAAAGCTTCGTAGGGCGGTATTCCTACGCTGGCATGGTAACTGTTATTATAAGAAAACTCAATCAATGACCAGTGATCATCCCAGTTTCCTTTAAATTATGAAGCACAAACCCTTAACATATCTTCTATTATCTGAATTGTTCTTTCACTTTGGCCATCTGTCTGGGGATGGTAAGCGGTACTCATCTTCAACTTAGTCCCTAAACATTCCCGAAACTTTGTCCAAAATCTTGAATTAAATCTTGGATCTCGATTCGACACAATTGACACAGGGACTCCATGCTTGGTCATAATTTCATCCAAATACAGCTTGACTAGCTTATCCAAGGAATACCTTTCATTGATCAGAAGAAAATGTGCAGACTTCGTCAATCTATCAATAATTACCCAAATAGCATCATGGTTCGACTTCGTCTTTGGTAGTCCTACTACAAAATGCATTGCAATTTCTTCCCATTTCCTCTGTGGAATCTCCAAAAGTTGCAACAATCCACCTGGTCTTTGATGTTCTGCCTTCACTGTCTGACTTACATGGCATTTCCTAACCCAATTTATAATTTCCTTCTTCATTCCTGGCCACCAAAAGTTCTTCTTCAAATCTTCATACATTTTAGTGCTTCCCAGGTTAATGAAAAACCTAGAGTTGTGAACTTCCCGCAAAATCTCATTCTTCAGTTCAATCATATTGGGAATCCATATTCTCGAAGAAAACCTAAACATACCTTGCTGTCCTTTTGAGTACAAAGTTCTTCTTCAGTTAAACTATCTAGTCCTTGATCTATTATTTCTTCCTAACACTTCTTAATCTTGTCCATCAATTATGGATGAAACGTGATCTCATACAATTGCTCTTTATTCTTCTCTGGCACTCGAACTTCAATTTCCTACTTTTCCAATTCTTTTACGAGTCCCTCAGAAACTTTGATCACATTCAATCTTTCCTTCCTGCTCAGGGCATCTGCCACTACATTGGCCTTTCCTGGGTGGTAGTTAATAGAATAATCGTAATCCTTAATCAGCTCTAGCCATCTCCGTTGTCTCATGTTTAGATCCTTATGGGTGAATATATATTTTAAGCTTTTATGATCCATGTAAATCTCACACTTTTCTCCGTACAAGTAATGTCTCCTTAGCTTCAACGCGAACATGATCGCTGCTAACTCTAAATCATGTACTTGATACTTTTGCTCATGAGGTTTTAACTTTCTAGAGGTGTAGGCAATAACTTTATCATGTTGTATGAACACACAGCCCAAACCTTTCAAAGAAGCATCACTATAGATTACGAAGTTTCCCGTCTCATCTGGCGATGCTAGCACTGGAGCTGTTACTAACCTCTTTTTTAATTCTTGGAAGCTTTCCTCACATTTCTCTTTCCAGATAAACTTCTCGTTCTTCCTGGTCAGCTTGGTCAATAGAGTCTCAATCTTAGCAAAGTCCTTCACAAAACTTCGATAATAACCTGCTAATCCAAGAAAACTTCTGACTTCCATCAGGGACTTTGGTTGTTCCCACCTGGATACAGCCTCAATCTTTATAGGATCCACCTTAATTCCATCCTTTCCTACTACATGACCTAAGAATTGGACTTCATCTAACCAAAATTCACACTTCGAAAACTTAACATACAACTGCTTCTCTCTTAGTCTTTGTAGGGCAATACTCAGATGGTCGGCATGATCTTCTCTAGTCTTCGAATAGATGAGGATGTCATCAATAAATACAATCACAAACTTATCCAAGTACTCTTTATACACCCGGTTCATCAAATCCATGAAAGTGGATGGTGCATTGGCCAGTCCAAACGACATCACTAAGAACTCATAATATCCATATCTGGTTCTGAATGTAGTCTTTGGTATATCTTCGGGCTTAATCTTCAACTGATGGTAGCCCGATCTCAAGTCAATCTTCGAGAAAGAGCACGTTCCCTTAAGTTGGTCAAACAAGTTATCTATCCTTGGTACGGGATACTTATTCTTGATGGTCAACTTATTTAACTCTCGATAATCGATACACAATCTCATACTTCCGTCCTTCTTCTTTACGAATAACACTGGTGCACCCCACGAAGATACACTTGGCCTAATCACGCCTTTATCCAATAATTTCTGAAGTTGCTTGGCTAGTTCTTTCAGTTCTAATGTGGCCATGCGATAAGGAGCCTTTGAGACTGGTTCTTCTCCGGGAATTAAATTAATAGAATACTCAATCTCACGATCTGGTGGCAATCCTGGCAACTCGTCTGTGAAAACATCTGGAAATTCTCTTACTATTAGAATCTTGTCCAGATTAGGTACTTCTTTTTCAGTGTCTACTACATATGCTAGATAAGCTTTGCATCAATTTCTTTGCCTTTAATATCGAGAGGAATTTCTTTTCTTTGCTTTGTACTTGATAATTTACCTTAACATTATCCTCGGTAACCATCACAATCTTCTTATTCTTATAGTCACTATTTGGCTTATACTGGGACAACCAATCCATTCCTAAAATTACATCGAACTCTCCTAGATCGAAGGGTATTAGGTCAGCCAAGAAAGAATGCCCGTGGATTTCCAATTGACACTTAGGGCAAAACTGACTCACTGAAACTCTATCCTGATTGGCTACTTCTATAGTCAAAGGTTCAGCCAAATCTTCTAATATTAAGTCCATTTTAATCACACAATCCTTTGATAAAAAAGACTTAGATGCTCCTGAATCAAATAAAACTCTGACAGGTACGGAATTGAGAGAGAGCGTACCTGCAACCACATCTGAATCCTGAGAATTAGATCTCATGGTCATCTTGAAAGTTCTGGAACCTTTTCACTTTCTAAGCTTTAGTACTCATATACACGGGTACCGATCGGGTCAATTCCGTAAACTTTGCCTCATACTCGGCTACACTCTTTTCATCCTGCTTTTGCTCCAAAAACTCAACCTCTAGCTGACTTTGCAAATAATCCGGAAAATACTTTTCCAGAAATAATTCTGTAAACCTGGTCCAAAAGACAGGACCTTCCCCTTCCAAGGCACGAGTGGATTCCCACTAATAATTTGCTTCACCCTTAAGAAAATAACTCGCATAGTCTGATCTGAGATTATCACTTACTTGAGTGAGGGTAAAGGCTTTCTCCATTACAGATCAAAACAATTACGGGGACCCAAAACTATATGTTCCATTACGGGAACCATAAAATCTCGCTCAGATATAAAAGTATTGGATGATCCCTGGTGAGACAGCTGATCAGGCTATCTCCATAGGACGACTCTCTTGGCCATCCCATGAAACTCGTTCCGGAACTCATAGACTAGCTACGTCCCTGTCACGCTGGGCTGGTGGTTATAATAGGGTGCGCAACCACTTCGCCTCTTACGCTATTTTCCTGGTCGTTACGGGCCCTTGCGCACGCTCATCCAATTATCAGATCAACTTTATCTAGTTTTCTAAACCACTTACCTATCTCTTTTCAAAACAATTCCATCACAACACTTTTTCCAAAACATTTTCATTTTATTCAAAGTTTAGAGATAGGTACTTTCAGAAGTTACTTTTCCCCCAAATCACAAGTTAATACAATAATTTGAACACATGGGATACGTAACTTAAAACATTCTGTTCCAGTGCGTAAATTTAAATCAACAACTATTCATATATTACTGAACCATAAAGTTATGGCCAGGGGTACTTGCCTCAATAAGCTTTATGTAACGCCCCAAAATCCGGGGTCAGGAATCTGGGTCGTCACGCAATCCTTCAATCATGTGTAACCTGCATTAACTCAATAATCCAATAATTCTATATCACAGGCCCCCAATCTCACACACTCGCAAGTTATAGCCTTAAAAATGACTTACAACAACTATCATCTGTTATTAAAACTCAAATGTACTTTACAGGATCTCAAAAAATTATTCATAACCTCTACCCAAAGTTACAATAATTACGACTGATATCTTATAACTATCTGATACTTTGGCCTACCTGAGACAAAGCTGTCAGGGATTTTCCCCATGAACGCAGGTAACTAAGTCCCACACCGGCATACTAGTTATCTGTTGTGTTGTGACATTTAAAAGAAAGCAAGAGTGAGCAATAATGCTCAGCCATAATAATGTACAGTATGAAAAGACTGTATGAGAAATTCAAGTATGATTCCATATACGATAATTATGTTTATTTAAATAGTTTTCCTCGGTGATACACACCTTCTTTCAAAAACAATTCTTTTGTGGACTTATTATCCTGCGCATACCTTAATGGTAAACCCATCACCTAGGCTTGGGTTACGGTATTGCATCACAATTCCAATTGGAAGAATTTAGGACATTCACTAGAGCCACCACATATGATGATCAGTCGTAATACGGAAAATAGTAACCTTTTCTACTAGTAGAAGGATGACACCTTCGTATCCCGGTATCACCCTTTCCGCATTCGGGCTACGTGTCCCATTTCGGGTATATACATATTTCACAAGTTCCTGAGTACATAGAGTACCTTCTCCTACGGTACCTTTGGTAGTCTCCCTAGTACACATAGTACTAGAGTCTACCCCTCCCTTGACCTTTTAGGAAATCCTATCATATCACAAGAACTCGAATCACATCGAAGTTCTCCAAGCGTTTAACTTGGTGATAGGCACAACCCATCTCATATGTATATATATATGTACTTTCGAGAATTTTCGGAGGAAGTACTAAGATAATATGAGTTGACCACTGTCAATAGATAGATAAATGAGGGGGAGTTTTTTTGAAACTATATTCAAAATATTTAAAATAAGTCTATATAATATTTTTCGACGATTTGAAAGTATTCGAATGACTTTCTGAAATTCAGAAAATATTTTAAAAGTAGGTCTTATGATTTTATATCATTTTAAATTACTAATTAAATATTTAATGATTAGATAATAATTATTAAATAATTAAACCTCGAATAATTATATATTTTTAAAAAATATTTGAAATAATATTTCTCAACTAATTTATGTTGAAATAATTAAAGTAATCCTTAATAATATACTTGATTGAGTTTGAAAAAATAATCATTGGAGAATACTCCTCTTATATTAAATGAATAACTGAAATAATATTTGTTATTCGAATAATAAAATATAGTTGAGGGAATACGATTTTTTGAAATCCTTTTAACTAAATTCGAGGTATTTTACTATTTCGCAAGTGAATGTCAAGTCCCTTGGAATAAAACAAGTACGAACTTTTAATTGTCCAAAACATCTCTGGGATGATTCCCGGGTTTATACTTTATAAAAACTGACCGACTCTCGGTCTTACAACTTATACATCACGTTCTACTATACCGTTAATATATTTAAATAAAACACCTCCGGAATACTTTCGGGAAATTATATTGGCCGATCCTCGGTCTAAAATATACTCCTCATATATATACAACGCTACTCTCTAGCGTTATCGTTTGAAATTCGGTAATATTCTTATACCAAAATTATTATTATATCGTATGATATTATATAACATAATTCGTAAAACATCATAATTATAGCATCATGTATATATCGACATTATTTGAAAACAAACACAACACAACAGTTTCAAAAAGGTAGGGTTTGAAAACTTGCCTGAAGTCCAAGATACGTTTCCTTACTTCCTCTCGGTCCAGGTTTTCTAATCAACAAATATCATAATCTTAATCAGTATTACTAATCCCATCACCAACTTATATTTCTAATAAGTACGATACTTCACAATTTTCAATATTCGGCCGACTCGAAATAAGTATCAATCCTTGGTCGAAACGAACGGTCAAAGTGGTCTTCTAGAGTTGACTTTACCGAATGTTACTATTACGCGACTCGCACTCTATCATTTTTAATAAATCATAAAATTAATATTTTAATACGAAACCACCTCGAGGAGCTTTTTGATTTATTGTAATATTTATCATAAGAGTTTCATTTTGATAAAATGAATTTAATTAGGTGAAAAACATTTTAAAAGTTCGGTCAACTATGGAGTTTTACTATTCAAACCGCTTTCACTAAAATGTTAATATCTCCCAAACCGTTAACTCAATTGACGCACTGTTTTCACGTGCATGATCTAGAAAAAATTTAGAACACATTATTTGAAAATGTTTTTTCTGGTAACAGTGGTGAAAATCCCGAAGTGACAGTTTCCAACAGGGGTTTGTTTTTGATGTTCGTACTCTGCCCGACCTCGGCTCCGACATTTTTATAAAATTGAAAAATCAATATTTTTACTTGAAATTTTTATGGAAGTTAATAATCTCTATTTCTTACTCTCTGTAAATATTTAATTATTTTTAAATATGGATAAGTCAATCATTTCTATTTACAAAATTCGTAATTTGTAGCAGTTTTTGTTGCATAAATTACTTTTACTAAAATGGTCATAACTTTTAATCCGTAAATTGAAATCAAGTGATTCAAGCACCTAAACTATTCTCATAAAATTTTCTATCATAATCAAGTCTCACTTTTCAAGAAACTACAGTTTATACATTTGGGAACTTCTGCAGAAACTTAAGTTGAGTTTTGTTTGTTTTAACGAGGTTACGATTACGATCCGAGTTTCGTTTACGTCTTAAATCATTATACTACCATCAACAACCATCAAATCATTATCTCAAAACTAAATCCTCTCAAGAACATCATGTTCTTAAGGCAACAATCATCAACCTTTGTTATTCCCAAGGAACTAACAATGAGATTTACAGAAGGGGGGTTGAATGTAAATCTCAAAACTTTTTCAAGTTTTGAGCAGTTTCAAAAGCTAAGTGTAGGATGAACAGATGTGTGTGAATTGCTTTGAGCAGGTGTATACAGATGTATATTCAAGACACAAATGTAAAAACCACAAAGGCTTTAAAAACTTTTCTGGTGGATTTGTTGTTCCACCAGAGATGTGTATTTCAGAAAATCTGTGATACAAAGAATTGATCACAGCTGCTTCCTAGTACAAACTAGATGATTTTCTCTCTATGTTTTTCTAAACAGCTCTGGAAAATTCACACCTAATTACTAGCTGCAACTTGGTTTATATATCACCAAGTTTACAAATGAAGACAAAGATAAAATATAATTATAAAATAGTTCTTCACATGTTTCTTCTTCATTTCTCTATCCAATGCAATCTAAGATAATCTATGAATCTTTGAATACTTCCTTGTTTGCACCAAAATGGAAATGCTGCTTTTTCTTGATTCCTCCAAGAGGCTACCACATTCCAATTGTCTCTGTCAACCCATGTGCCTCTGTCAGCTTATGAATTGTCACTATCAACTGCTATGGAACTGAGCATCCGTTGAAGCTTTCATCCGTTGATGGCTTTATCCATTGATGCTTTAGTGACATCCGTTGATGCTTTAATAGTTGAAGCTTTATCCGTTGATGCACTCATCCGTTGATGGATGTTATCCGTTGAAGCTTTAGAAACATCCATTGAAGCTTTGTTTCTCATCCGTTGAAGGCCTTTAATCTATCAGCTGATACTACTTCATTTACACAAAATTATAAGGCATGAAATATTTACAATTAGCCCTCTTATTTGCATATCCACTAGTAGTCAATATGACTTATAATTTCTCACAACTTCTAAGAATTATAACTTAAATACAGAGACTGAAATGTGCTATAATTCTAAACTTATTTCTAAGTAAAGCTACTCCATCAACGGATAGCCAAGATGGTCTTATCCATTGAGGCTACAAGCACTAGATTTCTACTTAAGTGTTTTGTTTAACTTATCATCAAACTAATACATATATTTCTAACAATCTCCCCCTATTTATATCTACTAGAATTGTAGGCATAAATTCAAGGTTAACTTGATGATAACAAAACACTTAACAAATATATGAGGTAAAATCAAGTAGAAATTCAAAAGTGCTGCAAAAGTGTATGTACTGATGTAGAATTGAAGATTTACAGTGTTTTCAAGGGTGCTCCTTTAGTCTGAGCAAATCATTTTCTTTTCCTTTGTTCCCTTGTTTTCATCCCTAGCCTACTGTCATTTTCCTCTAGATTGAGTTGGAGTTGCCTGTAGAATTCAGCTTCATCTTCTTCACTGATATCCAACTTAGATTGCATGTCTTTGAGAGTTTCATTACTGGCAATTTTAAGCTGGTCTTCAAGTCTGAAAAATCTTCTGACTCCTTTATTGTCTCTGAACTCCATCAACCAATGAGGTGATTTATGAATTGTAATTCCATGCTCAATGGATGAGTAATGTTCTAGGCAAGGAATTTGACTCCCACCAATTCTTCCTTATGTTGGCAATCTTGTTGAGAATCTCAGTTTTGGCAGTCCTGGTAAAGCCAGTATCCCTTTTGATAGCTAAGTAGACTCTAATCAAGGTAGAATAGCACTCACTTAGAATTCTTTGAAGAGGCCAAGTCCTTTCCATATTTCCTTTATATTTGAACACTAGCCTTTCTGGTAGCTGTCTATAGGCATTTATTCCCCTTACTTCCTCCAACTCATCCAGGAAGAGTTCAATATCTGTATGTTCTTTTATATCACAAATGTGAAGATAATCATCCTTTGAGGCTTGTGGCTTAGGCTTAGGTTTATGTTTCTGATTGAATTTACTTGAGGTTAGGGGAGGTGTTGATTTGTATTTTCTGTTCAGTTTCTTTGGTGGTGGAGAAGTAGTTAGGAAGGTAGGAAATTTGATGGTGTCCCAATCAATAGGTTCCTCTTTAGGGATGATTGTTTTACCATGAATATTTATACTGGGTTCAGCCACAACAGGTTCAAGAATAGAAGGTAGTGGTTTAGATTTTGATTGGGTTTCCTCAGTGTCATCTTCACTCTTCCTTTTTGCCTTGGCCTTCTTTCTGTTCCCTTTCTGCCATTCCTTTCTTTCCACACTTCTTTCCTCCACACTCTCACCAACCATATTCCCCATATCCACATTTATGCTTTTAGTCTTGTCTCATTCACTCTTGTCTTCAATCTCCTTCTTTTCTTCAATTTGACTTGACTTTAGCTGTTTTTCAAGTTTTGCTTGTGCTCTTTTGTCAGCCTTCAGCTTTTTAGCTTCTTCCTTTAGCCTCTTGGACTCTTCCCTCTTAGCTATTGAGAATTTGGGATGTCCTTGCATCACACAGATGCTCTTTCCCCCTCTATAGATGATAGACATATTCATTCTTTCCACTACATCCTTGGTCTCTTTGTGCTTTATGATGTTACCACCCAAAACTTTGTCTTCATCAGGCTTTGGAAGAGGAAAATCCACCTCTTTTAGTTGAGCAAAGCTTAGAGGGTTCTTTGTAGAGTCCTTGTTGAATCTAGTGGTTGGCTTGAGTACCATGGGCTTCAGGTTCCTGAAAGAAGTTTCTCTAACCTTATTCATCCTTACTGGCTTGTGCTCCATTGTGATTGGCTCAACTTTTGTGCTATGTTTCACAGATAAGGATTTTGTAGTTGTAGAGCCAAACACTTGTTGCATCCTTTCATCAATTCTTCTTCTTTGCTCTTTCACCTTCATCTCAGCTGCTGCTAGCTAGATTAGATCAATTCCATCAAGCTTTCCTTTGATTTGAAGTGTTGGAGAAGTAGTGATGACTGGAACTAGCACTTTTGATATTTATATATGTGTAGATGGCTCCCCTTCCCCTTCCCCTTTATTCTCCCCCTTTTTGTTATCATCAAGGAGAGGGGTCAAGCCCTGTGCTTTAGCCAGTTGCATTAGAAGACTAGTCTGAGACTGTTGATTATGAAGAATGGTGACCACAGAGTTTTCAATAGCTTGAACTCTTTCATCCAATTTGGCCATCTTCTTTTCAGCATCTGATTCTCTTCTCAGCCTCAGTAATAGTTCCTGCATGGTACCAAAGGGCATGATTGAATCCAGCTTCTCAGAATTGTAGGACTTCAAATCAGCTATATCTTTCTTGAGTTCATCCACACTTAGATTCTGTCTTAATTGTTGTAGCTTCATGAGATATAGATAATCTAGGTGCACTTGAAGAATGGCCTTGGTACCAACATTTGAAGTTTCCTGAATGGCCTTGTGGATAGACATGACTTGTTTGACTAAGGATACATTGAAATGCCCTGGTGTAGACTCTTTTGTCAATGCCCATTCAGGTAATTCTGGAATAGAACTTGGGCCTTCATCTCCCCCAAAGTTCATGCTTCCATCAAAAGAATCAGAGTCATCATCATTAGAATTTACTCCAAATTCTTCAGATGGCTCACCAACTGTAGAAGGAATCATATTGACAGCAGCTTTATCCCTTTGTAGAGATTCTGAAGTATGTACTAGATTTAAAGTCTTTTATGCCTCCTCATTGCCCTGAATAGCCAACAGTTGATAGGCTGACACAGGATGAGTAAAAGTGTCAGCATCCAAGGAAATGTTATCAATTACAGCTTTGTAATGTTGCTGAAATTGTCTTTCCTTTTCAGCATCATCCACAATCATTGACTCACTAGCAATGGCTGGATCCACCCTTATACCTCATGTACCTGCTTTTCTCTCAATTTCTCTCTTTTCTTGCATCAGGGGCTCCCCCTGGCTCACACTCCTCACACTGTCACCTTCACCTACTAAGGTGGTACTCCTCTCACTTTCTTTTTCCATGCTGGAAGAAATAGCATGCATATTTAGACTCTCAAGCTCTCCTTTTTCTTGGGAGTAACCGAGCCTCTCACTCAAGTTTTCACTCCCTTCCCTCAATCCTAGAAGTGATTGTATAGTAACCATGTCTTCTACACTTGGAGTTAATTCAGTTGTTTGTGTAAAGACCATCAACGGATAAGGAATATCCGTTGAAGTTGGAACTGAAGGTATCAACGGATAATTGCTGTTAAGCTTATCCATTGAAGAACAACCACTTATCAACGGATGAGGAATATCCGTTGAAGAAGGAAAATAAGTAGAAATTGAAAGTGACATAATTGTTGAATCTGTGTGGATTGATTTTAATTTAGGTGACACAGATTCTTCAACTAAGTCTGAAAGAATTGGCTGATGATCCAACAAATCATCTAAAAGATGATGATCTCCAGTATTTGAGTGGGGCTCCTCCCTGAGTTGTAAAGAGGGAGAATCATGAATTGATGTGAATATCGTGTCCACATCCAGAGATGGTGATGGAGAATTTGGTGATTGATGTGTGTCAATTTTGAGAGAATGGGGTTGTGACTCCACATTTGTTTGACTCCACTCACCTCTCCTACCATATTCTGGGGGTTTTCTTGATGTTCACCCCTCCCCTCACCACTAACACCCTGTTCACTCCCCTCAAAGTTTATGGTAGGTGTTACAACTGTTGTCTTTTGAGAGACAATAGAGGTGGCTTTCTTTGACTTGGATTTTGAAACTTTAGGTTTTGTGGCCTTGGTAGGAATCTGTTGGGGCATTGACACAGATCCCATGGCCACACTTGAAGGCAAAGAAATGATGGGGTTGGAAGTAGTAGGAGTTGAAGAAGTATTTACCTCACTTACCTGAGGTGCATCCATGATCGGTAAATATACCAATGGCACCTGACTGTTGAGGTTAATTCTTAAAAGGTCTGCAAGGACCCTCTTCTCTTGTGCCCAACATTTGAATTTATTATTCTCATTATTTATGACCAAACCTTCAGCAACATGGTTAGCCAATAACATATAAGAATATAGCATAGTAGATGTTATGAGGTCTATTAGCCTTGTTACCTAACCTAGTACCCAATTTTAGCATAACATAATTGCTAAAATTAAACTACCTATCATAAACTAGCATATAGAGCATATTAACAAGAGATGAAGTTATTGCATCAAAATTACTAATTTTCCCAGAGAAAACCTTGATAAAGGCATCACTAAGAAAACTCCATTTTTCCTAAGGCCTTTTCTCTTAGTGCTACCTAAACTAGTAGAATCAAGGGAATAGCCTATGGAATCTAACATACTAGATACATCATTATCTGTGTGTGGTGTCATGGCATTATTTTCAGGTAATTTAAAACAGGATTGTATATCATCACAGTTAATACAGTAATCCTTACCTTTGAGAGAGAAAGAGATGGTCATATCAGTGGGGTTGAACTCTGCAGTTGTCCACATTTCCTCAACTACCTCACAGTAACCATTGGGGCTTCTAGCATTGCATAGCTCAGTTTGTAGTTTTTGATGAAGTCCATCATCTTGTGATAATCTGAGTGGGCTTCATTCTTTTCCAGCAAAGCTACAAAATTATTTTTCTCATAGACAAACCCAGATTGAGACATTATCTTTACTACTGGTGCCATTGTTGTGAGTAGAAGTTGCAGAGAAAGGTTGAGAGTTTTGGGAGAGAAAGAGAGTAAAAGCTTTTGAAAATTGCAAGAAAGCGTAAAGTGAGAATAAGAATTCAAAGGGGCTTTTATACTTTCTTAAATTAAAACATAAAGAGAATGATTAAACAATATTTTTAAGTGAATTACAGCCGTTTGAGAATAAAAGAAAAATTGTATGTATTCTAAAAACTGCCTTTAATTCAAATACATACACCTGTGTATATATATGTATCAACGGTTAAGTAAATAGAATCAACGGATGTGACTCACTCAAAACGACTGATGTGACACTTCAACGGATGAGGTAAATAGTTATCCGTTGAAGATTAACACAGTTTTATCCGTTGAATGATAAAATTACCAGAAATGTATTTGTCTTTGAACGGATAATGGACATCCGTTGATAGAACAATTTTGGCTTTCAACGGATAGGGAATATCCATTGATAGAATAAACTTTACTTAAAGCCAACTTTGTTCTTGCAACAAATTCATTTCAGGCTACCAAACAAATTACAATTAGAACATGAATTTAGGAATAATTAAGCATACTTAGCTCACTTACCAATCTTGTGAATGTTGATTCATCAAGTGGCTTGGTAAATATGTCTGCAATCTGTTTTTCACTTAGAACAAAATGAAGTTCCACTGTAACATTCATCACATATTCCCTTATGAAGTGGTACTTGATGTTAATGTGCTTGGTCCTTGAATGCTGCACTGGATTTTCAGTTTTGGCAATGGCACTTGTGTTGTCATAGAATATTGGAATTTTGCCAACATTTAGCCCATAGTCAAATAGTTGATTCCTCATCCATAATATCTGTGCACAACAACTACCAGCAGCAATGTACTCAGCTTTAGCTGTTGATGTAGAAACATAATTTTGCTTCTTACTGAACCATGACACAAGCTTATTCCCTAGAAATTGACAGGTGCCAGTTGTACTTTTCCTGTCTATTTTGCAACCTGCATAATCTGCATCTGAGTTGCCAATTAGATCAAAACCAGACTCTCTAGGGTACCAAATTCCTAGATTTGGAGTCCTTTTGAGATATCTGAAAATTCTTTTAATAGCAACTAAGTGAGATTTTCTAGGATCAGCTTGAAATATAGCACAAAGATATGTAGAAAACATTATATCAGGTCTACTGACAGTTAAATATAGAAGTGAACCAACCATGTCTCTATAGCCTGTAATGTCCACAGACTTTTCAGCCTTGTTTAATTCAAGCTTAGTAGCAGTGGCCATGGGAGTTTTTGCAGATGAACATTCCATTAAGTCAAACTTTTTTAAAAGATCATAAATATATTTAGTTTGACTAATGAAAATTCCACCACTAACTTGTTTAACTTGTAAACCAAGAAAATAAGTTAGCTCTCCCATCATGCTCATTTCATATTTACTTTGCATTAACTTAGCAAACTTTTGACAAAGTTTATCATCTGTAGAACCAAATATAATATCATCTACATAAATTTGAACAAGTATTGTAGAGCCATTAACATTTCTAAAGAAAAGAGTTTTGTCAACAGTACCTCTTGTGAAGTGATTATCTAGGAGAAATTTTGACAAAGTCTCATACCGGGCTCTAGGTGCTTGCTTTAGTCCATAGAGTGCTTTCAACAGATAATACACATGGTCTGGAAAATTTGGATCTTCAAACCTTGGAGGTTGGCTCACATAAACTTCTTCCTCCAATTCTCCATTCAGAAATGCACACTTGACATCCATTTGATAGACTTTGAAATTGGCATGGGCTGCATAGGTTAGAAAAATTCTGATGGCTTCAAGTCTTGCAACAGGAGCAAATGTCTCATCGAAGTCTATTCCCTCTTGTTGAGAGTAGTCCTTGGCAACCAATCTAGCTTTATTCCTTATGATAATGCCATTTTCATCCATCTAGTTTCTGAATACCCATTTTGTGTCAATAGAACTCTTGTTCTTTGGCTTGGGTACCAGCTTCCATACTTTGTTCCTCTCAAATTGGTTTAGCTCCTCTTGTATTGCTAAAATCCAATCTGGATCCAATAGAGCTTCTTCCACTCTCTTAGGTTCCTCCTGTGATAGAAAACTACTGTATAGAAATTCATCTTGAGTAGCCCTTCTAGTTTGCACCTTAGATGTTGCATCACCAATGATCAGTTCAAAAGGATGATTCTTGGTCCATTTCCTTTGAGGTGGTAGATTAACTCTAGATGAGGTTGCTTCAGTATTATCATGATGTGAGATAGAGTGTTGATTGATTGAAACTCCCCCTGAGTTATTGGTCCTTTGCAAGGAACTGGGAGTTCTATCAACTGATGATGTAAATTGATTATCCGTTGATGAACTATGATCAACAGATGCTCCATTATGTACTTCAACGGATGATGCACTTTGTCTTTCAACGGATGCTGCATTACTTCTGTCAACGGATGCTGAATAATGACTTTCAACTGATGCAGCATTTTGTGCTTTATTCAAAGGCAGATTTTGAATCCTTTTTGAAGTGTATTCTCCATCATTCTCATCTTCACTATCATCACATTTTATCTCAATGTTGTCAAATTTGAGTCCTTCATGATGTCCCTCTTCTGTTAGTCCATCAATCTTTTTATCATCAAACACAACATGCACAGATTCCATAACAATATTGGTTCTTAGATTGTAGACCCTATATGATTTTCCAGCAGAATAACCAACAAATATCCCTTCATCATCCTTTGCATCAAACTTGCCTTTGTGATAAGGTTCGTTCCTTAGAATGTAGCATTTGCAACCAAAGATATGAAGGAAGTTTAAGGTTGGTTTTCTTCTCTTGAACAATTGATAGGGAGTCATTCCTTTTGCCTACTTGATTAGAGAAATATTCTGAGTGTAACATGCACAGTTAACAGCCTCAGCCCAAAAATATGTTGGGAGTTTTGACTCTTCAAACATTGTTCTTGCAGCTTCAATTAGTGATATGTCTTCCTTTCCACCACACCATTTTGCTGTGGAGTCCTTGGAGCTGAGAACTCATGCATGATCCCATTTTCTTCACAGAACAACCTCATGGTAGAATTCCTGAACTCAGTTCCATTGTCACTCCTGATATTCCTTACTTTGAAATCTGGATGGTTGTTGACTTGCTTGATATGATTGATAATGCTTTCACTAGCTTCATCCTTTGATCCAAGAAAATAGGTCCACGAAAACTTTGAGAAATCATCTACAATCACTAGGAAATATCTTTTCCTTAAAATTGACAATACATTGACTGGTCCAAAAAGATCCATATGTAGCAGTTGTAATGGTTCATCAATTACTGATTCAAGCTTCTTACTGAATGATGCTCTCTTTTGCTTTCCTTTCTGACAAGCATACACAGTCCATCCCTTGAGAATTCCACTAGAGGAATTCCTCTAACTAAGTCCTTTTTGACTAGATCATTCATTGTCTTGAATTTCAAATGGGACAGCTTCTTGTGCCATAGCCAACTTTCATCTTGACTTGCTTTGGTGAAAAGACAAGTAATTGATTCTGCATCTGTAGAGTTGAAGTCAGCCAAGTACACATTCCCTTTTCTAACTCCAGTTAGAACCACTTTGTTGTCCTTTTTACTGGTGACAACACAGGCTTCAGAATTGAAGGAAACAGTATTCCCCCTGTCACATAGTTGACTGATGCTCAATAGATTGTGTTTGAGACCAGCAACCAATGCAACTTCATCAATGATGACATTTTCCTTTGAAATTAAGCCATATCCCATAGTGAACCCTTTGTTGTCATCTCCAAAGGTTATGCTAGGGCCATCTCTCTCCTTGAACTCTGTGAGCAGGGTGAAATCTCCAGTCATGTGCCTTGAACAACCACTGTCCAAGTACCATAGATTCCTTCTTTTTCCCTACACACAACAAAATCAAATCAAGTTGATTTTGGTACCCAAGTTTCCTTGGGTCCAGCCCTGTTAGTCTTTTTCCTAGACTTCACACTTCCTGCACCTTTTGACTTAGGTAACTTTGAGTTAACCTTGATCTCAGATGTAGTTGGTTGAAGTGTAGGGTTAGTCACAGAATCATTTAGCACATTTGATTGAATTTGATAAGGCATAGATTGTGCAAACATATTATTCCACATAGGCATGTTGTATGGCATTTGAGGCATACTAAATGCAGCAAAATAAGGATTATTAACATTTGGCATGTTTGCAAAATGTGCATGAGGATTCTATTCAGACATCACAGGCATAACATGCAGTGGTGACATAGACATGTTAGGCATGGAAGAAGTTAAAGGCATGGGAGCATTCTTAACAGATTTCCAGTTAGCAGATAGATGATTAACACTACTACAATGCAAATAACTTTTTCTAGGAGCATACTTATCAGGTGTATAGTTGTTGTGTTTGTTAATCCCTACCTTCCCATTTCCATTGGATTTTCTTTTAGTTTCCTTTTTATCCTCAACCAACTTAAGCCTATTTTTAACTGATCTAAAGTCATGTGTCCTATATTCACCTTACTAGCATTTTTGGATGTGCTAGCTTCTTCTTTGACAAAGTTCTTGGAGGTTGAACCAAACTTCTTATTGAGATTTTTCAAATTATCCCTTTTAAAATCATTTGCATGTTTTAATTGATAAGCCTTTAACAGATGCTCCTTTTCTTTCTTCAACGGATGACTTTCATCATCCGTTGATTCCACATCCGTTGACAGTCCATCAATTAATTCCATTCCCTTTTTGTTTTTCTTCCAGGCATTCTCACAGAGTGATTCAATTCCTTGAACCTTGACAATTTGAGCACTAACATCCCTAGATGTTTTCCAGGCCTTGATTATCTCTTGCTCACGTTCCAGTTGTTTAGAAAGGACTTCTACTTTCTTAACAGACTCTTCTAGTTCACTCTCAACAGATAAGCATTTGATTTTAATCTTTTCAAGCTCAATTACCTTACCCTCTAACACAACATTCCTATCACTTAAAAACAAATTATTCTCTTTAATTCTCGTGTTCTCTTTAGCCAGTGATTTAAGGGAAATACGTAAATGATATAATTCATTGGACATATCATTTATAGCTTCATTGCATTCATTTTTAGAAAGATGAGAGAGGTCAGTAGTGATTACCTGGTTGTTTGATGAACTAGTTTCATTTTCATCAGAATTAGCCATCAGGGCTAAGTTGACATACTCCATATCATCATCTTCATTGGCTTCATCAGCTGCCCAGTCATTTTCCTGAGTCTAAAAAGCCCTTCCCTTTTGTTTGAGCAATTCGAAATATTTCTTTTTATAATCCACTTGCTCAAATTTCTTCTTTTCAGAAGTTGGCTTTCTGCACTCACTTGCAAAGTGTCCACTTGTGCCACAATTATAACACTCGAACTTAGATTTGTCCACCATGTTCTTGTTTGGCTTAGTGGCTCTAGTATTTTTCTTGAATTTCATCTTTGCAAACCTTTTGGACAGAAAAGCCAGATGTTCATCAACATCATCAGTCATCTTGACTGGAATTGTCTTCAACCTCAGCTGCTTGCTCATTTCCCTTGCTTGATTCTGATTTGCTTATGCCGATTTTGAGACTTGGCATTGTCTTTTCTTCATTCCTGGCTTCAGTTATCTCATTTTCAGCTACAAGTGCAATTGATCCACCTTTTCTCTTTCCTTTCTCCAACAGCTCATCTTGCTCCATCTCCAGTTCATAGGTCTTCAAAATTCCATATAATCTTTCAAGTGTGAAGTCCTTATAATCTTGAGAATTCCTTAGTGAAACAGTCATAGGTTTCCATTCCTTTGGTAGAAACCTCAGAAATTTTAAGTAGGAATCCTTGACTTGGTACACTCTGCCATACAGCTTCAATCCATTCAACAGTTTCTGAAATCTATTGAAGGTATCATTCAATGATTCTCCTTCATCAGAATAAAAATATTCATATTGTTGAATGAGAAGTTGCATTTTGTTTTCTCTAACTTGTTCAGTACCTTCACAGATTAGTTGTATAGTATCCCAAATTTCCTTAGCAGTTTGGCTGTTAATGACATTATCAAACATATCTTTGTCTAGGCCATTAAACAGAATGTTCATGGCCTTCTTATCCTTGTGAACCTCTTCAATATCTTCATCAGTCCATTCTGCTTTTGGCTTGGGAATAGACTGTCCAACAAAAACTGTGGCAGTGGCAGCTGTGGCCACTTTGTGAGGGATGTGAGGACCATTCTCAATGCAGTTGATGTAGCTTTCATCTTGAGAGAGAAGATGTAGATATATCTTCACTTTCCAGTGATGATAATTATCTCTTTCCGGGATTGGAATCTTCACTCCAATATCCTTCTTACTCATGATGTTAGTAGAATAGATCTTTAAACTCTTTGCATGTTAAGAGCTTGCTCTGATACCAATTGTTATTCCCAAGGAACTAACAATGAGATTTATAGAAGGGGGGTTGAATGTAAATCCAAAACTTTTTCAAGTTTTGATCAGTTTCAAAAGCTAAGTGTAGGATGAACAGATGTGTGTGAATTGCTTTGAGCAGGTGCAGACAGATGTATATTCAAGACACAAATGTAAAGAACACAAAGGCTTTAAAAACTTTTCTGGTGGATTCGTTGTTCCACCAGAGATGTGTATTTCAGAAAATCTGGGATACAAAGAATTGATCACAGCTGCTTCCTAGTACAAACTAGATTATTTTCTCTCTATGTTTTTCTAAATAGCTCTGGAAAATTCACACCTAATTACTAGCTGCAACTTGGTTTATATATCACCAAGTTTACAAGTGAAGACAAAGATAAAATACAATTCTAAAATAGTTCTTCACATGTTTCTTCTTCATTTGTCTATCCAATACAATCTAAGATAATCTATGATTCTTTGAATACTTCCTTGTTTGCACCAGAATCGAAATGCTGCTTTTTCTTGATTCCTTCAAGAGGCTACCACATTCCAATTGTCTCTGTCAACCCATGTGCCTCTGTCAGCTTATGAATTGTCACTATCAACTGCTATGAAACTGAGCATCCGTTGAAGCTTTCATCCGTTATAGGCTTTATCCGTTGATGCTTTAGTGACATCCGTTGATGCTTTAATAGTTTAAGCTTTATCCGTTGATGCACTCATCCGTTGATGGATGTTATCCGTTGAAGCTTTAGAGACATCCGTTGACGCTTTGCTTCTCATTCGTTGAAGGCCTTTAATCTATCAGTTGATACTACTTCATTTACACAAAATTACAAGGCATGAAATATTTACAATTAGCCCTTCTATTTGCATATCCACTATTAGTCAACATTACTTATAATTTCCCACAACTTCTAAGAATTATAACTTAAATTCAGAGACTGAAATGTTCTACAATTCTAAACTTATTTCTGAGTAAAGCTACTCCATCAACGGATAGCCAAGATGGTCTTATCCGTTGAGGCTACAAACACTAGAGTTCTACTTAAGTGTTTTGTTTAACTTATCATCAAACTAATACATATATTCCAAACAACCTTAAAACTAATTAACTAAACATCAAGATAATATCAAATATATCATCAAAACTATACTTATATCCAAGATCCTTACTTTTCTTGAAACTTAAAACTTAAACAAAGTTTGGACGAAGGTTTATACCTTTCTTGGTAGCTTGGGAGGTTCTCTTCTTTATGGTTTAACCATGGGAGGGATTTATTGTGCTTAAGGATCCTAAATCATGCCATGAAAATCAAGAAAACAAAAAGGATTTGACTATTCTATACTAATCCAATGGCCATGAAATTTTGAACGTAACTTGTACATGATATGAGGAAGCTTTGGTTAAAATTTGATGATTGTTAAATGAGTAGATCATGAGATATGAATTTTTCTTTCAATGGTTTCCTTGAAAATCAGCATTGAGTTTTTGGAGAGAGAGAGAGAGAGAGAGAATTTCCTTGCTTGCTTCTTGGAAATGTGGTGGAAATAGGCTTCTTGTGAATATAGAAAGTGTGTAGGACAAGATGCATCCTATTTTCAAAGGCTAGACTTAGCTAGGTGTCTCGTTTATCAAAGCTTGCATGATAAGCTCCTTGTATTAATGTTTATTGAAATTTGTTATTTATTTATTTTGTAACTAGCTTCCTAATTTATTACTTATTGGATAAATTTAAAATTACTTAATTTTCCTAGGTTATCACTTGATTCCTTGCAATCCAACATTATCTCGCATTCGTTCACGAATGTTTAAATCAATTCCAGCAAATGCTACGTCGAATAATTCCGCTTATCATAAATTATTACCATTTCCAGTGCTCGTACTTGGTTATGAGTTATGAAAATATAATTTTCAAGATTTTCTTGGTCGTAGTATAATTATCTTATTCCTCGCTGGCTCGTAAAATAATATTATTTGGACTATTGGGTTTCTTCGAAAACTAACGACTTTTGCATAAACTCATTTTGTACGTATAACCACAATATGAACTCAGAAACTTAAATTAAAAACTCGTATATTGTATGGTCGCAAAAGTTTTTATTAATCCGCAAGGTTACTATTCATAAAGGTCTTTTATCAATGTCAAAAGTTTGGGTTTTTACACTTTAACAACTATTACTGGGTAGCTTTGTACCGACCGGGATGCTCGGGATTTTGACTGGAACCTACAGAACCGAAATACCCTAAATTAGATGTTCGAATATGCTTGACTTATCCTCACTAACAGTCTACACATACGTTAACAAAACCCGAATTGTAACATACTTCATATTATAATACACATATCAATTAGGGTTCACATCCTCGAAAGTCGGTTCAGTGTTCGTTTTCAGAGAATATGTATATTTGGCCTTTTATGAAATTAGGGTTATTGTTTTTTTAGCAAAACGTTTCACCACGACATGCAATCAGGTTCGCATGAAATATTTACATATAATCGCTCGACATCCCGATAATTACCGGATACGCCCCCGTATTTCCGTAATTTGATTTTCCAGAAATCAGGCAGCACCTCCTTTACTTATCGGACTATCACGTCGATCAACTCGACGTCAAACCACTTCACAACAACTACAATGACAACCCAATCACAATCCAATTGCACAAATCCCAATCACCGACTCATACCAATTATTAATTATTATTATCCGTATATTATAATTTTATTCATATTTTATATATTAATCCGTAGGACTCAGATTATATCATCACTGTCCACCGTCGGCTCACTGAAGCTTATCGCCGACGGTAATAAAATTTATTGGTGCCCGACACTTGTCGGGTTTCCAAATAAATTATATCGATTAAATTATCCTTGAAATTAATTAATTCAAATAATTACAGGAATTTATTCGAAAGATAATACCAATTAATTCGAGTATTAAATATTTACTTCGAATCTATAAGAATTAATCGAATAAATCACCAAATAACCATTCGAATTTCATCACTTAATTCATCATAAAAATCAGAGATGATAAAGAAATTAATCATCACAACAGCACACGCTCGCGCATACGCTCGCGCGTGTATTGCCAACACAGGGAATCGGAACAAGAACGGAAGAAACGAAGCAACCGGCCGAAAAAGAAGGCCGGAAAAATAGAGAAATTAGGTAGCAACATTAACAGTCACCAGCCTAACTTCATACTCTTGCATATATATACATATATACATACAGAACCGCACAAAACCACCGCCACTCCTTGCCGGAAAAACGGAAAGACGACAACGGAAAGAAAACTCACCAGAACAGGGGAAATCGGGGAAAGTATCACAGAGAACAGGGAGATAGAGACAAGGGAGGAATTAAAGAGAAAGAATCGAGAGTTTTGACAGAGAGAGACGATCGATAAACACAGGGAAGAGAGAGAGATAGAGACAATATTGAGGTAATAAAAGGGTAAGGATGAGAGTAATAATCTGATTACCTATCCTAGAACTCGAAATTTGGTATCGCAATTTATCAGTTTAACGAGAAATTAGCGGGTAAAATAACTCTAAAAGTTACCCAAACAATTCTAAAATTTCCAAAATATTTAAAAAAATTAATAAAATGAAATTTTCATGATTTAATACTCATTTCTTAAACGCACCAAATGTCCGTATTTAACGAATTACCGAATGAAGATGCAGTTGAACAAAAGCCAGAAATTTCTGGAAATAATTTTAAAATCCTCGAAATATTATAAACTTAATAAAATATAAATTTCATAATTTTTGAAGAATTCCAAAATTAAATGTTGATTTTACAAATAAATGCAATCATAAAATCATTTAAAGATAAATAATCAATAAAATATTGATTTCTAAATTTTATACACTCCTAAAAATAATAAATAAAATTATGAAGCAATAAAATGAATTTAAGGATAATCCAAGTATTTATGGAATTGATTTTTTTAATAAAATCACTTTAAAACATAAAAACAAAACAACACAGTTCACAAATAATTACTCAAATGAATCTCGAACACCAATAATCACTTATAACTCATCACAAGATAATATCCAGCTGACAGAACCCACACACATATTTTATTTATTTAATTTCTTAATAATTATACATTTAAATAATATAAAAACACATGAGTCGTTATATCTTTCCCCCCTTAAAAAGATTATGTCCTCAGAATCTGATTTAGTTAAATAAGTGAGGATATTTGTCAAGCATATCTGACTCTAACTCCCAAGTGGACTCTTCCACTCGAGGATTCCTCCATGGTACTTTAACTATGGGAATAGACTTATTTCTAAGGACTCGCTCTTTGTGATCTAAGATTTAGATTGGCCTTTCCACGTAGGACAAATCTTGTTAAAGATCGACTAGTTCATACTCAATAACTTAATTCGAATCGGGAATATAACGCTTTAGCATAGATACGTGGAACACGTTATGGATATGCTGCAACTGCGGCGGCAATGCCAACTCATAGGCCACTTTACTAACTTTTCTCAATACTTCAAAGGGTCTGATATATCTAGGACTCAACTTGCCTTTCTGTCCAAATGTAACCAATCCTTTCTAGGGACATACTTTCAGCAATACCAAGACCCTATTTCCATATCCATGTCCTTTCGATGAAGGTCCGTGTTCTTTCTCTGTCTATCTTGAGCTACTTCTAACCTTTTTCGAATCATTATAATTGCGTCCTTGGTCTGTTGAACCAACTCAGGGCCTAATAACTTCTTTTCTCCTACCTCATCCCAATAGAAAGGGGATCTACAGTTACGTTCATACAAAGCTTCGTAGGGCGGCATTCCTACATTGGTATGGTAATTGTTATTATAGGAAAACTCAATCAACGGAATATGATCATCCCAGTTCCCTTTAAAATCCGAAGCACAAACCCTTAACATATCTTATATTGTCTGAATTTCTATTTCACTTTGGCCATCTGTCTGGAGATGGTAAGCGGTACTCATTTTCAACTTAGTCCCTAAACATTCCTGAAACTTTTTCCAAAATCTTGAATTAAATCTTGGATCTCGATCCGACACAATTGACATAGCGACTCCATGCTTGGTCACAATTTCATCCAAATACAGGTTGACTAGCTTATCCAAGGAATACCTTTCATTGATCGGAAAAAATGTGCAAACTTCGTCAATCTATCAATAATTACCCAAATAGCATCACGGTTCAACTTTGTCTTTGGTTGTCCTACTACAAAATCCATTACAATTTCTTCCCATTTCCACTGTAGAATCTCCAAAGGTTGCAACATTCCACTTGGTCTTTGATGTTCTACCTACAGTGTCTAACATACATGGCATTTGCCAACCTAATTTGCAATTTCCTTCTTCATTCCTGGCCACCAAAAGTTCTTCTTCAAATCTTGATACATTTTAGTGCTTCTCGGGTGAATGGAAAATCTAGAGTTGTGAGCTTCCCGCAAAATCTCATTCTTCAGTTGAATCACATTGGGAATCCATATTCTCGAATAAAACCTAAACATACCCTTGCTGTCCTTTTGAGTACAAAGTTCTTCTCCAGTTAAACTATCTAGTCCTTGATCCATTATCTCTTCCTGACACTTCTTAATCTTGTCCATTAATTCTGGCTAAAAAGTGATCTTATATAATTGCTCTTTATTCTCCTCTGGCACTCGAACTTCAATTTCCAGCTTTTCCAATTCTTTTGCGAGTCCCTCAGAAACTTTGATCGCATTCAATCTTTCCTTCCTGCTCAGGGCATCTGCCACTACAATGGCCTTGCCTGGGTGGTAGTTAATAGAACAATCATAATCTTTAATCAGCTCTAGCCATCTCTGTTGTCTCATGTTTAGATCTTTTTGGGTGAATATATATTTTAAGCTTTTATGATCCGTGTAAATCTCACACTTTTCTCTGTACAAGTAATGTCTCCATAGCTTCAACGCAAACACGATCACTGCTAACTCTAAATCATGTACTTGATACTTTTGCACAAGAGATTTTAACTGTCTAGAGGCATAGGCAATAACTTTATCATGTTTCATCAACACATAACGCAAACCTTTCAAAGAAGCATCACTTTAGATTATCAAGTTTCCCGTCTCATCTGGAAATGCTAGCACTAGAGCTGTTACTAACCTCTTTTTCAATTCTTGAAAGCTTTCCTTACATTTCTCTGTCCAGATAAAATTCTTGTTCTTCCTAGTCATCTTGGTTAATGAAGTCGTAATCTTAGCAAAGTCCTTCACAATCCTTTGATAATAACCTGCTAATCCAAGAAAACTTCTGATTTCCGTCAGGGACTTTGGTTGTTCTCACCTGGATACAGCCTAAATCTTTACAGGATCCACCTTAATTCCATCTTTTCCTACTACATGACCTAAGAATCAGACTTCACCTAACCAAATTTTGCACTTCAAAAACATAGCAGACAATTGCTTCTCTCTTAGCCTTTGCAGGGCAAACCTCATATGGTCAGCATGATCTTCTCTAGTCTTCGAATAGATGAGGATGTCATCAATAAATACAATCATAAACTTATCCAAGTACTTTTTATACACTCGGTTCATTAAATCTATGAAAGCAACTGGTGTATTTGTCAGTCCAAATGACATCACTAAGAACTCATAATGTCCTTATCTAGTTCTGAATGCAGTCTTTGGTATGTCTTCGGGCTTAATCTTTAACTGATGGTAGCCCGATCTCAAGTCAATCTTCGAGAAACAACACGCTCCCTTAAGCTGGTCAAATAGGTCATCTATCCTTGGTAGGGGATACTTATTCTTGATGGTCAACTTATTTAACTCCTGATAATCGATACACAATCTCATACTTCCGTCCTTCTTCTTTATGAATAACAATGGTGCACCCCATAGAGATACACTTGGCCTAATCACGCCTTTATCCAATAATTCCTGAAGTTGCTTGGCTAGTTCTTTCATTTTTACTGGAGCCATGTGATAAGGAGCCTTTGAGACTGGTTCTGCTCCGGGAATTAAATCAATAGAAAACTCAATCTCATGATCTGGTGGCAATCCTGGCAACTCGTCTGGGAAAACATTCAGAAATTCTCTTACTATTGGAATCTTGTCCAGATTAGGTACTTCTTTCTCAGTATCTACTACATGTGCTGGATAAGCTTCGCATCCATGTCTTAACAATTTCTTTGCCTTTAATATCGAGAGGAATTTATTTTCTTGGCTTTGTCCTTGATAATTTACCTTAACATGATCCTCGGTAACCATCACAATCTTCTTCTTCTTATAGTCACTATTTGCCTTATACCAGGACAACCAATCCATTCCTAAAATTACATCGAACTCTCCTAGATCGATGGGTATTAGGTCAGCCAAGAAAGAATACCCGTGGATTTCCAATTGACACTTAGGGAAAAACTAACTCAATGAAACTTTATCCTGATTGGCTACTTCTGTAGTCAAAGGTTCAGCCAAATATTCTAACATTAAGTCCATTTTAATCACACAGTCATTTGATATGAAAGATTTAGATACTCCTGAATCAAATAAAACTTTAACAGGTACAGAATTGAGAGAGAGCGTACCTATAACCACATCTGAATCCTGAGTATTAGATCTCCTGGTCATCTTGAAAGTTCTGGCCTTAGCTGTGCTGGATGTCAGTCCTTGAGACGCAGTACCTTGAGTAGTTTTCTTACAATTCCGAGCAAGATGCCCAACCCTACCACAGTTGTAGCAAGTAACTGTAAGTTTCTACGAGTTGCATTCTGATGCATAATGACCCGTTTGATGACATTTGAAACACTAAACATCCCTTTTGCATGAGCCACTATGCCTCTTGCCACATATCTTGCAATCCACCACCGAGTTTGTTGACTGGGTTGGAGTGGAGGCAACCGAGGTGGTAGTAGGTCTGGTCTGAGAAAAAGTCTGTGTTCTGAATCTTTTATTCCTGTTTTGGCCAAACCGTTTCTGAAACCTCTGACTGGATCCTCCTGGATTTATTTCACCAGTAATACCTTCGGACTTCCTCTTTTATCACCCTTTGTTTTGGCATCCATCTTCTGATCACTTTTGATTACTAGGGCGGCCTAAACTACAAAGGGGTATGTCTTGAGCTGCAAAGCTACAACCCCACTACGGATTTCTGGCTTCAATCTCTGCTGGAACCTTTTCGTTTTCTAAGCTTCATTACTCTCATACATGGGTACCAATCCGGCCAATTCCGTAAACTTGCCCTCATACTCAGCCACACTCTTTTAATCCTGCTTCAGCTCCAAAAACTCAAGCTCTAGCTGACTTTGCAAACAATCCGGAAAATACTTTTCCAGAAACAATTCTTTAAACCTGGTCCAAGAGACAGGACCTTCCCCTTCCAAGGCACGAGTGGATTCCCACCTATAATTTGCTTCACCCTTAAGAAAATAACTCGCATAGTCTGATATGAGATTATCACTTACTTGAGTGAGGGTAAAGGCTTTCTCCATTTCCTTTAGCCAAATTTTTGCTGAAACTGGGTCCACCTCGCCCTTAAACTCTGAAGGCTTTACTGACTGAAAATATTTAAAACTCATAGTTGATTCACCTCTCTTTGCTGAGGTTGCTGCTGAAACTGCAGCTGTTGCTGTTGAATTTGTTGTTGCTACTGCTGTATGAACTATTGTTGTTGTTGCTGTTGTTGTAGAAATTGATGTTGCTACTGAAATTGTTCTTGCTACTAAGCCATTTGATTAGACTGTAGGCACAGCAAATCTAGCAACTCACCCATAACTGGGGCCTCTTCAGAAGCTCTACTAGAGGAATTGGACGGGATATTCTTCTTGGGAGGCATTCTTCTAAAACATAACAAATGGTTTTAGTTTAAAAGAATTACCCCCGGGTAGCAACATTTTCATGTGCCAAGAGAATGTTGTCGTAATAAAATATTCCCATCCTCATTTAGTTGGGGTCCGATTGTAATGAGTGGCTAAATTTAATAAAATCAGCAACAAATGCAACAATATAAGTAACAACAAAATAACAGTGCATCACTAATAGCATAAGCCAATACTCCTAACAGCGTTGACTATTATAGCAACCTACTAACTAAACTCACATGGATAGACTCATTCTCGCAAGAGGGATAACTAAGAATCTCTATCGGTCGTTGCAAATAGCACATATACCAGGGAGACACATTACAGATCAGAGCAATTCCAGAATCCTCAATATGCCAGGGTTACACCTTCGAACCCTTGACTTAACTCTTAAACTTGCTCCTCTAAATATGAGTTTCTGATTCACACCCTATACACCAATTCTACACCTTTCCGACTCTATTCCTAACCTAAATCAGGGAATTAAACATATAGCTCTGATACCAACCTTTGACGACCTCAACCCCGGGGTCAGGAGTTGACTTCACTAACAATCCAACTACAAATATAATACAATTAACTCATTTTTATTTCAATATAAACAACCCCTTCACAGGTGAAAACTGATAAAAACTGGATATCAATAGCTACCATGCTCTATAAAACATCTCATTAATTGTGCTGTATAAATACCAGAGTTCAATTTTATCATGCTACTTTCATTTTCAAACCTTCCGTTCCATTACAGGAACCATAAAACTATTTTTATGGGTGTTGGATTTTTAAACACAGCGGAGGCATGGCAAAACACTTTTACACATATAAAATCCAAATAAAAGCATACAGATCATGAATAAAAATTCGAGGGATCGAATCTAACCTTTAAAAATAATTCGGAGACAACGATCAGAGATCCTTAGCAGTTGCTCCTCAAGTGTGAAGCACTCCACCGGTATCCACCAAGAAAACGATGTTAAAGAGAAGGAAGGAGGTGGAGAGAATTGGGTTTTCCAAACTTTTTGGGTTTTGTGTGGGTTAGAATAAAATTAGGGTCTATAATAGTATATTTATAGGAAAAAATTTCAGCTGAAATTTTCCCATAAATATTATTATTATTATCCCATTAATTATTCTCATTAATAATTAAAACACCTTTTAATCATTAATCCTTTTTCTAAACACTTTAGAAATAATTCTCTCTCTTGATTTAATTTCCAAAAATTAAATCCTTTAATTAATAATATTAAGAACTTTTCTTTATTAATTTATAATCAATTAAATCTCATTTAATCAATTATTAAATTTGCCAATTAATTATTTATTTCATAAATAAATAATTATTAGCCATTATTAATTAATTCCTCCGCCATTAAATCATTCTCTTTTTATAATGTGACCCTGTAGGTTCAATATTAAGCCGGTAGTAGAAATAAATAATAATAAAACTATTTTATCATTATTTATATAAATTCTCTAATTTATTAAATATGATTAATTAATTAATCACATTTATTCTACATCGTGAGGGATACTTCCCAGCATATCGCGACTATCCGGATAATATGAATTCACTGCTTAGAATACCAAGAACCTATTTAGTGAATAGTTACCGTACAATAAACTCCTTCTACCCTACAATGTCCTGATTAAATACAAGGCATGGATCTCGTGTCAAGCCTATCTAATTCAATCACTTGCTTACCATTTACTATGTGTAGTTCTATGCAAATTAGAAACTCCTTTCTAATTTCATTCACTCTGGCCAGAGATTCCTGAACTAGCATAAGTGGATCAGCCTTGAACATTCGCTTCCTTCACTGGAAGGGGTAGATCCTTTATTGATCATACACTATCTTCGTGTACAAATTCCTATACCCAGAAGAGCCCTAATAATTGTCCCTGGAGACTAAGAACTAAATCAAAGCATAGTTCAGTGTACACAAGATGACTATGATGACCTTAAGTCTAAGGATACTTGTACAACTATCACTATGTGAACAACTGTTGACACGTGAGTGAACTCCATCAGTTGTTCAACTGTGTGAGTCATGTTCAGTGAACTTATTCTATAATAAGCACCTACATACTAGCTATAGTGTCACCACACAAATGTCTATGAGAATATACATCCTTCATAATGAACCAAGCATAGTATGTACCGATCTTTGCGGATTATTAATTACCAGTTAGTAATCCTATGACCAGGAACTATTTAAGTTTAGAGTTATCATCTTTTTAGGTCTCACTATTATGATCTCATCATAATCCATAAAAAGCTTTACTCTAAACTATGGTATATCTTATTTAAACACTTAAATAGATAAAGCCCGTAATAAAAATAAAACAAGTCTTTTATTAATATCAATGAAATCAAAACAGATTACATAAAAGTTATTCCTAAATCCTTATACATGATTGGACTTAGGACATATTCCTTTCAATCTCCCACTTGTACTAAAGCCAATCACTCTGGTATCTAATATCCATCTTGTCTTTATGACGATCAAAGTGACTTTCATAAAGTAGCTTTGTGAGTGGGTCTGCTATGTTGTTATGTGTGTCAACTCTAATTCAATACAATACAAGAAATGTTACCGCGCTCCTACTAACCCTTTTGTAGATGCATGGTTCATCTACGTTTTTTTTGATAAAATCAAACTCTTTGATTGTCTCATCAAAACGAATGTTCCATCTTTCGAGAAGCTTGCTTTAAACCACATATGGTTCGCGGCAGCTTACACACTAGGTTTTCATTTCCCTTGGAAAGAAAATCATCTGGCTATTTGCCAGATCACATAGTCGTAGTAAGCAGCATTCGCAAGCAAAATCCGAACTGATTTTAACAGGGCTACAGGTAAAAGGTTTCATCAAAGTCAATCCATTGCCTTTGTTTGAATCCATTTCCCAAAAGCCTGGCCTTAAAGGTCTCCACCTGGCCATCTGCTATAATCTATCTTTTGTATACCGTATACATAGATTCCATTCTGGATTTCATGGCACTATACCATTTCTCTGAGTCAACACTACTCATAGCCTCATTATAGGTCACAGGGTCGTCATCATTAATGATCGACAACTTATTGTCATTCTCAATGACAAGGCCATATTACCTCTCAGGTTGGCGAGACACTCTCCCTGACCTATGAATGGGCTGTTCCATAAAAGGTTGTTCAGTCAGAACAGGTGTTTCCACTCGATCTGTAGTAGTTTGTGCTTCTTGAACTTCATCAAGTTCAATTTTGCTCCCACTGTTTCCTTCAAGGATAAACTCCTTTTCCAATAAGGTAGCATGTCTGGAGACAAACACCCGATGATCGGTGCAGAAGTAATACCCTAAAGTCTCTTTAGGATATCCCACAAAACTACATTTTCCGGATCGATATTCCAGCTTATCTGGGTCAACTTTCTTGACATAAGCTGGACATCCCCAAATCTTAACGTGTTTAAGACTCGGTTTCCTTTCTTTCCATATCTCATACGAAGTTTGAGGAACAAATTTTGTAAGGCACCTTATTCAGTAAATATGCTGAGGTTTCCAATGCATAACCCCATAGGAATACTGGAAGATTTGCATAGCTCATCATGGACCGAACAATGTCTAACAAAGTTCGATTTCTCCTTTCAGATACTAATCTGGAGGAGTCCACTGGGAGACTATACCATTTACTTTGAGATAATCCAGAAACTCTCCGTTCAAGTATTCACCACCTCGATCTAATCGAAGAGTTATAATACTATGTTTGGTTATTTCTCCACTTCATACTTATATTATTTGAACTTTTCAAAGGCCTCAGACTTGTGTTTCATCAAACACATACCCGAATCCAGATCTATTATCTATGAAAGTAATGAAGTATGAAAATCCACCCATGGCTTGCGTAGACATTGGTCCACATACATCTGTGTGTACCATTCCTAGCAAATTTGCAGCCCTCTCTCCATGTCTACTAAATGGAGACTGCAATGCCACTATAAAGTGAGATTTTCATCATCCCTTTTCTTTTATTAGTTTGTTCAATCTGAAATAAATTATGTCACATACATACAGACCATTATTTAAAGCACCACGTCCATAAAGAATATTATCTCTAAGAATAGAACATTCATTATTCTCAATAATAAATGAAAATCCAGCCAAGTCTAACATGGGAATAATATTCCTCACAATCGAGGGAACAAAATAACAATTATTTCAAACAATAGTCTTGCCCGTAGGCCTATGTAAATGAAATGATTCTACATCTTCAGCAACAACTCTTGCTTCATTTCCATCAGTAGAATCACCTCCTCTTCCTCAAGAGTCCTACTTCTCCTTGGTCCCTGCAACAATTGCAGATATGAGAACCATAGGCGGTATCTAATACCCAAGTAGAAATTTGATTTAATGACATATTCACTTCTATCATGAACATACCTGAATCAGAAGCGGTAGTCTCACTACCCTTCTTCTTCTTCAATTCTGCAAGGTAAACCTTGCAGTTCCTCTTCCAGTGCCCCACCTTGTTACAGTGAAAGCAAACAACTTTGCTCTTGGGGTCTTCAACTATTGGTGGAACCGGCGTTTTCTCACCTACTTTCTTCTTCTTGGAAGAGTTCCTCTTCCTTTTCTTAGGATTGGAACCTTCACCAATTAGAAGAACAGAACTCTTCTTAGGGGAAAAATTCGATTCCACAGTCTTCAACATGTTGTGGAGTTCAGGCAAGCTGACATCCAACTTATTCATGTGAAAGTTCACAACAAACTGCGAGAACGAACTCGGAAGCGATTGCAAGACCAAGTCTTGGCTCAGCTCCCCATCCATGGCAAAACCAAGTTGTCCAAGACGTTCAATCAAATTGATCATCTTAAGTACATGGTCATTCACAGATGATCCCTCAGACATCCTACAACCGAACAACTCCTTCGATATCTCATATCGAGCTGTCATCCCTGCCACATCATACAACTCTTGTAGATGCATGAGGATAGTGTGAGCATTCATATGCTCATGTTGCTTCTGTAGCTCAATGTTCATGGAAGCTAGCATGATGCATTGAGCAACATTTGCATCATCTATCCACTTACGATACACAACATGTTCATCATTATGTGCATCACTAGCAGGTTCAGTAGGCTTAGGTGAGTCAATCACGTATTCCAGCTTCTCAATCCTGAGAACAATTCTCAAGTTTCGAAGCCAGTCAGCATAATTAGGACCAGTCAATTTGTGAGCATCTAGTATGCTCCTGAGTGATAGTGCAGAAGACATAACGTACAAAGTAAATCTGTAAATGATAAACACATAACAACACTTAGCAAAATATCCGATTTCATTTCAAAACACTATATGAATCGGGTCTTTATTCATAAGTGGCTCCCACTAGTTTTCCTAATTTATTCAACCCCCTACGTGAAAAATTAAGCATTCATAATGCTAGTGGGAATAGGGATCCTACATTCCATTACACAACCCCGGCTGTGGCACGAAACGCCATGTAATGTTCAATAGATAGACAACTCTTGTCAATTACATCTAATGTTATTCCCTAATCAAACTTTAGCCTCTTGAATAATTGAGTCACGGCTGTGGCACGACAAACTCAATATTCTAAGTCAAGTCTAACCCAACATTCCGTACAATTGAATCAGTCCCCAAAGGCCCATGGCTGTGGCACGTAACGACCTTTAGATTCTTATTCAATGTACACATCTCTATGTAATAGACAAGTATTTCTTATTTCGAAATCAAAGCCCTCGGCTGTGGCACGAAACGACAATGATTCAAAAATAAGAACTACTTTCTACCATGTTGGAAGGCTATGACCGACACAAGCCCGTTGTATCATTGGCCAATTACTACTTGATATTATTTAATTTTAGAGGGATTATATTATGTTACAATCATAATCATATTATAAAGAAATTTTTCCTTTTAAATTAAATATTTCAAATCAATAATCAGATGATTCCCAGATCGGGTGGAACATTGTCAAGAGGCGTCACTTAATAACCCTATCTTACAGATAGAAATCTGTTATTGACAGAATCATCCTTTCTCTCATATCAAAAATTCATATTCAATTACGTGTTTCATAAACACAAGAATCTCATGATTGTATTCATAATATTATTATTAAGGTTATGAAACAATTTCACTATACTAGGTTGTCTAACAAACGCCTTATGTTTATTTAAGTTCACCTAAATCTATCATCGCATGATAAACTAAGCATATATCACATATATCAACATGAATAAACATCAAGGTAGGCATGTTACAACATCTAGCAAATTAGTCTAAGCATTATACATCTCTATGTATCACATGAAGCATTTAAAAGCAGTTAAAACAGTTAAAAACAGCTTTAAAACACTTCATGGAAATATAAACAGTTCAAAACTTTTATATAAACTAAAATTGATCACTCCATTAGATCCGTCTCGGAAAAACGAATCCAACGGTATATTGCACGCCTAAAACGGAGTTACGAAACTCCCAGAAAATCAATTTTAAAATCAACAGAAGGGCTGTAACGCATTACAGGAACGCGTTACAGTACCTATAACGCATTCCGGTGATGCGTTACACCCCTTCTCAGCCATTAAAGGGTGTAACGCATTCCGTGAATGCGCCACAGGTGTGTAACGCATTCCCGGAATGCGTTACACCCCTATTTTTTTTTCTTTTCTTATTTTATACAGCCGCCTGACAAGCTCCCGCACGGAATTCCGTGCGCCTGACTTCTCTGTCTCTTCCCCGTGCAGCATAGACAACATAGCAGCAGTACAGATGACTTATAGATGTACATATATATATACTTACAAATAATATATATATATGATTTATTTAATTACGAATTTAATTACAAGATCTTCAAAAATTCATAATAAAAAATCTATACATCCTAAAATTATGAAAAAAATACCCAGACGATCTACAACACTTGTAGAACCCAGATCAACATTCAAAATTATTCTGAGAAACGATTTCTCATCAGACAAAATTAATCCATAATATAACTTGTAAAAATCATAATTAATTCATACAAGCACATAAAATTCTGAAATTTTTACCACAGATCTATATGCATACAACCTATGCTCTGATACCATTGTTGGATTTTTAAACGTAGCAGAGGCATGACAAAACACTTTTACACATATAAAATCCAAATAAAAGCATACAGATCATGAATAAAAATTCGAGGGATCGAATCTAACCTTTAAAAATAATTCGGAGACAACGATCAGAGATTCTTAGCAGTTGCTCCTCAAGTGTGAAGCACTCCACCGGTATCCACCAAGAAAACGATGTTAAAGAGGAGGAAGGAGGTGGAGAGAATTGGGTTTTCCAAACTTTTTGGGTTTTGTGTGGGTTAGAATAAAATTAGGGTCTATAATAGTGTATTTATAGGCAAAATTTTCAGCTGAAATTTTCCCATAAATATTATTATTATTATCCCATTTATTATTCTCATTAATAATTAAAACACCTTTTAATCATTAATCCTTTTTCTAAACACTTTAGAAATAATTCTCTCTCTTGATTTAATTTCCAAAAATTAAATCCTTTAATTAATAATATTAAGAACTTTTCTTAATTAATTTATAATCAATTAAATCTCATTAAATCAATTATTAAATTTTCCAATTAATTATTTATTTCATAAATAAATAATTATTAGCCATTATTAATTAATTCCTCCACCATTAAATCATTCTCTTTTTATGGTGTGACCCTGTAGGTTCAATATTAAGCCGGTAGTAGAAATAAATAATAATAAAACTATTTTATCATTATTTATATAAATTCTCTAATTTATTAAATATGATTAATTAATTAATCACATTTATTCTACATCGTGAGGGATACTTCTCAGCATATCGCGACTATCCGGATAATATGAATTCACTACTTAGAATACCAAGAACCTATTCAGTGAATAGTTACCGTACAATAAACTCCTTCTACCCTAAAATGTCCCGATTAACTACAAGGCATGGATCTCGTGTCAAGCCTATCTAATTCAATCACTTGCTTACCATTTACTATGCGTAGTTCTATGCAAATTAGAAACTCCTTTCTAATTTCATTCACTCTGGCCAGAGATTCCTAAACTAGCATAAGTGGATCAGCCTTGAACATTCGCTTCCTTCACTAGAAGGGGTAGATCCTTTATTGATCATACACTATCTTCGTGTACAAATTCCTATACCCAGAAGAGCCCTAATAATTGTCCCTGGAGACTAAGAACTAAACCAAAGCATAGTTCAGTGTACACAAGATGACTATGATGACCTCAAGTCTAAGGATACTTGTACAACTATCACTATGTGAACAACTGCTGACACGTGAGTGAACTCCATCAGTTGTTCAGCTGTGCGAGTCATGTTCAGTGAACTTATTCTATAATAAGCACCTACATACTAGCTATAGTGTCACCACACAAATGTCTATGAGAACAGACATCCTTCATAATGAAGCAAGCATAGTATGTACCGATCTTTGCGGATTATTAATTACCAGTTAGTAATCCTATGACCAGGAACTATTTAAGTTTAGAGTTATCATCTTTTTAGGTCTCACTATTATGATCTCATCATAATCCATAAAAAGCTTTACTCTGAACTATGGTATATCTTATTTAGACACTTAAATAGATAAAGCCCGTAATAAAAACAAAACAAGTCTTTTATTAATATCAATGAAATCAAAACAGATTACATAAAAGTTATTCCTAAATCCTTATACATGATTGGACTTAGGACATATTCCTTTCAATGGGAACCATAAAGTTTCGCTCAGATATAAAAGTATTGGATGATCCCTGGTGAGACAGCTGATCAGGCTATCTCCATAGGACGACTCTTTTGGCCATCCCATGAAACTCATTCCAGAACTCAGAGACTAGCTAGGTCCCTGTCACGCTGGGATGGTGGTTATAATAGGGTGCGCAACCATTTCGCCTCTTACGCTATCTTCCTCGTCGTACGGGCCCTTGTGCAGGCTCATCCAAATTATCAGATCAACTTTATCCAGTTTTCCAAACCACTTACCTACCTCTTTTCAAAACAATTCCATCACAGCAAACTTTCCAAAACATTTTCATTTTATTCAAAGTTTAGAGATAGGTACTTTCAAAAGTTACTTTTCCCCCAAATCACAAGTTAACAAAATAAATTGAACACAGGGGATACGTAACTTAAAACGTTTTGTTCCAGTACATAAATTTAAATCAACAACTATTCATATTTTACTGAACCATAAAGATATGGTCAGGGGTACTTGCCTCAATAACCTTTAACAAGTATTACTGGCTGGCTTTGTACCGACCGGGATGCTCGGGATTTCGACTGGAACCTACAGAACCAAAATACCCTAAATTAGACGTCTGAATATGCTTGACTTATCCTCACTAACAGTCTACCGGTACATTAACAAAACCCGACTCGTAACATACTTCATATTATAATACACATATCAATTAAGGTTCACGTCCTCGAAAGTCGGTTCAGTGTTCGTTTTCAGAAAATATGTATATTTGTCCTTTTATGAAATTAAGGTTATTGTTTTTAAGCAAAACATTTCACCACAACATACAATCAGGTTCGCATGAAATATTTACATATAATCGCTCGATGTCCCGATAATTACCGGATACGCCCCCGTATTTCCGTAATTTGATTTTCCGGAAATCAGACATCACCTCCTTTATTTATCGGACTATCACGTCGAACAACTCGACGTCAAACTAATTCACAACAACTACAACGATGACCCAATCACAATCCAATTGACAAATCCCAATCACCGACTCATACCAATTATTAATTATTATTATCCGTATTTTATATATTAATCCGTAGGACTCATATTAGATCATCACCGTCCACCGTCGGCTCGCCGAAGCTCATCGCCGATGGAGATAAAATTTATTGGTGTCCGACACTTGTCGGGTTTCCAAATAAATTCTATCGATTAAAATATCCTTAAAACTAATTAATTCAAATAATTACAGGAATTTATTCAAAAGATAATACCAATTAATTCGAGTAAATACGTTAAATATTTACTTCGAATCTATAGTAATTAATCGAATAAATCACCAAATAACCATTCGAATTTCATCACTTAATTCTTCAGAAAAGTCAGAGATGATAAAGAAATTAAACATCACAATAGTACACGCTTGCGCCTGTATTGCCAACACAGGGAACCGGAACAAGAACGGAAAAAACGAAGCAGCTGGTCGCAAAAGAAGGCCGAAAAAACTGAGAAATTAGGTAGCAAGCTTAACAGTCACTTGCCTAACTTTATACTCTTGCATATATATACATAATAAGGATGTATATACATACAGAACCACACAAAACCACCGCCACTCCTTGTCGGAAAAATGGAGAGGCGACAACGGAAAGAAAACTCACAAGAACAAGGGAAATCGGGGAAAGTATCACAGGGAACAGGGAGATAGAGACTGGAGAGGAATTAGGGAGTAAGAATCGAGAGTTTTGACGGAGAGAGACGATCGATAAACATAGGGAAGAGAGAGACAATATCGAGATAATAAAAGGGTAAGGATGAGAGTAATAATCTGATTACTTATCCTAAAACCCAAAATTTGGTATCGCAATTTATCAATTTAACGAGAAATTAGCGGGTAAAATAACTTTAAAATTTACCTAAACAATTCTAAAATTCCCAAAATATTTAAAAAAATTAATAAAATGAAATTTCCATGATTTAATACTCATTTCTTAAATGGACCAAATGTCCGTATTTAACGAATTACTGAATGAAGATGCAGTTGAATAAAAGCCAGAAAGTTCCCGAGATAATTTTAAAGCCCACGAAATATTCCAAACTTAATAAAATATAAATTTCTTAATTTTTGAAGAATTCTGAAATTAAATGTTGATTTTACAATTAAATGCAATCATAAATTCATTTAAAGATAAATAATCAATAAAATATTGATTTCTAAATTTTATAAACTCCTAAAAGTAATAAATAAAATTATGAAGCAATAAAATGAATTTAGGGTCAATCCAAGTATTTATGGAAATAATTCTTTAATAAAATCACTTTTAAACATAAAAACAAAACAACACAGTTCATAAATAATTACTCAAATGAATCTCGAACACCAATAATCACTTATAACTCATCACAAGATAATATTCAGCTGACAGAACCCACACACATATTTTATTTATTTAATTAATTAATAATTATACATTTAAATAATATGAAAATGCACGAGTCGTTATATATTGGGGATCCAATTAAGAATATGGTTACTTCCAAGGGCACTCCCAAAGGATGGAAGTACCCGAGAAATTTGTTAACTCATAAATATTTGGTGGCTATAAAAAGTGTTTAAAGTAAATCACGTGACAAGTAAAAATATATAGCATGCATAAAAAATTCAATAAAGTAGCAGCAAAGAAATTTAGTCTTGCAACTTGCACAACATCAAAAAAGGGCGGGCACCTCAAGTACTGAAATAATAATTGGTGTGATAAAAGAAAAACAAGATTAAGGTGTGCCCTGGTTATTTTCACTAGGAGGAATGATTTGAAGAGGGACAGTAGTGTCAACATCAGGCACTGTAACGCCCCAAAATCCGGGGTCAGAGGATTTGGTCGTCACTATGAAACCTCAATCCAAATTAACCTGTTTAATTAATAAATAAATGCCAGCGGAAGATATTTATCATAAATGACCCCAAACTTATCCAAGATCTTTTAAGGTTACAGTTCTAGAAACAAGATATCCAAATTCCACAAATAAATTTTTCACTTTCTTTTGAAACTCTTTTCAATAAATTCTAACTCAATACTAAACCCACTAGTATAACTTCGAAATGAAGTATACTAGGCCCAAATAAAATATACAACTATAATATAATATAATATAAACAACCTTACACAATAAAACTTACACTAGCCCGCAAACCCTGGACCAACCACCTTCCAAAAGCTTCTTCTTTGCTTCCTCGAATTACGCAGCTAAGTAGCGCAAGCTAATCCTCACTAGAGGTTAAATTTAAAAATAGGCAAGTATGAGCTGAAGAAATGCTCAGCAAGATCATTATAGTATATATAGGGTCTTTTGATATAAAACTGACATCTGCATTAGAGCAGAACATTTAAAATCATAATTGCTGAATCATAAAACTTTAGTTGAGGAGCCTCAGAATTGATTCCTTAATCGTATTCAAAACCATTTTGATATTTTTGAGCGAAATGCTTCAGCAATACTTTGAATCTTGACGAGAGCAAAGCTCGTAAAACAATGTTTACGGAAATATCGTAAACAATAACAACAAGAAGCAATGATTATGGAATGAATCATAAACTTTACTCAAAACCGAACTCTTGAAATTAATACTTATTTTATTGTCATATCAAATTAGATATCAATACGAACTTTGATGCTCATGACTCCCATACTGAAGTCAACATCAATCATCTGTACTAATACCACCTTTGATATTTAACAACAAACTAAGTATTCTCAAAATAAGAAACTGAATCAAAACCACATTTCATCTTTTATCCGAAAAAAATACTTAATAAATCATTTCTTGTAAGATGTCAAAAGCAGTATAATAATTTAGATTGGAATCCTCGAACGACGGTGTGTTGCCGCCGGTGATCAGCCGCGGAGCAACACCGGTATGCCGAAGCATATCCAACTAAATAAAGGGTACCCAAGGCACATATCGGCCTAGCAAGGTGTTATATCCTGTATAACATATAGCTCACGCTGGACCGCCGCCACGGCCTCTTACGCAACCATCCAATCTTAAAACATTTTTATTGAAAGGGGTCATAATACTCGACACCCTTATAAATTTTATACGCCCATTCACTTGTACAGAAAACCAAAACAACGACATCTTTCTCAAAATCCACAACATTTATAAATCCGATAATTGGATAAGTAAAATCACTTAGCTATTCTGAACATAGAATAGCGGAAGAAATCTTGCATAAACATAATTATTTAATTCAGCGATATGTAAAATATTTATCGATTCTAAACTGAGAATAGGGAAAGCAATACTTGCATGATACGATTCAAAATAAATATCACTTGAACAATAAGTGATGATAGATATACTTGCATAATATGATTCGAAATAAACGTCACTTGAAAGATAAGTGAATTCAGGGGTACTTCCGGACACAGAATCATTTAATTTAGCGATATGTAAAACATTTATCGATTCTAAACTGAGAATAGGGAAATCAATATTTGCATGATACGATTCAAAATAAATATCACTTGAACAATAAGTGATGATAGAAATACTTGCCTTTGGGTTTTAGCAGTTAGTCACACTCGTATAAACGCAATGATCACATTCTGGCATTCCGTCTTAAAACATCATCGTCCTTCTTTTTAACACTCCAACAATATGTTGCTCCTGCGATTGCTAGAAGCCAGATATCCAATGCCATTCCATCTTATTCTTTATCCAACATCTTGTCCCGATCAACTCGAACGATCCGCATCTATAATTAAAAGATATAGCTTTAATTGTCTAAACGATAATCGCTCGATGAACTGCGCGTCAAAATCTTATTGTCTACCCATACGATAGCCCTCACATAATTATATCAGCCAAACACAGGAATCTTGAGCCATATATGCACATAATTCACATAGCACGTAAGCACATAATCCACATATCACATAATTCATATCACATATGACTCAGTTCATCAAAAGGGTCGACTCGATATGTTTAAAACTAAAATCGGGTCAAAATATGATTTATCGATCAATAATCGACTCAGAATGACTTGTAAAACAAGTAACCTTTCGAAACAAAATGATTTGGGTCTCAAAAGAATTTTTAATGAAAGCGGAATATTTTTCTGAGTCTGTACGAGTTCGTTTCGTATTAAACGGATAAACGATTTATTTATTATGAATTTTTGAACATTTTTCGGAATAAAAACAATCTCGGAATCATTTAATAATTAAATAATTCATAAATCAATATAAAATCATCTAACACTCCAAAAATTACCAGAAAAATATCACAATTATCTATATTTTATTCTGAACATATAAAAATTCAAATATTCAAATAATGCCACCTATAAACATCCAAACACCAATTCCAATTATCAGATAATTCACCAAAATTCACATAAAATCACATAAACAATTCCAAATAATTATAAAAATAATATCTGAAAATATGGGATATTACAATATACCCCCCTTATAAGGATTCCGTCCTCGGAATCAGCAGAAGAGAGCACTAAGGATCTTATCACAAATTTTCCATTTCCAAATAACCTCAATTTTCCATAATCTCAAATAAATCTTGTATTCCTTGTATAATAAAACTTTTACAGGAGCTTTACTGTGTACCACTGTTCCGTCTACATTCTTTGACCAATTCCTCAATAGAATCACTTTTACTGATCGTGAGAAAGAAGAATAGAGAGAAAGATAGAGAGAAGAAAAGAAAGAAAGATAGAGAGAGAAATAAAAGAACAGATTGACTTCGCTATATGCCAGTGATAGTTTAATCGCATTGCACTCCACTATCGTCCTTCATAATTCCATCAGATCTCCTTACTTTGACTTGGCCAGGATACTCAGCTTAACTTAATTGGCATACCTTCGATTATTTGGAATGATAAAATCATGGAATTTTAAAAGAAAAGAATTTGATACCATAACGGAACCAAAATCTGAATTTGAGAAAGATATTGTTGAAATAAAAGAATAACTGAGAGATCAATATGACCAAACGAACTTGGTATTGCGTGTCCAAATTAAGACACTACTAAAGGTTGTTAACCTTCATGTATTCACAATACACACAAGTGATGGAGTCCCATCCAACTCCTATCACACAGACAGGGATACCTTGTGTCCCCTATAGTTAGGGTTGTTCATCTCAGTCAGAATAAAAGAATATGAAAGAAATTGAAAATCAAATGAATAAAGCTGAAAAGATTTCAAAGCTGATATTTCTAAAGGAAATGAAATCCAGAGAACAAAATTCTGGCACAAAATGAATAAACGGGTGTTAGGGAATATCCTTTAACAATTATTTCTTTTTGAAAGATGACAAAAGAAATTATAAAAAATAGAAGGTATTGCCAAATCCTTAATATTTATCTTCAATTTAAACTCTTCAGTTGACTCGCCCTCTGATTCTAGACATTTCTTCATATTCCAGGAATATCGATAATCTTCATCGTCATCCAATCGTAGTCTCGAAAGATTCCACAATAGATGTTTTGCAACTGCCAGGAGTTCCATCCAGCTCAGCACAACCATCTCTAACAAATGCGCCTATCTTAACTTATTCGTTGGTACTATATCCAATAGTCCAACAGGAACTCGATATGAGCTCAAGCGTCCTCACATAACTATACACACTTCTACACACTCTCGTTTCTAGTTTACTATAACCTCAGCTCTGATACCAACCTGTAACGCCCCCAAATCCGGGGTCAGAGGATTTGGTCGTCACTATGAAACCTCAATCCAAATCAACCTATTTAATTAATAAATAAATGCCATCAAAATATATTTATCATAAATGACCTCAAACTTATCCAAGATCTTTTAAGGTTACAGTTCTAGAAACAAGATATCCAAATTCCACAAATAAATTTTTAACTTTCTTTTGAAACTCTTTTCAATAAATTCCAACTCAATACTAAACCCATTAGTATAACTTCGAAATGAAGTATACTAGGCCCAAATAAAATATACAACTATAATATAATATAATATAAACAACCTTACACAATAAAACTTACACTAGCCCGCAAACCCTGGACCAACCACCTTCCAAAAGCTTCTTCTTTGCTTCCTCGAATTACGCAGCTAAGTAGCGCAAGCTAATCCTCACTAGAGGTTAAATTTAAAAATAGGCAAGTATGAGCTGAAGAAATGCTCAGCAAGATCATTATAGTATATATAGGGTCTTTTGATATAAAACTGACATCTGCATTAGAGCAGAACATTTAAAATCATAATTGCTGAATCATAAAACTTTAGTTGAGGAGCCTCAGGATTGATTCCTTAATCGTATTCAAAACCATTTTGATAATTTTGAGCGAAATGCTTCAGCAATACTTTGAATCTTGACGAGAGCAAAGCTCGTAAAACAATATTTACGGAAATATCGTAAATAATAACAACAAGAAGCAGTGATTATGGAATGAATCATAAACTTTACTCAAAACCGAACTCTTGAAATTAATACTTATTTTATTGTCATATCAAATTAGATATCAATACGAACTTTGATGCTCATGACTCCCATACTGAAGTCAACATCAATCATCTGTACTAATACCATCTTTGATATTTAACAACAAACTAAGTATTCTCAAAATAAGAAACTGAATCAAAACCACATTTCATCTTTTATCCGAAAAAAATACTTAATAAATCATTCCTTGTAAGATGTCAAAAGCAGTATAATAATTTAGATTGGAATCCTCGAACGACGGTGTGTTGCCGCCGGTGATCAGCCGCGGAGCAACACCGGTATGCCAAAGCATATCCAACTAAACAAAGGGTACCCAAGGCACATATCAGCCTAGCAAGGTGTTATATCCTGTATAACATATAGCTCACGCTGGACTGCCGCCACGGCCTCTTACGCAACCATCCAATCTTAAAACATTTTTATTGAAAGGGGTCATAATACTCGACACCCTTATAAATTTTATTCGCCCATTCACTTGTACAGAAAACTAAAACAACGACATCTTTCTCAAAATCCACAACATTTATAAATCCGATAATTGGATAAGTAAAATCATTTAGCTACTCTGAACATAGAATAGCGGAAGAATACTTGCATAAACAGAATTATTTAATTCAGCGATATGTAAAATATTTATCGATTCTAAACTGAGAATAGGGAAAGCTGTTAGGTCCCAATTTGTTTGTAGAAGGGGGGGGGGGTTGAATGCAAACAATACCGTTTAGTCGAATAAAATGCGGAATAAAATTGTGAAACAAAATTCAAGTTAAATAAAACTTTTATTAAACTTGAAAGTTGTTACAACTACGGTATCGGTTACAAGGGATTAATCTCAAATCAATTATTACAAATCTAGAATAAATTCGACATGAACTTTTTCTATTTTTGTAGTTAAAAGATCAAATGCTAAATGCGATTTGAGATTAAGTTCTAGGGATTTTAATCCGCTAGATTGATACACAAGAACAAGATAAGTATTTCTAGTTGATTGGATTTAACTTTACAATCTAGAAATTGATCTTGAAGTTGCAGATGAGATGAAATATTTTTCTGCTCCTTTTTCTTTTGTTCTTGAGTTTTTGTTCTGTTTTTTCGATGGTGAAATAATAGACTTCTGCTCCTTTTTATCAAACAGCCGAATGTAAACATGTACTGGCATAACAATCTCTTTGGCCAGCAAGACTTTCGGTATGACAAAATTTACAACTAGCAAGACAATTAAAATGAGCTAGCAAGACTTTCGGTATGGCTATTGATTGTCATACCGATTGTCATATTAGTTCAAATAAATTGTCTTGTTGAATTAATAACAGATTTTAATCTAAACAGAAATTCTAATAAGACAATTAAATGTATTGGCATGACTTTCGGTATGACTATCAATTGTCATACCGATTGTCATACTAGTTCAAATGAATTGTCTTGCTGAATTTAAGCAGATTTTAAACCAATTAAAATCTTGTAAATCCTTAATATTAATTCTAAATTAATTAATCAATTTAATTCAATTAATCAATAAATTAATCTTTGCAGATATAATTTATTCTCTTAATTAAATTATATGACTTAATTAATTAATAGAGAATTAATACTAACCCTGAGCAGCATCCATTCTTCTGACAATCTTCTGAAAGTCACTGAGACTTATGAATCAATTCCGCCACTTCAATGCTGACACTCGATGTACTGTCTGGTTCATAAGTGACTAACTTCCGTGACGTTTCTTCATGTCTTGACTTTGATATTCTGATTGAATCCTTGTAATAAATGATACCCTGACGAGATCTTTGTCACTTGATTAAATCCACGATCTTGATTTATATCACTGAGGCATGATCAAATTCTTGAACTTCTTTCAGTGAATCTTCAAGTCTGCAGATGAACAATGTTTCTTTATTCTTTGACAGATGTTACTTTGTGAGATCTCTCTGATGATAGATCCACTATTTACTTATTACATTCTTATTTGAGTTGAGTTAAATACTCGAATAAACGAGTAGGCTATGACATATGCCTTTCAATCTCCCCCTATTTGCTTGTTAGACAATAACAACAAATACCTAGAGGATAACTCAACTAACAAATAAGAAAAAGATATAAACAGTAATGTAAAGTAAATAGCAGAAAAGTTCTGGATTATATTTAACATTTTCCAGATTCCAAATGAAATTTACAAGTGAATACAAGATAGATGTTCCTCTAGCCTGAACATATAACTACATTAGACTATCTTGATTCATAAAGCTCTAATCATATTACATTAAGTTTTGAGCTAATTGATTTCAGTTGTCTTCTCTTCTGACTTCACCTTCTTCTAAATCTTGAAGCAATTCCTTGTCAAAGACACGATCCTTTTCTGAAGTGAAGCTTGCTGGTCTGACTGGTTGAACTCCAACTGACTTCAGCTTATTCTTGAGTTGATTGTACCTTTTAACATTCTTTTCACAATAAGCTTGAATCAAGTCAGCAGCTTGAGTCTTCAACATGGATGAATATCCAGCAGTTCTCAAATGATGTTCCATCCAGACCAGATGCTTAGCTGAGTAGTCTTTAAGAGATTGTACATCTAGCTGACAGATTTGAAGACAATCAGACTTAAAGAATCTCACCTGATGAGGATTGTTGACCACTTGAGGACTAGCCCTGCTGGCAAACTCTTTAAGCCTTTCTCGAAGAACTTCATTCAATTCTGAGCTTCTTTTGACTTTGATTAAAAGAACCCAGATCTCTGACAAAGAACGATTCTCAAATAGATGAAGTGACACCTTGAATGATCCTTCACTCTGACAATATACAAAAATGCTCATCTCATTTAGGGATCTATCAAAAGCAGCTGTGATCCTTGAGACTTCAGTCTTGATAGCATTCATGTACATGTCATTGTTAGGATTTGAGATTTCCAGCTTGTCAAGAAGATGTAAGAACTGCCTATCATTGTTAGTGCTCAGCTGAGGCATATCAAGTACTCTCCTAGCTTCATCCCATTTTTCACCAATCTTTAGTCTGACATCTCTTCTCCTTTCTTGAGCCTTAATGTCATGAAGACGTTGCTTTTGAAGAGTTTCTGTTCTTTGAATGTCTTTTCTCATATCAATGATCTGAGAGACCTTCTTGAGTTCAGCTTCTTTTCTTTTCATCTCTGACTGCTCCTTCTGAAATTCTTTCTCAAACATAGGATCCACTTGAGCTTCTTCTTCCCATTCTCCAAAATCACTTTCCTCTTCAGCTTCAAATAACCCATCTTTATCTTCCTGAACTGGTTCAGTGGGAATGTCAAAAATATCAAAGTCATCCTATTCTCCACTGTAGTAGACATCATCAGCCTTTCCTTTGTTTCCAGCAGAGGTATCTTTTTCTTTCCCTTTGGCACTACTCCCTTTCTTCTCCCCCTTAGTTGAGGGATCCTCTACTGACTTTCCTTTGGAACCTCCATCACCTCCAGAGCCTGATCCTCCACCAGGCGGTCCTTCAAAATAAGTTCTTTGTTCTTCATTAGGGCAATGAGAATTCTTGATCATGAAATATAGGTGCTTCATCCCTTCATTGAGATGTTCCATGCCCGTCTCTATCTTTAGAAATCTTGAGGAGTCCAGTGAATGATTCATCTCAACGAGGTCTTCAAGAGAAGTCATTCTTGTGTGTAGAGAGCAGAAGTTGGATATGTCATCAGCTGATAAAGTTGGAGTGTCCTGAATAGAATTGAGCTTTGGTATTACAGTGGTCTTTAGATCTGAGATGTCATTCCTTATGATTGCAAGCTGATTGTTGACAGAGGTGGAAGAAGAAGATCGTTCAACCACTTGTGCTTTGAATGCTTGAGCTTCAGCTTGGCTTTTAGCAAGTTCTTCTTTTAGGGCAGCAATCTGAGCTAACAGGTTTACAGTATCAGTGTCTGTGTGTGCTCTCACCTGAATTTCACTCGTGTTTGGTTCACTCACCTCACGTGCATGTGTTTCTCTCAATATAATTGCTCGTGAGGAGTCTTCCTGTTGCTGTTCTTCTGTACCTGCATTAAAAATCACCCTAGCCTCTTCAAGAGAGGTCAGTGGTGGTGCAATGGGAATTCGCGAGTCCCGATCCTCAGTCAATACTATCAAATCTTTTGGAATAGATGTCTGAATTGCTTCAGGGATAGATTGACCGAGTTGCCCTCCACTTTCTCCAGATAAATCTGCGAGTGGAGAATCCCATAAGGGAGCCAGAGGTGTTGGATCTGGGAGGGGAGAAAATGACTCTATTAAAGATGGCGGAGAGTCAGATTTTCCATCTAAAGCATGTGACTGCTCTTCTGCCGTAACTATGACAGGCACTGTAACCGACTCTACGTGCACTCCTCGTTGTGTGTCCTGAGTATGATTTGGGGAAGTGTATGGTTCCATTGTGAGTAATGGAATTGTGCTTGACTCAGTACAAGATGCCATGGCCCTATGGTGAATTTCAATAGATGCATCCTGTTGAGAGAATGCCTCTAGTAACTGTTCATTGGCCATTTCAAAGTCCATGTCCTGTTGGGAGGACAAGGATGGGCTTTCAGATGCCTCAGAATATGTTCTTCTTTTCTTAGGAGGAGGCAGAGCTGAGGGTTCACTCATATTTAACAATGTACTACTTCCTAGTAATCTTCTGGGTAACATTTTAGACAGTGGGGGAGAGGTTGAGATAGAATGTGACTCTGTGTTTGGCTCTATGACCTGGGATTGAAGCTGTGGTTCTACAACTTCATGGTCAGCCCTATCAACCACTGGGGGTCTTTCAACAGAAGTAGGAAGGGAGTGAGAGTGAGGAATTACTACCTGTAATGGAAGAGCATCTGATGTTTGAGGAGCCTGGGTGGCTTGAACCACTAGAGGTTGAGGTTGCTGTTCATGGCCGGGAAGATTGAAAATAGGTAAAGGAATATAAGTGGCCATGAAAGCAGATACAAGTACTGGAACTTGCATGAATTTGAAGGTTGTGTCTTGGCGAGTGTAAATCTTTTTGCTAACTGGAGGGGGTTCGATTACTGCAGAGTTAGCAAAAAGGGCTTTGTGTTCAGGTGTGAGAAGATGATCTGCTATAAGCATGAGAAAACGAGCATAGTAACATGATACCCTACGATTTGTAGAATGATCACGTAAAGCAGAAGTTAGACGTCTCAAGAGAATGGGAAAAAGTAGTTTGCCAAAATTGATCCTTTGATTGAAAACAACCGCCAGACCAATATACTGCAGAGTGGAAGTGATGTTATGAAAATTGGATTTTGTGCAGTTGGCAAACACTTTGGAAAGTGTATCGAAGAAAATATCCCATTCAGGCACCAAATTTGATTTAGAAAGTTTGGTTAAATTGATCACCCCCTGATAGTGAATAGCATTGAAAAAATTTGTGATATCATTTTCAGAGGGTAAATTACAGAAATTGTCTAGTGGAAAATTTAACGCACGATTGACGACTGTTTCATCAACTACATACTGTGTGTTTGCGACGGTGAATGAAAAAGATTTTGAATCATCGGCCACAGTAGAGGTTGTGCAAATCAGTCTAAGTAGATCGACGTTTAAAATCACATTTGATTTAATAGCAGAGCTAACAATCGAATGGTCATTTAAAAATCTAATCCATGGCTTAAATTTTTCAACATCACATTTTTCCGGATTAAAATAACCAACCTGATTATGCGCGACAATTTGGAAATTGAGAGCCATTTAAAATAATAATAAGACACACGCTTTTCAGAATTTTAAGAATAATATTCAGAAAATTCGAATTAATTAAATTAATTTAATAATTCGAATTAAATTAATTATAATCGAAAAATTTAGACAGAAATGTATCTCGTTAAAATTCTTAACTCACAAACGCAGTTTTGAAAAACCAAAAGACACAAATCAGAAATTAAAATAAAAATAAAAAGTTCAAAATCAACAAACACAAATTGAATTTGAAGGGGCAAACTGATATATATAAAAAAAATTTGAAAATTTTGACAGCACTCCTGTATGTATATATATGTAAGTATATATCACAGGAGTGAAGATTCAGTTTGCTGAGTAAAAACTCGAGCAAGGAAGGAAGAAGTTCGAAGAGAGAGAAGAGAGAAACTGAAGACAAAAACTGTTCGAATTTTTGAGAAGAAATGAACTGTTGAAAATGGTTTAAAACAAAACAAACAAACTCCTTTATATGACAGCTGGTATGACAATCCTGGATTGTCATACCGATTGTCATACCAGGCAAAAGAAGGAAAAGAAAAAAATCAACAGAAATAAAGGAAATAACAAAATAAACACTGAGTATATATAACTGGTATGACAATCTGATAGTCATACCGATTGTCATACCAGTATAAAATAGAAGAAAATATATATATATATTGTTTATAACTGGCAAGACAATTGATAGTCATACCGATTGTCTTGCCAGTATAAACTATACTGAAAAACACTAATATGACAATTATATAGCGAAATGACTTTCAGCAAGACAATTTCAATTGTCTTGCCGATTGTCATTTTAGTAGAAATACAATCAAATATGTACAGACTCTATAAATGTACTGAAATAATATTACAAAATGGTAAAACTGAAATACAGACCTATAATATTTACAGAAACAAAGACAATATATCAGAATTTATTATTTTTTATTCCAAAAATAGATTTCTATTGAATTTTAGCAAATAAAATTCATAGTAAAATATTTTTAGAGGAAATAAAATATTCTGAGATATTTTAAATTAACAAGTAGGGAAAATAAAAATAGATAAGATAATATATATTACATAGAAATAAGCAAGAAATATGATAAAATGATAAAATAAATTTGTAAATGAATTTTTCATTTATGAAAAATTCATTTGTAAATTCATTCAAGAACAGATCACAGATATTAACTAAATTAATCACTAAAACTATTCAACATGCCCAATTTACCAACTAATCTGGTAAATGTGGATTCGTCAAGTGGTTTAGTGAAAATATCTGCTATTTGTTCTTCTGTTGGAACAAAAAATAGTTCAACAGTACCATTCATGACGTGCTCTCTAATAAAATGATACCTGATGTCAATGTGCTTTGTCCTCGAGTGCTGCACAAGGTTGTTGGTGATGGCTATTGCACTTGTATTGTCACATAAAATAGGAATCTTGTTCAATACAGAGCCATAGTCTCGTAGTTGGTTCCTAATCCACAAGATCTGAGCACAGCAGCTTCCAGCAGCAATATATTCAGCCTCAGCCGTTGAGTTGGAAACTGTTTGCTGTTTCTTGCTGTACCATGAGACTAGCCTGCTTCCTAGGAATTGACAACTTCCTGAGGTGCTTTTCCTATCAACAACACTTCCTGCGTAATCTGAATCTGTATATCCAACAAGGTTAAAACCAGATTCTTTAGGGTACCAAATACCTAGATTTGGTGTTCCCTTAAGATATCTTAAGATTCGTTTAACAGCAACGAGATGAATATCTCTAGGATCCGCTTGGAACCTTGCACATAAACATGTAGCATACATAATATCTGGTCTAATTGCAGTAAGATAGAGTAACGAGCCAATCATACCTCTGTAGCTTGTGACATCTACCTTAATGGAGTTTTCACATGGTCCAAGCTTGACAGCTGTAGTTGATGGAGTCCTTGCTGATGCAGAATCCTCTAGATTGTACTTTTTGAGGAGTTCCTTGAGATACTTGGATTGACAAATAAATGTTCCATCTAACCATTTTCTTGGAGACTATTTTAGCCCATAGATAGCCTTGAAAAGAAAGAAGACAAAATCCAAATGATCTGGATCTTCAAAACCAGGAGGTTGCTCTACATATACCTCTTCATCCAGCTTTCCATTCAGAAAGGCGCTCTTGACATCCATTTGATAAACTTTAAAGTTTGAAAATGCTGCGAATGCCAGAAATATCCTGATGGCCTCAAGTCTAGCCACTGGAGCATAGGTTTCATCATAATCAATGCCTTCAGCTTGAGAATACCCTTTAGCTACCAGTCTTGCCTTGTTTCTTGTAACCACACTATCTTCATCTAGTTTATTCCTGAATACCCACCTAGTACCAACAGCTTTCTTGTGTACAGGCCTAGGTACCAGTTTCCAGACTTGTTGACTTTCAAACTGATTGAGTTCATCTTGCATAGCAATCACCCAATCTGGATCAGTCAGTGCTTCTTCAATTTTCTTAGGTTCCATCTCAGAAAAAAATCCTGAGAACAGACACTCATTTTGAGTAGCACGTCTAGTTCTGACTCCAACATCTGGATCTCCAATAATCAACTCAAAAGGGTGAGCTTTATTCCAGACAGTCTGTCTTGGAAGATTTGATCTTGATGATTCGCCTTGAAATTCATTGTGATGTTGTGTCCTACTAGATGATCCTTCAGCATCTCCCCCTGAGTTGTTGCCATGTTGACTTGAAGATTCTCCGTCAGTAGCAGTGGTATCTCCATTGTTGCCAAAGTTTCCATCACTATTACCTTGAGTATCATCAGGATTAACAGGTTCTTCACCAGCAACAACCTCAGGTACTTGACCATGTTCTGATTCTGAATCTGACGTATCATCAAACTTCAGTTTCTCAGAAGGATCTTCAGTTTGGATACTAGGGAGTTTAGTGTCATCAAATGTAACATTGACACTTTCAGTTACTTTGTGTTGATCAATGATATACACTCTATATGATCTTCTTCCATATCCAACAAAAATACCCTCATATGCCTTTGCCTCGAACTTACCACGACGATCATCTCCATCCTTGAGCACGAAACATCTGGCACCAAATACATGAAAGTATTTGATAGAAGGTTTCTGTTCATTCAAAATCTCATAAGGAGTTTTAATGAAGTCTTTGTTGATTAGAGTTCGATTCTGAGTATAACATGCAGTATTGACAGCTTCAGCCCAAAAGTACATTGGAAGACCTGATTCACTTAACATCGTTCTTGCAGCTTCAATCAATGTACGATTCTTCCTTTCTACCACTCCATTTTGCTGAGGGGTTCTAGGAGCTGAAAATTGTCTGGTAATCCCTTTGTCTGTACAGAATCCATTGAGAAGTGCATTCTTGAATTCTGTCCCATTATCTGACCTTATTGCTCTAACAGGGACGTTAGAATCTAACTCAATCATCTTCATATGATCAATCACAACTTGTGGTGTTTCATCCTTAGAGTGAAGAAATAAAACCCATGCATACTTGGAATAGTCATCAACTATCACAAGACAGTAACACTTCTTTGACATAGAAAGGATATTAACTGGACCAAATAAATCCATGTGCAATAATTGCAGAACACCAGTTATGGAAGATGTGTCAGTGCCTTTGTGACTTGCTTTCTTTGACTTTCCTTTCTGGCAAGCCTCACATAGTCCTTCTGGAGAGAATTCCAGCTGAGGCAAACCTCTTACCAATTCTCTTTTGACAAGAGAATTCATTGTTTTGAAATTGAGATGAGAAAGTCTCTTGTGCCATAGCCAACTCTCATCTGACGATGCCTTTGCATAGAAACAATTGACTTCAAGATTGCTTCCAGAGTTCATGTCAGCTACGAACAGATTTCCTTTCCGGATTCCCATTAAGGAGGGTTTTTCACTTTTCTTGTGCAGAATCTGACACTTCAGCTTGTCGAATAAAACATTGTAGCCGTTGTCACAGAACTGACTAATGCTAAGCAGATTGTGTTCAAGTCCTTGCACAACATATACATTTTCAATGATAACATTTCCAGCTAGCAAACAACCATATCCCTCCATTAAACCTTTGCTGTTATCTCCAAAGGTAACCACTGGGCCAGCTTTCTCAACCACATTTGATAGCAGGGCTCTATCTCCGGTCATATGTCTTGATGATCCGCTGTCAAGAATCCACACTACCGGTTGTACCTGTTTAATGCCCTCTTTTCTTGACGATGAGGTGCTTGCATTACTAGCCATGAGAGCAAGATTCCCAACTTCTTCATCTTCACTGTCAGTATCATCCCAGCTTCTTCCCTTTGCCAGGTACGCCCTTTCAGATTTACTCTTCTGATTAGAATCGTAAGAGTTCTTCCTAGCTTGTTTTGGCTTCCTGCATTCTGTGGCAAAATGTCCCAACTCATTACAGTTGAAGCATCAAATGGTGCTTCGATCAACCATCCCTGTTTTATACCCACCACTGCTGGTGTTAGAGGATGAAGATCCACCTTTCAGGAATCTGTTGTAGTTGGACTTGTACTTGAACTTGGGATTCCTTTTGAATCTGACATTTGAGAATCTCTTGACAATCAGGGCCATTGACTCATCCTCCAATTGCTCCAGTTCTTCCAAGGAATAATAATCATCTCCTGATTGATTTGTAGTAGGAGAATCAAATTCTGCTACTATCACATTATCTTCAACCTTGGAAGACTGTACCATTCTTTCTGACTGTTGAGATTGTTGTTGATATTGTGGTTGTTGTTGTTGTTCATCAGCTACTAGAGCAGTAGACGTGCTGACCACTCTTCCTTTCCCGTAAACTTCCTTCTGCTGAATCTGCTCCAACTCATAAGTCTTTAACACACCATAGAGCCTTTCCAAAGAAATCTCACTCAGATCTCTTGCTTCTCTTATGGCAGTGATTCTATGTTCGAGATGAGTTGGCAGTGTTAAAAGGAACTTTTTGTTGACCTCCCTGATGGAATAGTATTTACCATTAATGTTCAGGTTGTTGATCAATGCATTGTACCTCTCAAACACTTCAGTGATTCCTTCTCCTGGATTGGATTTAAAGTATTCATACTCAGAGGTTAGGATTTCTAGTTTGTTCTCCCTAACTTCCTCTGTGCCTTCATTAATAATCTCAATAGTTTCCCAGATATGTTTGGAATCTTTACAATTCATCACATGTCTATTCATCAGGGGATTAAGGGAATCTACTAAGATTAATTGAAGGCTAGCATCCAGGGAAGCTTCTTCTATTTCAGCAGGAGAGAAGTCCTCAGGATCCTTCACATAAGTTCTCGCTTTGGTGATCACCACATCATTTTCTATTACCTCTGGTTCCATAACCATAGGAATTTTTGGACCCTTCTTCAACACTTGCAAATATTTGGGATTAGCAACCTGTAAAAATAGTAGCATCTTCTTCTTCCACATAACATAATTTTCTTTATCGAAAAGTGGAATTTTAACGGTTCCAACTTTTTGTGTAGTCATTATGAATTTTTTTTTGAGTGAATAAAAAATTCAAGAAGTGAAAGAAACACAAAAGTCTAGGATCTAGATTTGTACGTTAATCAGAAGGCTCTGATACCAATTGTTAGGTCCCAATTTGTTTGTAGAAGGGGGGGTTGAATGCAAACAATACTGTTTAGTCGAATAAAATGCGGAATAAAATTGTGAAACAAAATTCAAGTTAAATAAAACTTTTATTAAACTTGAAAGGTGTTACAACTACGGTATCGGTTACAAGGGATTAATCCCAAATCAATTATTATAAATCTAGAATAAATTCGACATGAACTTTTTCTATTTTTGTAATTAAAAGATCAAATGCTAAATGCGATTTGAGATTAAGTTCTAGGGATTTTAATCCGCTAGATTGATACACAAGAACAAGATAAGTATTTCTAGTTGATTGGATTTAACTTTACAATCTAGAAATTGATCTTGAAGTTGCAGATGAGATGAAATATTTTTCTGCTCCTTTTTCTTTTGTTCTTGAGTTTTTGTTCTGTTTTTTTTATGGTGAAATAATAGACTTCTGCTCCTTTTTATCAAACAGCCGAATATAAACATGTACTGGCATGACAATCTTTTTGGCCAGCAAGACTTTCGGTATGACAAAATTTACAACTAGCAAGACTTTCGGTATGACTATTGATTGTCATACCGATTGTCATATTAGTTCAAATAAATTGTCTTGCTGAATTAATAACAGATTTTAATCTAAACAGAAATTCTAATAAGACAATTAAATGTATTGGCATGACTTTCGGTATGACTATCAATTGTCATACCGATTGTCATACTAGTTCAAATGAATTGTCTTGCTGAATTTAAGCAGATTTTAAACCAATTAAAATCTTGTAAATCCTTAATATTAATTCTAAATTAATTAATCAATTTAATTCAATTAATCAATAAATTAATCTTTGCAGATATAATTTATTCTCTTAATTAAATTATATGACTTAATTAATTAATAGAGAATTAATACTAACCCTGAGCAGCATCCATTCTTCTGACAATCTTCTGAAAGTCACTGAGACTTATGAATCAATTCCGCCACTTCAATGCTGACACTCGATGTACTGTCTGGTTCATAAGTGACTAACTTCCGTGACGTTTCTTCATGTCTTGACTTTGATATTCTGATTGAATCCTTGTAATAAATGATACCCTGACGAGATCTCTGTCACTTGATTAAATCCACGATCTTGATTTATATCACTGAGGCATGATCAAATTCTTGAACTTCTTCCAGTGAATCTTCAAGTCTGCAGATGAACAATGTTTCTTTATTCTTTGACAGATGTTACTTTGTGAGATCTCTCTGATGATAGATCCACTATTTACTTATTACATTCTTATTTGAGTTGAGTTAAATACTCGAATAAACGAGTAGGCTATGACATATGCCTTTCAAAAGCAATACTTGCATGATATGATTCAAAATAAATATCACTTGAACAATAAGTGATGATAGATATACTTGCATAATATGATTCGAAATAAACGTCACTTGAAAGATAAGTGAAGTCAGGGGTACATGCGTACACAGAATCATTTAATTCAGCGATATGTAAAACATTTATCGATTCTAAACTGAGAATAGGGAAATCAATATTTGCATTATACGATTCAAAATAAATATCACTTAAACAATAAGTGATGATAGAAATACTTGCCTTTGGGTTTTAGCAGTTAGTCACACTCGTATAAACGCAATGATCATATTCTGGCATTCCGTCTTAAAACATCACTGTCCTTCTTTTTAACAATCCAACAATATGTTGCTCCTGCGATTGCTAGAAGCCAGATATCCAATGCCATTCCATCTTATTCTTTATCCAACATCTTGTCCCGATCAACTCGAACGATCCGCATCTATAATTAAAAGATATAGCTTTAATTGTCTAAACGATAATCACTCGATGAACTGCGCGTCAAAATCTTATTGTCTACCCATACGATAGCCCTCACATAATTATATCAGCCAAACACAGGAATCTTGAGCCATATATGCACATAATTCATATAGCACGTAAGCACATAATCCACATATCACATAATTCATATCACATATAACTCAGTTCATCAAAAGGGTCGACTCGATATGTTTAAAACTAAAATCGGGTCAAAATATGATTTATCGATCAATAATCGACTCAGAATGACTTGTAAAACAAGTAACCTTTCGAAACAAAATGATTTGGGTCTCAAAAGAATTTTTAATGAAAGCGGAATATTTTTCTGAGTCTGTACGAGTTTGTTTCGTATTAAACGGATAAACGGTGTATTTATTATGAATTTATGAACATTTTTCAGAATAAAAACAATCTCTGAATCATTTAATAATTAAATAATTCATAAATCAATATAAAATCATCTAACACTCCAAAAATTACCAGAAAAATATCACAATTATCTATATTTTATTCTGAACATATAAAAATTCAAATATTCAAATAATGCCACATATAAACATCCAAACACCAATTCCAATTATCAGATAATTCACCAAAATTCACATAAAATCACATAAACAGTTCCAAATAATTATAAAAATAATATCTGAAAATATGGGATATTACAATCTACCCCCTTATAAGGATTTCGTCCTCGGAATCAGCAGAAGAGAGCACTAAGGATCTTATCACAAATTTTCCATTTCTAAATAACCTCAATTTTCCATAATCTCAAATAAATCTTGTATTCCTTGTATAATAAAACTTTTACAGGAGCTTTACTGTGTACCACTGTTCCGTCTACATTCTTTGAACAATTCCTCAATAGAATCACTTTTACTGATCGCGAGAAAGAAGAATAGAGAGAAAGATAGAGAGAAGAAAAGAAAAGAAAGAAAGATAGAGAGAGAAATAAAAGAACAGATTGACTTCGCTATATGCCAGTGATAGTTTAATCGCATTGCACTCCACTATCGTCCTTCATAATTCCATCAGATCTCCTTACTTTGACTTGGCCAGGATACTCAGCTTAACTTAATTGGCATACCTTCGATTATTTGGAATGATAAAATCATGGAATTTTAAAAGAAAAGAATTTGATACCATAACGGAACCAAAATCTGAATTTGAGAAAGATATTGTTGAAATAAAAGAATAACTGAGAGATAAATATGACCAAACGAACTTGGTATTGCGTGTCCAAATTAAGACACTACTAAAGATTGTTAACCTTCATGTATTCACAATACACACAAGTGATGGCGTCCCATCCAACTCCTATCACACAGACAGGGATACCTTGTGTCCCCTATAGTTAGGGTTGTTCATCTCAGTCAGAATAAAAGAATATAAAAGAAATTGAAAATCAAATGAATAAAGCTCAAAAGATTTCAAAGCTGATATTTCTAAAGGAAATGAAATCCAGAGAACAAAATTCTGGCACAAAATGAATAAACGGGTGTTAGAGAATATCCTCTAACAATTATTTCTTTTTGAAAGATGACAAAAGAAATTATAAAAAAATAGAAGGTATTGCCAAAGCCTTAATATTTATCTTCAATTTAAACTCTTCAGTTGACTCGCCCTTTGATTCTAGACATTTCTTCATATTTCAGGAATATCGATAATCTTCATCGTCGTCGAATCGTAGTCTCGAAAGATTCCACAATAGATGTTTTGCAACTGCCAGGAGTTCCATCCAGCTCAGCACAACCATCTCTAACAAATGCGCCTATCTTAACTTATTCGTTGGTACTATATCCAATAGTCCAACAGGAACTCGATATGAGCTCAAGCGTCCTCACATAACTATACACACTTCTACACACTCTCGTTTCTAGTTTACTATAACCTCAGCTCTGATACCAACCTGTAACGCCCCCAAATCCGGGGTCAGAGGATTTGGTCGTCACTATAAAACCTCAATCCAAATCAACCTGTTTAATTAATAAATAAATGCCATCGGAATATATTTATCATAAATGACCTCAAAATTATCCAAGATCTTTTAAGGTTACAGTTCTAGAAATAAGATATCCAAATTCCACAAATAAATTTTTCACTTTCTTTTGAAACTCTTTTCAATAAATTCCAACTCAATACTAAACCCACTAGTATAACTTCGAAATGAAGTATACTAGGCCCAAATAAAATATACAACTATAATATAATATAATATAAACAACCTTACACAATAAAACTTACACTAGCCCACAAACCCTGGACCAACCACCTTCCAAAAGCTTCTTCTTTGCTTCCTCGAATTACGCAGCTAAGTAGCGCAAGCTAATCCTCACTGTAGGTTAAATTTAAAAACAGGCAAGTATGAGCTGAAAAAATGCTCAGCAAGATCATTATAGTATATATAGGGTCATTTGATATAAAACTGACATCTGCACTATAGCAGAACATTTAAAATCATAATTGCTGAATCATAAAACTTTAGTTGAGGAGCCTCAGAATTGATTCCTTAATCGTATTCAAAACCATTTTGATATTTTTGAGCGAAATGCTTCAGCAATACTTTGAATCTTGACGAGAGCAAAGCTCGTAAAACAATGTTTACGGAAATATCGTAAACAATAACAACAAGAAGCAATGATTATGGAATGAATCATAAACTTTACTCAAAACCGAACTCTTGAAATTAATACTTATTTTATTGTCATATCAAATTAGATATCAATACGAACTTTGATGCTCATGACTCCCATACTGAAGTCAACATCAATCATCTGTACTAATACCACCTTTGATATTTAACAACAAACTAAGTATTCTCAAAATAAGAAACTAAATCAAAACCACATTTCATCTTTTATCCGAAAAAAATACTTAATAAATCATTCCTTGTAATATGTCAAAAGCAGTATAATAATTTAGATTGGAATCCTCGAACGACGGTGTGTTGCCGCCGGTGATCAGCCGCGGAGCAACACCGGTATGCCGAAGCATATCCAACTAAACAAAGGGTATCCAAGGCACATATCGGCCTAGCAAGGTGTTATATCCTGTATAACATATAGCTCACGCTGGACCGCCGCCACGGCCTCTTACGCAACCATCCAATCTTAAAACATTTTTATTGAAAGGGGTCATAATACTCGACACCCTTATAAATTTTATTCGCCCATTCACTTGTACAGAAAACCAAAACAACGACATCTTTCTCAAAATCCACAACATTTATAAATCCGATAATTGGATAAGTAAAATCACTTAGCTACTCTAAACATAGAATAACGGAAGAATACTTGCATAAACAGAATTATTTAATTCAGCGAAATGTAAAATATTTATCGATTCTAAACTGAGAATAGGGAAAGTAATACTTGCATGATACGATTCAAAATAAATATCACTTGAACAATAAGTGATGATAGATATACTTGCATAATATGATTCGAAATAAACGTCACTTGAAAGATAAGTGAAGTCAGGGGTACTTGCGTACACAGAATCATTTAATTCAGCGATATGTAAAACATTTATCGATTCTAAACTGAGAATAGGGAAATCAATATTTGCATGATACGATTCAAAATAAATATCACTTGAACAATAAGTGATGATAGAAATACTTGCCTTTGGGTTTTAGCAGTTAGTCACACTCGTATAAACGCAATGATCACATTCTGGCATTCCGTCTTAAAACATCATTGTCCTTCTTTTTAACACTCCAATAATATGTTGCTCCTGCGATTGCTAGAAGCCAGATATCCAATGCCATTCCATCTTATTCTTTATCCAACATCTTGTCCCGATCAACTCGAACGATCCGCATCTATAATTAAAAGATATAGCTTTACTTGTCTAAACGATAATCACTCGATGAACTGCGCGTCAAAATCTTATTGTCTACCCATACGATAGCCCTCACATAATTATATCAGCCAAACACAGGAATCTTGAGCCATATATGCACATAATTCACATAGCACGTAAGCACATAATCCACATATCACATAATTCATATCACATATGACTCAGTTCATCAAAAGGGTCGACTCGATATGTTTAAAACTAAAATCGGGTCAAAATATGATTTATCGATCAATAATCGACTCAGAATGACTTGTAAAACAAGTAACCTTTCGAAACAAAATGATTTGGGTCTCAAAAGAATTTTTAATGAAAGAGGAATATTTTTCTGAGTCTGTACGAGTTCGTTTCGTATTAAACGGATAAACGGTTTATTTATTATGAATTTTTGAACATTTTTCGGAATAAAAACAATCTCTGAATCATTTAATAATTAAATAATTCATAAATCAATATAAAATCATCTAACACTCCAAAAATTACCAGAAAAATATCACAATTATCTATATTTTATTCTGAACATATAAAAATTCAAATATTCAAATAATGCCACATATAAACATCCAAACATCAATTCCAATTATCAGATAATTCACCAAAATTCACATAAAATCACATAAACAATTCCAAATAATTATAAAAATAATATCTGAAAATATGGGATATTACAGGCACGCCCTTGTCTTGAGCATCATCATCTTTAGGCGTGCTGTCAACTTCCTCCAGGACAAGCTCTATCCTTCTTTCTTTAATCTCATCAACATATTCTTGTTTAACATCAATCATTTCAGCAATAGTCTCCTCACCAAACTTCTCGAAGGAATAATCTTGATCATTAGCTACAAATACAACTCGCTAGTGATGAAAGCAATGGGCAAATGCCTCACCAGTGATCTCTTTATTCTCATCAAGCCAACCATTCTTCTGTTGATCTTTAAGGTATTCAACCCTTAGCTTCAGTTCACCAAGCTCTCTATGAAGGTTGTCAACTGTTTCATTAGCTAACTTGAGTTTAGAACCTTGGTTTTCAAGCTTGCCCTTCATAAAAGAGATTTGAGAATCTGTAGCCTTGATGTCTTTAGCGTGAAGGAGATCATTGTCTTTAAGGTTATTTTGAAGAATATTGTTGTCCCCCTGAAGCCTATTAAGGCGCGCCTTCTCCTCAAGAATTTTATCTACATATTGAGTGGAATGGATCATAAATTAAGCTGAAGCCCTGATAGAAGATTTAGTAGACTCCTCGAAGCTCATAGTTCACCACTCCTTGACATCCTCATATGTGATGACATATGCCTAGGGACCCAGACGGTTGAGTGACAAAGACTTAGCATCAGAGGGTGCGTCATCAGTTCTAGGCTTGTTAGATATGCCATGACCTTCAGTCAAGTCAACCAGATTTCTCTTCAACACATGAGTTGGCTGAGGAATTGGAATGAGAGTAGAAGTAGCAGTTGAAGTCTACTAGGCATCTTTCTTTTGCACACGAGCTTTTGGATTATCTCCAGGATGCACCCCCAAAAGATTGACGAATTCTTGGAGGAGACATATCTGCATGATTACAAAGCAAACCAGGTAGTATGGCTAATTAATAGACGTACCATATCAATAGGATGCCTCCTTCATGCGTATGTTACCTAAACAGTACAATGGACATGATTAAATGGAAACAGACACATAAAAATGAAGGAAAATATGATGCAACATTATCGAGTGATAGAATAAAAGAATGCACCTAAATATATGGCGCGCCATGAGATTTAATATATAAAAGAGAAGTAAATGAAAATAGTGCAGCAAAAATAAAGAATACTCCCTAATAAGATGGTGCGCCCTAATCGAACAAGGTTGTGTGGGAAAACCTTTCGAACCTAATAGTGTTTAACTTTGAAGAACACTATCTTCAGTCTCTTCTTCCTCAACATCTTCCTCGTCACTATCAATGTCAATAACAAGGGAAACATGAATACCCTTTCTAAATTTTATGTATATGCACTTTGTTCCAACTCGATCAGAAAGAATTTCCACTCGCAAAAGATTAGTCCTAGTAACTAATATTTTCAAATTCCATTTTTAGTAGCCACTTTGAGCAAAGCCTCTGCATGATCTTTTGGTGTGCCTTCGAGTTCTTTTATAACCTGTTTTTCTAAATTTAAAAAGTAAGAACCGGATAAGAATATATATATATAGAGAGAGAGAGAGAGAGAGAGAGAGTAAAAGAAACTAGAAGTTTAGGTTAGGGCATGCCCTTACTTGGAGAAGTGTTGAATCGAATCCTAACTTTTGGGACATCGTACAAGTAGAAGAAAATTTCCTTCCAGCCTTTCTCATGGCTAACCTTGCTAGAGGAGAATCCCTTTTTGTAGTGCTGCATGTCCACAGCCAAGTAGTAATATCCATGATCAGACTTTCTTAAACTAAAAAAGTAGCTGACTTCATCCATGGTGGGTTGAGGAAGGTTCAGGTCCATGTAAAAGATGTACAGAGTTAAAACAAGTTTGTAACTATTGGGAGATAGTTAGAGGGGTTCTATATCATAAAACTCAATAATCTATCTGAGATAAGGATGTAAGAGTGCGCCTACTCCCAATGAAATCATCTTGGGACTTGTCACCATTCTAGGGATTCTAAAATTTCTGCCATAATTAAAAAGATGAGGGTGCATCATTTTGAGAGGACGTGCCCAAATTTCCTCCATGTCGTAAAATTTCATCAACCAATCTAGTTGTTCAACAGAACCACTTGAAGTCAATCCAACACAAAATAATTTTCCATGCTCTTTCCAAAAGCATTTCTTCACGGCCCTGAACAAGGTTCATATTTAGTCCAGTCAAAATCTAATTCACTCTCAAACACTTCCTAATGATTATAGAGAATTGGAGAGTGTTCAAGAGATTTTGAAAATTGATAAGTATCCTCATCAAAGAAGTTCATTTCATCACGTAAAGGTGAGCAATTTTCTTCAGGCGTTCTCTCGGGATTTGGAGAGTTAGGCGTGCTTTAAGACGACTGAGCAAATGGATTTGGAGAGTAGGGCTTGTAGTTCACCTTGGATGGTCCATCTTCAACATTCACACCGATCTCCACATCTCTATACCTATCAGAGTTGAGATCCTCGAGCCAGTCATCAAGGTCTGTGTTTTCTGAAAGTGGTGACTTTTCTTTAGAAACTATTTTTTTCTTTCCTTTGCGCTAGTTCAAAGGAATTTTATCCATAGAGGAGTCACTAGAAAAATCTTCCATGAAAGGTTTATCTTTGAAATCTCTAATAAGATGCGCCTCAAGTTCGATAAATTCTGGAGTTCTATGAGCGTCTGGGAAGTTTGGATTGACAGGATTAATGGGGGGAGAATAAATCCCCAACTTGGTACAAAAGTCTTTGAATAGATGGAAAGGAGAAGAAAAGGACGCGCCCTCATCTTCCAAATGCCAAAATAAAAGGAAAATTCTACTGAGGGTGCGTCCAAAGAAGAAATATAAAATAAACGACTAGAAAAGATGTAACAAGAAGCCTTAGGCACGCCCTAATATAAGACGACACACCTAAATTAATTTAAAACTCATTCAGAGTTCTATTATAGTGCACCTAAAGTACAATATACGTCCTAAAACCCCTTAAAGCGCGCCCTAAATATGAATTAGGCGTAGATGACATTAAGGTAACGGTTGAAATTCCACAATTTAAATTCCTACACCTCGTAATTATGGATCATTAGGATATACATAGAATATATAAATACATATGTACACAGAAATCATGAAGAACATAGAAAGTAAAAGATGAACAGTCAATTTAACATTACAGTAGATCTACAAGACAAAATCAAAAAAAGAAAGGAAGGATTTTGTACCTTTGAGATGCTGAGTGAATTGAACAATTTGGAAGTAATAAATGGTGATGGAAAGACCGAAATCCAGTGTCTGGAAGTTAAAAGTAGCGGTGGTAGTTCTTCTTCAGAAAGAGAAAATGAAAAGGTTAAAGTAAAGTGAAAAAGTAAAAGGGCTTTTACTTGTATTTATAGGGGAAGAGACGTGGGACAGCTGTCATACCACATCAATCATGTCACCCATCACTCCCGAGAAAAATGGCTATTTAAAATTGAGGGTCATGCCATATCATGAAGGCGCGCCCTATTTACTAGAGAAACTTGCACATATTTTATAAAATCCAAATGGGTTGAAAATTCCAATCCTATTTTTAATGACATATGGAATTTTGGGGGTAGTTGTTATGCCTAAAATTTGGTACAAGAACTATTCAGGTCAAATTCGGGTCAATTGAATAAAATTAGGGCAAAGGTACCATGATCCAATTAGAATTATGTATTGCCTTCTTTCCCGGGAAGGAAAGGGTGCACCCTCATAAAATGGAAACTAAGCTCGTCCTAAGTATTAAGCAGCGCTCTAATGATGACAAGACAGGGAAAGCCCTAACATCCCACGAAGTTAGGGCGCACCCTATGTGATTAGGAGTGTCCTAACCTATACAAGGGTGAGGGCGCGCCTTTAAAAGAAAAATAAGGTGTTTAGATGGAATTTCAACATATTGGTTGGACGAATTCTTTGGGATGCTTCAAGAAAGAAGAATATTATTATTACTAACATGTCTTGTGCAGGTACTCTATCGAAGAACTCTTTTCTGGTAATGCAACCACATGAAGGTGGAGTCCATGATCAGAGACCTCTAGGGCTATGCCTGGACGGAAGGACTCCTCCAGTAGTCAATGAGTGTCCTCATGGGGATGTGGGGTGAACTTTGGTGTGTGCTTTGGGAGCTCTGTCTCTGTAGTCAATGGTTGTCCTCGTTGGGAGACTTCAGAGTATCCTGCACTTTGCACCCAAAAACTTGGGATCACTTGTCCTATAATCCGGTAGGGGGTCCTTATCCGAGGGAAAAGGATGCGTCCAACATTTAGGGTGAACCATGGTTATACCTGCGTCCGCGGACTAGAAAAACAGACGGTAGCGGAGGGTTATCATCGTTTAGGGAGATGCCTTATCCGCGAAGTATCAAAACCGAAGACGAGCCTTCGGCCTTTGTGGCTGGGTCTCATCGGGGACATTCCTAAAGCTAGTAGAAGACAGTTTCCAGTAGGTTTCCTACTGGTCCTCGAGATGAAAAATCTAAGCCCATTAGGTTTCTTATTCTCCTAGAACTACGTTATCTTGATTTCCTATAAAAATGGATACGTAGGCAAATTTCAATGGGTTAGAAGTTGAGAGCGCAAATGAGCCACCACTAACCCTAAGCAATCTCAATCGCCACTAATCACAATCACCAAATGATGTTCACATTTTTCGACAAAGATCCACCGTCAAAAATCTTGTTCCGTCTACAAACCTCAAATTTTGTTGTTGCGAAATTCCACCGTCAAATTTTTTTATAAAAAAAATACTTTTTAAACACTTTCATAAATCACAATTGAATAGTCTGCATTTCAAAAAAAATCTAGAAAAAATATCCTATCGATCTACAACCATTGTAGAATCATATTATGGGATCAAAAACAATTTTCAAATTTATTTATAGTTAATTCACAATTAAGTCAATTATAGCGCTAAACAGGAATACATCGATAAAAATTCATACAATAACATAAAAATCTGAATTTTTTATCACAAATCTGGATGCCTACATCCTACACTCTAATACCATTGATGGGTTTTATAGCATACACGGAAGCCTGGATAACAAATTTTAACGTATAAAACCTTTATTAATCGCATATTAGTCATTTCTAAGTTGAGGGATCAATTACTAACCTTTAAAAGCGATCCAAGGATGAATAATAGAGGCTCCTAGCAGCTACTCCTCAAAGTGTCAAGCACTCTACGATATCTACTAAGAGATTGGATCATCGGATGAAGGAAGAATGGTGTTGAGAGAAATAAAGTTGCCTCCCTCTTTAAAACTCTTTAAAAAATAAGGTTCGACTAATAAGGTTTATAATAGTGTATTTATAGACAAAATTTCCAGATGAAATTTTCCCATAAAATAATATAATGACTAACCCCATATTTTTATTAATCTCATTAATCCATTAATTAATTATTAAAATTCTTTTAATCATTAATTCTTTTTCTAAACTCTTTAGAAAAATAATTCTCGCACTAATTTAATTTCATAAAATAAATTCTTAATTAATAATATTAAAAACTCATCTTAATTAATTTATGATAAATTAAATCGTATTTAATTAATTATAAAAAACTGTTAGTTGGTTATTTATTTCACAAACAAATAATGACTACCTATTATTAATTAACTCCTCCACTAATAAAGCATTCTCTTTTATGGTGTGACCCTGTAGGTTCAATATTAAAGACGGTAGTAGAAACTAATAATAATAAAACTATTTTAATATTATTTATATGAGTTTTTTAACTCATTAACTATAATTAATAAATTAATCATATTTATTCTACATCGTGAGGGATACTTCTCAATATATCACGACTATCCAGCTAATATGAATTCACTGTTTAGAATACAAAGAATCTATTTAGTGAATAGTTACCGTACAATAAATTCCTTCTACTCCACAATATCCCGATTAAATACAAGGCATGGAACTCATGTCAAGCCTATCAAATTTAATAATATGTTTTTCATCTTCACTATGCCTAGTTCTATTTAATTTAAATTAGAAACTTCTTTCTAATTTTATTCACTCTAGCCAGAGATTCCTGAACTAGCATAAGTGAAATAGCATATGACATTCGCTTCTTTCACTAGAAGGAGCGGATCCTTTATTGACCATTCACTATCTACGTGTATAAATTCCTATACCCAGAAGAGCCCTTATTATTTTCCCTGGATACTAAGAACTAAAACAAAGTATGGTTCAGTGTACTCAAGATGACTATGATGACCTCAAGTCTAAGGACACTTGTACAACCATCACTATATGAATAACTGCTAACGTGTGAGTGAACTCCATTAGTTGTTCAAATGTGCGAGTCATGTTCAGTGAACTGATTCTATAATAAGCACCTACATATTAGCTATAGTTGTTAGGTATGAAGTGCAACACAGGGGGTGAATGTGTTTTCATATTTTTCTTTATTATATGAAAGAGTTTGTGGCTTTAGAACTTAAAAACTAGAGTTGAATTTGTAGTGATAAAATACTAAATGTAAAGACAAGAGTAATTTAACAAAAACTCACTTGATTTATATTAAATCAAATTTGTTTGTGCTACAAATCCATGTTCTTGAAAATAAGAATCAGGTTCTTCTCTTGAGAGAATACAAGATTTTTTAGATCTGTTTGTTACTTCTAAACAAAGGACCCGTGAAATGTTTTATAGATCAACATGCACAGTTTACAGAACTTGCACTAAAATAGACTAACACAATTTGTAAAGCTCATTTGTCTGTTTCTATTTCTAGTGCAACATATTTGTGCAGAATCTACTAGGTCTGTGACCCTCCTTTGTCCAGTTCATCTTAGCCCTTGATCTTGTATTCTTCCAGCTACATTTATAATCTTTCCATTTCAGTGATAGAATTATTTGTTGACTGATAATCTTGGATCTTCAAGTTGTCTGTATTCTGAATTTCAATGTTGTTGTCAATATCTCTTTTACTATGTAGAGAAGTCACATAGTGATAAGTAGAATGACTTATCGATATCTTTACTTCTCTATAAGTATTATGACTTGTCCAGGTCTCCAATTCTTTACAAGTAGACTGACTTGTCGATATCTCTAGTTCTCTACATAGACTTTTGACTTGTTGATATCTCTAGTTCTCTACAAGAAGATTTTGACTTGTCAATATCTCTAGTTCTGAATATGGACTTTTTGACTTATCGATATCTCATGTTCTCTACAAGCACATTGACTTATCGATATCACTTTAGACTTCTCTACAAGTCATTTTTTACTTCTCGATATACATCTCTATACTCTTTGATCTGTGACTTGTCGATATCTGACTTAGAACATTTTTCCAAGAACAACATTATTCAACTCCAAGCTTCTACACTTCTGTCTGAGGCATGATCATGATTTATCTTCTTCCAGAGTTTATTCCTTAGCTTGATGGTTGTTCATAGAATAATCTTCCAGTCTAATCTCCCTAGCATTTTTACAAACTCAAGAAATACCAATACAAAGTAGTTTATTTATAGGATTGTCAAAGTCACTTAGTCTTGTTATATATAAGCATGCCTTGCATAACAATCTCCCCCAATTTGTGAGAAGATTACTTGTCACAAATGTTGGGAAAAATAATAGTACAACGACTAAATAAACACAACAAGGCAGTTATATTACAAATAACAAGAACAGGGCAAATCACCAATAACGAAAACATGCCACGAAGGTTGAAAACATAAAATAATCAGAAATACATATTTGATTTTATTATGACTTGTTTTTCAGAGTCGGTACCCTTCCAGGTTTGAACCCTCCTAAGTCCTCTACTTCGATGGCTACCGGATATAGATGGAATATTTCACCTTGAATCTTTATCCGTGTATTGTAACCACAGTCCATAGATGATGACAAGTCAAAGGCTATGGTCAGATCTACGGCTTTGAGACGTTATGGTCGTGTATCTATCCTGTTCGTCGAATGCTTCGAGGAATAACCCTTTCCTCTAATTGCGACCTCACAATAACATTCGCTTAGTTGGGCATCTCCAAAGATGTACTGCTAACATCTCGTCTTACGATTTGATCCCATTCAGAGTTCTAAAAAACTCTTGCTATACTAGCAGTTTCAGTACCTTTTAAGGTTTCCAGGGAATAGACACAGATACGTAAGTATCAATCTATATATATAGTGAAGGTACTACTGATTCATCCTTACAACTTGTTATTACCACATTGAATACACTTTAAGGGATCTCCTCTCAAGTGTATTGGGTTCCCGCTGTAGATGAACCATGATGGGTTATCAGTCCCATCCTCAACCACGACTTAAGGACCACAGCATGCTCAAGCCCCTTAGTCAAAGGATCAACTATATTATCCTGAGTTCCTATGAACTCTATAGCAATAATCCTATCAGACAAAAGACCCCTTATAGACTTAAGTCTAACTTGGATTTGTCTCTTTATTTTAGCATTATACTTAACACTTCTAACTTTGTCGATAGTTGTACGGCTATCAAAATGAACAGAAATGGCAGGAAGCGGCTTGCTTTGTAACACCCCCAGATCCGGGGTCAGGGATCCGGGTCGTCATGGTCTTTCTTTCCACAATATCACTTCACTTAATTAATAATAAATAACCCTATGCTGTGACCCCACACTAACACACACCACAACCCGTTATAGTCTCAGAGATGAAATTGAAATAAGTACAAGTCCTTGAATCCACAATTAAAAGTTATTACAACCCAAAATGATTACTTGATAAATTTATAGTTAATTGCCATTATCTGCCATAAGTTATAATTATACATAATTGATTCTCAAAAGTAGAATGCCTGATTTATCAATAGATCTACCTCTGCAGCTATAGCAGCTATAACATCAACGGGAAGACGCGGGATGCTTCCCACGCGCTTGCGCTGGGTCTGCTGGAGTCTGGCCATCTTTCCTAACTGTTGTTGTGTGATGAAGAAATAAAGCAAGAGTGAGCCTTACAGCTCGCAAGATAATATATAGTGATAACAATAATACAAGTATCTAAATGGATACTTACTAGAATTCTTTATCATGAGTAAGGTAATTACTTACTGGATATAAGTTTTAAAAGAAGATGAAGTTACCAATTACTTCACTATACTTATACCATTTTTAGAAATCTACTTGAACTACTACTGTTCAAAGTATAATAAGATTCACGAGGTCATCCCCTAGATGAGACCACAAATAAAACTTGAAAATATTTGATCTTTGAAATATTTTGAAAAAAAATGAAGTTACGAGATACTTCATTTAATGGATACACCAATAAAACTGTTTGACCCTGTCAATGCTTCGGCAACCACCCATTAGTAGCCTTTCGATCGAAATGCTACGGGTAGTATTGCAGAATTATCCAAATGGATGATGAACTCATTACGGGAGTTTGCCGCACCAGGAAGACCACTTACGATGATCAGTCGTAGTAGTACAACCCCACCATTTTCTACATGTAGAGGAGAACCTGTCGGATTTACTTGTCAACAGAACACTGAACTCCTAAGGAATGGACCGGCGCTACTCGGCCACTTACGCCACTCCTAGTTCAGATGAAATTCATGACTCTGAAACGTAAAGCTCGTCCCCACTTTCCCCAAGTAGAAACTTGTTGATACGGCTCCACCAAGAAGTCGTATCTAGTTGGAAAGGAAAACTCACCGATATTTCCCAGGCGATGCCTGTTAATGGATTAACTTGTTCCAAGAATTTTACTTCCCGAGTATTGGGTAAGTAATCAAAACTCTTTTATCAACACACCAACCTTGTTGCAAATATAAAACACACCACAGAGCCGGATCCCTCAGGTTTTGAGCGAGTATTTAAATCTCCTTCGAAAGGAGGATCTTAAATATAAAAATGAGTTTTAGGATCCGCTCTAACTTTTAAAAATCATTTTAAAGACTTGAAAACACTTTAAAGAGTGTTTGGAATAATGCTGATTTAATAAAGTAAATCAGTCTCAATAAAAAGAAATATCTGGATATTATTATTTAATTAATATTTCCATAAAGAATAATCTTTATGAAAATAATTGAAGTAGAAGTTTTAAAACTCTTACTTGAATGAAAATTTAATAATCAAGGATATACTTATACAAAAGTACTATCTTTATTTGAATAATCGAAAATAAGTTTGATTATCGAAACATTATTCTTTAATAAATTAAAGAATATTATTAAATAATAAGCGGAGTCATAATATCTCAAATGAATATTATAATTAATATTCATTAAATAAAATAACGGAGTCATACATCCTCAAATGAATATTCAAGTAATATTCAATAAATAATATAAAGGAGTCATAAGTCCTCGAATGAATATTCAAGATAATATTCATTAATAAAATAAAGTTATCGAATAACCTTATTCGATTAAAAGTTTTGAAAACTATAACCATATATATATATATAAATATATATATATATAAAATCTACTCGGGATCCTCGACTCCCGGTTTTAGAAAATGTTTTCACCTTTGGGTCCCTATACTAAGGGTATATGCAAATTACCGCTATTCTCTAGCATAGGTATTATCAACTGAACCAACAGATATATATGGCAAGAATACGAAACAGGCATGCATATGTACCATATCACATGCTACATATATCGCAAGAATTTGCTAATTTAACCAACATGCATCTATCACAAGATAATGCATATACATATATACATCACAACAACAGTATAACGGGTAGAAAACTTGCCTGAACGACTGGGGGTGATAAAAGGCTTGGGACGAGTCTGGTAAGCTATAAACAACAAGTAAGTTGGAATTAAACCAAAGTCACTTGTAAATCTATACTTTAACTAACTTAGACTCTAACGCTTGTTTTGCGCTTACTGATTCTCTTAAGTCACTCGAGTACCCTCGGCTCCACCATTTTTAATAATTTAACCATTACGAGTTTTAAGGCGATTCCTTCGCGAGTGTCTTACCAAATGCCTAACACTCTTACCATAATTGTTTCATACATTAATTAACCCTTTTTGGTCTTTAACCTATGTTTCAAAGTAAGGCGAGGGGAAATGTTTCATTCGCGAAACGCCGTTACTTAAAACGGTCGTTTCTCCTAAACCGTATATCGGAATCAAACGAACTACATATCAAAACGAAGCTCATAACATGAGCTATCTAAACATGGAAATGGTCAACATCTAGCAGGGGGTTCTCGGGTCCTAATGTTATGAACAAAAGCAGTCTAAAGTAAATCGGACATTACGATGGCTATGTTTACGCGATTTCCCAATTTTAAACCATTCAAAACCTCAATTTATTCTTACAACCAAAGTCCATCCTTATCACATCATAACAGCCCCAATCAATTCAATATTAACATTTATACTTACTCCTAAAACTTGAATTTAAACTATACTACATTCTTTAACCAAATCATAAGATTTCAACAAATCAATCACCACCATTCCAACCCAAACTCTTAAACAAACAAGTTTCAAGCTACTCTTTACCCTCACAACCATAATCAACCTAATATACAAATTAAAGATAGGGTTTGGAGATGATATACCTTCCTTGAAGTGGTGTGAGTAGCTAGGAAGCCTTAGGAAGCCTTGAGGAGTCTTAGGAAAGCTTGGATCTTAAAGGAAAATCAAGAAAAAATAAAGTTAAAACCTTGAAATCACTATTCATTGTCTTCTTCATTGATTTATTGAAGAAGATTGAGAATGAATAGGGTGCTTAAACTCATGATATAGCCATAACTATGTATAAGGATGACTAGGGAATTATCTTACCAATTTAGGAAGCCTTGAACTTGAATTTTGAAAATTTCTTTCTTTAAAAAGTGGAAAAGCCGAGAGCAAGTCCTTGGTTGAATGAGAGAAATGATTTTGTGTTTTGATGAAAATGATTTGTTTGGCTTGGTTGATTTGGTTTTGTTTTTGTTTTAGTTAATTACCTTTTTAACCTTGATTTTGTGTGGTTAATATTCCACCACATTTCCTTCCTTCCCATGTCATGCTTATGTCATGCTATGATGTCATCTTTCCCTCCTTGTCCTCTTCTCATTGGTTGGGTGACATCATCCTCTCTAATCCCTCTGATTAACTTCCTAATTGTTTGCCTAATGACCGCTGATCTGTTATACGGTTCGCTTAACTTTCGTTTTCGTTTATCGTTTGAGGGATCATACTCGGGATATTATTACTTAGGTTCCCTTAACCTTTCTCAATATATTATATTCCTTTTATGATCCTCTCTTATAATCCTTTAATTTAAATCCTTTTTATCCTATTACCTTATACTCAATTATTTCCGTATCTAGTGGATTTTCGGGAAAAATCAAAGTGTTCGTTATTGGATTCTGACGATCTTTACATACACTTATATACCATGTAGAGTACTAATAAAATCTCAGAATATCCATAACAGAACCCCTACATAGTGTGGCATGAAAAGTTTTCTCATTCATCTAAAACACTATTCATAAGGGTTACAAAAAGTTCAAAATTTTGGGGGTTATTACAGTCTTCCCTCCTTAAAAGGATTCCGTCCCGGAATCAAATAGAAAATAAATGGGGGTACTTTTCTAGCATTGCGCTCTCTAGTTCCCAAGTTGATTCTTCCACATTATGATTCTGCCATAGTACTCTGACTAGCTTGATCACTTTGTTCCGAAGCACCTGCTCCTTCTTATCTATAATCCTTACAGGCTTCTCCACGTAAGTCAGATCTGGTTGCATATCCACCTGCTCGTACTCCACTATGTGTCTGACATCCCGATGATACTTCCTTAGCATTGACACATGGAACACATTATGAACTTGTTGCAAGTTAGGGGGTAAGGCTAGCTCGTAAGCTAACTTTCCAATCCGTCTTAATATCTCAAAAGGTCCAATGTATCTTGGGCTTAGTTTTCCTTTCTTTCCGAACCTCATTAATCCCTTCCAAGGGGATACCTTTAGCAGTACTAAGTCCCCGACTTCATATTCCTTGTCCTTTTGGGCTAGGTCTGCATATTTCTTCTGTCTGTCTTGGGCTGCTACAAGTTGTCCTCTGATAAGATCCACTATGTCTTTGGTCCTTTGGACCACTTCGGGTCCGAGCATCTTCCGCTCCCCTACTTCATCCCAGTATAAGGGAGATCGATACCCTCTTCCGTACAGGGCCTCATAAGGCGGCATTCCGATGCTAGCATGAAAGCTATTGTTATAAGAAAACTCGATCAACGGCAAGTGATCATCCCAACTTCCTTTAAAGTCTATTGCACAGACTCTCAACATATCCTCTAGTGTCTGGATGGTCCTTTCACTCTGCCCATCCGTCTGGGGATGGTACGCGGTACTCATATTTAACTTGGTCCCCGCACATTCTTGAAAGCTCCTCCAAAATCTGGAGTTGAACCTGGGGTCTCGGTCTGAGACAATGGACGCTGGGACTCCATGTCGCGTCACTATTTCCTTAAGGTAAATGTTCACCAGTCTATCGACTGTGTATCTCTCATTGATAGGAATGAAATGGGCTGACTTTGTCAGTCGGTCGATAATTACCCATATGGCGTCATGATTGGCTTTCGTCCTTGGCAAGCCTACAACAAAATCCATCGCTATATGTTCCCATTTCCACTCGGGAATCTCCAGGGGTCGTAAAAGTCCACTGGGTCTCTGGTGCTCTGCCTTTACCCTTTGGCAAGTCAAACATTTGTTTACCCATTCTGCTACGTCCCTCTTCATGTTGGGCCACCAGTAATATTCCTTCAAATCCCTATACATCTTGGTACTTCCCGCGTGAATGGAATACCTTGAACTATGGCTTTCATCCAAAATGTCATCTTTAAGCTCTTGAACGTTCGGAACCCAAATCCGGTAGGAGTACCTCATTATCCCTTTATCATCTTTCTCAGTATGGATCTCCTCTCCAGTCATTGACTTTCTGCCTTCATTCATTATTTTCTCTTGGCACAATCGGATCGTTTCCAATAACTCTGGCTGCATTGAGATCTCAAAAAGCTTTTCAGTTCCGGTTCTGGTTACCTTTACTTCTATTTCCATTCTCTTAAAATCCCTTATCAATCCTTCCGAAGTCGTTATCATTCTGAGTCTTTCCTTTCTACTAAGGGCGTCAGCCACCACATTGGATTTCCCCGAATGATAGAGAATCTCACAATCATAGTCCTTGATTAGTTCTAACCATCTCCTCTGGCGCATGTTGAGCTCTTTCTGCGTAAATATGTACTTGAGGCTCTTATGGTCTGTGAAAATCTCGCACTCCTCTCCATACAAGTAGTGCCTCCAAATTTTTAAGGCAAATACTATTGCCGCGAGCTCAAGGTCATGAGTAGGATATCTAATCTCGTATTCCTTCAGTTGTCTCGACGCATACGCAATCACTTTACCGTGCTGCATAAGCACACACCCTAATCCTTTGTGTGACGCGTCACTATATATCACAAAATCTCCTTTTCCGTCTGGCAATGCCAACACCGGGGCCGTTACCAACCTTTTCTTTAATTCCTGAAAACTGTTCTCACATTTCTCCGTCCATTCAAACTTCTCTGTCTTACGAGTAAGTCGTGTCAAAGGGGCTGCGATCTTCGCAAAGTCCTGTACAAATCTACGATAGTAGCCGGCCAATCCTATGAAACTCCTTACCTCTGTGGGTGTGGTTGTCCTTCCCCAATTTGAGACCGCCTCTATCTTGGAGGGGTCGACCAATACTCCTTCTTTATTGATCACATGTCCTAAAAATTGTACTTCATTCCGCCAGAATTCACACTTCGAGAATTTGGCATATAACTGTTCCTCTCTGAGTATTCCTAGAGCTATCCTCAAATGCTCTGCATGTTCTGCCTCAGTCCTGGAGTAGATCAAAATATTATCGATAAAAACTATCACACACTTGTCCAAGTACTTCTTAAATACTCTATTCATTAAATCCATGAAAGTCGCTGGGGCGTTGGTTAATCCAAAGGACATTACCAAGAATTCATAATGCCCATACCTGGTACGGAACGCTGTCTTGGAAATATCTTTGGGTTTAATCTTTAGTTGATGATATCAAGTTCTCAGGTCGATCTTGGAAAAATAAACAGCATCCTTTAGCTGGTCAAACAGATCGTCTATTCTAGGTAATGGGTACATGTTCTTTATGGTTAGCGTGTTCAACTCTCGATAGTCGATGCACATCCTCATGCTCCCATCTTTCTTCTTAACAAATAAAACTGGTGCTCCCCACGGAGACACACTGGGTCTTATCATACCCTTATCCAAGAGTTCCTGCAATTGGATAGTTAATTCCTTCATTTCTAACGGGGCTAACCGGTAAGGTGCTTTTGAAACTGGCGTCGTCCCTGGGGCCAACTCAATAGCAAATTCAATCACTCTATCGGGTGGTAATCCCGGAAGGTCTTGTGGGAATACATCTTCAAATTCGTTGACTAACGGTATATCTTGTAAGTTGGGCACCTCCTTCTGCGTGTTTACCACATAGGCTAGGTAGGCCTCATTTCCTTTTCGTAGCATCCTTCTGGCCTGGGCCATAGTCAAAAATTTATGCGTCTGCCTCTTTCCTCTAAATATAACTTCTTTCTTTCCAGGGATATTTAACTTAACTTTCTTCCCTTTACAGTCTATCTGAGCATCATTGCTAGATAGCCAGTCCATTCCCAAAATTACATCAAACTCCCCTAATTTAAAAGGAATCAGATCAACACTAAAAGATTGCTCCCCTATGCCTATCTCACAGGCTGGGTGAATCTGGTTAACAGGAATAATTTCATGATTGGCTATTTCTAATTGTAAGGGTTCTATCAAGGGTTCAGCTTTAAGTCTTAATTTACGCGCAAAGTCCCTTGATATAAAAGATTTAGTTGCTCCCAAATCAAATAAAATGTTTGCACTGACTGAATTTAGAGAAAGGGTACTTGCTATCACATCTGAGTCTTTCATAGCATCCTGGACTGTCATGTTGAAAGTCCTTGCAGTAGGTGGCTTATTGGAGGCAGCCCTGCTGGCTCCTGAAGCTGCTGGTTTGTTCATTGGGCATTCCCTCTTCCAATGACCCGGGCATCCACACTGATGACAATTGGTGGTTGGAATGATGGCAGGGGCTGACGAAGGGCATTTGTGAGAATAGTGGCCCACTTGCCCACACTTAAAGCAGGTTACTGGCTTTCCCTTAGATTCCCCAGAATGCATTCTTCCACAAGTGTTACAGGTTGGAAATGGGGGTAGAGACTGGTTGGAATAGGACATTCTTGACTTCTGGCCGCTCTGGCTCACATTCATGCTCATTGGCCGCTTAAACCCAGTGTTCCTTCCCGGTAGGGACACTGCTCCTCGGTTAAATCTAGTTGGGAAGCTCCTTCCTGCGGAACCTCCACCCATGCTCATACTTTTCCTCTTTATTCCCTTCTTCTCCCTTTCCTTCTGCATCTGTTCACTTCCGGCTTCTACAATCATTGCCTTTTGCACCAGAGTTGCATAGTCCGTAAGTTCAAGGATTGCCACCCTATTCTGAATCCACGGTTTCAGTCCCTACTGAAACCTCCTAGCTTTCTTTTCCTTGGTGCTCACAAATTCCGGCACAAACCTTGATAACTCAGTAAATTTCGCTTCGTACTCTGCTACAGACAAGTTATTCTGCTTTAGCTCCAAGAACTTGAGCTCCATCTGGTTTTCCATAAACCTCAGAAAATACTTTCCCAGAAATAACTGGCTGAACCTCTCCCAGGTTATGATAGCATCTGTCTCCATGTTTTTCTTGGCCTCCCACCAGTAGTTAGCCTCTCCTTTCAGAAGATAGGTAGCAAATACAGTCTTCTGTGCCTCATCGGTACTCAGAATCTCAAAGGATTTCTCCATTTCCTTTAACCATGCCCTTGCCTCAACTGGGTCGGCTGATCCGTGGAACTCAGGGGGCTTAGGGGACTTAAAAGCCCTGAAAGAGTTTTCCACAGCATTGTTATTTCCTTGAGGGGGTGGGTTGGGTTGACGTTCCAAATTCTGCCTTGGGAGTTGCATGAACTGGCCCATGGGATCCATGCCTGGGTTTGGTACTGGTTGCTCAACCTCAGTCTCTCCTTCTTCAGCCTCTATCTCAAATCCCTCAACATCATATGTTTCCTCTTCCTCTTCATACAGGGAGTCATCCTGTTCCACATAATCCTCATCTTCCTCTTCACTGTGTTCCTGGTTTCTATTGTCCTGATTATGGCTTCCCTGGTCCTCAGATCCAGGGTTCGCCCTAGTTCCAATCTTTCTTGGCGGCATGATTCTGATAAAAAAAATATTATTGGGAAATTCAACGTGAGGTCACAATCATATACAACATTGTGCCTTGCACAGCTCTTATAATGGGGAGAACGTATCTCGCAATTCTATTACATTATGACAGTTCTAATACGAAGTACAGTAATAATAATGATAAAAACAGTGATCTCGTCACTAAGGAACTGAACCGAAAGGAAACAAATATATACATAATGCGAGAAATACATAGTCTGATCTGGTCAAAAGTACAACAGTGCTACAGCCATCTGTCCCAAAAGTGATACACAAGAGTCTATCTGTCTAGTCAGAAAAAGGGATGCTATATACAAGTCAACTATCCCGGAAAATTGGCTCTTACTAAGGCCTCGGCTAACTAGACAACTAGACTATTCCATCGTCAATCATGAATCACACACCGGAGCGGGTCAGCTCCCATACCCTTTCCATCGCACGACGGAAGATATAGTCGGCCTGCCGCCTGGAGATCCTACCATGCCTGTCCCCCTGGAGAGATCTGAGTCTCGCTCGGGATGTGAGCTCTATCCCCGTAAGCTCCCTCCTCAAGGATCGGCGTATAGAAGCCCTAGTCTCATAAGCTCGGGTATGCCTACCCGCCCTCTCCGCATCCAACTCCCTCCTGGCCTCATCCAGTCGGGCCTCAGCAACAGCCACTCGGGTCCTCAGTACATCCTGAACATAGCCGTGGGCTAACGAAGACTGCCTGTGGGCAGGGTCAAGAGGTGGTGAATCCGGAGCCGCTGGGGGTGCCTCCTCAGTCTGCCTAGGCTCGGAAGTATGGGTCTCTGAGCTGTCATCATAGGGGATCCAAGATAGTGGTGGAGGGGTAGGAGCTCTGACCACCGGAAGTGTGGGTAAAGGGGTACTAGTATACACTACCATAGGTCCGACACACTCCTCAGCTACTGGGACCTCATCCGGGTCCTCCTCATCTGGAATAGTAATGACCTCTGTCTCTGACTCCTCTGAGGGGTCCTCCTCATCTGAAATAGCAATGACCTCCGTCTCTGACTCCTCTGAGGTGTCCTCCTCATCCTCCTCCATCTCAGGCTCCTCCTGATCCTCAACATCTAGCAGTGCCTCATCATGCTCACGCTCGAACATCTCAGGGTCCTCTATCTCAGGCGCCTACACATTAAACGAGCTAAGTTACTATCATGATACTTATAAGGGTTCCCGTAAGGGTTTTAACTGTCAGCACTACTTTAAGTAATCCGATCATGAACTTGGCAAGAGTTCTTATTATCTTTGTGAGTTTATTATTATATCTTCGCATCATCTCTGAGGTTTATAACGCTTAGCTCTGATACCATTTCTGTAACACCCCCAGATCCGGGGTCAAGGATCCGGGTCATCACGGTCTTTCTTTCCACAACATCACTTCACTTAATTAATAATAAATAACCCTATGTCGTGACCCCACACTAACACACACCACAACCCATTATAGTCTCAGAGATGAAATTGAAATAAGTACAAGTCCTTGAATCCACAATTAAAAGTTATTACAACCCAAAATGATTACTTGATAAATTTACAGTTAATTGCCATTATCTGCCATAAGTTATAATTATACATAATTGATTCTCAAAAGTAGAATGCCTGCTCTATCAATAGATCTACCTCTGCAGCTATAGCAGCTACAACATCAACGGGAAGACGCGGGACGCTTCCCACGCGCTTGCGCTGGGTCTGCTGGAGTCTGGCCATCTTTCCTAACTGTTGTTGTGTGATAAAGAAATAAAGCAAGAGTGAGCCTTACAGCTCGCAAGATAATATATAGTGATAACAATAATATAAGTATCTAAATGGATACTTACTAGAATTTTTTATCATGAGTAAGGTAATTACTTACTGGATATAAGTTTTAAAAGAAGATGAAGTTACCAATTACTTCACTATACTTATACCATTTTTAGAAATCTACTTGAACTACTACTGTTCAAAGTATAATAAGATTCACGAGGTCATCCCCTAGATGAGACCACAAATAAAACTTGAAAATATTTGATCTTTGAAATATTTTGAAAAGAAATGAAGTTACGAGATACTTCATTCAATGGATACACCAATAAAACTGTTTGACCCTGTCAATGCTTCGGCAACCACCCATTAGTAGCCTTTCGATCGAAATGCTACGGGTAGTGTTGTAGAATTATCCAAATGGATAATGAACTCATTACGGGAGTTTGCCGCACCAGGAAGACCACTTATGATGATCAGTCGTAGTAGTACAACCCCACCATTTTCTACATGTAGAGGAGAACCTGTCGGATTTACTTGTCAACCGAACACTGAACTCCTAAGGAATGGACCGCCTTAGCGGAACTTCCAGGCCATTTGGGCTAATATAATAATACGGCTGGGCCGGCGGTACTCGGCCACTTACGCCACTCCTAGTTCAAATGAAATCCATGACTCTGAAACGTAAAGCTCGTCCCCACTTTCCCCAAGTAGAAACTTGTTGATACGGCTCCACCAAGAAGTCGTATCTAGTTGGAAAGGAAAATTCACCGATATTTCCCAGGCGATGCCTGTTAATGGATTAACTTGTTCCAAGAATTTTACTTCCCGAGTATTGGGTAAGTAATCAAAACTCTTTTATCAAGACAGCAACCTTGTTGCGAATATAAAACACACCACAGAGCCGGATCCCTCAGGTTTTGAGGATTTAAATCCCCTTCGAAAGGAGGATCTTAAATATAAAAATGAGTTTTGGGATCCGCTCTAACTTTTAAAAATCATTTTAAAGACTCGAAAACACTTTAAAGAGTGTTTGGAATAATGCTGATTTAATAAAGTAAATCAGTCTCAATAAAAAGAAATATCTGGATATTATTATTTAATTAATATTTCCATAAAGAATAATCTTTATAAAAATAATTGAAGTAGAAGTTTTAAAACTCTTACTTGAATGAAAATTTAATAATCAAGGATATACTTATACAAAAGTACTATCTTTATTTGAATAATCGAAAATAAGTTTGATTATCGAAACATTATTCTTTAATAAATTAAAGAATATTATTAAATAATAAGCGGAGTCATAATACCTCAAATTAATATTATAATTAATATTCATTAAATAAAATAACGGAGTCATACATACTCAAATGAATATTCAAGTAATATTCAATAAATAATATAAAGGAGTCATAAGTCCTCGAATGAATATTCAAGATAATATTCATTAATAAAATAAAGTTATCGAATAACCTTATTCGATTAATAGTTTTGAAAACTATAACCATATATATATATAAATATATATATATAAAATCTACTCGGGATCCTCGACTCCCGGTTTTAGAAAATGTTTTCACCTTTGGGTCCCTATACTAAGGGTATATGCAAATTACCGCTATTCTCTAGCATAGGTATTATCAACTGAACCAACAGATATATATGGCAAGAATACGAAACAGGCATGCATATGTACCATATCACATGCTACAATATATCGCAAGAATTTGCTAATTTAACCAACATGCATCTATTACAAGATAATGCATATACATATATACATCACAACAACAGTATAACGGGTAGAAAACTTGCCTGAACGACTGGGGGTGATAAAAGGCTCGGGACGAGTCTGGTAAGCTATAAACAACAAGTAAGTTGGAATTAAACCAAAGTCACTTGTAAATCTATACTTTAACTAACTTAGACTCTAACGCTTGTTTTGCGCTTACTGATTCTCTTAAGTCACTCGAGTACCCTCGGCTCGACCATTTTTAATAATTTAACCATTACGAGTTTTAAGGCGATTCCTTCGCGAGTGTCTTACCAACTGCCTAACACTCTTACCATAATTGTTTCATACATTAATTAACCCTTTTTGGTCTTTAACCTATGTTTCAAAGTAAGGCGAGGGGAAATGTTTCGTTCGCGAAACGCCGTTACTTAAAACCGTCGTTTCTCCTAAACCGTATATCGGAATCAAACGAACTACATATCAAAACGAAGCTCGTAACATGAGCTATCTAAACATGGCAATGGTTAACATCTAGCAGGGGGTTCTCGGGTCCTAATGTTATGAACAAAAGCAGTCTAAAGTAAATCGGACATTACGACGGCTATGTTTACGCGATTTCCCAATTTTAAACCATTCAAAACCAACACAATTCAACCTCAATCCATTCTTACAACCAAAGTCTATCCTTATCACATCATAACAGCCCCAATCAATTCAATATTAACATTTATACTTACTCCTAAAACTTGAATTTAAACTATACTACATTCTTTAACGAAATCATAAGATTTCAACAAATCAATCACCACCATTCCAACCCAAACTCTTAAACAAACAAGTTTCAAGCTACTCTTTACCCTCACAACCATAATCAACCTAATATACAAATTAAATCTAGGGTTTGGAGATGATATACCTTCCTTGAAGTGGTGTGAGTAGCTAGGAAGCCTTAGGAAGCCTTGAGGAGTCTTAGGAAAGCTTGGATCTTAAAGGAAAATCAAGAAAAAATAAAGTTAAAACCTTGAAATCACTATTCATTGTCTTCTTCATTGATTTATTGAAGAAGATTGAGAATTAATGGGGTGCTTAAACTCATGATATAGTCATAACTATGCATAAGGATGACTAGGGAATTATCTTACCAATTTAGGAAGCCTTGAACTTGAATTTTGAAAATTTCTTTCTTTAAAAAGTGGAAAAGCCGAGTGCAAGTCCTTGGTTGAATGAGAGAAATGATTTTGTGTTTTGATGAAAATTATTTGTTTGGCTTGGTTGATTTGGTTTTGTTTTTGTTTTAGTTAATTACCTTTTTAACCTTGATTTTGTGTGGTTAATATTCCACCACATTTCCTTCCTTCCCATGTCATGCTTATGTCATGCTATGATGTCATCTTTCCCTCCTTGTCCTCTTCTCATTGGTTGGGTGACATCATCCTCTCTAATCCCTCTGATTAACTTCCTAATTGTTTGCCTAATGACCGCTGATCTGTTATACGGTTCGCTTAACTTTCGTTTTCGTTTATCGTTTGAGGGATCATACTCGGGATCCTATTACTTAGGTTCCCTTAACCTTTCTCAATATATTATATTCCTTTTATGATCCTCTCTTATAATCCTTTAATTTAAATCCTTTTTATCCTGTTACCTTATACTCAATTCTTTCCGTATCTAGTGGATTTCCGGGAAAAATCAAAGTGTTCGGTATTGGATTCTGACGATCTTTACATACACTTATATACCATGTAGAGTACTAATAAAATCCCAGAATATCCATAACAGAACCCCTACATAGTGTGGCATGAAAAGTTTTCTCATTCAGCTAAAACACTATTCATAAGGGTTACAAAAAGTTCAAAATTTTAGGGGTTATTACATGCTTACTACAGGTAACATACTCATGAGTCCATGTAACCATTCAGCCTCCTTCCCCGTGGCATCAAGTGCACACAACTCAGCCTCAAAAGTAGACCGAGTAATCAAAGTCTGTCTAGAAGACTTCCAGGACACTGTTCCACCCGCAAGGGTAAACACATATCCAGTCACTCCATTTGAACCAGATTTCTTAGCTATCCAACTTGCATCATTATACCCATCGAGTACCCCCGGAAATCTCCGATAATGCAAGCCAAGAGAAATTGTTCCCTTGAGATATCTAAGAACTCTATCCAGTGCCTCCCAATGAGTCTTGTTCAGACAACTTGTATATCTAGCTAACTTAGACACAGAATAAGAAATATCTGGTCTAGTCATATTAGCAAGATATTGCAAACTCACAATAATCTAAGAATACCTTAACTGAGACACAGGAACACCTGAAAAGGCCAACTTTAGGATCGAATGGAATACTAGCGTTTCTATAATTTGAATAACCATACTTCTCAAGTATAGATTTCTCTATATAATGAGACTGTGACAAGGTTATTCCATCAGTTGACCGAGTCAACTTGATCCCAAGAATCACACTAGCTTCACCCATATCATTCATCTCAGAGTGCCTTTTCAAGAAACTCTTTGTCTCGTTAATAATCTCAATATTGGTTCCAAACAAAAAAATATCATCCACATATAAGCACACAATCATACATTTATTTCCTCTAACCTTATAGTAGACGCACTTGTCACTTTCATTAACTAAAAACTCAAAGCTTAAAACAGTTTCATTAAACTTCTTATGCCAGTCTATAGGAGCTTGTTTTAGGCCATAAATGGATTTGACTAACTTACATACTTTCCTCTCGTTACCAGAAGCAACAAATCCCTCAGGCCGGTCCATATAAATCTCTTCTTCAAGGTCACCATGAAGAAAAACTGTCTTTACATCCATCTGATGGATGATAAGACCATGTACGGAAGCCAATGCAATAAGCAATCTGATTGTTATCATTCTAACAACAGGAGAGTATATATCAAAATAGTCAATTCCTTCTCTTTGCCTAAAGCCCTTAGCAACTAGCCTAGCCTTGTACTTACCTATTGAACCATCAAGGTTAGACTTCCTCTTGAAAATCCACTTACATCCTATAGTAAAACACCCAGGAGGGAGATTGACTAACTCCCATGTTCCGTTTGAAATAATGGAGTCCATCTCACTCTTCACAACGCCTTTCCAGTTCCTTGACTCTGAAGAATCCATGGCCTGACGGAAAGTTAAAGGTGCGTCCTCGATATTGTAAGTGATACAATCCCTTCCAAAGTTCTTGACTACCCTTGCACGCTTACCCCTTCTAGGTTCCTCTACTTCGTTAGGATTACAGCTACTACCAGGATCCGCCCTTAGAGCTACTACCAGGATCGGCCCCTACATTCGACATCCTTTCCACATGATCGGGAATGGAACTCGATGTGCGAGTGGGATCATCATCAGAAGTACCTTGTGGTATACCAGTCTTCATAGGGAACACATCATCAACGAATGTTGCATAACGAAACTCAACTATCGTATTCGCCACAATACCATCTATGTCAGATTTTAAAACCAAAAATCTCATAGCAATTGTGGTTTCAAGATAGCCCAGAAAGACACAATCAACAGTTTTCGGTCCTAGTTTCTTTCTCTTGTGTTCAAGGACAAGCACCTTGACAAGGCACCCCCACAAACGAAGATAACTCAAGCTAGTTTTACGCTTTCTCCATAATTCATAAGGAGTCTTATCCATGCGTTTCAGAGGGACTCTGTTCAGAATATGGCAAGCCATATTCAGAGCCTCTCCCCACATGTACTTAGGCAACCACGAATTAATCAGCATACTGTTAATCATATCTTTAAAAGTTTCATTCTTTCGCTCTGCCACCCCGTTAGACTCAGGTGTGTATGGAGGAGTCACCTCATGAACTATACTGTTAATCATATCTTTAAAAGTTCTGTTCTGTTCTTTTGCCCGTTTGTGTTTCAGCTTCATTTTTAAACATAATGAATTTATCTAGTGCTTCATCTTTATGTTTAAGCAAATAAACATAAAAATATCAACTACAATCATCTATAAAGGTAATGAAATATCTATAATGATCCTTATTCAATACATCACCAAATTCACATATGTCTGTGCGTACTAAATCTAACAAGTCAGAATCCCTAACAACATTATGAAATGGTTTCCTTGTTAATTTACCAGTCACACATACTTGACATTTAGTTTTCCTATCAATGGCATGCTTTGGAATCAACTCTAAATTCATCATATTCTTTAGAGCACCAAAATTTAAATGACCATGTCGTAAGTGCCACAAATCAGATGATTCTACACAATTAACAGATGATGCAACACTATCATTAATAAAACCACCTAAAATGGGTTCAACATTTATTAAAAACAAACCATCAGACAAGTAACCCTTGCCAAAGAATGTACTAGTATGAGTAATAACTACTTTATTACACTTCGAAGAAAGGTCAAAGCCATTTTTAACTAAACACTTCCACTTATAATATTTCTACGAATAGAGGGAACATGATACACTCTAGTGAGAGATAGAATCCGCCCAGAAGCAAAATTCAGGTCCACGTTTCCTATTCCAAGAACTTGTGCAATACTAGAATTCCCCATCGTCACTGTCACTCCATGACTCTGTTGATAAGATACAAACAAGCTAATATCAACACAAATATGTACATTAGCTTCAGTATCAATCAACCACTCATATGATAGATAAGTGGAAAGTAGTATAGGGTTGTAAGTAACATACCCGTCATCGGTTCCAGAGGCATCAAGCTCACCAATGACCATGTTAGCTACTGGCCCACTCGTGGTTCCAAGTCCAAGCACAGTATTTGCTTGAGCTACCACTCCAGTATTCTTAACTTTCTTACTTGGACAGTCCTTACTCCAATGACCAACCTGTCCATAAGACTAACATGGTTTGTTCGCCTTTGGTTTCAAAGCCTTGTTCTTGTTAGATTTAGTGTTATCCTTCTTACTGACAGATTTCCTTTTCTGCCCAACAGTCACTACGTTTACCTTCGAACTGCTCCCATGTTCAACAGGCATCACATGTCCTTGTTTGGACTTGTGTTGTTCCTGCACAGAGATGTTCATCATAAGGTTTGTCCATGTAATCTTTCATTTATGTCGTTTCAGGGAGAGAGCAAACTCTTCCCAAGACTTAGGGAGTTTTTAAATCATAGACATCACCTTAAACTTCTCAGGTAAGTCCATTCCAGACTCACCCACAGAATGTACCAACATCTCAAACTCATGTACTTGCTCAGTCATGGACCTGGTATCCCCCAGCTTGAACTTAAGAAACCTCGCCACATAATACTTCTCAAGACCTTGAGAATCAGTATTATGGGTTTGGTCCAGCTTCTCCCATAACTGTTTAGCACTATAGGCATCCAATAAATAAACGTCAAATAGAGTGTTCGCTAAAGCAGCCAGCATGGCTGCCCTAGCCACCCCATCTTTCTCAATCCATACCGCATAAATAGTCATAGTTTCAGCCTTTTCTTGATCCACAACAGGAGGATCATACTGCACCATCGGCCATAAACCCTTAACAGTTAACCAGAGCTTCATCTTTTTCTGCCAGCAAGAAAAAAAAGCCCCCCACTGAATTTATCAGGCATGCCCGATAAATCAATAGGCTGAGGAAATCTATACGTGGTCCAATCTATGGTGGATGCAGTAACTCCAGAACCAGAACCACCATCAACAAGAGTCTTCTTAACATTAACAGGAGTTTCACTTTCGTTAACCATCTTGTTAAATCACAATATAACAAATAAACTCTTCAAGGTTATTGGGAAAAATAATAGTACAAGGACTAAATAAACACAACGAGGTAGTTATATTACAAATAACAAGAACAAGGCAAATCACCAATAACAAAAACAAGCCACGAAGGTTGAAAACATAAAATAATCAGAAACTCTTAAATAATACAAGACAAGAAAGAAAGCTTATCATAATGAAGCTTTCACAACTGAGTCACCAATCCCTCAAGAGGAAGAGGCTATTCTTGAAGAGTGTATTACCCCCACATACTGTGTTGAGAGTCCGTAATAACCCTCCTAGGATAAAACAGCAATAGAACACCGGGCTCACAGCAGCGCGATGCTGAACGGCGATCAAACCTCAGTCATCCAGAAAACCTATGTATGTATGTATGTATATTTTTCGGAGAGAGAGAGAAGGGATATGAGAAGGCTACTAAGGATTTTCAGATATTTATCTATCCCTTTCCATATCAAAAAAGTTTTTTCTTCTTTTAATCCCAAAAAAAATGTAACTGATCAGTTTTAATTAACATAAATATTATACTTAAAATATATTTCAATATGAATATTATTTAGAATTGTAACAATTAGACATACCCAATTTACCAAGCCCAAGCCCACAAATTCTAGGCCCACTAACAAATTCTAACACATAATATTTATATTAAAATATTATATTAAGTCACTATTTATTTAATTAAAACAATAGTAAAATCCCTCGCCCAGGTCACCTCGCGTACGCGAGACACCGAGATATTCGCCCAAATCGCCTTTCAACTAGACTCCACCCGAGTCGTGTCATGTCATGGCGAGGCGAGGCGAGGCGGCGACGGCATGCGTGTGCGTGTGTGTGTGCGCGAGGCCCACACAACACCCACGCATACCCACATGCCTTAGTAGTTCTGCACTACACTTGTATGTTATATAATATAAAGCCACCAACTCTCTTTTACCATATCAATGTGGTACTTAAGTTTTTACAACTTAATCAACCACAAACCCATTTCAAGCTAGCCATTACAACTCTATTTATTTATGGATTCCATAATAAAATGTCTTAGATTCAAACATAAAAGTTTGAGTCCTCTTAGAAAGGAACAAACTTCCAACTATAAGTCATTGTCAAAAAAACCCAGAAACAATTCATGGCCATGAATTTATATTCATGCCCATGAATCTCTGTTGTGTCCCAGAAATAATTCATGCCCATGAATCTCTGGTTGGTTCCATTTTCTAACAACAAATTCATGCCCGATAACAAGACTAACCCCAAGCTAAAATTAAAATAAAAACTGACAAATTTACAAAGTACAAATTTTATTCATTCTTGCAGTTACATTCAGGGTTGAGTTTACATAATCATTTGAATTTCTCATAACCCGGTTGTTCTCTAATCAAATCATTGAGTTTTACAAGGCACTCAAGTTCTCCAATAATTTCAGTTCCTCTTAGAGTATCTACCAGTTTGAGCCATTCATTTAGTGAGTAACTGTCAAAATATTGTATTATGTACCTTGATAATTTACGAGTCTTGACATTCAGAAAGACACTATTAGGAGAAACTCTACTCAACCCTTTAGCCTTTATCTCATTAGACCTCTTCTCTAACATCTCAATTTCCTTGGAATATTTCATCTCATTTGCTTCCCTCTCATCCTTTTCTTTAGCATGTATTTCATCTCTCTCTCTTTCTTAACCTTTCAACTAATTCAGCCTTCCTCATTCTGGTAAAAACGTCCTTTGCATTCATTAAATTGATTACCCTTTCAAGATCTACAGTCTAGTAGTTTTCAAAAACTTCTCTGTTGAGAAAGTTGAATGTGCCATCCTTAAAGTAGATTCATATTTCTCCCAAAGATTCAACACAGACTTTGACTATTTTTCGGGTAGCTTTTTGTTATAGTCATCATCTGTTATATTTTTCGAGATAGGTAGAAAATCATCCTGTTAAAACAGTTTCAAAGAGCATCAACTTAAACTTCTCTTTTCTTTGCTTTTCTCCCAGTAGACTTGAAGTGAGTTTTAGTTGGAGGTAAGGAGGTTTGAGGAGTTTCTTTAAAGAGGTTTGGTCGGATGTTATAGGTATTTTGAGTAGAGAGTAGGTTGTAGGTTTGTATAGATATTTAGGCTTTGAGGTTTGATGTTTTGAGTTTGTGTTTGGCTAGAGGTTTGGATTGAGGTTTGTAGAGTTTTGGATTTTTGGGTTATTGGTGTTTTATTGGAATCTTTAACATCTCCTCCACCCTTCTTTCTGTCATCATCCTTACTTTTCTTCTGCTCACCCTTGCTACCTTTGGCTTCCTTACGGCTCCCACTAACTTTGCTTGATTGACTTGGATTTGAGCCAAAATATTTATGTTCATCTTTCTTCTGCTCATCATCATCCAATCCATCATATTTTTCATTTATATGAGTTTTTGGTAGCATGGTGTTTGCATTCTTCAAGTACTTGGCAAATATTTTTATCATCTCAACATCTTCATGTGTCTTGATCTTCTTTGTCTTTAAATCTATCTCAATTGTATTCATCAGCTTTTTATTACCCATGACACATTGTTTTAGTAATTGAAAGTTCTTGCATCTCTCGGTGTTAGGGCATATGTAGGCCTCTCTTTTACTAGGTTGCAGATAGGCATCGGGGAAAGCTCCAGTTTGACCTGATTTGAGCTCATGTAGCAAAGGAGTGTCCTATGGACTCATCACCTTTACTTTATTGATGAAGATATCCAGTACTGAGGCTCTTCTTGATTGTAGAAATGAGAGGGAGACCTGCATGAACCTATCAACACCAGAGTCATTTACATTAACCATAATTCTCTTTTCTTTGAAACCTCGTCTTGTGACCAGTACCACTCTCAGGAAATTGACATTGTTGTTCACAACCTTTTTAAGTGAAGTGATTTAGGTTGAGTGAGACTCTCAGGCCTTCAAGGAAATCACCAAACTCCTTGTCAAGACAAGGGCCTTCAACTGTTATCTTAAGTCTTTCAACTCCAACATCATCTTCATTTTGGCTTGATTTTAGCTTGAGCTCCATCATCTCCCCCTTAGGCTTGTTGGCAGGAAGAGTGACATTGTGAGGAATTTGGGCCCTTGCTATTTGATGAGTTTCCTGAAGAGTGACCTTTAAAGAACCTATGACAGCACCCAAAGAAACACATGTCTACATTTGAAAATATTTCTGGGAGTCTATCAGGGACGTGATTTCTTGTTGTTGACTTTGAACAAGTGAAGTGCGCTGAGAGACTTGGGATTTGAGAGATGTATTAGATGCCTGTAGTTCATTGATTTGACCTTATAATGCTTGAACTTGAAGAGATGAAGTGTTGGAAGGAGCAAACGTAGATGTTGTAGAGATGGGTGTACCAAATGTATCTTACACCACCTTTTTTATTTCCTTCATCACCAAAGTTGAGGGTTCATAACTTGCCTTATGTAATTGATCCAAATTGATCTTTGTGTCATTATTTTTGAGATTTGGTGTGGACAACTTCATGCGGGGCCATAAATGAGCTTTTGAGATTTTTGATGCTTGTCTCAACACCATTCAAATTGAAGTGGGCATCTTCGCAGCAAATTTGTTGAATTTATTCTTGATTTCCATATGAGATGGCACCCATTCATCTATCATGTCACCCACCATTTTCTCTTGATGCCCATCCAGAGTGTTTTCAAGTGCTTTTCCAATAAAGTGGAAAGCTTTTACTGTGCTTTATAGACCTCTGTGATGGCATCATAGACTTATTGTGGAGTAAGCACTTTGTCATTGCTACTCAAAATTATGATATATTCCTCCCTGAATCTTGCCAAAGCCTCATCCATTTCAATGATGAAGTCCTTTAACAACCAAACATCTATATTACCATTATGTTCAGCTTCATCAACTTTTTTCTAGTTGATCTTCAACATCGTATTTGTAGGACAAAAATAGAAATATAAGTAGTACGTAGTTGTTGAGTGATGTTGGCAAGTCTTGCAAGTTAATCTACAAGAAGGTCATTCATGGTAATAGGTTGAGCTTTAGCATCCTGCAGCCATTGTGAGATGAGGTGAGAGGTTGTGCATATGTGAAGCATAGGTTTGTGTCTAGTTGGGTGGAGGTTGAGGTGAATGTGATGGTTTGGAGCATGGTACCTGTGACTAGAGTCACAATTGAACTAACAGTTAAAACTGTGATTCTGACATTGTGTCATTCACTTAGTAAGTGAACCTCCATTAGAATCGGAGGGGAGTTGACCAGGTTAGTGTCTTGTCCATAGCCTCAAACCCTTGTTTTAATTTCAAAGAACTGGCACTTGAATCTGCTGTTGTTCTTGCCTCCCCAATAGATGGATCAATGGCAATAGGACTTCTAGCTTCAATTATCAAGGCAATTTCAACTAGGGTTTGAAAGGGAGTTGTTTCTTCATGAGAAACCTCCAATTAAATTGGAGAGGATTTAAGTAGCCCCCCCCCCCTCAAGAGTACTACCCTCAAACCTTGCAATCTGTAATACTGTTGTGCTCATGTAGGTGCATTGGAAACATGAACCACAGGGTCTTCAATGAAAACTGATGAAACCCCTGTGTTTGTGATTGTGTCATCAAGGTCTACCTCAGCATGTAGCCCCTCACCATCTAAAGGTTGGGTCTGAGTGGTGTTCACAGTTTCAATAATTGTGTCACTTGATTTTGGAAGAGCTTGAGAAGTGGATTCAAGATCTTTAGTATAAGAAGAAGTGTAACGACTGGGTAAATTACGCTTGTACTATATCTTAATCAAGATAAATTATATGTTTTATTATATCATTTATGTGTAATTAAGTATAAAATCCTAAATGTTATATGTTACGTGTGCTCTGTATCGTTAGGGTATTTTTCAGGTATTTATTGGATGTTTTGTTCTGTGTTAAAAGCTTTCGTATCAAAAGTTATACGACCTGAACTATGTTTTAATAGCTGATATTTCAAATAAAATAATTGGCCTTATTTTTCCTAGAATGGCTTGTACTATCGCGTTATTCTAAACATCTAGATATTTTATAAATTTTGTTATTTCGTGAAAAATGACTTTTCTGGGCCCCTTTGGGTGTTAAAAACCCTACAAAAATCACATTTTTATTTTTATAAAATTATATGACTTTCAGTTATACCATTTCTTTGTATTTTTTAATTATTCACAATTTTTGGGAATTTTTGGCATATATATTGTATTTATTATATATTTAAAAATTAGAAATTAATACTCAAAAATTATAAAATTTGGGGCCAATTAATTTTAATAGATGTATAATTAGGGCCTTATATTTAATTACGAGTATAATTTTACTTACTATAAATAGCCTAATTTTTATTTAATTATTTATAATTAATTACTAAAAATTTAGAAAATCAGAAAATTCTCTATAATTCGGGTCAGGGTTTCCAGGTTCGGGTCGTGTAATCAAACCGTGATTTTGATTAGTTTTCTGCACCAAATCGATCGATGTGAGTACTCAAATTTTTGATCTTTTCTTTCGATTTCTAGCATCAATTTCATATTTTAATCTGTTATTTTTCAATTTCGATTTCAAGGGTTTAATTAGGATGATTTGATCATTGATATAGATTCTCTGCAATCGAATCATGGTGGTTAATTAAATAAACGATTCATGTATGATCGAATTCGATTATTAGGGTTTATACCCAATTTTTGATTTATACGTTTTTGAGTTTGAATGAATTTTTGTTCCTTAGATATTAGGGTTTTGATTGTATAGTTCATAAGCTTTGATTTGAGATATAGAACACGAAGTTTCATGTACTGAATAGTTAGATTGATGTTTGGCCGGAATTTCAGTCGGGTTTGGCCGGAGTTGTAGATTCAGGGATGATTCTGATTGTCTTTCAGTTGATTAAAGTTGGCGAAGTGATTTAGAATGAAAAGCACTCAAAAACAACACCAAACGGTGTTGATTTGAGGATGTATTGGACTAACCAGAGTCCGGTGAGGTCGCCGGTTTCTGGGGAAAATCCAGCCATGTTCTTCATGACCCGGATTTTGACATGTTTGACCTCTGAGTTGACCCGTGTTTGATCCAATTTGTCAGAAGTTTCATTTCTGACAAATGTTTCTGGATTTTTAATTTTACTTTATTTTATTTATTTATAAAATCGGTTTTATTTATTTTTTAAATTGATTTATTTTATAAATACATTTGAAATATTTTTCTAAAATACGAGGTTAATTATATCTGTAATTATTTATTATTTATTTATTAATTATTAATTATTTGAAAATGATTAATTATTTTGATAATTAATCAAATTATTTTTAATAAATCATAATAAATTCATTTTAATTCTAAAAATTATGGAAAAATCATTTTAAATTCTAATTTTTCCTAAATAATTATTTAAAAATATTTTTGAGGTCAACTATTTTGAATAATTAATTATATTGAATAATAAATTGATTTATTCTTATTTATTGAATAATAATTGAACCGTTTATCTGATTTAAGATGCGATTGAGATACGAGTTGACTAAATAAGCCTATTTCTTTGATAGAGACGAAGCCACAAGGCGGATCGGGCTAGTGTTAGAGGACAGTGATATAATTGCAGTAAATCGTGTGAAAGGCAAGTTTTGACCCTATTCTAAATTCAGAATAGTGAATTACTTTTAGATTCTTGTCGCTGTTACACACTGATAATTTATGTTCACAAACACTAATACACAATTATCATCCCTTTGTTCATATTTCAATTCGATTCTTGATTTCTCCTAATTCATTGAATCCTCTATTCATATTCTAATAGTTATATATATATATATATATATATCCTGATATATTACGATGTTCGGATACATCAAAGCATACCGATTGTTTCGGTTGCTCATCTATGGACTAAATGGTGATGGTTAGGATCAGGTATACACTTGATCGTATGGACCGGGAATTGACCGGATCATTATGTTGGGCCGTAGAGCCTGGGTACCTGAATGGATCTATACATAGAGGTGTGGATCTGCACTGTATCCTGACTGATTAGCAGGATATAGGTGTGAACTTGTGTCCAGTCTAGTTTATTGTTACTCAACGATAATGGCCTTTGTATTTTTCTTGTGAGGTTATATCTTTGCAGATGTAACCAAATTATTGGTTCATTTAACTTTGTTATAACACTGTTTATATATTGTGGACTTGTTGAGCAACTTATGGCTCACCCCGTTTTTGTTGTTACTCACCTTAATGTTTTCAGTTAAGAAGGAAAATGAAACTTATCCGTACTCGCGTGGTAAAGAAACGAGTCAAGCAGCGGGATCCTCTAATACCAAAAGTGTTGATCTGAATCCAGGAAGAGAGCTTTGAGTTACCTGAGTAGATGTAGTGTAGATAGATACTGTGTGTGTTTTAATAAAGATGAATTTAGTTTAAAACTTGTTAGATAATTATTCGTAATAAAGAGAGTTCTGTGAGATTTTAAATTTGGGAATAATAAAATATAGTGTGTTGTTCTTATTTTCATACCTCAACCTAGAAAGATCCTAGTTAGTATTAAAAAGGGGTGAGATATGTATCTGCTTAATTGTTATACAGGTTTGTACAGGTTTGACGATTAGCTAGTAACCCCCAGACCTGGACCCCGGGTTTGGAGGGCGTTACAAGAAGAAATTAGAGAAATAAGATTTTTGAGATAGTGTTGAGTGTTGGAAACTCCCCCTGGGTAGAAGAGGGAGTTTCAAGTGCCGTGCTCTCACTCAAGTGTGTGCCAGCCAAATTACTTCTTTGACCCTCTTGAGAGTGCTCACGAGAGAGTGCAGACTCAGTACAAATTGCACTTAGGAGGATGCTTGGTCCAATAGTGGCATTTTTTTGAGAAGATGTCACTAGAGTCTCTTTAATTCCCATTTTTACAACTGCATCTTTTTGAAAATATGCAGAGGTGGTCATGTGAGTGGTCAACTCTATCTTCTTTTGCTTTCTTGGTTTCTTGACCAGGTGACTCACTTCCTTACTTGGATCCTTTTCACTCTCCTCACTCTCAAAATAACATTCATGGTTACTTGTTTTTTCTTCTTTTTACTGGATCCACCCTTTTGAGAGGATGAAGCAGTTGGTCTGCTACTAGCTAATGGTTGAGAAAAAAAGGGTTTTAGTTGTGGTAGGCCCCTGTGGGTTGTCCTTTTTGGGTTCTTCTAAAGAACTAGAGGCCATAGCTGTACTAGTTACAGCACCGCTTCTCATGTCAGACATTTGGTAAGGGTAAGTTCTAAATTTTATAACATGAAGTTAGTGAGATTCAGACTTACCTTTACTTGATTCTTTGTATTAAGTGAGCCAAATAAAATTTTGGACACTTATTTACAAATGCCTATTTGATTGATATCTATACCTTCTAGAAATTGTATGTCATGCACTTTATGATTTAAAGTTGACATAATAAACCTTGGGAATAAAATTTTCTTACCTCTAGTTGCCAAAGGCATGGTGAACCTGGTGCTTAGCTCCTCAAGTATCAGGCTTCCAACGTCTACATATTTACTGTAGGCCATTGAATACACTAGCTTTTGGACCACATTGGAGATGATATCATAGCTAGTCTTTCTACATGTGAATGCCCTGATAACGGAGTCAAAAATAAAAAACCACTCCCTTATCAGGTACTTTTTGTTCATCCTAACCAATTCAATTTTCTCACTGTAATTGATGAAGTCCATAGCCTAAACCAATTCCGGATGAGTAGGGTGCTTCAACCATATTATCAGTAGAAATGCCCAGAGCTTTGTTGACATCATTTGCATTAAATTCAATAGCTACACCCCTTATTGTGCAATTGACCACCATGGAAATTGTTTGATTATCTTTGATGTTGGTATGAATGACTGTTATAACGACTCGTGTATTTTTATTTTATTTCTAATATTTGGAAGTGTAATAAAAGTTTAATAAATAAATAAAAGATGTGTATTGATTTTGGCAGCAGTTATTGATTGCTATTTAATTATTTATGATTTGTTAATATGTGGAATTGGAATTATGTGATTTATTGGCGAGTTATATGATTTTATTTCGCATGCAAAAGTGATTTTATGATAATTTTAATTCCATAAATATTTGGGTTGCCTTTAAAATTGGTTTTCTAATTTTATAATTTCAATAATTATTTTTAGGACTTTATAAAATTGAGAAATCAATATTTCGTTAATTATTCATTTTTAAATGATTTTCTAAGTGTGTTAAATGCTAAAATCCATATTTAATTATGGGAATCTTTAAAAATTATAAAACTTATAATTTATTAAGTTTGTATTATTCTGAGAATTTTAAAAATTATTTTAGAAATTTTCGGAAATCGTTTTACCCGCGCGTTATTTCGTTATTGGTTAAAAAAGCGGGTATAAAGCGTACCTTAAATTTTTTTAAAAAATTTTGAAATTTATATTTTTATTTATTTCGGGATATTTATAATATTTTAGCGTTGTTTTTGTAATTTTCGGAGGTTATTTTATTTGCACCTCATTCTGTTAATTTCGAGTTTCAGGGGCAAAACAGACTATCAACCATTCATATTTATCTCAAATGCTACGTGTCAGCATTTTAGAAAACTAGTACTACGTGTTGTGATTGTAGTACAGGAGAAGAAAAAAAAAACAAAACACCCCCACCCCCTATTTTTCTTTTTCCCCGGCTTCACTTCCCCTGTATCTCGATCTTGTTTCTCTCTATCAATCTATCAGTTTTTCTCTCTCCTTATTCCTCCGTTTTCTTTCTTTCACTCGTCTTCTTCCTCATTTCTCCGTTTGTTTCTTGCTCGGCTGCGTTGTTTCAGTCACCGTTTTTCGGTATTTTTCCGGCTACTCGGTTCTTATTCCTCTGATACATGCATATGTACTTGTGTGTATATATCGTATGTGTGTGTTACTTGTGTGAGTATATGTGTGTGGCTGTGTTTGCTGTTGCTCCGATTTGGTGGTTTTGGGTGGCGCGTGATTTACACGCGCGTGTGCGTGTGTTTGTGCGCAGTTTGTGTTGCAAAATTTATTTACTATTATTAATTTTAATTCCTTTTTATGTAGGAATTATTTGATAAAGTATTCATGATATTAATAATTCGTGCAGGAAATATTTTAGAATAATCGGTAGAATTTATTTGGATACCCGAATATTTTCGGGCACCAATAAATTTTATCACCGTACCGCGATGACTCGTTACGAGCGGACGGTGGACGGTGATGACAATGTTCTGAGTCTTCTATTTTATAAATAAATAAAATGATTTTTCGTAAAATATTTTCGGACTTAAATAATTAATTGTGATTGGTGTTGGGATGTAAGCTGTGTGAAATGATAAAATAATATTATGGATTGTTGAGAATTGTTGGCGTCGATTATAATTGACGGGTAGTCTTATAAATAAAGAAGTTGCTGCCAAAATTTTCCAAAAATATATTTGTAATCGTATATAATTATGTGCTATGTGTTACCCTATTACGTTCGAGAAATATGATTACATGATTATGTGTATATAATAATACGAGTCGGGTTGTCGGATTTAGGTTATTAGGATTTGAGGATATCAAGCATGTCGGTATAACTAATTAGGGTATTCTGTAATTGTAGATCCCAGTCAAGTTGTTCCAGGATCAAAGTCAGCGTGAAAGCTATTAGGGTTTGTAAAGCGTTGCAAGGCAAGTACCCCTGACCATTCTTTTATGGTTCAGTGTATGTGAATAGCTAAATATTTTATTCTCGTAATGGAACAGAAACGTTTTAAGTTACGTATCCCCTGTATGTATAAAATCATTGTTTTCGAATTATTTTGGGGACAAGTAACTTCGAAAAGTACCTATCTCAAATGGAATGATTTATGAAACGGATTTTATATGTGTGCTGGCTAAATAAATGATTTTGAAAATGAGATAGGTACAAGTGTTTTGAAAACTGGATAAAACGGTCAGATATGGGATACATTGGGGCCAGAGTAGGCCTATTGAGGTGGCGTAAGAGGCTAATTTGGTTGCGCGCATTATAAAACCGATTAGTCCAGCAGGTCAGAGACCTAGCTAGTCTCTGAGTTCCGGAACAGGTAAACGGGATGGCAGTTAGAGCCGTCTGGTGTTGATAGCCTGATCAGCTGTCTTCACATATCCATTATGTATCTGATTGGGGATTTGTGAATTATATGAAAGCATGATTGATTGATACAGCGGTTTTTATAAAATGATTAGTATACTAAAAATTGGACTCTGGTATTACGCAGCACACTACAATGTTGTTTTCACAAAGCATGCTAATTAGTGATATCCAGTTACTTTGATTATCATTATGAAATATTGATATCATGATTACAGCTCTGTTCCCATTATTGTTACATTATTGTTTTAATCTGTTATTCATATTTGGTACTGCTGAGCGATTATGCTCACCCTTGCAAACTGTTACGTATATTTCGCAGATGCCTAGAAGATCAGTCAGACCGACCCGTGTTCCCGCCCCGACTGGACCTGGCTCCTCTGAGGTAGTTGTATCAGACCATGAGGTCTAAAGAGTTGTTGAATAAAGTTAGTGTGTCTTAGATAGTGAATAAAGAGTTTGTAATAATGAGAATCTGAATTATACTTGAACCTGGATCGGATCTTGGTTTGGGGTCAAGTTAGTATATTTTAATAATATCTCTATTGTTATGTTTTTGGGTAATTGTGTTTAGTGACGTCAACTCCTGACCCCGGGGTTGAGGCCGTCACAGTTGGTATCAGAGCTACAGGTTCAAGTCCCTGATTCAGGTTAGGGATTGTGTCAAGTAGGTGATAACGTGAGTCTTTAAGTGTGAGTCAGCAACTCATATAGAGGAGCAAACCTTTAGAGACAGTCGAGGGTTCCGACGGTGTTACCCTGGCATCTATTAAATATTTTGATAGAATTGCCTTGATCTGGTTGTGTCTTGCCTGTATATTTATTATGTTGGCAGTGGCCTATTGTGATTTCGAGTTCTCCATCTCGGGCTTCTGATTCGGATAGCTCAGATTCGGAGAAACCCCTTGATGCTGTTGCCGAGGAGACCCCTATGCCTCCTCCACCAGTCCCTTCTTTTGTGCCTCGAGACATCCCTGGATCTGGTCCTCGTCCCCGTTGGGTACGTAGGTCTGTGTCTGCTGTCAGGGATTTCCCTCCCGGCTGCGGTCCCAGTTCTTCCATGATGAGACCTTCGGCACCCCTTGTGGCCCCTAGTGGTATTTCTTCACCGATCCCTTATCATGTGCATAGGGCGGTGAATACTTCCTTTATCAGAGATCAGAGTCCAGAGTTTGTTGCCCAGTTGGACCAGGTACCTATTGCACCATTTCAGGGTATTTCTGCCCCTTCCCTTGAGGTGTGAGCCCGTGTGAGAGCATTGACCCAGATGGCTGGAGAGAGGGCTAGATCTGTTGACCGTTTCATTAGTTCAGAGTTCAGAGCTGTGCAGTATCAGGACCTAGTGAACTGGCTAGTGTTTGAGCTAGGTTTCATTGGTGACAGTGGTAGAGACTAGACAGAGCTGCAGTAGAGGGATGCAGAGCTCAGAGTTGACTTCTAGGAGTTCTGTGGTTGTTTACTTTGTATATGTACATTATGTTGTGATAGTTTGTAGTAGGCGAGGCTGTTATGACAGCCAATTTTGGCGTGTATTCGGATGGTTCTTTGTATTTGGATTTTCAGTTGTACTAGTTGGATTCTGTTGGTTATTGTAGTTCAGCTGCTTTATATTATTGTTCAGTTTTTATATATTGTGTGTTGCTATTATTGTTGTTTCTGTTGCTGGCATTTTTAGATTATAATCATTCACCCAGGATGGATCCAATTATAATGGGGGATGAGAATATTGTCTTAGTGGCAACGCTCTCCAGATGCATAAATATAAACTGCTGGAGCAATCCATTTTCTTATATATGACTATTATGTTTCAGGAGATGCCACCAAAGAAAAATTCTCAGCCCAATAACGGATCTGCTGGGGATCCTTCCATGAGTGATTTGATGAATTTGTTGCGTCAGCAGACTGTATAGCTGGCCCAACAGCAACAACAATTCCAGCAACAGCAGCAACAATTGCAACAGCAACAACAATAGCAACAACAGCTCATACAACAACAACAACAGCAAATCCAACAGCAGCAACTACAAATCCAACAGCAGCATGAAATGAGAGGGGCAAATCAAGGTGTTAGTTTTAAGTCTTTTCAAGCAGTGAAGCCCCCAGAGTTTAAGGGAGAGGTAGATCCTGTTGCTGTCAGGAAATGGTTAAAGGAAATGGAAAAGGCGTTTGCGCTCACCAAGGTGAGTGAGGATTTAAAAACTGATTATGCTAGTTATTTTCTGAGAAATGATTCGAATTATTGGTGGGAATCTACGCGAGCCCTAGAAGGAGAAGGTCCAGTTCCCTGGGCCAGATTCACAGAGTTGTTCTTGGAAAAGTATTTTCCAGCCTATCTCCAAAGTCAAATGGAGATAGAGTTTTTGGAGCTGAAACAAGGAAATAGGAGTGTCACGGAATATGAAGCGAAGTTTACGGAGTTGGCCCGTATAGCACCGGAATATGTGAGTTCAGAAGCCCACCGAGCGAAGCGGTTTCAACAAGGGTTGAAGCCAGAAATAAGAAGTGGAGTTGTAGCCTTACAACTGAAGACATATACTTCGGTAGTCCAGGTTGCCTTGGTAATAGAGAGTGATCAGAAGTTAGCTGCAAAGGAGCAGGGTGAAAAGAAGAGGAAATTTGAAAGTGGACCTGCAAAGTCAGAATCAGGAATAGCGAGCCGGAAGTTTCAGCGTTGGTTCGGCAGAAATAAGAATAAAAAGTTTAAAGGGCAGAATTTTCCGCAAGTTAAGCCCGGTACAATATCAGTTAACTCTGCCCCGACGAGGATAGGTAAGCCAGTGGTTGATTGTAAGACGTGTGGGAAAAAGCATAGTGGACAGTGCCGAGAGAATGTTAATTGTTTTAGGTGTGGACAGAAAGGTCATTATTCCACGGAGTGTAAGTCTGAGATTCAAGGAGTTACTTGTTTTAGTTGCGGCAAAGTGGGACACATAGCTAGAAATTGCAAGTCAGTGACTCAAGGTAATGTTGGAAAGAGTGTGTCCCAAGGACCAGCAACCAGTACTGCGAGAGCTAGGACTTTTAAGATGACCCAGAAGTCTCCAGTTCATGACTCTGATGTGGTTGCAGGTACGCTTATTCTTAATTCCGTACCTGTTAACATTTTGTTTGATTCGGGAGCGTCCAAATCTTTTATATCTGTGAATTGTGTGAATAAAATGCAATTGATGCTAGAAGATTTAGATGAACCCTTAACTATAGAAGTGGCTAATAAAGATAAAGTACCTGTAAAACAATTTTGTCCTAGTTGTTCCTTAGAGATTTTGGGGTATATGTTCCCTGTTTACTTAATACCCTTCGAGTTGGGAGACTTTGATGTTATTTTAGGTATGGATTGGTTTTCTCGATATAGGGCAAATATTGATTGTAAGAAAAAGAGAGTTGTTCTGTACACCTCAGATCATAGAAGGATCAGTTACCAAGGGAAGAGGCAAGATAGGAAGTTTCTCTCAGTGATGCAAGCAAGAAAATTGCTGAGACAAGGATGTGAAGCGTACTTGGCTCACGTAGTGGATACGAAGAGACCCCTATTTTGGATGACATCCCTATAGTAAGAGAATTCTCTGATGTTTTTCCAGAAGAATTACCAGGATTGCCATGTGATCGTGAGATAGAGTTTTCCATTGATTTGGTACCTGGAGCTGAACCAGTTTCTAAGGCTCCATACAGAATGGCCCCGATTGAAATGAAAGAATTGGCTAAGCAACTTCAGGAGTTATTGGATAAAGGAGTTATTCGACCCAGCGTTTCCCCGTGGGGTGCTCCAGTGTTATTTGTGAAGAAAAAGGATGGAAGTATGAGATTGTGTATTGATTACAGAGAGCTGAATAAGTTAACGATAAAGAATAAATATCCTTTGCCGCGGATCGATGATTTGTTTGACCAGCTTAAGGGAGCATGTTACTTTTCAAAGATTGACTTAAGGTCCGGCTACCACCAATTGAAGATAAAGCCCAAGGATATCCCCAAGACTGTATTTCGAACAAGGTATGGCCATTACGAGTTTCTAGTAATGTCGTTTGGATTGATAAATGCGCCAGCAGCTTTCATGGATTTGATGAAGAGGATATACAAGGAGTATCTGGATAAGTTTATTATTGTATTTATTGATGACATCCTCATATACTCGAAGAATCCAGAAGATCACGCGGTGTATCTGCAGATTGCCCTTGAAAAGTTAAGAGAAAAGCAATTGTATGCTAAGTTTTCTAAGTGTGAGTTTTGGCTGACGGAAGTACAGTTCCTTGGTCACGTAATAAGTAAAGAAGGTATCAAAGTAGACCCAGTAAAGATTGAAGTCGTATCAAAATGGGAGCAACCGAAGACACCAACGGAAATAAGAAGTTTTCTTGGATTATAAGGATATTATCGAAGGTTTGTGAAAGATTTCTCGAAGATTGCATCCCCACTAACCAAGTTGACCAGGAAGAATAAGAAGTTCGTTTGGACGGAAAAGTGTGAAGAGAGTTTCTAGGATTTAAAACGAAGATTAGTGACGGCTCCAGTGTTAGTATTGCCAGATGAGACGGGAAACTTTGTAATTTATAGTGATGCTTCTCTGAAAGGATTGGGTTGTGTGTTAATGCAGCATGACAAAGTGATTGCGTATGCCTCCAGACAACTAAAGCCTCATGAACAAAAATATCTAGTTCATGACCTTGAATTGGCGGCTATAGTATTTGCTTTAAAGTTATGGCGTCACTACTTGTATGGAGAGAAATGTGATATTTACACCGATCATAAGAGCCTGAAGTACATATTCACGCAGAAAGATCTGAACATGAGACAGAGAAGGTGGTTGGAGTTGATTAAGGACTATGATTGTTCAATTAATTATCACCCAGGTAAAGCCAATATAGTGGCTGATGCCTTGAGTAGAAAGGAAAGGCTGAATATATTAAGATTGCGGAAGACTTAGAAAGAATGGAAATTGAAGTTCGAGGATCTAACGAAAGTCAAGAGCACTATATGAAATTACTTTTCAACAGGCCTTGATGGAAAAGATTAGAAGATGTCAAGAAGGAGTTATGGAACAGGAGTTGGATACTTTGACAGGAGAAGAGTTGTGTACTCAAAAAGATAGTCAAGGTTTATATAGGTTTTCGTCCAGAGTTTGGATTCATGATGTGACAGAGTTGAAGAACGAAGTATTACAGGAAGCACATAACTCTAGGTTTTCTATACACCCTGGTAGCACCAAGATGTACCAGGATTTGAAGAGAAATTTTGGTGGCGAGGAATGAAGAAGGATATTGCCAATTGGGTGAGTAAGTGTCACGTGTGTCAGACGGTGAAAGCAGAGCATCAGCGGCCGAGTGGATTGTTACAACCTTTGGAGATTCCCCAATAGAAATGGGAAGACATTGCTATGGATTTTGTAGTGGGATTGCCAAAAACGAGAGCGAATCATGATGCTATTTGGGTAATCATTGATAGATTGACTAAGTCGGTGCATTTTCTTCCGATTAATGAAAGGTATTCATTGGAAAAGTTAGTTAAGTTATACTTGGATGAGATAGTTACCAAACGTGGAGTTCCCATTTTTATAGTGTCGGATCGAGACCCGAGATTTAATTCCAGGTTCTGGACTAAATTCCAAGAGTGCCTAGGAACGAAATTGAATATGAGTACCGCTTATCATCCTCAGACGGATGGCCAAAGTGAGAGGACGATTCAGACCATAGAGGATATGTTGAGAGTCTGTGTTCTAGATTTTAAGGGTAATTGGGATGAGCACCTACCTTTGATTGAGTTCTCATATAATAACAGCTACCATGCCAGTATAGGGATGCCACCTTATGAAACTTTGTATGGACGAAAGTGTAGGTCACCATTGTACTGGGATGAGGTAGGAGAAAAGAAAATGTTAGGCCCTGAGTTGGTTCAGTAAACTAGAGATGCTATAGTGTTGATTCGGAAAAGATTGGAAGCAGCTCAAGATAGACAAAGAAAATACACAGATTTGCATAGGAAAGACATGGACTTTGAAATAGGAGCTTTGGTTTTACTAAAAGTATTGCCTTGGAAAGGGTTAGTACGATTTGGTCAGAAGGGTAAACTTAGCCCTAGATTCATAGGACCCTTTGAGGTTTTGAAGAAAGTGGGAAAAGTCGCTTATGAGATAGCGTTACCACCGCAGTGGCAGCACATTCATAATGTGTTCCACGTGTCTATGTTGAAGCCCTATGTCCCCAATTCGAATCAAGTCATAGAATACGAACCGATTGAGCTTCAACCAGATTTGTCTTATGTGGAACAACCGGTCCAAATTTTAGACCGTAAAGAACGAGTCCTTAGGAATAAATCGATTCCTATAGTAAAAGTTTTGTGGAGAAATCCTCGAGTATAAGAGTCTACTTGGGAATTGGAGTCAGACATGCTTGATAAATATCCTCATTCGTGTAGTTAAATTAGATTCTGGGGACAGAATCTTTTTAAGGGGGAAGGAATATAACGACTCGTGTATTTTTATTTTATTTCTAATATTTGGAAGTGTAATAAAAGTTTAAGTAAATAAATAAAAGATGTGTATTGATTTTGGCAGCAGTTATTGATTGCTATTTAATTATTTATGATTTGTTAATATGTGGAATTGGAATTATGTGATTTATTGGCGAGTTATATGATTTTATTTCGCATGCAAAAGTGATTTTATGATAATTTTAATTCCATAAATATTTGGGTTGCCTTTAAAATTGGTTTTCTAATTTTATAATTTCAATAATTATTTTTAGGACTTTATAAAATTGAGAAATCAATATTTCGTTAATTATTCATTTTTAAATGATTTTCTCAGTGTGTTAAATGCTAAAATCCATATTTAATTATGGGAATCTTTAAAAATTATGAAACTAATAATTTATTAAGTTCATATTATTCTGAGAATTTTAAAATTATTTTGGAAATTTTCGGAAATCGTTTTACCCGCGCGTTGTTTCGTTATTGGTTAAAAAAGCGGGTATAAGGCGTACCTTAAAAATTGTTTAAAAATTTTGAAATTTTTATTTTTATTTATTTCGGGATATTTATAATATTTTAGCGCTATTTTCGTAATTTTTGGAGGTTATTTTATTTGCACCTCATTCTGTTAATTTTGAGTTTCAGGGGCAAAACAGACTATCAACCCTTCATATTTATCTCAAATGCTACGTGTCAGCATTTTAGAAAACTAGTACTACGTGTTGTGATTGTAGTACAGGAGAAGAAAAAAAAAACAAAACACCCTCACCCCCCATGTTTTTCTTTTCCCCCGGCTTCACTTCCCCTGTATCTCGATCTTGTCTCTCTCTATCAATCTATCAGTTTTTCTCTCTCCTTATTCCTCCATTTTCTTTCTTTCACTCGTCTTCTTCCTCCTTTCTCCGTTTGTTTCTTGCTCGGCTGCGTTGTTTCACTCACCATTTTTCGGTATTTTTCCGGCTACTCGGTTCTTGTTCCTCTGATACATGCATATGTACTTGTGTGTATATATCATATGTGTGTGTTACTTGTGTGAGTATATGTGTGTGGCTGTGTTTGCTGTTGCTCCGATTTGGTGGTTTTCGGTGGCGCGTGATTTACACGCGCGTGTGCGTGTGTTTGTTCGCAGTTTGTGTTGCAAAATTTATTTACTATTATTAATTTTAATTCCTTTTAATGCAGGAATTATTTGATAAAGCATTCATGATATTAATAATTCGTGCTGGAAATATTTTAGAATAATCGGTAGAATTTATTTGGATACCCGAATATTTTCGGGCACCAATAAATTTTGCCGTCATACCGCGATGACTCGTTACGAGCGGACGGTGGACGGTGATGACTATGTTCTGAGTCTTAAATTTTATAAATAAATAAAATGATTTTTCGTAAAATATTTTCGGACTTAAATAATTAATTGTGATTGGTGTTGGGATGTAAGTTGTGTAAAAGGATAAAATAATATTGTGGATTGTTGAGAATTGTTGGCGTCGATTATAATCGACGGGTAGTCTTATAAATAAAGAAGTTACTGCCAAAATTTTCCAAAAATATATTTGTAATCGTATATAATTATGTGCTATGTGTTACCCTATTACGTTCGAGAAATATGATTACATGATTATGTGTATAATAATAATACGAGTCGGGTTGTCGGATTGAGGTTATTAGGATTTGAGGATATCAAGCATGTCGGTATAATTAATTAGGGTATTCTGTAATTGTAGATCCCAGTCGAGTTGTTCCAGGATCAAAGTCAGCGTGAAAGCTATTAGGGTTTGTAAAGCGTTGCAAGACGAGTACCCCTGACCATTCTTTTATGGTTCAGTGTATATGAATAGCTAAATGTTTTATTCTCGTAATGGAACAGAAACGTTTTAAGTTACGTATCCCCTGTATGTATAAAATCATTGTTTTCAAATTGTTTTGGGGAAAAGTAACTTCGAAAAGTACCTATCTCAAATGGAATGATTTATGAAACGGATTTTATATGTGTACTGGCTAAATAAAAGATTTTGAAAATGAGATAGGTACAAGTGTTTTGAAAACCGGATAAAACGGTCAGATATGGGATACATTGGGGCCAGAGTAGGCCTATTGAGGTGGCGTAAGAGGCTAATCCGGTTGCGCGCATTATAAAACCGATTAGTCCAGCAGGTCAGAGACCTAGCTAGTCTCTGAGTTCCGGAACAGGTAAACAGGATGGCAGTTAGAGCCGTCTGGTGTTGATAGCCTGATCACCTATCTTCACATATCCGCTATGTATCAGATTGGGGATTTGTGAATTATATGAAAGCATGATTGATTGATACAGCGGTTTTTATAAAATGATTAGTATGCTAAAAATTGGACTCTGGTATTACGCAACACACTACAATGTTGTTTTCACAAAGCATGGTAATTAGTGATATCCAGTTACTTTGATTATCATTATGAAATGTTGATATCATGATTACAGCTCTGTTCCCATTATTGTTACATTATTGTTTTAATCTGTTATTCATATTTGGTACTGCTGAGCGATTATGCTCACCCTTGCAAACTGTTACGTATATTTCGCAGATGTCTAGAAGATCAGTCAGACCGACCCGTGTTCCCGCCCCCACTGGACCTGGCTCCTCTGAGGTAGTTGTATCAGACCATGAGGTCTGAAGAGTTGCTGAATAAAGTTAGTGTGTCTTAGATAGTGAATAAAGAGTTTGTAATAATGAGAATCTGAATTATACTTGAACCTGGATCGGATCTTGGTTTGGGGTCAAGTTAGTATATTTTAATAATATCTCTATTGTTTTGTTTTTGGGTAATTGTGTTTAGTGACGTCAACTCCTGACTCCGGGGTTGAGGCCGTCACAACTGTAGTGTTCCAAAACTCATTAAGAACATCCAAGTAATGCACTAGGTTGGCTATTAGAGCTCCTGAAGGATATGAGTCAACTATAAACTTCACAAAATACTTGAAGTTTTTTGGTGCCTAAGATGGGTCAACAAAGGCAAGATAATTGTAATATCCGGGAATTATCGTGTAATTATTTTTATAAATAAATAATTAATATGTGATTATTGTGTGAATTTTTGGTGAATTACTTGATGATTGACATTGATGTTGGGTGTTTATACATGATAAAAATAGGATATTTTAATTTTAATTATCCAGAATAAAATATAGATAGTTTTGGTATTTTTCTGGTAATTTTTGGATTATTATATGATTTTATAAGGATTTATAGAATTAATAATTATTATTTTTAGTTAATTATAAAATTACTTTTTAGAATTAGAAATCGTCTCACTTCAACCATTTTTGCGCTTTTACAACCCGAAATTCTTCTTAAGGCTCCTTAATAACCTAATCTGATGATTTTGAACACTTTCCGTGTTTTGACTTTTTCGATCCGGGATACGGTTTGACCCGTACGAGTCCCAACGTAAAATTTTCGATACACTAATCATTTTATAGGTCGATAAAACCCGTATTCTCGAAAAGCGAGGTTTTATCACCTTATTTTTGTATAAAGTTTTTTATAAAGGGGCTCTGTTTTGATAATTATCTAAATATGGTATTAAAATTTTATCGTTATATAGTTACTTAACTGCTAAGTAACCTTTTTTCGGATCCGATATGTAAATGTAATTATGGAATTATTAAATAAATAAAATATGTGATGTCTCCGTTAGCTGTGTGTTGCCTTGTTGTTAACTATGGGTAATTGTTAGATAAGAACATTACTTGTATAATTAATTATAGAGTTGTATGACATTATTTTGTTTTTAAAATGATTTTATTGAATATTTATTCTCATAAATGCAAAAATTGTTTCTAAAATTATTTTTGATGCTTTATAATTTTATTTATTATTTTAGGAGTTTATAAAATTTTGAAATTAATATTTTTAGATTATTTAACTTTAAATAATTTTCTGATTTCATTTAATTGTAAAATCAGTATTTAATTCTAGAATTCTTCAAAAATTACGAAATCCATATTTTATTAAGTTTGGAATATTTCGAGAATTTTAAAATTGTTTCGAAAATTTTCTGTTTTTAATTACCCGCGCATGTATTCAGTAATTTGTTAAACGCGGGTACACTGCGCGTTCCAAAAGTAATTTAAAAATTATGACAAATTTTATTTTATTAACTTTTGAAAATTCTGAGAATTTTGTTATGTAAATTGTAACTTTTCGATGAATTCTGGCTTGCACCTATTTCGTTAAATTGCGAGAAAACGAACCAGAGGATAATAAAAATGAGCAGATAAAGCAAAAACAGGATAAACAAACAAAAAAAACACCGCCTCTGTTCCTTCCCTTCTTTCTCACTCCCCCCTTTTCTTCTCTCTCGACTATTTCCTTTTCTCTTTCTCATTGATTCTCTCCCTCGATTCACCTTCTCTCGATTTTTCTTTTCTCTCTCACTATTTCTTGTCTCCTCTCATCTATGTTCTCTTCCTCGGCTTTTCTTTCCCTCCGCTTCCTGGTAAGCCGCCGTTGTTCTATTTTTTCCCGGTGAAATCGCCGCCCACCTTCCTCCTGTTTATTTTTTGGTTGCTTCTTGTTTATATATATACACTTTCTGTATGTATATGTTCTCGTGTGTATATGTGTTTTAATTCCTCTATTGCCTCGTTGCCGTCTCTCGGATTTCCGAGAGGTGTGACAGCGATCGGTGGCAGCGCGTAGGCGCGTGTATTTGGTTTGTGTTCGGCTATGTATATATACATCTCTAGTTTGATATTTTTGTGCGTTGCCTGTGTCCCTGGTTCTGATTATTTTCCGGCCTATTATCTTTCGGTCCTGTGTTGTTCCATTTGCGTAATATTGATTGGGTTCTGTGATTTTGCACGAAAGAATTGATTGAGTTTCTTTGTGAAATAAAATAATATTTGGTGCAGAAAATAATAAGATTTCATTGATGAAATTCGCGAAGGACATTCGATATAATTGAAACCCGCGAATTTTATCGCTGTCGGCGATGAGTTTCGGCGAGCCGACGGTGGACCGTGATGAATTAATTATGAGTCCTAAATTATAAATAAATGAAAATTAGTTGTAAAGTTACTTTTGAATCGAAAACGGATAATAATATTTAATAACTAAATTGTATTGGTGATTGGGAATTGCAAATTGGATTGGATGTTGTTGTTGTGAATTTGACGTCGAATTATTTCGATGGGTAGGCCGATAAACAAAGGAAACGCTGCCCGATTTTCGGAAAATTAATTCCGAAAATACGGGAACGTAACCTGCAATTATCAGAGACGTCGAACGAGGATATATATATAAAGTTATATTATATGAAACCAAATTACGTGTCATGACAAAGTATTTTATAAATGCTCGATCACCCTATTTTCCAAAACGACGAGTGCACGTACTTTCTGAAAATAAATACTGAACCGAATTTCAAAGATGTGACCATAATTGCTATGTGTATTTAAATAATACATATTAATATGAGTCGGGACTTCATATCGAATGGGTAGATTTGATAATAAGGATGTGTTAAGCCTACACAATTATCTAAATTAGGGTATTTCAACCCAGTAGGTCCTAGTCGGAAGACCCGAGGTTTGACATCGGACTAAGAATGATCTAGTGGTTAGTCATCGAGCTCAGCGAGGTTCCAATCGAAGTACTTGAGTGTTGAGGTCGTAGCCAGAATAGGATAGTGGTTTGACGATAAAGACAAACGTTCAAGGCAATCCAAAAGTCAACCAATAATAGTGGTTAAAGCTTATCGAGGCAAGTATTCCTTACTTTTCTCGTAAAATACTGCAAATATCTCTTCATTCCTATTCTAAGTTCAGAATAGTTAAGTGTTTTATATTTCGCTGCAATTACTCTTAATTATGCAAATTCCTTTCATTATTGTTCCTATATTATCGATTGCTCTCTCGAGCAAATACCCATTCTTTCGGGTTATTTGCGAACCCTAAATTGGGATATTTTGAAATCAAAATGATTTGACATCAAAATACTCTACAGGATGGATGGTTATTGTGGGGGCCAGTGATGAGCTGGACCCTATGGGCCGGGGATGGACCGGACCCTTGGGCGATAGTGCTTGGGTACCCGAATGGATCTATACGGTTGGGTATAGATCTATATTATATCCTGACTGATCAGCAGGATATAGGTGCGAACTAGTGTCCAGTCTAATTTATTGTTGATCTCCATGAACGGCATGCTCTCTCAAAAAGTTCTTAATTCCAAAATCGGACAAAACCCTGATCCAAGAGATGAATCTGGGAATCCCTTGTCACTTTTGGATTTATAATTAAAGGCTAGTAACAACCAATGTTTATTCGCTCAACTCCCTCAAATAAATAGAGTTGTTTAAGAATTGCTTAAAGATTTTATCCGGAAATTTTCCTTTGATATTGATACTTGGAAATCATTTATATACTTGCTGGGCATTTTTGGCTCACTCTTGCTTTGTAAATTCTTATTTCTTTCAGAAACAGATAGGGATAAAAGTGAATAGCTTTCGTTAAACAGCAGAAGTTAGAGAGATCTCCGCTGCGAGAGGACGAAGATGTTAGGAAAAAAAATAAGACAAGGGCATTAGCATAAAGGTATTTAAACTTGTATTGTAGTTGTTAGATTCTTATTTCGTACCATAACCTGTAAACGATCCGGCTTTTTAAGGGGTTATTTGTTATTATTTCAAATTATATAAAGATTGTTAGTGACACCAAATCTTGACCCCGGATTTCGATTGTTACAAGTTGGCATCAGAGCCACAGGTTATTGGTCACTGAAATAAGAATAGGTGAGACTAAGATAGGAATGGTAGGTCGTATAAGATAGGAAAGATTTAGGCAGGCTCATGTTAAGTTGAGTTGAGGGTGAATTTGGGATAGTAGATCCGATATGGAAATAATAAGATAGGATTGTGGAGAAAAGTGTAAGGTGAATATAGCAATGCTATAGATATATTGAGTTCTCAGATTCTATATTATTGAGGAGTCGACAGCTTGACGGAGATTGGGTATTTTACCCTACTTTTCATGTGGTTTTAAAGAAAAGTGCAATTGGGTCTTGTGAGAACTTCGTGTAAGAGAGGCTAGGTGAGTTTTGGTATAATTTAACTTAGAGTTAGGTAGTACGATGAGCTCCACCCCGGAGGAAACTAGTTGATGGAAGCTGATGAAGAGCCAAAGTTGCAAGCTGCAAAGGCACCACCGTCGCGAGACAGTTCTTATCACTTATCGAGCATTGCGCGAGGAATGATATCTACCTTACTAGGTATAGGTAAGACTAGCAAGAAGGTGTGACCCTATCTACAGACAGAATGTCGAATTGCATGTGTGGTTGTAAGTATAACGTCAAGGACGATGACAAGAATATCAAAGACAGTACCAGACGTCAGCGTTGGGGTAGAGATGTGGATAAAATGATACATAACGGTAAATGAAGTTTTGTCGACTAATAAATACGAACGGAATCCAAGAAGAAAAAGAGAATATACCGAAGTGGAGAGACCCGTGCATGGGCATTCCTTTTATTAGATATCTCATTGGTAGATTATAAAAATAGCAAGTAACTTATATAGTAATGACGACCGAATATTAGACTTTCAAAATTTTAAAATAAGTTTTCGAAAAAGATTTTCTTAATAAACTTTTAAAAGATCTTTGCATAAAATGAGTTTCACAATTTGGTTGTCGAATTACTACTTAAGTTCTTGTTATTATAGACAGAAAATGACCTAAAAGGATAATGGATCTAGACTCAGCGTTGTTAGTTCGAAAGACCAAGTAGACCCACCAGTAGGGGGAAAGTTTAAAGTTTTCCGTGAAAGACGAAAGTAAACTTTGTTTAATAATATCAATAATTGAATCAACATGTTAAAATATTATTTGCCCAATTCATGAAATTATTAAAATTTAACAAGATTCGTGATTCGAGCAGACATAGAATGATTGAAGGAAATAGAAGACTCTTCTAGATGATTAACAAAGAATAATATTCCTATCGATAAAGTTGAACCGTAGCGTGATCGATGGTTATTCTACGCGGCATAGATGAAATCGGAAGCAGTGATTATAAATTTCGTAAGGACGCGATTATGATAAAATCATTAAAGCATTTAATGTGGAGGCTTTTCCAGATGACATTCTGAAGTTAAAATGTGATCTAAACTGTGAATCTCTCATTCGAATAATTCCTGAAGGCATACGTAAGTGAAGCGTGGACGGTGACCAATGGTGACCAATAATGTCATTCTTTTTCAGATACAATAGCATGTCTTCTTCTTGATTCTTGAATACGTATGAGCTTCTTTTATCGATAAATTATATGAGGCGAGAACGAAAGGAAATTTATTATACTCCTTCCAAATTATTTCTCTTCTCAAAATATTATTTCCTGATTGAGACAAACAGTGTTGTGATGTGACGCTTTGTCAGAATGAAGACGATTCTGGTGGGACGCCACCTAATCATGTGTTGTATGCCATATAGTATGAAAGACTGGTCATCTTGCGTACAAATATGGTTGTCTCATTCACATCTAAATCTTCACTCATTCTTCTTCTTTCAATTTATTGACTTTCAGATTTTTCCAACTATTTGTTGCATTGTTATTCCTTATCCGATTCTTTTCAATCAAAATCATATTCACATGACTCTCCTCTCACGTAGAGTCTGTTCTTTGACGGTTACAAAAGACATGAAATAGTCCCATGTGACAGTAGAATTACGTGTCGAAGGTGGATATGATTGCAAGCTGATAAATGGTGGACATCTGCGGGCAAGGAAGAACGAATTCACCGATATCATGGTCGTTACAAAGACATCAAATCAGATGGGTGTTCTTGTTATGAAGATTTCATTAGTATGGTAGGTTGCATTGACGCGATGCGTTTTAAATCAGAAGATTTTAACGTGAAATAAATAATTAGTGAACTGTAATAAAGAAATTAGTTATAAAATAAGGAAGTAAAGTTGTGTTCGTCAGAAAAAGAGAACGAGTGTCGGGATGACAATCGAAGATCAAGAGAATTCTAAACAATGACTCAGATAGGCAATTAATACATAAAGCATCCCTTCGTCGCGGGAAGATATTTGTCGTGAAGATTCAAGATAGAAAAAATCTTAATTGTAACCAAATTTCGAACGTGTTCTTCGAGAAATTGTGAGGCTCCCTAACTTGAGTAAATAAGTTATGGTGAATTCAATACCCATAACCGGACCAGTGACGAAAGTTCGATGTGGGAACGTAAGTGGAGATGAAGCAATGGTGACTCGACTGTGAAACCTTCTAAGAAATAATGATATAATAATTAAGTTTTCACCATATTGTGATGATGATAATTAAGACCATGCATGATTATTAAAAGATAAACAGATTAGTTAATAAAATTGAGTGTGCATCATCAAAAATAGAGGATTGATGTGATTAGTTGAAGGATGCGGTATAATTCTTAAAAGTAACTATACACGATTAACAATGGCAAGAAATAAGTTAAAAGAATCGCGAAATAAGATTTTTGAGAAACAACAAGTTAATCTTAAGCTCATTAGTAATATTTTGTAATATTCTGCAAGAACTGAGAAAAGCATGGGTATATCAATCATTGTTGGTTTAAGACGCTATTCCAATTAAAATATATATGTTATGTCTGTTGTACATATGATTATCAACATGATGTATTCTAAATTATGGTGAATGGATGAATTTGGTTGATGGAAGTGGGTGGAGATGATTGTGGACGATTTGGTTGATTGATGGTATCGTCTTGAGTCCGACTAGTAGTCGATGGTATAGGAGAACTGCTGCCCAAATCTTTAGAAATTACCCTACTTTTAAGGATAAAGAAGTATATTCTCATTCCCAGTTGTACTCCAAGCGATTGCGATCTCGGTTCTTGAGAAAGTTGTAATGACCAAACCAACTTTATGTAATTGGTCTTTGATTTCATTTAGCTAGTCATCACTTGGTTTAATTGATCAATTAAAAGAGTTAATTGATTAACTTTACCAACTAATGGTCAGTTAAATGGAAATCGATCCCAATTAGATTAAGTCAAATTTTGACATGATATTCAGAAGTGAAATCAAAGAGATTAGCAATTTGGAGGAAGTAATGGCATTAGCAAAAATTGGAAGTTTAGTAGAATTATCGTGATGTTACTGCAGACATGTGCAAAGTTTTATCTAGATGAATAGGCCTTTGTAATAAACAAGAAGAACGTTTTCAAGAACTGAAGGTTTAACACAAAATAAAGAGATTTTATCATCTGTAAGAGCGTTCCAGGAAGGACTTGAATGCATACCCATATCAAATGATGATTTAATGAAAGATATTGTGGCATACTGGGAAACTCACAAATCCAGGTATCCGATGTAAGACAGACTGACGAAGTCCGCATGTGAACTCAGGAAAAAGAAATGTTGATCAATTGGGGAAAGCCAAATATGCGATCAATGATGATTTAGGTGAGGTTAAGAAAATATCTACCGATGAATTTTGATAATCTGTTAGTAAGAATTTAAATATTATATATAAAAACCTTCATTTCAGTATTAACTCCAGAAATGGCTTATCTAATAATGAACAGATTAGTGTTATCAAGGAAAAAAAAGAGAGAGAAAGAAATTCCTTATATTTGAAAGAGATAATGAATAATGAGGATAAAGAACTAATTAAGAAAAGAAGTGGAATCAAAAGGATAATAAATAAATTTTATAAAATAGTCCAGGATATGCAAGTTGTGAACGTCAGTTGTGCTAGAACTGATAGGGGAATGAGGTGAAACGCTGGTATTGGAGATAGGAATTTCATTCAAAGAATGCGCGTAAACCAGGAAGATTAAACAAAGGTATTAGTAGCGAACTGTTAAGAAGAGCGTTACAATGAATCTCATATCAAAATTCTTTATAATTAAAGTGAAGTCCCGAAGTTTCTAACAAATGATTGGCCAAAGTTACCTCGGAGCATGAGGAAAAAAAAATTCTCATTAGTTACTGCATAGAGTCGAGCTGGTATCAAAAGCCCATATCGTATGGCCCGGTAGGGATTAAGTAATTAGTTAAGGAAACTTCAGGATTTTGGGACAAAGAAATAATGAGATAAAGAATATATCGCGTTATGCACAAATGTGGTCATAAAAAAGACGAATGCAGGTATGAAGTCACGCATTGATCATCAGAAGTTGTAAGCTGGAGGTCACAATAAAGACTGTGTTTGGAGTAAGGTATGGGTATTATGAGTTCTAATGATATTATGTACCCGTCATTCATGAGGATTAAAGGAATATAATGTGTATGGAGTAGTTGGATAGTGTAATTGTATTTATTGATAATATCCTTGCCCATTCAAGTACTAAGGAAGACCAAGTTGAATGTCTGAAGATATGCCTGCGAAGGGTTAAAAAGTAGCAACTACGTTCTAAGCTTCAAAGGTATGAATTCAGGTCATAATTGATTATGAGCTATGGCGGTTTGGTTAACTACCAACCAGATAAGGTCCATTTAGGGACAGATGTCTTGAGTAGAAAAGAAATAGTGAAAATCATTAAGATTGCTGGGGAGTGGGTAAAGGAACTAGAAAATTATAAATTGAAAATCAGGTTTTGACTCAGTTTCTGGTTTATGCTGATACTTACTTTGTTGTTAGATATCAAAGATGGTATTAATATAGATGATTGATGTTGACTTCAGTATGGAATGTTGTGAGTATCAAAGTTCTTATTGATATCTAATTTGATATGACAACAAAATGAGTATTAATACCAAGAGTTCGGTTTTGAATAAAGTTATGATTCATCCCGTTCTAAATTAATATATTTTCTTTCAGATAGTAAAAGATTCTCGCTCGGTGAATATAATTGGTAGTGATTGAAAAGAAAGTGGGGGTATACTGTTAAGTGGTAAGTTAAATGCAATTATTGAGATTTTTCCTTTAATTTTAAATTTTTGTATAGATGTAAGACATTTCGAAGCATAAGACGCCATGAGCTCAGTATAATGGGCGCATATGGATGAAAAGTACAAGAAATCGATTAATGATTCTCAAATACGATTGAAAACGATCATAGGCCAAACTAACCAAACGGAAAGAGAAATGAAAAGTAAAGTAAAGAAGTGAAGTATTCATGAGCACAAATTATTAGAATTAGAATGAGAAGAAGATTAGTATAAATTAAGGTAGTCCTTTGAGACAATGAGATAGATAAAACGATTGCGAATGAGTTGGCCTTGTTGTTACAGGTATAACGAGTTCATAAGAAGTTCAAATAAGGATGACCAGGAAGAGTAATTTAGCTCTATGTATATATGAATTGGAGATTTAAGTTAGGTTACATGAGCTACTGATAGATTTTGATATTGGAAAAAGACTGTTGAGTAGTGATTGAAGTGATGAGTTTTGAAAAATTTTAAGTAAAATACTTGAATAATATCATTGCCTATTCTTTAGCATGATTCTGAGGACAAAATCTTTTTAAGGGGGGAAGGATGATGTAATATCCAGGAATTATCGTGTAATTATTTTTATTAATAAATAATTCATATGTGATTATTGTGTGAATTTTTGGTGAATTACTTGATGATTAACATTTATGTTGGGTGTTTATACATGACAAAATTAGGATATTTTAATTTTAATTATCCAGAATATAATATAGAAAGTTTTGGTATTTTTCTGGTAAATTTTGGATTATTATATGATTTTATAAGGATTTATAGAATTAATAATTATTATTTTTACTTAATTATAAAATTACTTTTTAGAATCAGAAATTATCCCAATTGAACCGTTTTTGCATTTTTCTAACCCGAAACTCTTCTAAAGGCTCATTTCTAATCTAATCTGATGATTTCGAACACTTTTCGTGTGTTGACTTTTTCGATCTGGGAAACGGTTTGACCTGTACGGGTCCCGACGTAAAATTTTCGATACACTAATTATTTTATAGGTCGATAAAACTCGTATTCTCGAAAAGCGAGGTTTTATCACCTTATTTTTGTATAAAGTGTTTTATAAGGGGCTCTGTTTTGATAATTATCCAAATCTGGTATTAAAATTGTATCGTTATATATTTACTTAGTGGCTAAGTAACCTATTTTCTGATCCGATATGTAAATATAATTATGAAATTATTAAATAAATAAAATATGTGATGGATCCGTTAGCTATGTGTTGCCTTATTGTTAACTATGGGTGATTGTTAGATACAAACATTACTTGTATAATTAATTATAGAGCTGTATGACATTATTTTGTTTTTAAAATGATTTTATTGAATATTTATTCTCATAAATGCAAAAATTATTTTCTAAAATTATTTTTGTTGATTTATAATTTTATTTATTATTTTATGAGTTTTTATAATATTTAGAAATTAATATTTTATTGATTATTTAACTTTAAATAATTTTCTGATTTCATTTAATTATAAAATCAGTATTTAATTCTAGAATTCTTCAAAAATTACGAAATCCATATTTTATTAAGTTTAGAATATTTCGAGAATTTTAAAATTATTTCGGAAATTTTATGGTTTTTAATTACCCGCGCATGTATTCGGTAATTTGTTAAACGCGGGTGCACTCCGCGTTCCAAAAGTAATTTAAAAATTATGACAAATTTTATTTTACTAAATTTTGAAAATTCTGAGAATTTTGGTATGTAAATTGTAACTTTTCGATGAATTCTGGCCCGCGGCTATTTCGTTAAATTGCGAGAAAACGAACTAGAGGATAATAAAAATGAGCAGATAAAGCAAAAACAGGATAAACAAACAACAAAAACATCGCCTTTGTTCCTTCCCTTCTTTCTCACGCGCCCCTTTTCTTCTCTCTCGACTATTCCCTTTTCTCTCTCTCGTTGATTCTCTCCCTCGATTCACCTTCTTTCGATTTTTCTTTTCTCTCTCACGATTTCTCCTCTCCTCTCATCTCTATTCTCTTCCTCGGCTTTCCTTTCCCTCCGCTTCCTAGTAAGCCGCCGCTGTTCTATTTTTTTCCCGGCAAAATTGCCGCCCACCTTCCTCCTATTTATTTTCTGGTTGCTTCTTGTTTATATATATACACTTGTTGTATGTATTTGTTCTCGTGTGTATATGTGTTTTAATTCCTCTATTGCCTCGTTGCCGCCTCTCGAATTTCCGAGAGGTGTGGCGGCAATTGGTAGCGGCGCATTGGCGCGTGTATTTGGTTTGTGTTCGGCTGTGTATACATACATCTCCAGTTTGATGTTTGTGTGCGCTGCCAGTGTCCCTGGTTCTTATTATTTTCCGGCCTATTGTCTTTCGGCCCTATGTTATTCCGGTTGCGTAATATCGATTGGGTTCTGTGATTTTGCACGAAAGAATTAACTGAGTTTCTTTGTGAAATAAAATAATATTTGGTGCAGAAAAAAATAAGAGTTCATCGATGAAATTCGCGAAGGACATTCGATATAATAGAAACCCACGTATTTTATCACCGTCGGCGATGAGCTTCTGCGAGCTGACGGTGGACTGTGATGAATAAATTATGAGTCCTAAATTATAAATAAATGAAAATTAGTTGTAAAGGTACTTTTGAATTGAAAACGAATAATAATAATTAATAACTAAATTGTATCGGTGATGGGAATTGCAAATTGCGATGAACAAAGGAAACGCTGCCCGATTTTCGGAAAATTAATTCCAAAAATACGGGAACGTAACCCGCAATTATCGGAGACGTCGAACGAGGATATATATATATAAAGTTATATTATACGAAACCAAATTACGTGTCGTGATAAAGTATTTTATAAATGTCCGATCACCCTATTTTCCAAAACGACGAGTATACGTACTTTCCGAAAATAAATACTGAACCGAATTTCGAAGATGTGGACCATAATTGCTATGTGTATTTTAATAATAAATATAAATACGAGTCGGGACTTCATATCGAATGGGTAGATTTGATAATAAGGATGTGTTAAGCCTAAACAATTATCTGATTTAGGGTATTTCAACCCTGTAGCTATTGTAATGCCTAAATGGTGTTACAATAGGCCATAAAAGTGTTACAATAGGTTTATCATAACACCAGGGCATTACGTATACGGGCATTACAATAGACACCCTAATGTAACACTTCACTGATCTATTGTAACAGAGAGGAAAACGTTACAATAGGCACATACTGTAACACTAACAGGCCCAAATGTAACGCAAAATGAGTGATACAATAGCTTGATCAAGATTGCATAAGTGGGACCACCTGTGGGTCCACCTGTGGGTCTCATATAACTTATTGTAACAATCTGTTCTACCAATTGTAACACCAATCTTTTTAATTAAGTAATAGTAGCATTTGTAATCTAACACTATATTAAAACATACATTACACTATAATAGGCATATATAACATTTAATTTTAAAATTTGAAATACATGTTCTAGTTTAAAATCTACAATACATATCCAAAATATCACAAACACCACATAAAATTACAAAAATAAGATCGATCAATTAACCATACTCCAAGCATATCCAAACTACGATGAAGGTTATTAATACTTTGCAGCTATATTGATCTCCTTCCAATAACAAATTATTGGCTTTTGCTTCTCCCAATAATCATTTTTCTCTACTTCACCACCTTTTCTTATAAATATCTATCCTCGGGAGAAATCTGATTCATAACAAAAACAGATCAAAGTAGGTTAGGGAGTAATCAGACTAATTGCACATACGTAATAGGTTATGGAGTAATCAGACTATTTGCGCATACTTGGTAGTATAAGAACCTAAAGGAGATGGGGTGGCTCTCCGGTATTGTGCAAGACTGCAACACCTAAAAGCACAGTTCCAAATCTATAGAGCACTGAAATATAGTCGCTATCATTTTGACCGGACCAAGCATGTATTTGAAAAAAAAATATCAATTTATCAGCATTATAGCAATATCATCCTCTGGATAAATATCTGTGATTATCTATCGCTGTGTAAAACTACTTAAAATTAGCAAAGAGAATTAATGCAAATAACACAACACTTGCTAAAGACTAGGATGCAAATAACGTATGTTCCCTGTAAAATATCAGTAGAAATGAGTAGCAGATTCATACTTGATAGGCATCATCAAGACTACGATGGATGAGCTCTGACATGCTTCCGGTAATCATAATGAAACTTTATGGTGTCATTTGAATAACTACAGTAACCCGATAACCAAACAACAAGTATTTATAAGTGATCTCCCAGGTTTAGTAATGAGATTGAGATTCCGAGAAAGAAGAAAAGTACCACATGTTTAACCTGCAACAACCATAATGGAAATATATCAGCTGTACTTTTACACAATTCAACAAGTTAGTATAATGTAGATTAGTTTCTGAGAGAGAAATGATATTTCTCATTTTACAGCTTTGTTTTATCACCATATTCACTTCTATAATGGTTTAGTACAGAAGCTTTCTTTGCCTAATTCCATGAACCAAAAACCGAGACTCGTTGTACTGTACAAGTTACAGAATTGCAAAATCTCATAGTTATCACCATATACACTTCCATAATTTTATACCAATCATTCAAGAACCCAAAGTATAGAGGATGCTCCACCTGATATATTGCTGTAATGACTTGCTACAAAAGCTTTTTTTGTCCAGATTCCATGAACCAAAAACCCAGAATCGCTTTTAGATTTACACCTATTTCATATAAACTATTTCCACTAATAAGTACAATAGCTCTAATGGTTTAGGACCTGATCAAACTGTAGCCTGGTTGTTTTATCACTCTACATGTTTTCATCAGTTCCCTCATATTAGCTGCCTCTTCCCACTTACTAGCATCTGCATATATGTTTGACAAAAGAGCATACACTGTTGGATTGTTGTGTTCTTTTTCAAGAAGACATTCAACAAAACCCAACTCAAATTAACACATAAAAAACATGAAAGAAAACAAAAATCACTTAAATAAAATAAACCATGATCACCAATAAGATAACTGACCTTTATGCACCAGACAGAGCAAAAAAATACATAAAATGAGTAAAACAAGTGGTTACCATTTACCAGTTTTGCTTCCCCAACTGCTGAAGTATAGGCTGCAAGTAGGTTTAGATTCATGATTTGCTTCAATAGAGCATTTGAAAAATACGTAAAAGACAAAGGATGCTCAAAAGAGATATGACTTTAAAAGACACACACACATGTACCTGCAAAGATAAGGATTTGTTTTCCATCTAAACGAAGGTAACTGTAAAGATTCTTGAACAGGCGAAAAAATAGAAAAATCCAGCAGACATATGTAAAAGTCTACTGAAAAACTGCAGCAGAAAACTGTTAAAATCTGCTACAAAAACTGCTGCATAAATACATTATATATATATATATATATATTTCATAAAAATATGTTAAAAAACTGCTGAATAATGTATGCATATATATATATGTATCTATATATATTTTATAAGAGGTACCTTCATGGCTGAAGTTCCACATGTAGTATACCGTAAATACATATCACAAGGCATAAACACCATTTCAAGCCAAGGCCCGGTACGCTTTAATTTTTCTGAACTCTTGTGTATATTTGGAAGCCATTGTACATGAGCCATTAAAAAACTTAATAGCATTACATGAGACATTAAAGTGAATTCAAATTTAAGTTCTTAAGCACTTAAGTCAATTTCCCTAAAAATACCACTTAAATATATATATAGGGTCAAGATCAAATTAGAACTAAGAACCAATCTCAACTTCAAATGTATGTTTAATCAACATCTCATATATATATTTGTCTTGCTGCAGAACATAATGTGTTTTCTTTTGCTGCAGGACACATTTTTTCTTTAGTAATGTATAAAGTATGGTGTTCTTCTATACAACACTATGTATTTTGGTAAATTACATGAAACTTATTTCCTCACCAGCTTATTTACGCTCCTGATCAGTTAGCACACATATTATAATACTACTACTGAAATTTTTTCTATTCAATACCCCTCCCCATATAAATGAATTCAAAACTGCACAAAATAATTAAGCTACACAGACTCTAATACAGTGTACAATGTTTAAGCTTCAAATTTTGCAGCAAGATTATGATAAGAAGGAAGTAATAACTTACACTAACCTGATATAAACTCGTCGGAATACAATAAAAGAAGGCACCAAAAACTCAGGTTAAAACTCACCTGAATTTCAAGAAGAAAACGATAAAAAATCAGTGTTTAAACTCTCAAAATGTGTGGAAGAATGGAAAAAAGACCTGCTAGAAAGGAAGCAAAGCAGTTGTTGTGAGCCCAAACCCAAAACTGTATACATCAACTTGTCAATACGAAATATTAGAAACCAATTGAGACGCGTATTCAGTCAAAAACCCCAAATTAGTACCCTAATTACTCAAACATCGAAGTCAAATACCCTAATAAGTCAAATACAAATAAATTACTAACGTGCGGAGAGAAAAGGATCCAAACAAGATGCTTAGCCCTAAATATTATCTCAAAATCAGACAAAAAATTAAAAATGAGAAATCTAATTGGAGTGAAGAAGAAAAGTTAGTAATCGTTGTTGTATTCAGTTCATGGGAGAGAGAGTAGGTGTACAGGGCGGGAAAAATGACGGTCGATCTACTTTCTGAGACGGAGAGGAGTGTTAGAGAGGGAGGGTCGAGAGATTTGTCGTAGGACTTTTGATTTGGGAGAGTATACAACTGTGTTATCATCCGGGGAAAAAAATACCGCCCAAATTATTTCACTTAGTAACCGGTGCATAATTATTTATTATTTTTTATTTTTTGTAATTTTTTATGTAATTATTATTTATTAAATAAAAAATAATAAAATAAATTTTTATTTATGTAAAAAAATTCTTAAATTCTTAAATTTATATATTAGATTTCTCATTCACTAATACATTAGAATATAATTTTATTACTAATTTATGTTAATATTTGTACTTAAATATTTTTAAAAATTAAAAAAAAAGTAACCAATGTAACAACATGTATTAGTGTTACATGTTGCGCAGTACCGACAATTCTATGTAACTAATTTTATAGCTATTGTAACACTAATTGAGAGGTGTTACAATAGGACAAAAATTTCTTAGCTAATGTAACACTACTTGTAACACTTGCGTTACAGTAGCCCACTTATGGCGTAGTGAGGTCCTAGTCGGAAGACCCGAGGATTGACATCGGACTAAGAATGATCTAGTGGTTAGTCGTTGAGCTCAGCGAGGTTCCAATCGAAGGACCTGAGTGTTGAGGTCATAGCCAGAATAGGATAGTGGTTTGACGATAAAAACAAACGTTCAAGGCAATCCAAAGGTCAACCGATAATAGTGATTAAAGTTTATCGAGGCAAGTATTCCTTACTTTTCTCGTAAAATACTGTAAATATCTCTTTATTCATATTCTAAGTTCAGAATAGTTAATTATTTTATATTTTACTGCAATTACTCTTAATTATGCAAGTTCCTTTCATTATTGTTCATATATTATCGATTGCTCTCTTGAGCAAATACCCATTCTTTCGGGTTATTTGCGTACCCTGAATTGAGATGTTTTGAAATCATAATGATTTGACATCAAAATACTCTATGGGCTGGATGGTTATTATGGGGGCCAGTGATGAGCTGGTCCCTATGGGCCGGGTATGGACCGGACCCCTGGGCGATAGTGCCTAGGTACCCGAATGGATCTATACGGTTGGGTATAGATCTACACTATATCTTGACTGATCAACAGGATATAGGTGCGAACTAGTGTCTAATCTAATTTATTGTTGATCGCCATTAACGACATTCTCTCTCGAAAAGTTCTTAATTCCAAACCGGACAAAACCCTGATTCAGGAGATGAATCTGGGAATCACTTGTCACTTTTGGATTTATAATTAAAGGCTGGTAATAGCCAATGTTTATTCTCTCAACTCCCTCAAATTAACTCTAGTTGTTTAAAAATTGCTTAAAGATTTTGTCCGGAAATTTTCCTTTGATATTGATACATGGAAATCATTTATATACTTGCTGAGCATTTTTGGCTCACTCTTACTTTGTAAATTCTTATTTCTTTCAAGAGCAGATAAGAATAAAAGTGAATAGCTTTAGTTACACAGCAGAAGTTAGAGAGATCTCCGCTGCGAGAGGACGAAGATGTTAGGAAAAAAATAAGACAAGGGCATTAGCATAAAGGTATTTAAACTTGTATTGTAGTTACAGTTAAACCTCTTTAAAGTAATACCCTTGGGACCGGGAAAAAATATTACTTTACCGAATTTATTACTTTATCGATATAGTAATATTTTATTACTTTACCGAATTTTTATGTTTACGTGGTACAGTATAATATATAATGTACGTATAAAAACTAGAATTAATCACATGCAATGTATTTGATCTAAAATTACTTTTATTATGATTACTTATATCCAAAAACTAGATGCATGCATATTAAAATTGCACCAGATCAGTACATAAAGGTAACATGTGTTGTGTACGTTGTATTGAAACTCAACCATCTAATATTTATTGTAATTCTTAAATAAAAATACATGAAGAGACACCATAATATTAATGATAAGACTTTGTGATTAACTATATAAAATGATAGAATGGTACACTACAGACACATACAATATCAACTTTGTTTTACAGTATACACCAATGTCTTCGCATCATCTAAAAGGAGTGAAAAAATCAGCAATCACAGATAAGATATCTCTAATTTACGATATAGGAATGTGATGGATGTCGAGCATCTCTTAAACTATCCAAACGAGAATGATGCGGTTATGGAATCACCTACGGATGAAGAAATCATTGAGTCGGTAATGAGCACTGATGAAGGGACTGATCCTGAACCCGACGATAGCAATGTCATCCCAAGCGTGTCATCAAAGGAAGCATTTCAAGCACTCACCACTTTGAACAATTACTTGTTACAACACGAGCAAAACATACCAGGAGTTATTTTTGCTTTACATAAAGTCAAGGACGAGATTAATTTTGGCTTTGGTGGAAAGAAGAAACAAGCTACAATAGATTCATATTTTAATAAAAATTAAATTTTGTAATCATATACATTATACAGTATATATATATATATATATATAATTATGGAATTATTACTTTACATATTACTTGGGCCCTTAATGACTTTCGAATTTTTTATTATCTTATGCTTTTAGCGAGAATATTACTTTACAACATTGGCCCAAGTTGGGACCGATGAAAATTATTACTTAAGCGAGGTTATTACTTTATCGGATATTACTTAATCGAGGTTTAACTGTATTGTGAATTATAGAAGGTTAGATTCTTGTTTCATACCATAACCTGTAAACGATCCAGCTTTTTAAGGGGTTATTTGTTATTATTTCAAATTATGTAAAGATTGTTAGTGACACCAAATCTTGACCCCGGATTTGGGTTCTTATAATAATTGTTCCATTGTTGGTGATTACCGACTCTAACATTATTTTCAGCCATTATAGATATTGGGTTTTAGTGGGTAAGAGTTTTTGAAAGAGAGGAAGATTGAAAAGTTTGAGAGTGATGAAAAATCACAGTGTTTAGGTCAATTGAGATCTCGAAAGTGTAAAGAGGGGTTATGTCAAGATGTCTGGGTATTTATATTTTAGATGTGTGACTTATAGATAAGAGAATAATCAATGTTTTAAAAGAGTTGTAGAGAAGTCACGTGACTTATAGAGATCTCATGTCGAGATGTCACTTTCTTGACTCTTATCAAGAACTAGATAGTGACTTATCGAGATGTTGTACAAATACCCAATTTGTCCTTTTAGGACTGATTTATTCTAATTTATATGAAGAATCCAACATACAATTAGAATTGATTTTATATTAAAAGTATTTTACTGAAATAATTTATTAAATTAAATTATTCTAGTTTTGAGTTATCGAGGAATCTAAAGTTTGAACTGTGGATAACTCCATATTTATAAGTATATCGAGATCTCTACGTTGGTTGTCGAGAAGTCATGAAAATACTTATCCAGAAGTGTATCGAGAAGTCATGAAAATGACTTATCAAGAACTCTATCGAGAAGTCATTTATAGACTTATCGAAAAGTCATTTAGAATTATCGAGAACTTAGTTCTCTACGTACTTTTATTTTATAGAACTATGTCTTATATTAGTTTCACATATTAATAATATGAATTAATATTTGGACAATTTTTTCTTAAAATTAGAAAAAATATAAGTTAAATATATTTTTGAGAAATAAATATACTGGAGAGTTCTGAAATATTTATAGATCATATTATAGGTAATTTCTAACTAAATCAAATTAATTTTTATTTATCATGAATTAATCTGCGGCAATATGTTAGCAGAGCTCTTGCCTTTAGGATGAAGAATTTAACATACCAATTTCACTTACAAGTCTAGTAAAAGTTGCTTCATCTAAAGGTTTAGTGAAAATATCAGCTAACTATTTTTCTATTGGAACAAATACAAGCTCAGTAGTACCATTTGCAACATGTTCTATAATAAAATGGTACCTTACTTCAATGTGCTTGGTTCTATAATGATTAACTGGATTAACAACAATAGATATTACACTAGTATTGTCACACATGAGGAATCTTTAGTAACACTATGCCATCCATTAGTTGATTTATAATCCAAAATACTTGATCACAACAGCTACCAGTAGCTATGTATTCAGCCTTAACTGTGGAAGTTGATACCGAATTGTTGTTTCTTACTATAACATAATACAAGTCTTTGATCAAGGAATTGACAACTTATACTAGTACTCTTTCTGTCTACCCTGTATTCAACAAAATTTGCATCCGTGTATCCAACAACTTCAAAACTAGTTCCCTTACGATACCACAATCCCAAGTTTTGTGTTCCCATTAAATATCTAAAATCCTCTTGACAACCATTAGATGTATTCTTTAGGATTTTCTTGAAATCCTGCACACATACATGTAGCAAATATGATGTCTGGTCTACTAACAGTCAACTAAAGTAAAGATCCAATCATTCCCCCATAGCTTGATATGTCCACACTTTTTCCTTTCTTGTCTTAATCCATATTGGTAACTATAGACATAGGAGTAGATGCAGGTGAACAATCAACCATACCAAATTTCTTTAGAATATCTTTGACATACTTAGTTTGACTGATAAAATTCCATCACTTCTTTGGCTAACTTGGAGGCCAAGAAAGTAACTTAGTTCTCCCATCCTGCTCATCACATATTCACTTTGAGTGAGTTTTGGGAATCTTTGACATAACTTCTCATTAGCAGACCCAAAGATGATATCATCCATATAGATTTGAACTAGGATAATATCATCACCATATTTCTTGTAGAATAAAGTTTTGTCTTGTGCCTCTAGTGAATCCATTTTTTATTTGAAATTACGACAGAGTGTCATACCATCTCTTGGTGCTTGCTTCAATCCATTGAGAGCCTTTAAAAGTATGTAAACAAAATCTGGAGATTCAGGATCTTCAAAGCCAGGAGGATGTTATACATAGACTTCTTTTTCTAGTTCACCATTAAGGAATGCACTTTTCACATCTATTTGATATATCTTAAAATTGGAATTTGCAGCAAATGCAAGGAAAATCCTTATTATTTCAAATCTTGTAAATGGAGCAAAAGTTTCATCATAATCAATTCCTTTTTCTTGTGAGTAGCCTTTATCAACCAGTCTTGTTTTGTTTCTTGTTACAACACCATTTTTATCCATTTTGTTCTTGTACATCCATTATTTTCCAATGATGCTTCCATTTCTTGGTGCAGGATCCAATTCCCAAACTTTATTTCTTTCAAATTGATTTATCTCTTCTTGCATAACAGTTATCCAATCAGGATAAAGTAGAGCTTCTTCAGTTTTCTTAGGCTCAATTTAAGATAGAAAGTATGCATGTAGACATTAATTTGCAGTGGCACTCTAGTCCTCACACCAAACTAGGAACACTAATTATAGTGTCACTTGTGTGACTTCTATCCTATTTTACGGTGTGATGATTTTGATGACTAGAACTGTCCTTATTTTCTTCATTATTGGCATGACTTGCAGAATCCTCATCTTTTTTAATCCCTGAGTTTGTGTTATCAAATCCAGGTGTGCTTCTTTCTTAAGATGAATTATCATTGTCTGAATTCATTGGTTCGCCTGTTTCTTCTTGCAATCTATTTTCTGCATTATTTTTAACTTCTTCTTCAGAATCACTGTAAATGTTGAGATTGTTAAATTTCGAAGCTTCAACTTCATTTTTATCAAGGCATTCTCAGCCTGGATACTTTTCATCATCAAATGTCACATCTGTGCTCTCCATTACCTTCTTTTGCTCTTGCACATAAACTATGTAAGCAGTCCTCTCCAATGAATATCCAAGAAAAATAGCTTTAAACACTTTTGAGTCAGATTTTCCAACATATTCAGAGTTGTCTTTTAACAGAAAGCACTTGCTTTCATACACATGAAGATGCTTAACTGTAGGCTTTCCTTTTGACATGATTGAGTAGGGTGACTTGCCAATGTTTTTTTACCAAATATTTACTCTCAATATAGCATGCAGTGTTAATAACTTCTTCCCAAAAGGTTGTTGGAAACTTGGCATCCTCCAGCATTGTCATTCCAGTTTCAACTAGAGTTCTGTTCTTCCTTTCAACCACACCATTCTGTTGAGGTGTTCTTGGAGCAAAAAACTCTTGAGTAATGCTTTTGTCTTTATATAATTCACTTAGTATTGCATTTCTGGATTATGTACCATTGTCACTCCTCAATCTTTTAACAGAATTTTGATCTTCAGTCTGCTTCTCAATCTTCTTTATGTGTTCAATGATAACGTGTGGAGTTTCATCTTTGAATGCATAAATTCCACCCAAGTGTACCTTGAGTAGTCATCCACCATCATTAGTGCATAGTTCTTCCTAGATATGGACATGATATTCACAAGACCAATCAAATACATATGTATAAGTTGTTGTGGAGCATTAATGGAGTTCACAACTTTGCTTCTCTTTTTGACTTGATCTCTTCAATTTTCTTTTCTGAAAAACTTCAACTTCATTTTGTGCAAATTCCAAAGATGGCATATCTCTCGCCAGTTCTCTTTTTATAAGAGTATTGATTGCGTTGTAATTTAAGTGCGAGAGCTTCTTCTGCCATAATTTGCTTTGCTCACTCGATGCCTTGGTGTAGAAGGAACAAATCTTGTCCTTGTTTGCTAAATTCAAGGCTGCAACAAACAGGCTTCATTTTATCACTCCTTTCAGAGTAACTTCACCAGTCTTCTTGTTTATGATTGAGCAATCTTCTTTGTCAAAAATAACCATGAAGCCTTTATCTATAAATTGACTGACACTTAAGAGATTCACTTCAAGACCTCCAACCAGTACAACATCTTCAATGACAACATTTCCATAAATCAAACTGCCATATCCCATTGTGAATCTTTCGTTATTGTTTTCAAAGGTCACTAAAGGGCTAGCCATCACCTCAAACTGTGATAGCAGGGCTTTATCACCTATCATGTGCAAGGAACATCCATTATTAATGATCCACATGACTTTATTCTTCTTGCCCTACACACAATGAGGTTTTAGTGCGTTTAGCTACCCAACCAGTGTTGGGAACTTTTTTCTTCTGACAGAGTTAGCAGAAGTAGAACTTGAATATTTAGAAGACACATCATTCTTAGTTTGATTAATATTTTCTTCTTTGATCACAGATCTAAAGTTAACTTCTTTTTTTATTTTTTCTCAACTTATGACAGTTGGTCTCCACTTTCATGTTTCATGGAATGCAATCAAACTTGTCAAACAAAAAGTAAGGGTCATTTGTTTGAGATTCATTGTATTTGAAGACTCCATACTTTGGATCACTAACAATATTTTTACAAAGATAAGTTAGGTGATTTGTTGAGCCACATCTTTGACACTGCTTTCTAGGAGCATCTGCAACATAAGCATAGTTGTTACTTTTGTTGACACGTGTCTTTTCATTTTTGTTCCTTTTTTTCTTTCTACTTCTTTTGTTTTTGATTTTATATACTTGTTTCTTGATAACTGGACTAGCTTCAGGCTTCTTCTCACATTCAGTGTTGAGAGTAGATTTGGCAGTCTTCTTTTCTTCATCTTCATCTGTAATTTCTTGCTTGATGATAAGCTCCTCTTCACTGAAGTTCACCTCACAGACTTTGAACAAGGGCGCATTCACCTTTTTAAGCACATCAAGAACTTCTTTGTTGACATTTTCCTTTCCTTTATCAATTTGACTTTTCTTTTTAGATGCACCAGCCTTATATTCCAAACCAATAGCTATGTTAGCACAAGGCTTGTTCTTTTCATGGTATTGACCAACTAATTGAGATGCATTTTTAGATGACTTAAGCTTAAGATCATTTTTCAAAATTTTGTCTCTCAACACAGATTCTACTTCCTATGCATATTTCAGATTATTTTTTAGATACTCATTTTCTTGTCCTACTGCTTCTAGACTAACAAGCTACAGTTCCAAATTTTGTTTCTCAACTTCAAGTTATTCATTCACTTTTGACATCCTACTAACTTCCTCATTAGCATCCCCCATTCTTGCGTGAGTGTGAAACATATCTACACTCTTCAACAATTTTCTTATATTATGAAGTATTTAAATCAATGGTTGTTAGGATAGGTATCTTAAGGTTTGATGCAGATGACTCTCATTCCTCCAAAGCCATGAGAGCATAATTTCTATATTCTTTAATGTCATCTATGTCATCCAAACTTTTCCATTCAGCAATATAAGCTTTTCCTTGTTATTTCTTAAAAAGTGCTTCATATTTAGCTTCAAGCTCCAAATAAGCCTTATCATTCTTCACCTTCTTTGGTTTCCTGCATTCTGTGGCAAAGTGACCAAGTTTATCACAGTTGTAGCATCTAATCTTGGATCCTTCCACAGATCCTGACTTGTAGCCACCTTTTCCTGTTATATTTGTCTGAGTCTTTACTTTCTAGTTGTTATTGTAGGATGTTTGACCTTTACCCTTGAAGTACCCAGGCTTCTTGACTCTTATGTTTATAAAATTTTATTGTTAGGTAGGCCATAGACTGGTCCATTTTTAAAAACTCATCAAGAGTATAATACTCATCCTCCTCCAACTCCAGAATGAATTTTTTCGGTTCCTTGTTTTTCTGCTCAATAGCTTGAATAACTTGAGTTTGGGATTCAGTTTCATCTACAGGTATTTTCTTGTCATTTTTTATCAAGGCACTTGACACATCCACAACATGCCCTTGACTCACTTTCAATGACTTTTTCTGCATCATTTCCAACTCATAGATTTTGAGAATTTCTTACAAAACCTCCAAAGTTATTCTCCCTAGATCTCTTCCTTCTAGGAAGGTTTTAGGTTAACTTCCTCATCTTCATAGTATTTTTCATGAAGCTACAAGTCATTTATCAACTTGTTAAATTTTTCAAAGACCTTAGTAATTCCTTCTTTAGGTTTAACCATGAAACCCTTATATTATGAGACTATAATCCTTCTTTAGTTTGACGTCACTTATTCAGTACCTTCACACATAATCTCTATCTTTTCCCTGATCTGCTTTACTAACTCACGGTTGATAATGTTGTTATTCATGACATTATCAAGATATTCAATGAGAATGAGTTGCAAGCTACTGACAAGTAAAATTTTTTAGTATATGTAGATGGGTCTTTAGGACCAAAGTGACTAGGAATTACCATATCACCATCTGTTGCTTCAGGCACCCTTACCATAGAAATGAAGGGTCCATAATTGAGAATTTCAATATATAGTGGATTGGCCATCCCGATGAATAACATCATCTTCTTCTTCCATAAGGTGTAGTTCAATTTGTCAAAGACAAGGATCTTGATAATGCTAAGTGTCTGTGCACTCATACTTCCAAGATTTAATCTATTTACTTTCATATTTTGCTTTAATACCACTTGTTAGGTATGGAGTGCAGCATAAAGGGGGTGAATGTGTTTTCTTGCTTTTCTTAATTATATGAAAGAGTTTGTGGCTTTTATAACTGAACAGCTAGAGTCAAATTTGCAGTGATATAATACTAAATGTAAAGACATGAGTAATTTATCGATATCTCTAGGTCTCTACAAGTATATTTTGACTTGTCGATATCTCCAGTTCTCTACAAGTAGATTTTGAGTTGTTCATATCTCCAGTTCTCTATATGGACTTTTTGACTTGTCGATATCTCTAGTTCTCTACGAGCAGATTGACTTGTCAATATCTCTTTGGACTTCTCTACAAGTCATTTTTGATTTCTCGACATACATCTCTATACCCCTTAATCTGTGACTTGTCGATATCTGACTTAAAACATTTTTCCAGGAACAACATTATTCAACTCCAAGCTTCTACATTTCTCTCTGAGGCATGATCATGATTGATCTTCTTCCAGAGTTTATTCCCTAGCTTGATGGTTGTTCTTAGAAAAGTCTTCCAGTCTAATCTCCCTAGCATTTTTACAGACTCAAAAAATACAAATACAAAGTACGATAAGATTATCATACAAATGATTCTTAGGGTTGTGAAAGTGACTTAGTCTTATTTTATACAGACATTCCTTGCACAATAATAGTGTCACCATACAAATCTCTATAAGAACCTACATCCTTCATAATGAAGCAAGCATAGTATGTACCGATCTTTGCGGATCACTAATTACCAATTAGTTATCCTACAACCAGGAACTATTTAAGCACAGAGTTATCATCTTTTAGGTCTCATTATTATGATCTCATCATAATCCATAAAAACTTTACTGTAAACTATGGTACATCTTATTCAAACACTTAAATAGATAAAGTCCGTAATAAAAAACAAAACAAGCTTTTAAATTCAAAAAAAATCAAACCAGATTACATAAAAGTTATTCCTAAACCATCATACATGATTGGACTTAGGACACATTTCTTTTAGATCGTCCTCAGAATTGCCCAAAAGTAGACTGGTTTTCATAGGGAACACTCCCTCAAAAAATGTTGCATCACGAAACTCAGTTATCGTATTCGCCATAATAACATTTATTTCAGATTTTAATACTAAAAATTTCATAGTAGTTGTGGTTTCAATATAGCCCAGAAAGACAAAGACACAATCAACAATTTTGGGACCTAGTTTATTTCTCTTGTGTTCAGGAACAAGCACCTTAGCAAGACACCCCCACACACGAAGATAACTCAAACTTGTCTTACAATTTCTCCATAATTCATAAGGTGTCTTGTCCATATGTTTATCAAAACCGGGTTTCTTATAATGCACCCTACGAGAAGATAATGTAATAATTTGATCGAAATATCCTGTCTCTCGAGAATACGGGTTTGATTGATCTATCGAAATGACTGTCGTATCGAAAATTTTGCGCCGGGACTCGTACGGGTCAAACCGTAATCCGGATCGAAAAAGTCAAAATACGGAAAATGTACAGAATAATCAAATTAGGTTAGGAAGAAGTTTTCCAAAGACTTTCGGGTTGTAAAAACGTAAAAAACGGTTGAAGTTGGACGATTCCCGAATATATAAAATAGTTTAAAATTATTCAGAAAAGTAATTTATTAAATCTATAAATCATTTATAAAATCATATAAAAACTATAAATTACCAGAAAAATACCAAAATTATCTATACTTTATTTTGGACGTATAAAAATTAAAATACTCAAATCTTATCACATATAAACATCTAAATATCAATAACAATCATCAGATAATTCACCACAATTCACATAAAAATCACATAATAATTATTTATTAATAAAAATAATTACACGATATTTCCCGGATATTACACTCTATTCAGAATATGGCAAGCCGTATTCAGATCCTCTCCCCACATGTACTTAGGCAACCCAGAACTAATCATCATACTGTTAATCATGTCTTTAAAAGTTTTGTTAATTCGCTCTGCCACCCCATTAGACCCAGGTGTGTATAGTGAAGTAACCTCATGAACTATACCATTTCTTGCGCAAAATTTATTAAAAAAGGTACTCATATACTCACCACCTCTATTATACCTCAAACATTTAAGTACCTTGCCAGTTTATGTTTTAGCTTCATTTTTAAACATAATGAATTTATTTAGTGCTTCATCCTTATGTTTAAGCAAATAAACATAACAATATCTACTACAATCATTTATAAAGGTAATGAAATATCTACAGTGATCCTTAGTCAAAACATCATCGAATTCACATATGTTCGAGTGGAATTGATCTAACAAGTCTGAATCCCTAACAACATTATGAAAAGGCTTCCTTGTTTGTTTAGCTGCTACACACACTTGAAACTTAGATTTCTTACCAATGGAATGCTTTGGAATCAACTCTAAATTCATCATATTCTTAATAGAACCAAAATTTAAATGACCAAGTCATAAGTGCCACAAATCTAGATGATTCAACACAGTTAACAGAAGGTGGAACACTATCAATAATAAAATCTCCCAAAACGGGATCAAAATTTATCAAAAAAAAACCATCAGACAAGTAACCCTTGCCAAAAAATGTACTAATGTGAGTAATCACTACTTTATTGCATTTCAAAGAAAGTTCAAATCCATTCTTGAATAAACAACTTCCACTTATTATATTCAACGAATAGAAGGAATATGATACGCTCTAGTACGAGATAGAATCTGCACAAAAGCAAACTTCAGGTCCACGTTTCCTACTCCAAGCACTTGTACAACACTAGCATTCCTCATCGTCAATGTCACTCCATGACTCTGTCGATAAGATACAAACAAACTAATATCAACACAAATATGCACATTAGCTCTAGTATCAATCAACCATTCATGTAACATATAAGTGAAAAGTAGTACATGAAACAACCTCACCAACAACCATGTTAGCTATAGGCCTACTAGTGATTCCAAGTCCAAGCACGGTATTAGCTTGAGCTATCACTCCAACTTTCTTAGCTTTCTTAATAGGACAATCCTTACTCCAATGACCAACCAGTCCACAAGACTAACATGGTTTGTTTTCCTTTGGTTTTTTAGCCTTGTTCTTGTCAGGTTTCGTGTTAGCCTTCTTAGTGACTACCTTTCTTTTCTTTCTTATAGTCAATACATTCACATTCGAGCTCCCATGTTCAGTAGGCATCACATGTCCTTGTTTGGACTTGTGTTTCTCATATACAGAGATGTCCATCATCAAGTTAGTCCATGTGATATCTCCTCTCTATTTTTTCAAGGAGAGAGCAAACTCTTCCCAAGACTTAGGGAGCTTTTCAATCACAGACATAACCCAAAAACTTCTCAGTAAAGACCATACCAGACTCACCCAAAGCAAGAACCAACATCTCAAACTTATGAACCTGTTCAGTCATGAATTTTCTATCCACCAGCTTGAGTTCAAGAAACCTAGACACGTGATACATCTCAAGTCCTTGAGAATCAGTATTATGGGTTTGGTTTAGCTTATCCCACAAAACTTTAGCAATATAAGCATCTGATGAATAAACATCGAACAAGGTGTTTGCCAAAGCTTCCAAAATAGTTGCCCTAGCCATCTTATCCTTCTCAACCCATAAAGCGTAAGCCTTAACAACTTCAGTGTTTTCTTGATCCACAACAGGAGGATCATACCGCACCACCCGCTATAGACCCTTAACCGTTAACCACAACTTCATCTTTTTCTTCCGACGAAAAATAGAAGGCCAAGAAAAAGAAGCTCCACCACTGAATTTATCAGGCACACCCACTTACGTTGTTCTTGAAGAGATTATTTCCCCACTTATGTTGTGTTGGGTTGCAATAATATCACTTCATGGATAAAATAGCACAAAGTACTTCGTCCACAGATACGTAGCACTCAAAAGTGACCTGTACGTCAGTTTTCCTAGAGAACCTATGCACATATACTGTATATATGTGGGAGAGAAAGAGAGAGAAGAAGCAGCTAGGGTTTTCGTAAGCCTGTAAGATATGTCTATTTTTTAAACGTTTAGTTCTGAATATATATAATAAAACTAAAATAAAACTGAAAATAATCCATTAATTAAAATAAATATATGACTTAAATTATATTTAATAGAATATATATAAAATTTATTTAGCAGCCATATCAGAGTCTGCTATACCCCTGAATAATTACGGCCCCACTCTTTCTAATAAAAAATAGGGGGTCGTTCGTAATGGAAAGAAAGATACCACTACTTCGCCTGATCATCAAATGGTGATATCCATATCAGTTTTTATAGTCAAGCCACATCAAAGTTTGCAAACTCTGATAACTACCAATTTCACAGTTAACACTAAATCAATATTCACATTAAAATTTATAACAAGTTAGAAAACATTTTAACTAAACCATCAGTAAAATTCCTCGCCCAGGTCGTCTCGGCTACGCGAGATGCCGAGATAATTACCCAAATCGCCCTTCGACCGGACCCGTGTCGTGATGTGGGGTGGCGTGGCGCGGCGAGGCGGCACGTGTGCACCCACGTGAGGAACACAATAGCACCAAACACACACATATGCCTTAGTAGTTGTACACTACACTTTCACATGGTACTATATAAAGTACTCAACCTCTCTTTACCTTATCAATGTGGGATAAACCCACACAACCCTTTTTAAGCTACAAAATTCATCTCAATTTCTATATGGATTACACTAAGAAAAATACTTACATCAAAACATGAAATTTTAAGTCCTCGTTACAAGGAACAACCTTCAACAATTGGTTTTAGGTAATTCCGTGAAGAACACATCTAAAATGTGGCTTGAACTATACCATTTTTTAACAGTTGGAATCAAACATAGATCGAGTTAATATTAACATGTTTATCCTATAACGCAATAAGTAAACAATTTCTGCATGTACTTCATACAAGATTGACAGTATTTTACGGTAGTTTAAGCCCCCAAAATTTATTCCAAAAACCTTTATCTTGACACCAGTTGTCACACCCCAACTTAACAATAGATATCATACAAATTATTACAATAGTTAACAAAAGGAAATAAATACATCCGGATCCAAGATCTTACAGTTAAGGGTTTGGAAAAGCCCAATTCTACTAACTATTACAACCTGATTTTAAATATCGAGTCCTCACACAAAATTATCAATATTCTACCTGAGCTCGAACATAGGAATCGACATCACAAGTCTTACGCGTTGTCTGCTTGAATCTAAGCATATCTGCTAGCTGTAATATCAGGGTGAAAGCAAGTAGTGAGCCAAATGCTTAACAAGCGCTATAATATACATAAACAAGAATGAAAGAATAACAATGGAAATGAAAGAATCAATAATATAGTATCAAGAGATAAACTTTCAGGCTGATGGCATCTTTTCTTGTAATAAAATAATTCAAAACCTTTCTTTATCAAAAACCATTTTATGACGCTACGGATTACAGCCGGTGATCAGCCGTGAAGTAATCCCGAACCTCGCTGGGTTCTAGAACATTAATGGGATCCCTAGGCAACCTTTAAGCCTACAAATTAAGAGCGGAAAGGACTTGCGTCTCAGTCCAGATCCACTTATTTAAAGAAAATATTTGCCCCCCTTTGGGACTGTAAATCCACTTTTTAAGTTTTATTATAAAAATTGAATTGATGGCAAGTGACGGTTAAACTATTAAACAATGAAGATCTTTATCAAGGGTTCTAGATCAATTTTAAAGCCATGATCAAATGGAATCACAAATTTTCTATTCACAAGGAATTTGATAATGAGGTTTCACAGGGTTGTTGGATAGTATAAAGGAACTAAGTCAAACTAGGTTCAAGGTAATCGTTCCAGATAAGACATAGGTATTAAAATGTAAAGAAGGTGAGCATCAGTTCAAAGTATAACAGGGTATCATGTTTTAGGGTTAAGAATAGGGTTATCAAGCAATCATGAACGACGTTAAGGAATAACTGACTTTTAGGTATCAAGATAAGGTTACTCAGTATAACTTGCACAGGGTTCAACATCACAATTACTTCGGTATATTAGCATGGTATGTCTTTTGATTTACTTGCCTAGAAATCTTCAAGTAAAGTTAAACTACTTGCAATAAATACTTGAGGGTTCATGGCACTTGCATATAATACGAAAGATAGATTTGTAACCACTTGGATCATATATATCAAGGTGAATTAGAACACTCCTATCATATATAAGAACTGGGTTATCACACACTTGCTGTGTAAACAAAAAGGTATGTTGAAACACTTGCCTTGAGAAAGGCTTGACTTGACTGGCAGGTGGGAGCAACGGGAGCTTCACTCAACTTTAATGGCAAGTTTACCCTCGTCTTGAGAGCCTAAAAAATAATAATAACCTCATTATAATATATACTCACTAACTCAACCTAATTATAAACCGAAATTACGCACATTGGCACGTAGGCCTATATACACATACATGCTTATAATTACCTTATAAGCATAATAGTTCACTTAGCCACACATGTTCACATAACACATTTAAGTACATAATAATTTATCCACACACACTATATTGCATCACTAGGCTTGGATGATCTCACTCCACTTACTCATGTCACTTAGTCATGCTAAACTAGCTAAAACTCTTAATATCGACCTCATAACTCGAAGTGCCTTTTCTAAACCATCAAGTTCTTATGGACCCTGACTTAGGCCTTACAATCTACTGACCTCATACTATCTTACAACTATGATGGTCAACCTAGGCCTCACTCATAAGTGCCCTAAAACTAAAGGTTAAGTGATTGTGCTCATTATAGTGCTTTCAAGATGACACCAATAGGTTTTTGAGTACAATTGACACCCTTACACTTCAAGTTTACCTCCCAAACTTTTACACTAGACTCTTCTGATCATAAGGCAACTGCCAAATTTGGTGTGTCTCAAGGGCCTAGCTTGGGCCTACCTGGGCCTAAGCTTAAAGTCCAATGTTCCCCTGTTTTCTAGACATAAAATTGTCCTGATTTGCACTAACTTATGACACATGATTCTAACTCAATTCCTATTAATTATGGCTGGAAAAACTCCTATGACACTCCCTATAACTAGGGCTAACAAAGGCCTAATGAGGGCATACCCATGACATGGTCAAAACTCCTCATTTCTAAATTGTAACAAAACTTTCTCCTGCTGGACAGATTTAATGTTTTCACTCGTGCACCTAACCAAGCAACCTACAAACCTCTAATGAACACCTAAATCTAAATTATATTCTTAGTGCTAGCTTCTGGTGACTTGGGCCTCAAAGTGCATTACCATGACAAGGTCAAATCTCACTCTAAACCCCATTAAACCAAACTGAAATTCTACAGAATCTAATGTACCCCTTTTGACCATGTTTCCCACTTGACAAACCAAACCAAACATCAACCAAAACTCAAACTAAACCCCAACCAAGGCAACCTACTGAACTAACACTCCCAAATACAACATTGGCTTAGTGGAGATAATCCTTACCTAAGGTGCAATATAGCAAAACAAGAGTTAACACAATTACTAATTATAAGTCATCTCAAATTCAAAAGTAACACTTAAATCCTTCAAATATATACGAATAAAAAACACATAACAGGGAGCACAAATCATATTTGATATCTTAACTCAACTGAAATTAGAGATTATTAACAAAAATCAAACCAAATGATCAAAAACTTTCGAAAATCATGAGTTGAATCTATGCATGCATGCTTTCGAATTTACAAGCCAAAAATAATATGGTTTCCAAAATAATTTCATAATAAAATCAACATGCAAGCCTAGCATTAACCATAACTATGTGATCACTTAGCATGCAAAGAGTTTTATCAAGTTTTTATTTCCAAAACCAAGCTATTATCACATAAACATTCAAAAAATCAACAAAGCAACAAGGAAGCACTATTAATAACCATTCATTCGGCTCCCTTATGATCATGGCCGAATGAAATGGAAGGGAAATGACCATATAAGCAAGAGTTTTACTCTCATGACTTGGAATTCACCATTCCTCGTAGTTCTCTCAATAATACAACCTTAAATCCATGAGGATCAAGATTATATTTTGAGTTCTAGTTAAAACTATGACATGCAAGATCAAAATATAAACTTTTCACCCTAAAATCTTTGGATTATTAAAGAACAAGATACGGGGAGTGAGATTACTTAAATGGAAGATGGATTTTTGAATAAAAAATGAAGAAAAGGAGGGGGGTGGGCTTCGGCTAAGGGAAAGGCTGAGAGGGGGATTTTGCCGAGAGAGAGAGTGGAGAGGGAGGAGAGAGTGAGGTGAGGGTGGAGTGTGGAGTGAAGTGAGATGATTATAACATCTTGTACTTGATTTTTATTGTTTTGATTTGGATAAAAGAAGTGAGTGGAATTGAGAATTGACAAGAGTAACCTTCATGCAAAATTATGCTATTTTGGATGCAAGGAAAAGGTAATAATTTGGCTACTGGATTAGTAGTTAGTGGGGTTGAAAATTCCAAGTTTACCCTTAACTTGTGTTTGGGAGCAAAATGCATGCATGGGCAACTAAATAATTTGCAAATTAAAAATAAACTAATTTATATAAAACAATTTCTATAAATATAAATGCACCTCCATAAATTACAAAATATATGCCATAAAATAGCTTATGATTTTAGAAATTTAATGATATAAAATTTGAAAATTTATTGTTAAAAGATTTTTAAAATCGATTTTTTTATATAAAATGAAGTACTTTTGATTATTAATTAGAAATACTAAATGATAAGATTTTCCTTTAATTTTTTTTTTATATAAACTAATACATTAAATACTTAATTTATAGGCACTCAACATATAGATCATCCACATTTATAATTCCACGCAATTTAAATCTTAATTATAAACACACAATTATATATATAAGATTCAAAAATACCGGTCGTAACATCCTCTCCCCCTTAAAGGATTCTATCCTCAGAATCTAGGAGAATAAGTGTGGATACCAGCTACGCATATCCGATTCTAGTTCCCACGTTGACTCTTCAACCTTGGGATTCCTCCAAAGTACTCTTACCAACTTGACCAACTTATTTCTAAGACTCTACTCTTGCTAGTCGAGTATTTTGACAGGTTGCTCCATAAATGACAGGTCTGCCTGAATCTCTATAGGATCATACTCTATCACATGATTGACATCAGGATTATACTTCTTAATTAATGACACATAAAACACATTATGCACATGCTGATACTGAGGCGGCAAAGCTAATTCATAGGCCACCTTTCCTACTTGACTCAAAACTTCAAAAGGACCAATATATCTAGGCGCTAACTTCCCTTTCTTGCCAAATCTAGACAATCCTTTCCATGGTGATACTTTCAGCAATACAACTTCACCTACTTGGAATCTGATATCCTTTTGTGCCGGGTCTGCATACTTTCTTTGCCTATATTGAGCAGCAAGTAATCTCTTCTGAATCAATTTGACTGTCTCATGTATTTGTTGCACCAATTCTGGGCCTAGAATCTTTCTTTCTCCCACTTTATCCCAGCTGGTTGGTGATCTGCATTTTCGTCCGTATAAAGCTTTGTATGGTGGCATGCCAATACTGGTGTGATAGCTGTTATTATAGGAGAATTCCACCAATGGCAAGTGGTCGTCCCATCTTCCTATAAAATCAATCGCACAGCTATGCAACATGTCTTCAATTGTTTAAATTGTCCTCTCGCTTTGACCATCAGTCTGCGGATGATACGCCATACTCATGTTTAACTTTGTGTCAAGACTTTCTTAAAATTACTTCCAGAATCTTGAGTTATATCGGGGATCTCTGTCCGAAACTATTGATACAGGTATGCCATGTCGTAATAAAATTTCACGCACATACAGATGGACCAATCTATCCAATGAAGACCTCTCATTAATCGGAAGAAAATGTGCCGACTTTGTAAGGCGATCAACTATAACCCATATAGCGTCATGTCCGAATTTTGTTCATGGCAATCCTACTATAAAGTCCATGGCAATGTTTTCCCACTTCCATTCTGGAATCTTTAAGGGCTGAATTAATCCGCTTTATCTTTGATGTTCTGCCTTCACTTTCTGACAAGTATAGCACTTTACAACCCATTCTGCTACTTCTCGCTTCATATTTGGACACCAAAAGTTCTGCTTCAAGTCCTGGTACATCTTGGTGCTTCCCGGATGGATTGAAAATCTAGAATTGTGAGCTTCTTGCAGTATCTCATTCTTCAACTCAGTTATATGGGGAATCCAAATTCTTGAAGAAAACCTTAGTATACCTTGTTCATCCCTTTGAGTACAAATCTCTTCTCCGGTCAGTTGATTATTCTCCTACTTCATCACTTCTTCCTGACATTTCTTTATCTTTTTCAATAATATTGGCTGAAAACTCATAGTATGACAAATCTCTTCAACTTTTCTGCATCCACAAAGTTCTAATTCAAATCTCCTAATTTCTTCAGATAATTCCTTTGGTATTGCTACCATATTCAACCTCTCCTTCCTACTCAAAGCATCAGCTACCACGTTCTCCTTTCCCGGATGATAATTTATCGAGCAATCATAGTCCTTAATCAATTCCAACCATATCCTTTGCCTCATGTTGAGCTCCTTCTGAGTGAAAATATACTTCAAACTCTTGTGATCCGTGTAGATCTCACACCTTTCACCGTAAAGGTAATGTCTCCAAATCTTAAGTGCAAATACTATAGCTGCTAATTCCAAGTCATGTGCAGGATACTTCAATTCATGTGGTTTTAGCTGTCTCGACGCATACGCAATCACCTTGTTGTATTGCATTAGCACACACCCCAGACCCTTGTGTGAAGCATCACTGAAAATCATAAAGTCTCCTTGATTGTCTGGTAATACTAATACTGGAGCTGTAACCAACCTCTGTTTTAATTCTTGAAAACTATCTTCACATTCTGCATTCCATTCAAATTTCTGATTCTTCCTGGTCAACTTAGTCAATGGAGTGGCGATTTTCGAGAAATCTTTAACAAACCTTCTATAATACCCCGCCAATCCTAGAAAATTTCGCACTTCCGTAGGTGTCTTTGGTCTCTCCCAACTCATAACTGCCTCAATCTTTGCCGGATCCACTTTGACTCCTTCACTTCCAATAACATGTCCCAAAAATTGAACTTCCTTTAACCAGAATTCACACTTGGAAAACTTGGCATACAACTTCTCTTGTCGGAGTATCTCCAATTCTATCCATAGATGATGCATGTGTTCTTCTTCTGACTTTGAGTATATAAGAATATCATCAATGAATACCACTATAAACTTGTCCAAATACTTTTTAAATACCCGGTTCATCAGATTCATAAATGCTGCAGGAGCATTAGTCAACCCAAAAGGCATTACTAAGAATTCATAATGTTCGTATCTTTTTCTGAATGTTATCTTCGGGATGTCGTCTTCTTTAATCTTCAGTTTATGGTATCCTGATCTCAAATCAATCTTGGAAAAGCACTTAGCTCTTTTCAGCTGATCAAATAAATCATATATTCTTGGTAGCGGGTAACGGTTCTTAATCGTCATCTTGTTCAACTCCTGATAGTCTATATATAACCTCATGCTTCCATCCTTCTTCCTTACAAATAGAACAGGTGCTCTCCATGGTGACGTACTTGGCCGTATCACTCTTTTGTCCAACAATTCTTGTAGCTGGCTCGCCAACTCTTTCATTTTTGCTGGTGCCATTCTATAAGGTGCCTTTGATACTGGTTCCGTGCCTGGAGCAAGGTTGATCTCAAACTCGATTTGTCGATCGGGCGGTAAACCTGGTAGTTCATCTGGAAATTCGTTGACTACGGGAATATCTTCCATGCTGAGGCTCTTTCTTTTTGAATCTACTACATAGGCTATGAACGATTCGTAACCTTTCCTAAGGAATTTCTTAGCCTGGACGATTGTAAGAAACAATCGCTCTTGCCTCTGCCCCTTAAATACCACTTTCTCTCCATTCTCCGTCCTTAAATACACTTTTTTAGATTTACAATCTATCTGAGCGTTATTCTCTCCTAACCAATCCATGCCTAAGATTATGTCAAACTCCCCTAACTTGAAAAGTATCAAGTCTGCTAAAAATTTATGCCCCGAAATATCAATCTCGCACTTAGGACAGAATTGACTTAAATGAATCTTCTCTTGGTTCGCAATTACCACATCTATTACCTCATTCTGGGTCATTTTATCATATTTAAGTTTATCAATGAAAGTTTTTGATATAAAAGATCTAGTAGCTCCAGAATCAATCAATACCTTAGCTTCAACATTATTCATTAAAAGTTTACCTTCTATCACCTCAGAATTCTGAACAGCATCCTTCATTTTTAGATCAAATGTCCTTGCTGTTGCTTGTGGAGATGCTGTAGACGGTGGAGGTAATGCCAATACCTCAGCTGGCATGTGAGCACTAGTACTTGCCACGTTCATCAAAGCCTTGACTGGTCCGGTTGACTTGCATTCCTTAGCTATGTGTCCATCCTTTCCACACTAATAGCATGTAACTCCCGGCTTCAGTATCTTACCCTCGTTATCCAAGTGCCCCTTCTGGTTGCATCTGTAGCATGTCATGTTCAGCTTATTACACACTCCTAGATGTCTTTTCCACAATGCTTGCACTCTGGTCTCTGAAATCTATTTTCTCCAACTTATCCTTGGCTTGACTGGTTGTTCCCTTTAAGATCTTGTCTCTTATTCAAATTTCCCTTCTTCTGAAAATTTCCTCCTTTGTGGAATCCAATCATTTTCACACTCCTGTCTTGTGCGCTTCCGGCTTCCGACTTTTCTCCATAAAATGGAACCTTTCTCTTCTTGTTATCCTTTTCTTTCCTTGACTGAAACCCATTACTCTCAATCAGAGCAGCTTTCTGTACTACTCCAACATAAGTATCAAGCTCAAACACAGCCACTATATCTCTGATCCAAGGCTCTAATCCTTATTGGAATCTTTTTGCTTTCTCTTCCTCAGTGTTGGTATACTTAGTCACAAACCTTGATAACTCCATAAACTTCTTCTCGTACTCCAATACAGACATACTTCCTTGCTTCAATTCAAGAAATTTAAGCTCCATCTGATTCTGCATGTACTTAGGGTAATACTTTTCCTGGAATAACCTTTTAAACCTTTCCCAAGAAACCGACGGATTTGCCTTCATAGCTTTCACTGAATCCCACCAATAAATGACTTCCCCTTTCAGAAAGTAAGTAGCATATGTCATCTTCCGATCTTCTCCTAACTGAACTAATTCAAAAGCTCTTTCCATTTCCCTAATCCATGTGTTAGCTATTACAGGATCAGTGGTATCATGAAATGCAGGTGAATTCATATTCTGAAAAGCTTTGAAAGTAACAATTTATCAAGGTGGTACTGGTGGATCAGGTGGTTGGTGTGGTTCACGGTTATCTTGGTTTTCAAATTGTTGTTGAAGAGTTCTTTGTTGCTGAGCTATAGCATTTGTTTGTTGTTGTAAGATTTCCAGTAATCGAAGAATATTAGGATCCGTGGTAGAAGTTGTTGTCGGGTTCTTCTTTTTAGGTGGCATGATCCTGAAATAGACGTTATATCAAAAAAGGTATAAATAATACAGAAATTTTCAAGGTTAAGGTGTCACAAGTCATTATATTCATTCAATCGGGTTTCAAAATAAACAATAAGGAGGGTGCATATAAAGGCATGAGAACAATTGAACGAAAATAGAACGATAGTGCATAATTATTGAAATTAAGGTCAAGGTAAATCAAGATCGGAATAGAGTCTGAACTTAAGGATAACATGCTTAATTAAAGGAAAACAACATGGAATTCTACAAAGTCCAACAATATAACGACATGAAAAGTAGATAATGGAAAGAACTAAGGCTCCACTCCATCAGATCGGGGTCCGGTAGTCTTCTCTTCACGAAGCGTCTTCACAATACTCTAGAGCTCGTCCACAATCATCTGGATAGTGTACTGGATGGTACGGTCTCGGTACGATGGCATCTCATCAAGCTTAGTGTTAACGTACTGCACCAAGGTATCAAGTCTCGCAGTCATCTACTCTTTAGGCTTTCCTCCATAATTTCGGCTATCCGGATACACATTCTTCAATCGCTCTAACAGTCGATCATACTTGCCCTAAAGCCTGTCGAACTCACGCCTCAACTCAGCATACACGGAGAAAGCAATTTTGTCGAACGGTTCAAAGGATGATGAGGCATGCGCCCTTTGTTTCCAAGCAATACATAGATATATATATATATATATATATATATATATGTATAAGAGAATTATTAGCGGATGACTCGAATAACCTATACCTACACTCTCGTATAATACTATAAACCTATATACATATATAACCTATTTGGGCTGTCTAGGGACTCTAAACCGTAGCTCTGATACCAAAACCTGTCACACCCCAACTTAACAATAGATATTATACAAATTATTAAAATAGTTAACAAAAGGAAATAAATACATCTGGATCCAAGATCTAACAGTTTAGGATTTGGAACAGCCCAATAACACTAACTATTACAACCTGATTTTTAAATATCGAGTCCTCACACAAAACGATCACTATTCTACCTGAGCTCGAACATGAAAATTGGCATCACAAGTCTTACGCGCTGTCTGCTTGAATCGAACCATATCTGCTAGATGTAATATCAGGGTGAAAGCAAGTAGTGAGCCAAATGCTCAACAAGCGCTATAATATACATAAACAAGAATGAAAGAATAACAATGGAAATGAAAGATTCAACAATATAGTATCAAGAGATAAACTTTCAGGGTGATGGCATCTTTTCTTGTAATAAAACAATTCAAAACCATTTCTTCATCAAAAGCCATTTTATGACGCTACAGATTACAGCCGTGATCAGCCGAGAAGTAATCCCAAACCTCGCTGGGTTCTAGAACATTAATGGGATCCCTAGGCAAACTTTAAGCCTACAAATTAAGAGCGGAAAGGACTTGCGTCTTAGTCCAGATCCACTTATTTAGAGAAAATATTTGTCCCCCTTTGGGACTGTAAATCCACTTTTTAAGTTTTATTATAAAAATTGAATTGATGCCAAGTGAAGGTTAAACTATTAAACAATGAACATCTTTATCAAGGGTTCTAGATCAACTTTAAATCCATGATCAAATGGAATCGCAAATTTTATATTCACAAGGAATTTGATAATGAGGTTTCACAGGGTTGTTGGATAGTATAAAGGAACTAAATCAAACTAGGTTCAAGGTAATCGTTCCAGATAAGACATAGGTATTAAAATATAAAGAATGTGAGCATCAGTTCAAAGTATAACAAAGTATCATGTTTTAGATGTAAGAATAGGGTTATCAAGCAATCATGAATGAATTTAAGGAATAACTGACTTTTAGGTATTAAGATAGGGTTACTAAGTATAATTTGCACAGGGTTCAACATCAAAATTACTTTGGTATATTAGCATGGTACGACATTTGATTTACTTGCATAGAAATCTTCAAGTAAAGTTAAACTACTTGCAATAAATACTTAAGGGTTCATGGCACTTGCATATAATACGAAAGATTGATTTGGAACCACTTGGATCATATATATCAAGGTGAATTAGAACACTCGCATCATATATAAGAACTGGGTTATCATACACTTGCAGTGTAAATAAAAAGGTAGGTTGAAACACTTGCCTTGAGAAAGGCTTGACTTGACTGGCAGGTGGGAGCAACGGGAGCTTCACTCGACTTTAATGGCAAGTTTACCCTCGTCTCGAGAGCCTCAAAAATAATAATAACCTCATTATAATATATACTCACTAACTCAACCTAATTATAAACCGAAATTACGCACATTGACACTTAGGCTTATATACACATACACGCTTATAATTACCTTATAAGCATAATAGTTCACTTAGCCACACATGTTCACATAACACATTTAAGTACATAAAAATATATCCACACACACTATATTGCATCACTAGGCTTGGATGATCTCACTCCACTTACTCATGTCACTTAGTCATGCTAAACTAGCTAAAACTCTTAATATCGACCTCATAACTCGAAGTGCCTTTTCTAAACCATCAAGTTCTTATGGACCCTGACTTAGGCCTTACACTCTACTGACCTCATACTATCTTACAAATATGATGGTCAACCTAGGCATCACTCATAAGTTCCCTAAAACTAAAGATTAAGTGATTGTGCTCATTATAGTGATTTCAGGATGACACCAATGGGTTTTTAGTACAATTGACACCCTTACACTTCAAGTTTACCTCCCAAAATTTTACACTAGACTCTTCTGATCATAAGGCAACTCCCAAACTTGGTGTGGCTCAATGACCTAGCTTGGGCCTACCTGGGCCTAAGCTGAAAGTCCAATGTTCCCCTGTTTTTTGGACATAAAAGTGTCCTGATTTGCACTAACTTATGACATATGATTTTAACTCAATTCCTATGAATTATGGCTGGAAAAACTCCTCTAACACTCCCTCTAACTAGGGATAACCAACGCCTAATGAGGGCCTACCCATGACATGGTCAAAACTACTCATTTCTAAGTCGTAACAAAACTATCCCCTGCTGGACAGATTTTATGTTTTCACTCATGCACCTAACCAAGCAACCTACAAACCCCTAATAAACACCTGAAATCTAAAGTATATTCCTAGTTCTAGATTCTGGTGACTTGGGCCTCAAAGTGCATTACCATGACAAGGTCAAATCTCACTCTAAACCTCATGGAACCAAACTGAAATTCTGCAGAATCTAATATACCCCTTTTCACCATGTTTCCCACTTGACAAACCAAACCAAACATCAACCAAAACTGAAACCAAACCCCAAAAAAGGCAACCTACTGAGCTAACACTCCCACACACAACATTGGCTTGGTGGAGATCATCCTTACCTAAGGTGCAATATAGCAAAATAAGAGTTAACACAATATACTAATTACAAGTCATCTCAAATTCAAAAGTACCACTTAAATCCTTCAAATATATACGAATCAAAAACACATAACAAGGAGCACAAATCATATTTGATATCTTAACTCAACTGAAATTAGAGATTATTAACAAAAATCAAACCAAATGATCAAGAACTTTCAAAAATCATGAGTTGAATCTATGCATGCATGCTTTTGTATTTACAAGCCAAAAACAATATGGTTTCCAAAATAATTTCATAATAAAATCAACATGCAAGCCTAGCATTAACCATAACTATGTGATCACTTAGCATGCAAAGAGTTTTATCAAGTTCTTATTTCCAAAACCAAACTATAATCACATAAACATTCAAAAAATCAACAAAACAACAAGGAAACACCATTAAGAACCATTCATTCACCTCCCTTATGGTCATGGCCGAATGAAATGGAAGGGAAATGACCATATAAGCAAGAGTTTCACTCTCATGACTTGGCATTCACCATTCCTTGTAGTTTTCTCAATAATACAACCTTAAATCCATGAGGATCAAGATTATATTTTGAGTTCTAGTTAAAACTATGACATGCAAGATCAAAACATAAACTTTTTACCCTAAACTCTTTGGATTATTATAGAACAAGATATGGGGAGTGAGATTACTTAATTGGAAGATGGATGTTTGAATGAAAAATGAAGAAAATGAGGGGGTGGGCTTCGGCTAAGGGAATGGCCGATAGGGGGGTTTTGCTGAGAGAGAGAGCGGAGAGAAAGGAGAGAGTGAGGTGAGGGTGGAGTGAAGTGAGATGATTATAACATCTTGTAATTGATTTTTATTGTTTTGATTTGGCTAAAAGAAGTGAGTGAAATTGAGAATTGACAAGAGTAACCTTCAAGCAAACTTGTGCTATTTTGCATGCAAGGATAAGGTAGTAATTTGGCTAGTGAATTAGTAGTTAGTGGGGTTGGAAATTCCAAGTTTACTCTTAACTTGTGTTTGGGAGAAAAATGCATGCATGGGCAACTAAGGAATTTGCAAATTAAAAATCAACTAATTTATATACAATAATTTATATATATATATAAATGCACCTCCATAAATCACAAAATATATGCCATAAAATAGCTTATGATTTTAGAAATTTAATGATATAAAATTAAAAATTTATTGTTAAAAGATTTTTAAAATCGATTTTTTTTATATAAAATGAAATTCTTTTGATTATTATTTAAAAATACTAAATGATAAGATTCTCCTTTCAAAATTTTTTATATAAACTAATACATTAAACACTTAATTTATAGGCACTCAACATATAGATCATCCACATTTATAATTCCACAGAATTTAAATCTTAATTATAAACACACAATTATATGTAAGATTTAGAAATACCAGTCGTAACACCAGTAATAGCTCATAAATGTGAATTTACCTTTTATTGTCACTTGCCAAGTGACCAAAATCAAGAATCCACCTGGTAACTCCTTTTTCCGATGGATGCTCTGTACAGCTCTTCTGAGGCGCCTTCACTTAGATTTAGGGCTTCTGCAAAAAATGCCCAACCGGGAGGGGCGACCGTCAAGTATCTCCGACATAAGAGTAAGTATCGGAATAATAGAAATCGGACAAAGAGAAGTAGTCCGAGAGTAAAGTACTACTAAGGGTGAGAATATAAAAAATGAATGTATGTTACAAATATAAAGAAAGGGGTATTTATAGGGGAGCCGCACCGGGCATTGTAGAGCCATGTGGAAGACTCTGCAGCTACTGTGTTCGGGAAGACATTTTAATCTACAATACATATCTCTGCTATTTCGGCTCCACTAGAGCTGTAAACAAATCGACTTATTTATGAGTAATATCGAGTTCGGCTCGTTAAGAGGTTTGTTTGGCTCCAGCTCGTTAAGAACTCGAGTTCGAGCTCCAAATATATGTGATAAGTTTAACGAGTTCGAGCCGAGTTTTAGCATGTGCAGATCGAGCTTGCCTCATTAAAACTCGAAAAAAACATAAATATTTCCTGATTTTTAATATTTCAAATATTTTAAGTTCCCAAATATTTAATACACTAATCATTTATATTATTTGAGGTTAATAGATTAAAATTTGAGTTTCGGTTGTCTCGAAACTGATAATAAGTTGGTTGAAGTGGGTTTCAATCAATGTTTTTAAATGTTACTGTTCATGAGCTATTCATTAAAGGCTCGAGTTCAGCTCGACTCATTTGTGTTCGATAGAAGCTCGATTTTGGCAGTTCGTTAATGCGTTCGAGCTTGAACATAATTTTTACGAGATAATAAAGCTCGTATCGGATTAGTTAGTTAAGAAAAAATTAATCTAGGCTCGTTATGACAAAACTCGGCTCGGCTCGGTTCGTTTAGCTATACACCACAGTTGAGCAGTTGTACTTTCGTTACAGTTGACCGTTCTTGGAGAATGAATCCATGAAAAGGAGTGCTTAAATATGTAAGACCCGGGAAATTACGACTATTTTTTGTTATATTAATAAAGTAATATATGTTTTATTACAATGGGAATTATGTTTGGTCATAAATTTGACCTGTTGTGTGTTTTATATGTTCAGTACGATTTCAGGTATTTATCGACTATTTTATTTCGCGATAAATATATTTATATGTAATATTTTGGTACCAATATTAAATTTTAATATCCAATAGTGTGAGTAGAGTGTTTCATATTATTTTGCATAATATGGAGTTTACCATACTGATTTTCGGAAAATCTAGTTAATTTAGGAAATGTTTCGATTTCTTAAAAATAATAGGACTAGGGCCCTACCGGTACTCCAAAGCCCACAAAAATCGTATTTTTATAAAATCGCGGGACTGTCAAATATTCAATATTTTCGCATTTTTGGATTATTCGTAATTTTGGGGAATTTTGACACAATTTTTATATATATTGGATTAAAAATTATTCTTCGTTAATGATTAATTTTGGGCTAATTATTTTTATTAAATGATATAATTAAGTCCTAAATAATTTTAGGGATATTAATTTATAATTATGATAGATTTTAATTATTATTTATTTTTATAAAAATTCAAAAAAAAATTATATAAAATTTAGAAATTTTTCTCAAAATTAGGATTTATGATCTTCAATTTGTGTACAGATCAAACAATGATTTTGAGGTGATCTAGAAAACAAAGTATAGCATGTTTGTAGTCATTTTGAAGCTCTCAAAGAGTACAATCCAATTCTACCATCAAAAAAATTCCTCAGATTGGTAATTTTTAATTTCCAATTTTAGGGTTTATGTTCAAAATTGGGGCTTTTAATTTTAGGGGTTTTTGAATGATTCTAATGATTGAAATAACTTTGTTACGTTATTTTCAACTATGTTTGATTCCTGGAACTATATAAATGATGTTGGTGGGTTAGTCAAATGGGTTCTTCAAATTTTCTGATTTGTTTAATAATCATTTGGGATATAGATACTAGTAATCTGTTTATAGGATTGTCAGCTTCGTTTTGCCAAATTAATCATACGATTTGGTGTCTGTTTCTTTCGAATCGATGTTCACCGGATTTTGTCGCCGGTTTGTTTGAGTTTTCAAAGAATCAAAGTTTAACATATTGATTGTTGTTGTTATTGGTTGATTTGTGTGCCGGGTACGGTTTATAATGGTTTGGCAGCTAGAAAAAGATGTTAACCAGTGATTTTCGGGCCAAATCAAAGTCACCGGAATCCGGCCAACTCACCGAAATCTGGGAACATTTCCAAAAACCGGTAGAGTTTAACCCGGATCCGGGTTGTTCTTCGTAGCCTGATTTTTGACCCATTTTCTCGAATAGTTGACCCAGTTTTAGTCCAAAAATCCCAGTTCAATTTCACAAAAACTGTTTATGGGATTTTCTTTTTAAAAATTATTTCAAAATTCTATTTAAATTCCAAAAATTCAATTTTAATTCAAAATTAATTTAGTTAATTAATTTTAAATAATTAACTGAATTATTTTAATCTATAAAATTATTCTCTTTTATTATCTTTGAAAATCGTAATATGATTTAATTATTTATAATTTATTTTGAGTAATTATTTACGATTTTAGTAATTGATTAATTAATTTAATCAATTAATTTTATTTATAAATATTTAGATGAAATGTAATTATCAATAATTAATCCAAATAATATTCTAAAATTTTTTGAGCTTTTAAAAATATATATAAAGGTATTAAATATTCAATTAATATTCATTTTATTCTTATTTTATTCATAATAAATAGATCATTTGTCCGTTTAATACAAAACAAACTCGTCTAGACTCAGAAAATATTCATCTAATATTAAAAATACTTTCGAGACATCAATTCTTTCGTTTTGAAAGATCACTTGATTTTGTAATTGTTTCTAAGTCGCGTATTTATCGTAAAGTCATATTTCGACTCGATTTCAGTTTTAACCATATTGAGTCAAATGGTGTTACAAACTGAATCATGTGTTATATGAATTATGTGATACGTGCCTTATTGTTTTACATGTTATGTGAATTGTGTGTCCACACGTTCCTTAAAGTTATATAATTAAATTTGATCCTTATCTATTATCATCAGGTGGGTAGACGATAAGGATAGACGTATGAATGAGATAATTATATATAGTTGGTTAATTAAAATAGTATCCTTTATGATAGATACATATAGTTCGAAGTGTTCAAGGTCAGACAGAGAGATTAAAAGTAAAGCTTATTTATACGGGATACGTGAGACGAATATACAGAGATGTGGTGAACATAGAATGGTGACTAACAAGTAAAGGTCAGATGGTTTGTCGATGGAAATACAGATATACCAGAATTGAATTACATGGCAGATGGTTAAAGATCAGAGGGTTGATCAATTGAGGCAAGAATTTCTCCTCTATCCTAAATTCAGAATAGTTAAATATTTTATATTTCGCTGTAATGAATCTTAATTATCCACGTAATCTTTATTCTTGTTCTTCATTATTATTGATTGAAATCTTAAGCAAATACCTATTATTCCGGGTTATTCGTGAACCCTGAATTGTGATGTTTTAACCAAAAAGGTTTATCATCAAAATACTCTACGGACTGGATGGTTACGAAAAGGGTCAGGGATGGACTGGACTCTATAATTTATTAGGCCAGAATGGCCTGTGTACCCGATATGATGGTGGGTCTATACGAATGGGCATAGATCCGTACTATATTATGATTGATCAGTAGAGTATAGTACATATATTTGTTCTAGTGTCCAGTCTATTTATTGTTGATCTCCATTAAAAGCATTCTTTGTTTGAAAGTTTTATGATTATAAAATCGATCAAATAACTGATTTAGGAGATGAATTAGTGAATTATTCATTGATTTTGAACTATGATTGAAGGCTGATATGGGCCGATGTTTTATCTGCTTAATTATTTAAATGAATAAAAATGTTTATAAAATCATTTAAATATTATTTCAGGGAGTTTCTTTTGATAATGATTCCTGGAAACCAATTATGATACTTGATGGGAATTTTTGGCTCACTCTTGCGTTGTTATTTTCTTATTCTTTCAGTAGGCAGCGAAAAAGAAACCGTACTCCAAATCGAAAAAGTCAAAACACGGAAAATGTTTAGAATAATCAAATTAGGTTAGGAAGGAGTTTTCCGAAGACTTTCAGGTTGTAAAAACGCAAAAACGGTTGAAGTTGAACGATTCCTGATTATATAAAATAGTTTATAATTATTTAGAAAAATAATTTATTAAATCTATAAATCATTTATAAAATCATATAACAACCTATAAATTACCAGAAAATACCAAAATTATCTATACTTTATTTTGGACATATAAAAATTAAAATACTCAAATCTTATCACATATAAACATCTAAATATCAGTACTAATCATCAGATAATTCACCACAATTTATATACAAATCACATAATAATTATTTATTGATAAAAATAATTACATGATATTTCCCGTATATTACATCTGTCCCCCCTTAAAAGGATTATGTCCTCAGAATCTCCTAAGTAAACAAATGAGGGTACTTTTCTTGCCTATCACTTTCCAACTCCCAAGTTGATTCTCCAACCCTTGGGTGTCTCTACGGTACTCTTACTAAACTTACAACTTTATTTCTCAACACTTTCTCTTTCTTATCTAGAATCTCTATTGGATTCTCCACATAAGATAAATATTCCCAGAAATTCTATCGGCTCATATTCGATTACATGTCTAGAGTCTGGATTGTACTTCTTAAGCATTGATACGTGAAATACATTATGAATGTGCTCCATGTGCGAGGTTAATTCCAATTCGTATGCTACCTTGCCGACAAGCTTTAAATTTTCAAAAGGTCCAACGTATCTAGGACTCAGCTTCCCTTTCTTTCCAAATCTAGACAATCCTTTCCACAGTGACACTTTCAACAACACTAAATCTCCTTCCTCAAATTCCATGTCCTTTTTGGATTGATCCGCATATTTCCTTTGACGATCTTGTGCTGCTTTTCTAAATGACTTTGACAACTTCTTTTTTCTGTTGCACCAATTTGGATCCAAGTATGTTACATTCTCTAATTTCTTCCCAATATGCCGGTGAACTACATTTATGTCCATAAAGATCTTTATAGGGAGGCATTCTAATACTGGTGTGATAACTGTTATTGTAAGCAAATTCCACTAAGGGCAAATGCTCTTCCTAATTGCCTTTGAAATCAATGGCACAAACACATAACATATCTTCAATAGTCTGGATCGTTCTCTCACTTTGGCCTTCAGTCTGTGGATGATTAGCTATACTCATATTTTATTTGGTTCACAAACATTCCTGAAAACTTCTCCAAAATCTTGAATTGAATCGTGGATCTCGGTCTGATACAATAGACACAAGGACTCCATGACGGACTACTATTTCCTTCAAATATATGTGAACCAACTTATCTAGTAAAAATCTCTCATTAATAGGCAAGAAATGAGCTGACTTAATTAGTATGTCCACTATAACCCAAATAACATCATGGTTTAATTTTGTCTTTGGTAATCCAACTATAAAATTTATAGCAATGTGCATCCACTTCCACTTTGGAATCTCTAACGGTTGTAATAATTTACTTGGTCTCTGGTGCTCCGCCTTAACTCTTTGACATGTATAACATTTGCTAACCCATTCAACAATTTCTCTTTTCATGTTTGGCCACCAATAAATCTCCTTTAAATCTCTGTACATCTTGGTACTCCCTGGATAGATTGAATATCTTGAATTGTGAGCTTCTTGTAGAATTTCATTCTTCAATTCTATCACTGGTGGAATCCAAATTCTGGAAGAAAATCTGAAAATACCTTGGTCATCCTTTTGAGTGCATAACTCTTCTCCTACCAAATGATTAATATCCTGGTCCATTACTTCCTCTTGGCATTTCCTTATCTTCTCTAACAATTCTGGCTGAAAAGTCATATTATACATTCTTGCTTCCTTGGGCTTGAAAAATTCCGATCTCCAATTCCAACTTCTGAAACTACTTATATAACTCTTCGGGTACTGTTAACACGTTTAATCTTCCTTTCTACCTAACACATCCGCCACTACATTCGCTTTTCCTGGGTGATAGCTAATCGTGTAATCATAGTCCCTGATCAACTCCAACCATCTTCGTTGTCTCATATTAAGTTCCTTTTACGTGAATATATACTTCAAAATCTTATTTTCCGTATAAATTTTGCATCTTTCTCCATATAGATTGTCTCCAAATCTTCAAGGCGAATACTATTGCTGCTAGTTCCAAGTCATGAGTAGGATACTTCTGCTCATGAGGTTTCAGTTGTCTAGATGCATATGCAATAACTTTTTCGTGTTGCATCATAACACAACCTCATCCCTTATAAGAAGCATCACTATAGATTACAAAGTTTCATTGATCTTCTGAAAGTGACAAAATAGGTGCCGTGATCAATCTCTTCTTCAATTCTTGAAAACTTTCTTCACACTTCTCATTATATATAAACTTCTCACTTCTGTTGGTGCTTTTGGTCTCTCCTCATTCATAATAGCTTTAATCCTTGCTGGATCCACTTTGGTTCCTTCATTATTGACTATTTATCTTAGAATTACACTTCATTCAACCTAAATTCACACCTTTGAAAACTTAACATACAACTTCTTCCTTCTGAGAATTCTCAAAACTATCCTTAAATACTTTGCATGGTCCTCCGTTGACTTCGAGTAAATCAAAATATCATTTATAAACACAATTACAACTTATCCAGATAGTCCTTAAAGATTCTGTCCATCAAATTTAAATGTTGCTGGTTTATTGGTCAATAAAAAAACATTACTAGAATTTCATTATGAATGTACTTCGTTCTGAAAGCTGTCTTCGGTACGTCCTCAGGTTCAACCTTCAATTGATGATACCCAAATCTCAAATCAATCTTAGAAAACACTTTGCTCATTTCAACCGGTTAAACAAATCATTAATTCGAGGTAACAGACACTTATTCTTGATAATAAGCTTGTCGAGCTCCCGATAGTCGATATATAATCTCACGCTTCCATCTTTCTTCTTAACGAATAACACTGGTGTATCCCATGAGGACATAATGGGTCTAATCACTCCTTTCTCCAATAACTCTTGCAATTTCTTTGCTAAATCTTTAATTTCAACTGGCGCCATTCTGTACGGGGCCTTAGACACTGGTTCCGTTCCAGGTGCTAAGTCGATCGCGAACTCCATTTCTCTATCTGGAGGAATTCTTGGTAACTCGTCTAGCAACACATCTAGAAACATATTGACCACTGTAATATCTTGAAGCTTTTATGTCTACTGATTTTTATTTCTCACATGAGAAATATAATTCTCCCATCTTTTACATAATAACCTTTCAGCTGAAATCATCGTTAAAAAAACTTCTTTACCTACCTTTGACCTTCAAACGTCATCAAATTCTCATTTGGCGTCTTCGGACACATCTTCGATGATGACAGTCTATCTGAGAATCACGCTTCGATAGCCAGACAATTCCTAGAATAACGTTAAATTCTCCTCTCTTAAACAGTATCAACTTAGCACAAACTTATTTCCAGAAATCTCCATCTCACAATTGGTACACACTTGGTTAACATGTACACATTTTTGGTTTGCTAGTTTTAGAGTCATGATATCATTTAACAATTTAACATGGTAATTCAACTCATCAACAAAACCGTGAGAAATAATTGATCAAGTTGTTCTCGAATCTACTAATACTTTAGCACATAAGGCATTCACAATAACTATTCCTTCCATCACACCCGTACTCTGGATAATATAATTTACAGTTATACCAAAAACCCTCGCTCTTGGAGATTTATTCGTTATCGGAGTAGATCCCTTGATTCTTAGTGCATCACTGACTGGGCTGGTTATTTACAATCCTTGCCATATGCCCTGGTTTCCCATTCTTGAAATATGTAAATCCAATGACTGGAGCTTTGCTTGACTCTTGGTAGATTGATTTTGTTTGAAAAACTTTCATAAAGAACAACAGTGCAACAAAAAAATAGAAGGATTCATGATTCAACAAATTTGTAGTTAAAAAAAAGAAGAAAGAATGAGTAACGATTGAAATAGAAATGAGACAACCATATTGTTACTTAAGATGGCCAGTCTTTCATACCATATGGCATACATCAGAGGATTAGGTGGCGTCCCACCAGACTCTTCGTCATTCTGACAAAGCGTCACACCATTGTCTCAATCAAAAAGCAAACTCGAGGGGAAAATGATTTTGAAAGGAATATGACAATCTTATTTTTCTTATCACCTCATAGAACTTATAATGAAGAAAGTTCATACTTATTCAAGAGTCAAGAAAAATATACACTGTAGTATTACAGAAAAGAATGATACCGTTGGTCTCCATCCACATTTCACTTATACACCTTCGGAGCTCTTTCGATCAATAGATCACCTTTGAGTCATAAAATAACTTCAAAAAGTCCGCTGAAATGACTTCGTATATTGATCATTTATTAAGTCTTGTATCTTTGGCGTCGTACCTGCACGTGCAATACTTTAACAATTTGATCAGAATTGCGCTCTTATAGGATAACTTCAAATTTTATCTATGCGACTTAGAATAACCACTGATCATTTAACATATCGATTCATTTGCTAATAATTTTCTTCCTTTAGAAAAGTCTAGAAATTTTCTTATCCTTCTTCGATCATGCTCATGCTTATTTTAAATCAGTGAATTCTCTAAACTCTAGTAGTCTCAGGAATTGGATGAATAATTCCTCCACACACGGATTTTGTTGTTAAACTTATCAAACAAGATTTGCACTCCTCTGTGGGAAACAATCAAAACTTTTCCGTAATAGCGGGCCCACAGGGCCCTCTAAATGAACAATACTAATTATAGCTAAAGTGTTTTTTTAAGTAATCTGGGTCTTATAACAAACAAGAAACTCAAGTAGTAACTTGACAACCAATTTTTAAAACATATTTTGTTTAAAGGACTTTTAGAGATTTTATTAAGAAAATCTCTTTTTAAAACTGGTGTAAAATTTTTGAAAATTACACACCTGGTCGTCATTACTATATGAGTTGGTTGTTGTCTTTCTCAACCACTACACGGTATCAAATTAAGGAAACAATCAGATAAGAGCCCATTCACTTCCATATATCCCCTTACCTCTTATTGGGTCCATTTTTCCTTCATTAGCAAACGAATACTTCATTTATCATTGCGTACTATCTTATTCGTAATTCCACTCCAATGTTGCCATCTAGTACTATATGTGATACTATCATCATCATCTTTGATATCGTTAAGCATAACAGGTCTACCTAATAGTTAGCAAATCTATATTTTATATAACAAGACAAAAATCTGGTGATATCCCAGCACATAACATACGTCATAACCCGTCATCTAGCTCCAAGGAAACTCTGGATCTTTAATTTTCTCAAACTCATTCAAAACTCATCTAGTACACTCCACAAGCCAAGCAGGGGTGGCATGCTCACTAGTAGCTCCATAAGACAGGTCTCAAACTAATGGTATGGAATAAAGTGTGGGATAAATTGAAAAGTTGCACTCACGGCTGAATGTCCGGTAGAACTAAAATCAGCAGGTGGGGGTTCTCAAATAGCTGACAATTTTATAATGTTCCTCATAAAAATTCACATGGTAACCTCTGTCATATATTTGACTCACACTGATTAAATTATGCTTGGGTCCTGAAACCAGAGCTACATCTTCAATGATGATATTTCCAAGCTTAATTTTTCCATATCCCAAAGTCTTTCCTAAGTTGCCATCTCTATAAGAAACATTTGGGCCAGCCACTTCCTTAAATCTGATAGCACGGATTTATTTCTAGTAACGTGTCCTGAGCATCCACTGTCCAACACTAAAAGTCGATCGTTATATCGGGAATTTTGGTATATATTTTACAACAACTCTTATATTTTTAGTAAATTTTAAATGTGTAATTCTTGAATAATTAATTAAATAAAGTATGCATATGGATTCTGTTAGCGGGTTATTACTTTGTATTATGTATATGTGATTACGAGTGTATGGGATTGAATTCCATGGTTAATTATTGGGTGGTATGATTTTTGTTTTGCTTTTAAAAGTGGATTTAATGCAAATTTATTTGCATAAATATTTGAAGTGTCTCTAGAATTTTTTTTATGGTTTTATCATTACAATAATTATATTTGAGATTTTATAAAATTTGGAAATCAATATTTTATCAATTATTTAGCCCTAAGTGATTTTCTGATTTCATTTATTTGTAAAATCCCTATTTAATCCCAAAATTCTTTAAAAAAAATTATGAAACTCATATTTATCTAAGTTTGGAATATTCTAAGAATTATAAAATTATTTTGGAAATTTGTGGGATTAATTTCACCCGCGCGTTGATTCGTTTAGTTGTTAAAAGCGGGTATCAATTGCCTATCAAAAATTATCCTAAATTTACGAAATTTATGATTTATTAACTTCGGGATATTTATAATATTATAAGACTATTTTAGTAATTTCCTGAATTCATTTCAAGTGCAATTTAATTCGTTAAATTGTAAATTTCGAATTAAAAACCAGACTTTTAGGAAGGGCAGGACACGTGTCTAATTCCTAGGCTATGGGCTGATACGTGTCTATCATATGTTTAGCCATTTTGTAGTGTTGGTGGAAAAAAATATAGAAACAAAAATACAAACATCAAACACGGGTATACACCCCTGTTCTGTTCCCTCATCGCCAAATCCCCCACTCTCTATTTGTTTTCCCGGATTCTGATAAGGCCGTCGTCGCTTTTCCTTTTTTTCTGATCATCTGCTCTGTTCCGGCCGCCTGGTCTTGGTTCAGTCATGGTAATTACTTTTGCTTGTTTGGTTTGTGTATACAAACATATATGTGTGTATATATATTCGGTTCTATGCGATTGTTGTGCTATCGCCTGGACTCCTTACCTTTCCGGTTGATTTTACAGCCGTCCCTATTTTTCCTTTTTCATCTGTCTGCGCGTGTATTTCTATTCTGATTCCTTGGGTTGGTTCGAGTTATTTCTGAAAATCGAATGAATTGTTGATGAGTTTATCCGAATTATTCGAGTAAATTTTTATGATTCTTCGAATTATTTGATTATCGGACTGAATAAATTAATTACGATCATAAATTTTATATATTGGCGAAATTCGTGTAGGACACCCGCAATAAACGGGAACCACCGAATTTTTGCCGCCGCCAGCGATGAGCCTCAGCGAGCCGACGGTGGACCGTGATGAATTAATTCTGAGTCCTTAAATTTTATAACATTTATTTAATTCGTAAAATTATTTTTGAAACAAAAATTAGATACTTTATATCGAAGTCGAGCGCGTAAATTGGTTGATGAATTGTAATTCTTGTATTGATTTTCGGAATGATTGTTATTGAGACGTCGAATTGCTTTGACGGGTAGTCCGACTAACAAATAGTTTTATAGCTATAAATAATAAATATTTTGTAAAATATAACTGATAACTTGTTTCCTAAAATGACGAGTATATGTGTTTTCCAAAGATAAGCATCGAGTCAAGTTTTGAGTATGTGAACCCTAATTTTTATATGTATTATAATAGTACATATAAGTACGAGTCGGAATGTGATATCGTATGGGTAGATTTGTTATTGAGGATATGTCAAGCATACCTAGACGTCTAATATAGAGTATTTTGACTCTGTAGGTTCTAGTCGGGAAACCGAAAGCGAATGTTGGACTAAGGATAACCTAGTGGACAGTCGACGAGCTTAGTAGGGCTTCCACCGAAAAACCTGAGTGTTGAAGTCGAATCCAAGGTGATCTAGTGGTTAGACGTTAAAGCCTGAGCGTCTGAGTCGGCTCAGAGTCGATCAGTAATAGTTGTAAAACTCTGCAAGGCAAGTACCCCTAACAATTCTTTTTATTCTTCAGTATATATGAATAGCTGTTGTTTTATTCTCTTAATGGAACAGAAATGTTTTAAGTTATGTATCCCCTGTATTTGAAAATGTTGTTTAATATGTTTTTGGGGAAAAGTAACTTCTGAAAGTACCTATCTCTAAAATATGATTAAAAGCAAAGGAAGTTTTTAATAGTGTGCTGTGATAAAATTATTTTGAAAAGAGATAGGTAAAAGTGATTTTGAAACTGGATAAAATGAATCAGATATTGGATAACATTGCGTAAGTGGCTAATTCGGTTGTGCCTATTCCAAAACCGATTAGTCCAGCATAGTGAATCAGAGACCTAGCTAGTCTCTGCGGATCCGGTTATTTTGTGTGAAAGCCCGATCAGCTTTCCTAGACATTTTGTGTGATAGCCCGACCAACTATCCTAGATAATTTGTGTGGAGGCCTGATCAACCGTCCCTAGATAACATCCAATACATATCTGACTATGATTTAGTGGTTCCCGTAACAGAACAGATGATTTTGTGGTTCCAGTAAAGGAACAAGTGATTAAGGTTCCAGTAACGGAACAAATGGCTTTGGGTCCCCATAACGAGACAAATGGTTTTATGGTTCCTCTAATGGAACGGAAGGTTGAAAATGAAAATAGCATGCTAAAATTGAATTTGGTATTTATGTAAAGCACACGACTGTTAATTTTGTTTTACAGAGCATGCTAGTTTTGATATCCAGTTTATGCATGTTTTACTTATTTTCTAGCGAGTTATGAATTCTGTTCCTATAACTGCTTTACTTTAAATCATTTTTACTTGTTATTCATATAGTGGTACTGCTGAGAAATTGATTGCTCACCCTTGCATAATATTTTATATATTTATTGCAGATTCGTAGGAGATTATTCCGTGATAGTCGGGGTAGAGTTCCAGTTCCGTTCGTGTCAGACTCCTCTGAGGTAGTTGTGTTCAGACCAGATGAGGTCTGTTGAGTTGATGTATTAAATTAGTATGCATGATTGTGTAAGGTAATTTGGGTTATGAGTTGTGTAACCTAAATCATAATTAAACCTGGAAAAAAAGGTCTTGGTAAAAAGGGGTCGTGGTTATGTATTATTAGTGATTTGGATTATATTATGTTTATTATTGATATTGGTGACGTCAACTCCTGACCCCGGGGTTGAGGCCGTCACAGTTGGTATAAGAGGTACATGTTTGAGTCCCTGATTTAGGTTCAGAAGAGAGTCAAAAGAATACAGGAAGGTTCATAGATAAATATGAGTCAGCAACTCAATCAGAGGAGCGAGTCTATGAGTTGAGTCAAGGGTTTCGAGGGCGTAAACTTGACGTCTATTGAGGATTAGCTGGAACTGCCCTAGTTTAGAGTACGTCTCCTTCGTATATGTGTTATTGGTAATATCCGATAGAGATTTCTAGTTTTCCTCTCGAGAAAAACGTGTCTGATCGGGAGAATTCAGCTTTTGCGCGGATCTTTGGTGTGTCAGCTATAGAGACACCCATATTATCCCTAAATATAGCATTTTCGATGTCAAGGGATGTTGACGGACCGAGTGTGTGGACTCGGTGAGTTTGGGCAATATGATAATAGTCGAGGGTTGCTATGATAGCCAGGTTCCGTGAAGTACGGGGATCAGTACAGTTGTTATATCTTAAATCTTATACGCATTTCTTGATACATATTTTGTTTTCCAGAATGAATGCATGTTTTCCAGTAAGTTGCTTATTTACCTGCAAGGAAGTCAAATTCGAAGTAAGCAACTTAGGATTCTATTGATCCCATTATATTTCAGATTTTCTCTCTCCCTATTTGTGAACTTTCTATTTAAACATTGTTTCTTTTCTCGGAGATTTCATCGGTTGATTAGGGTAAACAATGCATATGAGCTGACCATTTGTCTGTGTAACAAAAGGGTCTGGTGGGACGCCACCGAGTTATGTGTTGTGAACTATGCGGTACTAAGACTGGCCATCTTATGTACTTGTATGGTTGCTCTCATTCATACCTACATCTTCTTCACTGTTCCTTCTTATTTGATTCCCTTGATTCCTTGACTTTGAAATTTCATTTGAAGTCCCGAGGCAGTGAATTGTCAGTAGATTTTATAATTAGATAGTCCTGGTTATTGAAAGTAAATAAGAGTTGACTGTCTGGAGGAAATCGAAGTTTTACATCAGGTTGCTAGCTATCTCAGAAATGACAATAGTAGAGAGGATTCGTGATTCGATATTGAAGGTTGCAGCTTTAGAAAAGTTAACTATGTGGAAGATGGGTCAATTGTAAGAGATAAGAAGTAGCCTTGGGAGGAATGGTTGATTGAAACTCAGACTAGTGCGTTAGCCAAGTATGTGACTTTTAAGTTCAACTTGACTTACCAGTTTACCCTTTTTGGGTGATGCCTAGTATAACCCGTCTAGCTTTGTGGTATATGGAATTTGTTAGTGTTGTATTTTTAATGATGCTGGAAGGTTGCTTAGTTGTTGTTATATTGAGAGGGCATGCTATAGTGTTTAATGCCTTTATATTTCAGTTTTCTGCACTGTTGTTGGTTCTGCTACTGTTACCGTTGCTATTGTTGCTAATATTGCAAATCTAGATATCTTTTATAAATGGATCCTAAGAATAAGGACATGGGTGCTTTGATTGGATAGAATTTTCCTGACACAGGTGCACCGTTTGAACGGTGATATTTTTGTTATACATCCTCGTTATGTTTTTGAATAAATTCCCTGTTATATTTCAGGAAAATGCCACCTAAGAAAGCTACCCAGTCTAAAGAAAATAGTAGTAGTTTAGGGGATGGCCCAGTTATAAATGAAATTCTAGACTTGTTGCGCCAGCAACAGCAACAACAGTTGCAGTTAATCCAACAGATTCAGTAGCAAAAACATCAACAAGGAGAGCTAAACTAGACTACCAGTTTTAAATCCTTTCAGTCTGTTAAGCCCCCAGAGTTTAAGGGTGAAGTGGATCCTGTTGTTGCCAGGAATTGGCTTAAGGAAATGGAAAAGGCATTTACCCTCACGCAAGTAAGTGATGATCCTAAGACCGATTATGCGAGCTACTTTCTTAAGAATGAAACAAATTATTGGTGGGAATCCGCTCGTGCGTTGGAAGGAGAAGGCCCTGTTTCTTGGACAAGATTTACAGAATTGTTCTTGGAGAAGTATTTTCCCGATGGTCTAAGGAATAGTTGGAAGTCGAGTTTCTAGAACTGAAACAAGGTGAAAGGAGTGTGTTAGAATATGAGGCCAAGTTTATAGAATTGGCCCGATTATTTCCTGAGTATGTAAGTACGGAGGTTCAGAAAGCAAGGAGGTTTCAACAAGGGTTGACGCCTGAAATTCGCAGAGGTGTTGTGGTGTTGCAACTCAAGACATACTCCTCTACGGTTCAGGCCGCCCTGGTAATAGAAGGTGACCAAAAGTTGGCTGTTAAGGAAGAGAATGATAAGAAAAGGAAGTCTGGTGGTGCTATGGACAAGGAAGATCAAGAAGAATCTAGTCAAGAATTGCAGAATCAGTTTGGCCAAAACAGGAGTAAGAGATTCCAGAGGCAGAGTTTCTCTCAGGCTAGGTCTAGTGCTACTTCAGTTGCTTCCACTCCAACCCAGTCAGTCAAGTCAGTAGTGGATTGCAAGTCATGTGACAGGAGACACAGTGGTTCATATAAAAAGAATGTGCAATGTTTCAAATATGGTCATAAGGGTGATTATGCATTACAATGTAATCCAGAAAATCCAGGAGTTATGTGTCACAAATGTGGAAAGGTTGGGCATATTGCAAGGAGTTGTAGAACGGTTATTCAAGAAACACCATCCCAAGGGCCAACATCCAGCACAGCTGGAGGCAGAACTTTCAAAATGACCAAGAGATCGAGCATTTAGAAGTTGGACGTAGTTGCAGTTGATCTGATACCCCTCGAGCTAGAAGGGTTTGATGTGATTTTAGGATCGGATTGGTTGTCTAGTAGTATGGCAAGGAGTGGTTTAGAAGAAGTGAAGTGTAAAGTGTACAGAAGCCAATAGTAAGGTAAGTTTCAGGATGCAGAAGCAATATAAGATGTTCTTCCAATCATGCGAGAAAAAGAATAATAAGCTAAGGACATAAGGTAGATCCACCATATGCTAAGACACGAAGAAGAAAATACTTAAACTGGAGAAAGTTTGAGTAATAACTAAATGCCCTGGAGTCTCTAGAGGCTAGTGGAACGAAATAATTAGTTCGATAATTGTAAAAGTTATTGGGAAGAGGAAAGTGAGCATACCCGATATAGTCCACTGGGGTGCACCAGTGGTGTTGTTGGAGAAGAGGAATAAAATTATGAGATTGTGTACTGATTATTGGGAGTTTAACAAAATAATGAATAAGAATAAGTAAACCTATTAAGAATTGATTATTTATGTGACCTAATTCAAGGAATGTGTAATTTCTCGGGAATTTACTTAAGATACAGCCTGAGGATATATCAAAGATTGCGATTAGAATAAGTTATGAGCGTTGCAAATTCTGGTGATAATATGTGGAGTAACAAGTGTATCAGTTGTCTATAAGGAATTAAGGGATATGGTGTATAAGGAGTACTTGGACGGTATAATTGTATTTATTGATAACATCCTCGCCCATCTAAGGGTTAAACGAAAGCCAAGTTGAACACCTGAAGAGATGTCTGCGAAGAGTTAAAAAGTAGAAATTATATACTAATCTTCAAAAGTATGAAAATTTGAATAAAATTGATTATGAGCCTGGTTGTTTGAAAAGCTACCAACCAAGCAAGGTCCATTTAGGGACAGATGTCTTTAGTAGAAGAGAAGAATTGGAAAGAGTAAAAGTTGGAGTTCAAATACCTGAAGGTGATAAGAGGTGCATAAATGAGATTACTTTCTAGCCTTGATAAATGAGAATAAGTAAGAGGTGTTCGAATGTCTGGAACTAAGTTAAAAATGAGGACTACCTATTTTCCTTAGACGAAGGGTCACAGTGAGAAGATGATTCAGACAATATAAGATACATGGAGAGTATATATGTTAAGTTTTTTTTATGCTAATAGTTATCATGATAGTAAGAGAATGCTACTTTGTGAAGCTTTGTATGGACATAAGCGTGGATCCTCACTCTATTGAGAGAAAGTGGGAGTGGATATATTGTTAAGTCATGGGCTAATTCAGTACATCAAGAGTGTAGTGGTGTTGATTCGGAAAAGAGTTGAAACAACTCGGGATAAACAAAGAAAGTAAGAGGATTTGCCTCGAAAGAATATGAATATATAGAATTAGGATCGTAATACAGGCAAAAGTTTCACCTTAAAAGAGATTAGTTAAGTTTGAATAGAAGGGATAAGTAGAGTCCTAAATGTATGGAACCGTTTGAGGTATTGCGAAATATAGGTAAAAGTTGCTCATGAGTTGATCTTACCGCCGCAGTTGCAGTATAAATCATATGTTCCACTTGTCATTATCCAAAATGATATGTTCTTGATTCAAACCAAGTCGCCCTAGCTCGTTGAGAGTGAGTTTCTAGGACTGAGCTATAGGTGTAATAAGTATGCTTTCTATAAATCCGCTAGTAGAAGAGTCAACTTGAGAATTAGAGTCAGATATGCTTGACTAATATCCTCACTTAATTAATTAAATCAGATTCTGAGGACAGAATCTTTTTAAGGGGGGAAAGATATAGCGACTCGTATATTTTCAGTATTATTTAAATGTGTAATTCTTGAATAATTAATTAAATAAAATATGCATATGGATTTTGTCAGCAGGTTATTACTTTGTATTATGTATATGTGATTACGAGTGTATGAGATTGAATTACGTGGTTAATTATTGGGTGGTATGATTTTTGTTTTGCTTTTAAAAGCGGATTTAATGCAAATTTATTTGCATAAATATTTAAAGTGTCTCTAGAATTTTTTTTATGGTTTTATAATTATAATAATTATTTTTGAGATTTTATAAAATTTGAAAATCAATATTTCATCAATTATTTAGCCCTGAATGATTTTCAGATTTCATTTACTTGTAAAATCTGTATTTAATCGCAAAATTCTTTAAAAAATTATGAAACTCATATTTATTTAAGTTTGGAATATTCTAAGAATTTTAAAATTATTTTGAAAATTTTTGGGATTAATTTCACCCGCGCATTGATTCGTTTAGTTGTTAAAAGCGGGTATCAATTATGTCTCAAAAATTATCCTAAAATTACGAAATTTATGATTTATTAACTTTGGGATATTTATAATATTATAAGACTATTCTTGTAATTTCCTGAATTCGTTTCAAGTGCAATTTAATTCGTTATATTATAAATTTCGAGTTAAAAACCATACTTTTAGGAAGGGCAGGACACGTGTCTAATTCCTAGGCTATGGGCTGATACGTGTCTATCATATGTTTAGCCATTTTGCAGTGTTGGTGGAAAAAAAATATAGAAACAAAAACATAAACATCATACACGGGTATATACCCCTGTTCTATTCCCTCATTGCCAAATCCCCCACCCCCGTATCTGTTTTCCCGAATTCTGATAAGGCCGTCGTCGCTTTTCCTTTTTTTACGATCATCTGCTCTATTCCGGCCGCCTGGTCTTGGTCCAGTTAGGGTAATTACTTTTGCTTGTTTGGTTTGTGTATACAAACATATATGTGTGTATATATATTCCGTTTTGTGCGATTGTTGTGCTATCGCCTAGATTCCTTACCTTTTCGGTTGATTTTACAGTCATCCATGTGTTTCCTTTTTCATTTGTCCACGCGTGTATTGCTATTCTGATTCATGGAGTTGGTTCGAGTTATTTCTGAAAATCGAATGAATTGTTGATGAGTTTATCCGAATTATTCTAAGAAAATTCGAGTAAATTCTTATAATTCTTCGAATTATTTGATTATCGGACTGGAATAAATTATTTGCGATCATAAATTTTATATATTGGCGAAATTCGTGTAGGACAGCCGTAAAAAATGGGAACCACCGAATTTTTGCCGCCGTCGGCGAGCCGACGGTGGACCGTGATGAATTAATTCTGAATCCTAAAATTTTATAACATTTATTTAATTCGTAAAATTATTTTTGAAATGAAAATTAGATACTTTATATCAAAGTTGAGCGTGTAAATTGGTTGATGAATTGTAATTCTTGGATTGATTGTTGGAATGATTGTTATTGAGACGTCGAATTGCTTCGACGGGTAGTCCGATTAACAAAGGAGACGCTGCCCGATTTTTGGGAACGTATCCTACAAAATAGAGAAACTACCAGTTGAACGTAAATAGTTATATAGCTATAAATAATAAATATTTTATAAAATGTAACTGATAACTTGTTTCCTAAAATGACGAGTATATGTGTTTTCAGAAGATAAGCATCGAGTCAAGTTTTGAGTATGTGAACCCTGATTGCTATATGTATTATAATAGTACATATAAGTACTTTCTATCCTTGATAAATGAGAATAAGTAAGAGGTGTTCGAATGTCTGGAACTAAGTTAAAAATGAGGACTACCTATTTTCCTTAGACGAAGGGTCACAGTGAGAAGATGATTCAGACAATATAAGATACGTGGAGAGTATATATGTTAAGTTTTTTTATGCTAATAGTTATCATGATAGTAAGAGAATGCTACTTTGTGAAGCTTTGTATGGACATAAGCGTGGATCCTCACTCTATTGAGAGAAAGTGGGAGTGGATATATTGTTAAGTCATGGGCTAATTCAGTACATCAAGAGTGTAGTGGTGTTGATTCGGAAAAGAGTTGAAACAGCTCGGGATTAACAAAGAAAGTAAGAGGATTTGCCTCAAAAGAATATGAATATATAGAATTAGGATCGTAATACAGGCAAAAGTTTCACCTTAAAAGAGATTAGTTAAGTTTGAATAGAAGGGATAAGTAGAGTCCTAAATGTATGGAACCGTTTGAGGTATTGAGAAATATAGGTAAAAGTTACTCATGAGTTGATCTTACCGCCGCAGTTGCAGTATAAATCATATGTTCCACTTGTCATTATCCAAAATGATATGTTCTTGATTCAAACCAAGTCGCCCTAGCTCGTTGAGAGTGAGTTTCTAGGACTGAGCTATAGGTGTAATAAGTATGCTTTCTGTAAATCCGCTAGTAGAAGAGTCAACTTGAGAATTAGAGTCAGATATGCTTGACTAATATCCTCACTTAATTAATTAAATCAGATTCTGAGGACAGAATCTTTTTAAGGGGGGAAAGATATAGCGACTCGTATATTTTTAGTATTATTTAAATGTGTAATTCTTGAATAATTAATTAAATGAAATATGCATATGGATTTTGTCAACAGGTTATTACTTTGTATTATGTATATGTGATTACGAGTGTATGAGATTGAATTACGTGGTTAATTATTGGGTGGTATGATTTTTATTTTACTTTTAAAAGCAGATTTAATGCAAATTTATTTGCATAAATATTTAAAGTGTCTCTAGAATTTTTTTTATGGTTTTATAATTATAATAATTATTTTTGAGATTTTATAAAATTTGAAAATCAATATTTCATCAATTATTTAGCCCTGAATGATTTTCAGATTTCATTTACTTGTAAAATCTGTATTTAATCGCAAAATTCTTTAAAAAATTATAAAACTCATATTTATTTAAGTTTGGAATATTCTAAGAATTTTAAAATTATTTTGGAAATTTTTGGGATTAATTTCACCCGCGCATTGATTCGTTTAGTTGTTAAAAGCGGGTATCAATTATGTCTCAAAAATTATCCTAAATTACGAAATTTATGATTTATTAACTTTGGGATATTTATAATATTATAAGACTATTCTTGTAATTTCCTGAATTCGTTTCAAGTGCAATTTAATTCGTTATATTATAAATTTCGAGTTAAAAACCAGACTTTTAGGAAGGGCAGGACACGTGTCTAATTCTTAGGCTATGGGCTGATACGTGTCTATCATATGTTTAGCCATTTTGCAGTGTTGGTGGAAATAAAATATAGAAACAAAAACATAAACATCACACACGGGTATACACCCCTGTTCTGTTCCCTCATTGCCAAATCCCCCACCCCCGTATCTGGTTTCCCGAATTCTGATAAGGCCGTCGTCGCTTTTCCTTTTTTTCCGATCATCTGCTCTATTCCGGCCGCCTGGTCTTGGTCCAGTCAGGGTAATTACTTTTGCTTGTTTGGTTTGTGTATACAAACATATATGTGTGTATATATATTCCGTTTTGTGCGATTGTTGTGCTATCGCCTAGATTCCTTACCTTTTCGGTTGATTTTACAGTCGTCCATGTGTTTCCTTTTTCATTTGTCCGCGCGTGTATTGCTATTCTGATTCATGGAGTTGGTTCGAGTTATTTCTGAAAATCGAATGAATTGTTGATGAGTTTATCCGAATTATTCTAAGAAAATTCGAGTAAATTCTTATGATTCTTCGAATTATTTGATTATCGGACTGGAATAAATTATTTGCGATCATATATTTTATATATTGGCGAAATTCGTGTAGGACAGCCGTAAAAAATGGGAACCACCGAATTTTTGCCGCCGTTGGCGATGAGCCTCGGCGAGCCGACGGTGGTCCGTGATGAATTAATTCTGAATCCTAAAATTTTATAACATTTATTTAATTCGTAAAATTATTTTTGAAATGAAAATTAGATACTTTATATCGAAGTTGAGCGCGTAAATTGGTTGATGAATTGTAATTCTTGGATTGATTGTTGGAATGATTGTTATTGAGACGTCGAATTGCTTCGACGGGTAGTCCGATTAACAAAGGAGACGCTGCCCGATTTTTGGGAACGTATCCTACAAAATAGAGAAACTACCAGTTGAACGTAAATAGTTATATAGCTATAAATAATAAATATTTTATAAAATGTAACTGATAACTTGTTTCCTAAAACGACGAGTATATGTGTTTTCAGAAGATAAGCATAGAGTCAAGTTTTGAGTATGTGAACCCTGATTGCTATATGTATTATAATAGTACATATAAGTACGAGTCGGGATGTGATATCGAATGGGTAGATTTATTATTGAGGATATGTCAAGCATACTTAGACGTCTAACATAGAGTATTTCGACTCTGTAGGTTCTAGTCGGGAAACCGAAAGTGGATGTTAGACCAAGGATAACCTAGTGGACAGTCGACTAGCTCAGTAGGGTTCCCACCGAAGAACCCCGAGTGTAGAAGTCGAGTCCAAGGTATTCTACTGGTTAGACGTTAAATCTTGAGCGTCTGAGTCGGCTCAGAGTCGATCAGTAATAGTTGTAAAGCTCTGCAAGGCAAGTACCCCTGACCATTCTTTTATGGTTCAGTATATATGAATAGCTGTTATTTTATTCTCGTAATGGAACATAAACATTTTAAGTTACGTATCCCCTGTATTTGAAAATGTTGTTTAATATGTTTTTGGGGAAAAGTAACTTCTGAAAGTAACTATTTCTAAAATATGATTAAAATGAAAGGAAGTTTTGAATATGTGATGTTATAAAATTGTTTTGAAAAGAGATAGGTAAAAGTGATTTTGAAACTGGATAAAATGAATCAGATATTGGATAACGTTGGATAAGTGGCTAATTCAGTTGTGCGCATTCCAAAACCGATTAGTACAACATAGTTAATCAGAGACCTAGCTAGTCTCTGCGGATCCGATTATTTTGTTTGAAAGCCCGATCAGCTTTCCTAGACATTTTATGTGATAGCCCAGTCAACTATCCTAGATAATTTGTATGGAGGCCTGATCAGCCGTCCCTAGATAACATCTAATACATATCTGATTGTGATTTAGTGGTTCCCGTAATGGAACAGATGATTTTGTAGTTCCAATAAAGGAACAAGTGATTGAGGTTCCAGTAACGGAACAAATGGCTTTGGGTCCCCTTAACGGGACAAATGGTTTTATGGTTCCTCTAATGGAACGGAAGGTTGAAAATGAAAATAGCATGCTAAAATTGAATTTGGTATTTATACACAGCACACGACTGTTAATTTTATTTTACAGAGTATGCTAGTTTTGATATCCAGTTTATGCATGTTTTACTTGTTTTCTAGCGAGTTATGAATTATGTTCCTATAACTGCTTTACTTTAAATCATTTTTACTTATTATTCATATAGTGGTACTGCTGAGCAATTGATTGCTCACCCTTGCAGAATATTTTATATATTTATTGCAGATGCCTAGGAGATTATTCCGTGATAGTCGGGGCAGAGTTCCAGTTCCGTTGGTGTCAGGCTCCTCTGAGGTAGTTGTGTTCAGACCAGATAAGGTCTGTTGAGTTGTTGTATTAAATTATTAGGTAGGATTGTGTAAGGTAATTTGGGTTATGAGTTGTGTAACCTAAATTGTACTTATACCTGGAAAAAAAGTCTTGGTAAAAAGGGGTTGTGGTTATGTATAATTAGTGATTTGGATTATATTCTGTTTTTTATTGATATTGGTGACGTCAACTCCTGACCCCAGGGTTGAGGCCGTCACATATTTTATATTTTTAAAATACTATTTTTAAAGTCAATCCCCATAAATTATTGTTCCCGGGCCAATTATTTTAAATAACGAGATCAAAACATTGTTAATGATTTTAGGGGTATTATTTGTTGTAACTATAAATAGCTGAAATTTGTATTTATTTTATATAAAGAATTATAAATTTCAGATAATTATCAAAAATAAAATAAGGTTCTTGGGTTGGTGATAATTCGTTCTTCAACACAAATCAAACGTTTGCCGATGATGTAGATCCTTATTTTTGATGCTCTAATAACTGAATTAAAGCTCTTGAAAAGCCCTTCATAAGGATAAAAGAATCATCAACAGAGGTTGATTTAATTGCAAATTCAATTTTATTGATTTTGAGTTCGAATTAGGTCTTTCGATTCTCTTAAGTTTTTATTGTTTTTAATGACATAATTAGCTTCTACATGATTAGTAGAATCGATTGATATCAATTTTACTGATGTTATAGTTTGAATTTTATTGTTTTTAATTTTCATTTTTCCCGGATTATGGAGGTCATGTTTGTTAATTTTGATGATATATATGAATTGTACCCGTGGTTATCTTCGATTTGGTATAAAGTTCGTCGAATTCAATTTAGAAATAATCGAAATCGTTATTTGCCCGAAAATATTCGAACTCGTCGTCAGTTTCAATGGGTTTTTGGATGGATTTCGACGTTTGTGGTTCGTTTATTTTTGAGGTTGTTATGATATAAATGATAGGGTTTTGTAGATCAGTTGGGTGTCAAGATTGAGCAAGAACGGTGCCTTTTTTGCCCCGTTTTCTTGTTGTTGGAGCTCGACCGGAGTTGGGAGCTCACCGGTCGGTTTATGGGCAAACCCAGATTCCATCGGTTTGATTAATACAACCCGGGTTTGATTTCGAAACCGTAATCCCTAAATTAGAAATCTGTTATCAGATTTTTTATTTTAAAAATAATTTAAAATTCAATTTTTAATTTCCAAAATTCATTTTAAATTCAACATGATTTGGTTAATTATTTATAAATATTAACTGAATTAATTTAATTCAAGAAAAAAATTTAATTTATTATTTTTAAAAATCATAATTTGATTTAAATATTTATAATTTCTTTTAATTAATTATTTATATTTTAATTAATTAATTAATTCATTTAATCAATTAATTATATATATATAGTTAAATGAAATGTAATTATATATAATTAAGCCAAATAATATTTTTAAATTATTTTGAGATTTTAAAAATATATAGATATATTGAAAAATCAATTAATATCAATATTAATTGAATTATTCTTATTTTACTCCTAATAAATAGACGGTTTGTCCGTTTTGAAAGAACCGAACGCGTCTACACTTAGAAAAATATTCTGCTTCAATTAAAAATACTTTTGAGGCATAAATCCTTCTATATCAAAAGTTCACTTGTTTTGTAAATATTTCTGTGTCGCATATTTATTGAAAAGTCATATTTTTCGACCTTATTCTAGTTTTTAAATAACGAGACCTACCTTTTGAAGAACTGAGTCATGTGTTATATAAATTATATGATACATGAATTATATAATTACATGCGTACGTTGGTCAAGATTCTTGTGTTTGATTATTATAATTGTCTGTGAGTTTTCGTCTGGGTAGACAATAGTGTTTTGACACGCAGTTTGTCGAGTAAATATCATTTATGTGATTAAAGAAGTATCTTTTAGTTATAGATGCGGGTCGTTTGAGATGATCAAGACCATACATAATGGATGAAGAGTAAAAGTTTAATAATATCAAATATTGGGTTTGCAGCATATCTGGCTAACCACCGGATGAGTGGCAGATCAGAGAATTAACAAAATAAAGACGGTGATGTCTTGAGACAGAATGTCACAATAGTTGTGTTGTTGCGAATGTAACTAACTACTAAAAACCAAAGGCAAATTTTTCTACACTATTCTAATTCCAGGATAGTTCAATATTTTACATATCAAACTGCGTAGTTATGACTATGCAAGTATTCCTGACCTATTCTACTTCCAGAATAGTAAATGTTTTACATATCAAAATGATTAATTCTGATTGTGCAAATACCATGTTTCTATTGTAAATTGAGAATGGATAAATATTTATATACTCGAAAATTTAGATTATTTTATGAAGATTTTGTGAGACATTGTATGCATACAATCATTGCATTATTGAAATCATGCTATTCTAACAATTGCTCCGCTAGAATATAATTCATTTTTAGATAGATAGTAAATAACTATTCTATCCAAATATAATCTATACAATGGATTTTGATTATATATTTAGCGAATAACTAATTATTCTAGTTATCTCGCCATCAGTTAATGCGATTACTTCGGACCATATGACATGGGGAGTTATTTGAATAAGGACGTCAATGACGACGGTTCAGTAAAGGGATATGTATTATATGAAATATTTATAATACAACTTTTTCCACAGGCCAATATGTTATCTTTTTATTTGAGTACTCGTGTTGTTGGACATGTTTCTATGAATCATGATCCGGTGCTATCACATGAACTGATCAGCTGTGATAGTACGTCCGTCAGTTGAGGATTCCAATCCAAAACTGTCGTTTACTATTTAAGCTTATTATAGCTTTCATGATTGTTCAAAGATTGCTGTTGACATCTAAATTATTTTTGATAATTATGAAAGAATTGATTTATCAAATGTTTCAGTTTTGGATAAAATATGAGATAGAGTTTTTATAATGACTCGTATTTCTGTATTATTAAAAGTGTAATTATTGAATAATTAAATAAATATAATATGTTGTGGTTCTGTCAGCGGTGTGTTGCCGTTATTATTAATTGTGTGTGACTTATTGGTGTATGAGGATTATTTGTATAATTAATTATTGAGCTGTATTCTTTGCTTTTACTTTTAAAAGTGATTTTATTGAGTATTTATTTTCATAAATATTGGAATTATCTCTAAAATTATTTTCATGGTTTTTATAATTTCAATAATTATTTTTGGGAATTTATAAAATTTTGAAAATAATATCTTGTCAATTATTTATCCCTAAATAATATTTTGATTGTATTTTAATATAAATTTAGTATTAAATTCAAGAATGTTTCAAAAATTATGAAACTTATATTTTCTTAAGTTTGGAATATTTCGAGAATTTTAAAATAATTTCAGAAATTTTTCGGATTAAATTCACCCACAGGTTTGTTCGCTTAATTCTAAATTCGGGTCTGTTGCGTGATTCAGAAATGATTTAAATTATGAAAATTTTATGTTATTAGTTTTAAAATTATTCCAAAAATTTTAAAATATATTTGGTTATTTTTTTCGGTTTAATTTTAATAGCAACTTGGTTCCTTAAATTGCGAAATTCGGGATAAATGTCAGGTTTTCGGGCAGGGCAGGACACATGTTGATTTGCAGAATACCTGTTTGATGACTATTCTTTTCATTTTATACGTGGCAACAACTACATAGTAGATAAATAAATGATAAAACATCAGTCTCAATCTCTATCTCGCAGTTCTCTGCATCTCTCATCCTCTAATTTCTGCCATCTCTCTTCCCGTTATCTTCTTCTTCCCTCCATCTTCTTTCCCATGTTCCCTGTGTTGCCGCCCGTTTTATCCCTTTTTCCGGTAAGTTTCACCGGCATGCTTTCCGGTGAACTTGCCGCCCTGCTCTGTTTTGATTATGCAGTTTGGTCTTGATTTTGCATATGTATATACACACACATATACATATGTGTACGTGTGTAATATCGATTCATATTTCCAATTTCTGCAGTTTATGTGTGATGCAATCATTCGATTATTGCCTTTGATTTATTCAAACTATTTTCTGAAAATTCAAATGAAATTATGTAGTTATTTCGGATTGTGATTATTGAGTAACACATACTTCATTAATTAGTGGAATTCTTGCCGGAAACTCAAATTAATCGGGCACCAGCGAATTTCGGCGCCGTCGGCGATGAGCCTCGGCGAGCCGACGGTGGACTGTGATGAATTATTCTGAGTTCTACAATTAGAAAATAATAATTTATTTCTTAAAAATTATTTTGAAAATAAAGATAGTCGTTTATTAAATATGATAGTCGTACGAATTAATTGGGATTGTGAACTTGAGTTGCTTTGTTGTCGGTTGCATCGATTATGTTTCGACAGGTAGTCCGATAAATAAAGGAAACGCTGGCCAATTTCTGAGAAATTAATTTCAGAAATACGGGAACGCATCCTTTAATTATCGGGAATATCAATCAGATATATAATTGAATATTTATAAATATTTTACGAAAACTACTTTTATAAATATTTTGCAAAATAGTTCGGTGAACCTATTCTCCTGAAACGATGATTACACGTATTTACTGAAAACAAATATTGAACCGAGTTTTGAGTACGTGAACCCTAGCTGTTATGTGTATTATAATAATACGTATACTTACGAGTCGGGACTTGATATCGAATGGGTAGATTTGATAGCGAGGATATGTCAAGCATAATTGATTGTCTAAATCAAGGTATTTCGATTCTGTAGTTTCTAGTCGAAGACCCGAGTATTGAAGTCAGACTAAGGATAGCCTAGTATTCAGTCGATGAGCTCATCTAGGTCCCAGTCGAAAGACCCGAGCGTTGAAGTCGGACTAACGATAGTCTAGTGTTTAGTCGATAAAGCTCAGCAAGGCAAGTACCTCTGACCAGATCTTTCATGGTTCAGTACTTTTGCAAAAACATGATTGCATTATTTGATTAACGTACTCATACTTGACCATAATGATTTAAGTTACGTATTCCCTTATTTTGAAATTCTATTATATTCAAGCTTATTTTTGGGAATAGTAACTCGTGGATCACCTATCTCTATTTGTGATTGATATTAAAAAAGGTTTGAACATGTGTTGTGATAAAGATTGTTTTAAAACGAGATAGGTATAAATGGGTTTGAAAACTGGATAAAATAGAAATTTAATTCTGTCCACCTATGTTGTGGAATGTTTTGTCAACCTATGTCGTGGAATGTTCTGTCCACCTATGTCGTGGAATGTTTTGTCCTCCTATGTCATGGAATATTCTGTCAACCTATGTCGTGGAAATTTTGGAAAAAGGTAAAAAGGGAAATCAAGTAATTATTGGAGTTGCGTAAGAGGCCCGTTATTCAGTAATGACCTAGCAGATGGTGGCGTAAGAGGCTAATTCGGTTGTGCACATTGTTAAACCGATTAGTCCAGCGTGGGGGAGACCTATCTAGTCTCCCAAGTTCCAGAACACATTCTTTATTCTGGACGACCGTTAGTCGCTGCCCAGTGATGATAGACTGATCAACTATCTTCACCTGTTGAACGTCCAATATAACTGATTAAATCAATTTCGAAAATGTTTAAAGTCAATTTATCCAGAAAAAGAATAACATGCTATAAATCAAAGTTTTTAATTTCTTTATTGAATATCATGCTAGTATGATGTGGTTTCCATTTCTTAAAAAGGATTTCAACTATTTTACTTAATCATTTGGTAAGAAATCAATAACCTGTTTATTCATATATCTAGTACTGCTGAGCATTCATTGGCTCATTATTTTGTATAACTCTATGCTACTCTCTTACAGATGCCTAGAGATCGAGTTCCTGCTAGAAGACCTATTATTAACTGTAGCCAGGGCAGAGAGTCAGCTCCTCCTCTATCAGATTTCCTATGAGGTAGTTTGTCAGATCTGTTGTGGGTCTGTTAAGTTGTTGTAATAAGATGGTGGTGTTGCACTTATTTAAATGAATTTGGTATTGTAATATTTGAGTAGCCTAAATCATACTTAAAACGGGAAAAGATCCTGGTAAGGGGTTCGTGATATTGTAATAATAATGATTTTGGTTGTATTATAATTTGTGGTTGTTATGGTTCGTCACATCAACTCCTGACCCTGGGGTTGAGGCCCTCACAGTTTTGATTCAATTTATGATTGATATTGATATTTAATATGTTGTTAATATCAAAAATTTGTATTGATATATATGACTGATGTTGACTTTAGTATTGGTATTTTATGAACATCTAAGATTAGTATTGATATCTAATTTGACATTGACATCAAACTGAATATTAATGTCAAGAGTGGGGTTTTTAATAAAGTTTATGATTCATTCCACAATCACAGTTTCATATTGTTGTTTATGATATTTCCTTAAACACTATTTTACAATTTCTGATCCTTAATGGGATTCAACTTATTACTGAAGCATTAAGTTTATAAATGAACTTGATGAGCATTTTTTTTTAAAATTCGGGTTTAGCAATTAATGTTTATAAATATTTTGCTATATTACAGATGTCATTTTTTATAACAAAAGACCATAAATATGTTACAATGAACTTGATGAGCATTTATTTCGCTCATACTTGCTTGTTTTAAATCTTACCTTCCAGTGATAGGTAGACTTGCGATGTTCAGCCGCGCAAGTCGAGAAAGCAAAGGAAGAATCTGTTTAAGATGGTTGTGTTAGTGTATACTGAAAATATTTATTTAAAGTATGTACATTTATTTTTGGCCAGTTTATTTGAGAATCATTTGAATGTTTACATGTTGTCTAATATTATATATTGTGAACAATCTAGTATCAAATGGGATACAGAATATTAGATTATTAAATACGGTTATATAATATAATAAGGTTCACAGCACAGGTGGTGTTGGACAATCCACTGGTATGGCTGTAGTATTATTTAGATTAGTTTATATTGACTAATAAATAATACTAGTATACTTTGTGTATATTGAACATGATCAAATTTAGAATTGTTCCCTTACTACTGATTAAGAAGGAGATCTAAGATTCTATGTTATTATTAATGCTTAGGTTCTTAATCCGGAAATAGTAATTGACACGTGTATATTATTTACATGCTTTGATTTATATATGAAATAATTCTTTTGAATTATATCATTATATTTTGGGTGATGGAATTATATACATGGTGGATATTATTTATTGAAGGAATCCATATCCTGATAATATTCGGGTTAATGATGTCCCCTTGAAAGCTCAAAAAGATTTAATTATGTGAAACCCTGCAGGTGGAATTTATTCTGGCATAATTAAATAAAGGTTGAGTGGATGATCAAAAATAAAAGATATTAATTAAATAAATTATCAGTAATTTATTTAATTAATGGACATATGATATTTTAAATATGGGGAATTTAATAAGCAAATAATATTGGAACCGAATTAATTAAATTACGGTATTAGGAAAGGTAGTGCAAATATTAATTCTTTAGTGGATTGAATTAATATTTAATTACATTGGGCTAGGCTCAAGATGTAATTAGAAGGCCCAATCTAATTATCCATGGTCCCTATTGTAGCCTATATATATTCTTATTCTCTTCTTGCTTGGGATTGTGTGAAAATATATTGTAGCCACCAAGGAGCAAGAAGAGAGGATAACTTGAGAAGACGGAGGCCACACTTTGCTCAAGGGAATTTGGGAATACAATAGAAGAGCGTGGAATCAACCATTAACAAGGTAATCCTCTTTTCGTAATCTTTATCGTAAAACGTAGTAACACCCTAAGTCCGTGGTTCCCAATAATTGGTATCAAGAGCCTGGTAATGGGTTCTACGTTTTATGATATAATATCCATATCGTAATTATATATGCGTGTATATAGTGTTTTGCTTGTATTGGTTTTGATGCAGGTTGTTAATCCACTATTATGGCCATGTATATTTTAATTATGTGTTTGGATCCCACGTGGTTTAATCGTGGTTAATTTTTGTTTTGGTTTCCACGTGGTTTAATCGTGGTTGTAATTTACACGAGGGTTGATCGTGTTAGAATAGATTTTACAAAATTAGTTTTGTATTAGATCTATTTTTTTTGTAATTGTTTCGGGTATTTTGTAATAGTTATGTGCGATCGGAAATCAATTCCGGTAGTTTTTTGTTCCGCTGTGCGATTACAAGGGGTTGCTGTTGATGTTTGGATTGAACAAAATCAAAACAAAACTCACAGAAAAGCAACAGGCGTGCGCGCTGCGGCCGCTGCGGCAGCTGGGACTGCTGGGGCTGCTGGGACTGCTGCGGCAGCTGGGGCTGTTGGGGCTGCTGCGGCAGCTGGGACTGCTGCGACTGCTGGGGCTGCTGGGGCTGCTGGGGCTGCTGGGGCTACTGGGGCTGCTGGGGGCGTCGGGGCGCGCTTGGGGCAGATTTTTTTTAGAGCTTGATTTTTTTTCAAGGGCCATAATAGTGGAAAATTTATTTTAATTTTTTCCATTAAATTTTAATTATTGCTTTAATTTATTGATTATGTGTGTCGTTAATTATGTGTTTAATTCTTTTAAAATTGCATGTTTAACTTAATTAGGACGACATGGACATAAAATTTATTTATTGCTTTAATTAAATGTTATATGTTGCTAAAATTATGTGTGTATTTTGAATGCATGATTAGACATAATTATAACAACATAGGGCCCCATTTAATTTTAAAATTCCTCAATTTTAATAAAAAAAAATTCTAAGTGGGAGAGGGAATTAATATGAAATTAAATCCCATGGTCTCCATTATTGGTTGTAGGTAATTTAACATAAAGACGAATATAAATTATATATACGTCACCCATCGTGACATGTAATTTGTGGTGTCTAGAATGTTATAGAAATTACTAGAACAAACTTCTTAAATTAATAAATTTTGAAGGGAATAAATACGGATTTTCTTTATTTCTGATTTGGGGCGATTTTGTCAAAAACGGGTTCATCGAACTTGTAAGGCTGTGGGTTTTAAGCGAGACCGATGTGACTCCTCCACTACCTGGAAATCAAACCATTGATGAATATTGAATTGAAGTATTCTATTCAAGGCAAAATTACGAATATTGGAAGGTATACACGCCACCCATCGTGGCGTACCAAGTTCCATAGATTTCGAATAATTTAAGATTTGATGATGGTATACACTTAACTATGGAAAATAATATAGTCCACCCCAACGTGGCATATTGTTTAGTAATAGGACCGAAGTGACATTTAAACAAAATTAAGTGGTATACATGTCACACATCGTGGCGTACCAGAAGCTTATGGTGTTTAGATGTTAGTGCATTAAATTTTAATAATTTAGATCTTAATAATTAATGCACCCTTATTTATGTGATGTTTTTATGCATGATTCTCAGGATAAAATGGGCTTTAATCCACTATTCACCATACTTAAGGATAACAAACTTACCGGACCTAACTATATTGAATGGAAACGAAATTTGGACATTGTGTTGACTGCTGAGGAGTACAAGTTCTGCACTTATGAACCCAAGCCTGAACAGCCTGCTGCTGATGCTCCTAAAGATGAGAAAGAGTATTATAAACGGTGGATTAAGGCTGATGAGATGTCGCGATGTTACATTCTGGCAGCAATGTCGGGTGTTTTGCAGCATCAGCATCAGTCTATGGCCACTGCTTCGGATATGCTCTTTAATCTCAAGGAACTTTTTGGAGATCAGAATAGGGCTGCTAGGCAAGTAGCCATGAAGGCTTTAATGAACACTCAGATGGCTGAAGGCACACCTGTAAGGGATCATGTTCTCAAGATGATGTCGCATCTGAATGAAATAGAGATCCTTGGTGCTGAACTTGACGGGGAAACCCAGATTGACATTATCCTTATGAGCTTATCCAAGAGTTTTGAGCAGTTCCGCTTGAATTACAACATGAACAAGAGGCAGTATAGTCTCGCGGAACTGTTGACAGAACTTCAGGCAGCTGAAGGATTATTTCGGCAGAGTGTTCAAGTGAATGTGGCTGAGAACGGTTCTTCCTCTAAGCCGAAAGGTATTAAGAAGAAGAAAAAGGCTCAGAGACAGAAAGCTGTGAAGGCAGTGGGAGTTCAGGGTGGTGTGAAAAAGCCTAAGGGAAAGTGCTTCAGATGCAAATAGTCAGGTCACTGGAAACAGGATTGTCCTCTTCCTAAGAAGACAAACAATACTGGTATGTCTCTTTCTCTAGTTACAGAAACATTTATAGCGGCTATATCTACGAGCACTTGGTGTGTAGATACAGGAGCCACTGATCATGTTTGTAATTCTATGCAGGGGTTCCAACAATCCAGAATGCTTAGAGATGGTGAGATATACGTGTTCATGAGAGATGCTACGAAAGTAACAGTAGTTGCAGTAGGAGTTATTCATTTATCTTTTGGTTCTGATAGGATTTTGGTTTTGAACAATTGTCTTTATGTACCTTCTTTTAGAAGGAATTTAATTTCGGTTTCTAAACTTGCTTTGGATGGTTATAATGTTTGTTTGGATCGTAATGTTTCTATTATGATGAATAAACGAATTATATGTTCTGGTACATTGCAAGATAATTTTTATATAATTAGTCCTAGTCAACCTGCACTGCAACTGCAATTTAGGGAATTGAACAACACATCTTCTAACTCTACTAAAAGAAAGAAACCTTCTAGTTTGAACCAAACATATCTTTGGTACTTGAGATTAGGTCATATTAACTTGAAGAGGATTCAAAGACTGGTAGTAGACGGGCCTTTAAGCTCATTGGCAGTGGAGCCATTTCCAGTTTGTGAATCCTGCTTGAAAGGTAAAATGACTAATAGGCCTTTCAAGGCAAAAGGGAATAGAGCCAAACAACTGTTAGAATTGGTTCACTCTGATTTATGTGGACCCATGAATATCCAAGCAAGAGGTGGTTATGAATATTTCGTCACTTTCATTGATGATTATTCTAGATATGGGTACGTTTATTTGTTGCACCGTAAGTCTGAGTGCTTTGATAAGTTCAAAGAGTACAAAGCTAAAACGGAGAAGCGACTTAATAAAAGTATCAAGTCACTACGATCAGATCGTGGTGGCGAATACTTGCTTGGAGAATTTAGGGAATATTTATCAGAAAATGGGATAGAATCCCAGTTAACTGCACCAGGCACACCCCAGCAGAACGGTGTAGCAGAGAGAAGGAACCAGACTCTTTTAGAGAGTGTTAGATCGATGATGAGTTATTCGGATTTATCCAAGTCGTTTTGGGGACATGCCTTAGAGACAGCAGCTTATCTTCTGAACTTAGTACCTTCTAAGTCGGTTCCTAAAACCCCCTTAGAATTATGGACCGGGGATAAACCGAGTCTAAAACATATTCGAATATGGGGTTGTCCAGCATATGTGCTGAACAAGAACGCGACTAAGTTAGAATCTCGTACAGAAGTAAGGTTGTTTGTAGGCTACCCCATGGGAACGAAAGGATATTTATTTTATAGTCCGAAGAATTGGGATGTCATTATTAGCACCAATGCAAGATTCTTAGAGGAGGAATATATAATGAATCACAAACCCATGAGTAGTGTCGTTTTAGAGGAACTAGTGGGAGGGACAAATAATACCCATGAAGCTGTAGTACAAGTAGAACAACCACAACATAATGTACAACCTGTCACTAATACCGCACTAGTGCCTCGTCGTAGTGGGAGGGTTGTTCAACAGCCTGATAGATTCATGTTTTTGGGTTAGTCTTCAGACTTGGTCTCTGGTGAACATAATGATGATCCCCGTACATATGAAGAGGCAGCACAAGACAAAGATGCAGATCTTTGACAAAAGGCGATGGAATCTGAGATAGAATCAATGTATTCTAATCAGGTCTGGGAGCTCGTGGAACCACCCAAAGGTATAAAACCTATTGGATGTAAGTGGATCTACAAGAAAAAGAGGGGATTAGATAAAAAGTTGAAAGCCTGGAAAGCAAGACTTGTTGTGAAAGGGTATACTCAGAAAGAAGGTATCGATTATGAGGAAACCTTTTTACCGGTAGTCATGCTTAAGTCAATCCGTATTCTTTTATCTATAGCAGCTCGTCTCGATTATGAGATTTGGCAAATGGATGTCAAGACAGCTTTTCTTAATGGAAGTCTTGAAGAAACCAACTATATACAGCAACCAAAAGGATTCATTAAGGAAGGCCAAGAGCATCTGGTATGTAAGCTTAAGAGGTCTATTTATGGACTTAAACAAGCTTCTAGAGACTGGAATATTCGTTTTGATCAGGCAGTCCAGTCATATGGATTTGATCAAAGTCCAAGCGAATCGTGCGTGTATAAGAGAAGTGAAGGTAATGCAGTAGTTTTTCTAGTACTATATGTAGATGATATTTTACTCATTGGAAACAATGTTGAGATGTTGTCATCAGTAAAGGCATGGTTGTTCAAATAATTTGACATGAAGGACTTAGGTGAAGCGGCATACATCCTTGAGATCAAAGTTATAAGGGATCGCAAGAAAAGGATGTTGGCTTTATCTCAAGAGCCCTACATTGATGAAGTATTAGCTCGTTTTAACATGCAGAACTCCAAGAAAGGTTTTCTACCTTTGAAGCATGGAGTTGCTATATCTAAGAAGCAGTGTCCTTCGACACCTAAGGATATAGAGAGCATGAAAGCAGTTCCTTATGCTTCAACATGTGGAAGCTTAATGTATGATATGTTATGTACGAGGCCTGACATCTGCTTTGCTGTAGGCATGGTTAGAAGATATCAGTCGAACCCAGGTCAGGAACATTGGAGTGCAGTAAAAACTATACTCAAGTACCTGAGAAGGACTAAGGAGTATATGTTAATTTACAAGGCCTCAGATTTATTTCCTTTGGGATATACTGATTCAGATTTCCAATCAGATAGGGATAAGAGGAAATCAACCTCGGGATATGTTTTTACTTTGGGAGGTGGAGCCGTTATATGGAGGAGTGTAAAGCAGAAATGCATTGCAGACTCCACCATGGAGGCCGAGTACGTGGCGGCCTCTGAGGCTGTCAAGGAGGCTGTATGGTTCAGGAACTTCCTTTTGGACTTAGATGTGGTACCTAATTTGCCTAGGAGCTTGACGGTTTATTGTGATAACACTGGTGCTGTGGCAAATTCAAAGGAACCGCGAGACCACAAAGTAGCTAAACATATTGAACGTAAGTATCATCTCATACGAGGAATCGTAAAGCGAGGTGATATAGTTGTGGCTCACATATCATCAGAAGACAACCGAGCAGATCCTTTCATAAAGAGCTTGCCAACCAAGGTTTTTGACAAGCATGTGGAAGCGATAGGAGTCAGATGGATGGACACATTGATTTTTATGTAATAGTGGATTAAATAAACACTGATGTACACATAGAATATTTTGAGTATAAGTGGGAGATTGTTAGTGTATACTGAAAATATTTATTTGAAGTATGTACATTTATTTCCGGCCAGTTTATTTGAGAATCATTTGAATGTTTACATGTTGTCTAATATTATATATTGTGAACAATCTAGTATCAAATGGGATACAGAATATTAGATTGTTAAATACGGTTATATAATATAATAAGGTTCACAGCACAGGTGGTGTTGGACAATCCACTGGTATGGCTGTAGTATTATTTAGATTAGTTTATATTGACTAATAACTAATACTAGTATACTTTGTGTATATTGAACAGGATCAAATTTAGAATTGTTCCATTAATACTGATTAAGAAGGAGAACTAAGATTCTATGTTATTATTAATGCTTAGGTTCTTAATCCGGAAATAGTAATTGACACGTGTATATTATTTACATGCTTTGATTTATATATGAAATAATTCTTTTGAATTATATCATTATATTTTGGGTGATGGAATTATATACATGGTGGATATTATTTATTGAAGAAATCCATGTCCTGATAATATTCGGGTTAATGATGTCCCCTTGAAAGCTCAAAAAGATTTAATTATGTGAAACCCTGCAGGTGGAATTTATTCTGGCATAATTAAATAAAGGTTGAGTGGATGATCAAGGATAAAAGATATTAATTAAATAAATTATCAGTAATTTATTTAATTAATGGACATATGATATTTTAAACATGGGGAATTTAATAAGCAAATAATATTGGAATCGAATTAATTAAATTACGGTATTAGGAAAGGTAGTGCAAATATTAATTCTTTAGTGGATTGAATTAATATTTAATTACATTGGGCTAGGCTCAAGATGTAATTAGAAGGCCCAACCTAATTATCCATGGTCCCTATTGTAGCCTATATATATTCTTATTCTCTTCTTGCTTGGAATTATGTGAAAACATATTATAGCCACCAAGGATCAAGAAGAGAGGATAACTTGAGAAGACGGAGGTCACACTTCGCTCAAGGGAATTTGGGAATACAATAGAAGAGCGTGGAATCAACCATTAACAAGGTAATCCTCTTTTCGTAATATTTATCGTAAAACGTAGTAACACCCTAAGTCCGTGGTTCCCAACATGTTGGTCGAGGGTTTACGGAACTAAAGTAAGTTCTATTATGTGAAGTTATATATATATATATATATTAGTTGTGTTATTTGTATAATTGGGCCTAGTATACTTCTTTTCGAAGTTATATTAGTGGGCTTAGTTTAGAGTTTGTACATTGTTGAAAAAGAGTGTTAAAAGAAAGAAAAAAATTATTCGTGGAGATTGGAATTCTTATTTTATAAAACTGTAACCTAAATGGATCTTGGTGTAGTTTGGAGTCACAGATGCTATATTTCAACTGATGGTAATTGTTTATTGATTAAATAGTTTGTTTCATATTAAGGTTTCATTGTGACGACAAAATCCTCTGACCCCAGATTTGGGGGTGTTACATCTATAAACTGTGCATGCTGGTCTATAAGTATGTATTGGGTCCTTTGCCCCAGTATTAACAAAATAGTCTAGATTTGTATTCTCTCAAGTAGAAGAAGCTAATTTCTTTAATATGAAGAACTTTAATTTGTATCATAACCCAATTGATTTTTAATAAAAATTAAGTAAGTTTTGATAATTACGTTTCTGTGTTATTTACAGTCTATAAATTATCACTACAAATTACTTTAGTTGTTGAGTTCCAGTAAGAAAAAACACTAAACTTTATTTCTTGAAAATAGTTCACAAAGTTTTAAGTAAAAATCAAGAAAGACATTCAACCCCTCTGTGTGCATTTCATACCTAACATCATGGAACTAGAATTATGGCAACATGGCATTTAGACTTATATTTCTCGAGTTCTTGATGGAGACCGAGGTATAAGAATATAAATATTAGAGTTTACTTATCATTTCAAGTATTGGAGCCAACAAAAATCAATATAGATATTCTTTTAATTGGGATCCACCAAAGCCTTCGTGTCCTTGAACCCCTAACTTTGATCTTCATAATCTTTTAAGCTTTTCCTTTACCAATCTTCAGATCTCCGAGTCTTCATACATTTCATATGACTTATTGCTTCAAATCAAATCCTCACTTAACAATCTTCCTAGAGATAATACTCGGTTTCCTTTCACGGATCACTAACGCCTAGTGCATCGGTTTCGTTCACAGCCACTAGTTCCGCTCTCAGGCCTACATATTATAATCTTTGCAATGCATTATTAAATCTTCTATAATCCTCAATCAACTTCACTTGAACCCTTGAGATCTTCACACTAACCCAAAAAATTTCTTCGAATATCTTCAACCTTATTACTCCGATGCATGAACATATTAATGAATTTTACCCGAACTTCTGTTGATGACTTCTTCATTGTAATTTTTAGAAGCATATATGCATACATCAAATTTTCTTTTTGTGCCGATTCAAGTGGAAAACAGATTATTTGCAAGTCCTTCTTCTATGTTGAGTTATCCAAACCATCATTGTTGAGTTATACATACAACTTCAATCTTGCTCAACAATTTCCCCCTATTTGACTGTTACACCTGACGGTCAAATAATTATGGAGAAGAAACATTTTGGAGGATAACTCAACTAACTCTGAAAATAGATCTAAACTAAGCTTTCAACATTCAGCTCTGGAATTGTAAATAATATTATCTTATACTTTCTGCATCTTCTATAAACCTTCAGCTTCAGTAGAGAACTGATTCTTCTCTCACTTAAGTAAAGTTGTAGATAGATACGTCTTCCAAATTCTTTCTTTAATCTTCAGATCTTCCCATAGAGCACAAAGAAAATGTTTTGGAACTTAGAACTAATAATCACTCCCCCTAAGATAAGAACCTCCCCTTAGTACAATAAAGGTTAAAACTCTCCTTCTTAGTATAAGAAAGATTATTTTACTCTATAATCTTTCTATAATATGCCCCCCTTAGTTGAGTAACTCTTTAAAATGTATCATAGAATAGGACCATACAACCAAGTGAAGAGATTATATTATGTTACCATCTCTTCACAGTGCAAGTGTGTGATTTCTGTTTAGGGATCTCACAATGTGTTTCAGTCCAATTGACACTCAAATATTTATCACTCAGTCTCATAGTGTGAAACTCACTTAAAGCTCCAAACATCCAAGCGTACCTGCAAGAAAATCTTTTTCATAGAAAAGTTGCCTTCCATCTTCAAGGATGGAAACTATCAGTCAAGATATTCGGGAAATTAAGATTCTTTTAAGTTGCAGAATTCCTCATATCCCTCAACTTCCATGAAAAACCATACTTTATAAACTAGTCAGATAATAAATGAGTCCTCATTTACAAGTTGCAATTTTGACTAAGGTCAAAATCATTTCCATATTTGAATTCTGGGAAGATAATTGTAAAGTATAATGTAACATATGTAACCGAGGAATTATAACTCAACTTAACCGAGGAATTATAAGTCAACTTGAAACATAAATAGATAAATAATATTAACCTGTGAAGCACATAAACACTTCTTATCTTTGTACCCTGTAATTTAAGAAATCCAGAATTGTATATGTGATCCATAATGCATTTAATATTATTCTCTATTTCCAGTACGTACTTTTTCTAATTGGCAGTTGAGTTATCCTTTAGGGATTTACTTGTCGAATTGTGACAAACAAATATTGGGAGATTGTAAAGCTTAATGTAATATAATATGTAACCGAGAAATTATAACTCAACATGAAATATAAACAAATAAATCATTTTAACCTTGAAGCACTGAAACCCTGAAGATGAATACTGGATAAATACAAAGAATCAAAACATGGAATTAATGATCCAAGTCTATAACCAAGTCATGGAAAGGAGTTGATTAATATATTCAAGCCTCCATGAAGAATAAAATGTCAAAGGACTTCTAGTGACAATAAAATGTATTGGTTTAAAGTATTGGAGATCAAGGGTTTCAGTGATTGAAGTAATAAATGACCAACAGGGTGTATCGGCTCAGAACTGTAAAGAGGATTGAGTAAGTCCAATTTAGTGCTAGTCGTTTGTGAATCAGACCAGCGCACTACGCATCAACACATCAGGAAAATGATTACCTTAATATTTCAAAATATATGAAGTTGATAAAGGACAAAGTGGAGTCTGGAAAGAACAAAGCTTAATTGAAAAGGATTAGAAAACTCTCTAAGTCCTAAAAGTTCACTCAATAAGCAAGAGGATGAAAGAGTGTCTAAGTGCTCCAACAATCACTCTTGGCGCAAGTGGGAAGAAAAGATTTTAAGTGTTGAATCTATTCTTGTCTAAGTGCAACTGAAGTTGAAATCTATAAGGCACAAACAGTTTTCCCCCTTGGCGCAAGTAAGGAAGAATTTACTATTAGGAATATGTTGCAGGCTTGATGATATTTCACCAAAACATCTTGGTAGATTTAATTAAGTGTGTTGGAACTTTCAACAGATAATCTTACTCTGTCATCCGTTGAAAAAGTAGTTCATGTTTAAATAAGTTTTTGTAGCACATTCCTGTATACTATATTGTCTTAGAGAATTAGAAGTTGTAGGATATTCTAAGTCATGTTGACTACTAGAATGATATGCAAAATAGGTTGGCTAATTGTAAGTATTAGATGCCTTGTAATTTTACATAAATGAAATTGGATCAACTCCTGTGGAAATACTTTCAACAGATACTTCCACAAGGCTTTGACGGATGACTCAAGATGCTCTCAACGGATGATACAATAGATACTCAACGGATAATCTATAAAGTCTCAACGGATAATAAATTAAAATAACAGTTGAAAGCGACTTGATAGTCACATGGGTTGATTGTATACAAAAGGAATGTGGAAGCCAATTTGCAGGATTATGAGAACAAAGAAGCATTTCCATTTCCATGCTTACTTGAAGATATACAAAGATGCTGGATAAAGAGATGAAGAAATATGTGATTAGACCTAAATGTTTTGTTTTATATGTTTGTCTTTTTCATATGTAACTTGGTGATATATAAACCAAGAGTAGCAAGTAGAAAAATTATTGATCGAATTAATAAATAGAAAAAGCAACATCTGTTAGAATTTCTCTGTTCTCTCTTTGTAAATTTTACTTGTAAATAGCTATGTGCATTTTTTCATCACAGAGTTCTCAATCAATATATATCTTTGGTGGAAAGATCAATCCACCAAAAAGTTTTTAAATCTTTGTGTTTAACTACTTTGTGTTTTAAATACATTTATATTTCATTATGTACACTTGCATATTCAAACACTGATATACTTTGACAAAGAATTTTCTTAGTTTTCAAAAAGAAACCAAGAATTACATTCAACCCCCCTTCTGTAATTCTATTATTATATTGTTTGGGAATAACAATTGGTATCAGAGCTAGCTCTTGACACCACACAAAGAGTTTAAAGATCAAAATAGACTAACAATATGAGCATAAAGGATGTTGGAGTGAAGATCCCTTTCATGGATAAAGACAGCTATCACCATTGGAAGGTGAAAATGCACCTTCATCTTCTCTCACAAGATGAAAGCTATGTAAGATGCATGAGAACCCTAGAAGGGTAGCAATTGATGTTGAAAATGCTACTGGAAATGAATAGACTATCCCAAATCCAAGGTCAGAATGGACTGATGAAGATATTGAAGCAGTTCACAAGGATAAAAAGGCCAAGAACATTCCGCTCAATGGTCTTGATGGTGATATGTTTAATAATGTTATCAACTACAAGATAGTCAATGATATTTAGGATATTATTCAAAATATATGTAATGGAACTAAACAAGTAAGGGAAAACAAGATGCAACTCTTAATACAGCAATTACACTTTCATTTTGAAGAAGGTGAAACTCTAAGTGGCATTTTCAAAAACTACTAAATGCACTAAAGCTGCATAGGAGAGTCTACCAAAAAAAATGAGAACCTGAAATTCCTTAGATCATTTTCGAAATAATGAAAGTGTAATATCCAATATTTTCAAATATTATTATTACTATTAATTGGAATTATTTATGTGATTTTAGGTGAATTTTGGTGAATTATCTGATAAGTGGAATTGATGTTTGGGTGTTTATATGTGATATTATTTGAGTGTTTGAATTATTATATGTCCAGAATAAAATATAGATAATTGTGATATTTTTCTGGTAATTTTTGGACTGTTAGATGATTTTATATTAATTTATGAATTATTAATTATTTTCTGAATAATTACCAAAATTATTTTATAAAGCCGGGAATCATCCGACTTCAACCGTTTTGCGTTTTTATAACCCGAAACTCTTCCGAAAACTCCTTCCTAACCTAATCTGGTAATTCCGGACATTTTCCGTGTTTTGACTTTTTCGATCCGGATTACGGTTTGACCCGTGCGCGGCCCGGCGCAATATTTTCGATACGATAGTTATTTCCGTAATCAATAAAACCCGTATTTTCGAGAGACGGGATATTTTTATATTATTCTCGTATATAATGTTTTATAAAAAGCTCGATTTTGATGATTATCCAAATATGGTATTAAATTGTATCATTTTTATAGTTACTTAGCAGCTAGGTAATCTATTTTCGGATATTTATTTGCATAAATACTTGAATCGTCTCTAAAATTGTTTTTATGGTTTTATAATTACAATAATTATATTTGGGATTTTATAAAATTTAGAAATCAATATTTCATCAATTATTTAGCCCTGTATGATTTTCTGATTTCATTTATTTGTAAAATCCGTATTTAATTCCAAAATTCTTCAAAAATTACGAAACTCATATTTATCTAAGTTAGGAATATTCTAAGAATTTTAAAATTATTTTGGGAATTTTTAGGATTAATTTTACCCGCGCGTTGAATCGTTTAATTGCTAAAAGCGGGTATAAACTGCGTTTCAAAAATTATTTTAAAATTTCGAAATTTATGTTTTTATAAACTTCGGGATATTTGTAACATTTTAAGACTATTTTCGTAATTTTCTGAATTTGTTTTAAGTGTAGCTCGGTTCGTTAAATCGTATAATGCGGGTATAGAGCGCAAGTCAAAAATATTTTTAAAATTATGAAAATTTTATTTTACTAATTTTTAATTATTCTGAAAATTTTAAAATTATTTTGATAATTTGTTGGTTCGTTAAACAGCGTAATGCGGGACAGAAATGGGGCTTGCAGATGAAAATAAGGATGCGTGGCATTATCGTTAGTACGTGTCAAAATTTTATGCTTCTAATCTATGCTTGGCAACAGCTTATTTATTAAAAATAATAAAAAAAAAAAAAAGTGTATCAGATAATTAATCTACCCACCCCACCCCACCCCACCCCCCCGGCGCCTATACCCTCCCCCTTATTCTTTTTCACCTCTGCCGCCCCCCCCGCCCCATTCTCTACCTCTCTGTCTACTCTCTCCCCTCTGTCTCCTCTGTCTCTCCTCTCTATCGTATATTTATATATTTTTAATTTTCAAAAATTCATATCTTACAAACCGTTCATCCAAATTTCAATTGGTATATATATAAACGATCAGCGCTTCAATACCTACGCATAGGTATATATATTGCAAGGTTTTGAGAAGAAAAATTGCGGGGCATATTTCCGTTATATTTCCGTTTTAATTTATTTTCGGGGAGTAGAAAAAGAGTTTGTAGGTGGTGATTACTCCACATGGTATCTCAGCATGTATATATCTATCGCCATTAATTTTGGATTTTTCTGGAGATATTTTCCGGACATCAGATTTTCTCTTCGGGGTGATCAGAATTTATTTTGGGTAACGATTCTGAAATTCCGCCTTCGTACTTGTGTATATTATAGCATGTTAGTGTTTATATATTTATTTCACAATTTTTAGAAATTGTTGGAGAAGTCACTTTTGGTCTGAGTTTTGGTTCAGGTGGTCGTGTTATTCATTTCTGGAGTGTTTATACGCGTAAATATAAAGTATTGTGTTGATTGTTGTTGGTTGTGTCGATATGATATCGACTGGCAGTCCGAGAAATAGAGGAGGTGCTGTCCGATTTCCAAGAAAATATTATTTTTAGTTCTAAAGATTATTATTTTTATTTTTATTCGAAAATAAATCCAAATTATTTAGTTAATGAATTTTAATTGATTATTTAATTCGAGTAAATTATTTCTTATGATTTAAAAATTCTGAAAAAAATAGTTCGAGCTTTAAAATATTATTTTAAATTATTTTTCAAGCTCGATAATTCTTATAAAATTATTTTAGGGTGTTCGAACCCTATTATTTTATTATTAAATGATTCGGAGATTGTTTTTATTCCGAAAAATGTTCAAAAATTCATAATAAATTAATCGTTCGTCCGTTTAATACGAAACGAACGCGTACAGACTCAGAAAAATATTCTGCTTTCAATAAAAATACTTTCGAGACCTAAATCATTTTGTTTCGAAAGGTCGCTTGTTTTACAAGTTATTCTGAGTCGATTATTGATATATAAATCACATTTTTTGATCTGATTTTAGTTTTAAACATACCGAATCGAACCTTTTGACAAATCGAGGGATGTGTGTTATAAATTATGTGATACATGAGTTATGTATTTACATGCTATGTGAATTACGTGTATATGTGGATCAAGAGTCCTGTATTTGTCTGTTATATTTATGTGCGGGTTATCGTATGGGTAGACGATAGGCTTTTGACGCGTAGTTCGTCGAGTGGTTATCGTTTAGACGATTAAAGTTATATCTTTTAATTATAGATGCGGATCTCTCGAGTTGATCGGGACAAGACGTTGGATAAGGAATGAGATGGAATGGTATTGGGTATCTGGCTTCTAGCAATCGCAGGAGCAGCATATCGGTGAAGTGTTGAAAAGAAAGACGGTGATACTTTAAGACAGAATGTCAGAATAGATGCGTCATTGCGAGTGTGACTAACTGCTTAAAACCCAAAGGCAAGTATCCCTGACTTCACTTATCGTTCAAGTGACGTTTATTTCAAATCATATTATGCAAGTATTTCTATCATCACTTATTATTCAAGTGATCTTTATTTTGAATCGTATCATGCAAGTATTGTTTTCCCTATCTCAGTTTAGAATCGATAAATGGTTTACATATCGCTGAATTAAATAATTCTGTTTATGCAAGTACCCTCTGCTATTCTATGTTCAGAATAGATTTACAAATGTTTTGGGTTTTGAGAAAAATGATTTTGTTGCAAGTATTCCTGCCCAAGTGAATGGGGGAATAAAATTATTTCGGGTGTCAAGTATTATGACCCCTTTTCAATAAAAGGTTTTGAGATTTGATGGTTACTGGTAGCGTAAGAGGCCGAGGCACCGGTCCAGCGTGAGCTATTATACAGAAGTGTAATACGGAAGTGTAATATCTTACAAGGCTTGTTATGCCTTTTCTGGCGCCCTATAGGTACCGTATGTCTTCGGGATACGGGTAGTACCTATATTAACAGTATGGCTGCGGGATACCGGTGTTGTTTCATGACTGATCATCAGGAACAACATAGTGCATAATTTGGTTCCAATCGATATTATTATATTGCTTTTGATAATCTTATAAGGAATGATTTATCAACTGTTTCTGTTTTAGAATAATGGTAAAGTGCGGTTTTGATTCAGATTTTGATTTATGGTGATACTTACGTTGTTGTTAAATATCAAAGGTGGTATTAATATAGATGAATGATGTTGAATTCAGTATGGAATGTTGTGAGCATCAAAGTTCGTAGTGATATCTAATTTGATATGACAACAAAATAAGTATTAATCTCAAGAATTCGGTTTTGAGTAAAGTTTATGATTCAATCCATAATCATTGTTTCATGTTATTGTGGTTTATGATATTTCCGTAAACACTGTTTTACGAGTTTTATTCTCGTTATGATTCAAAGTATTGCTGAAGCACGTCGCTGGAAAATATAAAAAGGGTTTTTGAATACAATTAAGGAATCAATTCTGTGATTCCTCAACTAAAATTTTATGATTCAGCAATTATGATTTCTAAATGATCTGCACTGATGCAGATGTTAGTTTTTTTTTATCAAAATGACCCGATATTTACTATAATGAACTTGCTGAGCATTTCTTTCGCTCATACTTGCCTGTTTTTAAATTTAACCTCCAGTGAGGATTAGCTTGCTGTTTAGCCATGTAAATTCGAGGAAGCAAAGAAGAAGCTTTTGGAAGGTGGTTGGTCCAGGGTTTGCGGACTAGTGTAAGTTTTATTATGTAAAGTTGTTTATATTATATTATATTATAGTTGTGTATTTTATTTGGGCCTAGTATACTTCATTTCGAAAGTTATACTAGTGGGTTTAGTTTTGAGTTGGAATTTATTGAAAAGAGATTTAAAAGAAAGTGAAAAATTTATTTGTGGAATTTGGAATTCTTGTTTCTAGAACTGTAACCTTAAAAGATCTTGGATTAGTTTGGGGTCATAAATGATAAATATCTTCCGCTGGCATTTATTATTTGATTAAACAGGTTATTTTGGATTGAGGTTTTATAGTGACGACCAAATCCCCTGACCCCGGATTTGGGGGCGTTACAGGTTGGTATCAGAGCTGAGGTTATAGTAAACTAGAAATGAGAGTGTGTAGGAGTGTGTATAGCTATGTGAGGACGTTTGAGCTCATATCGAGTTCCTGTTGGACTATTGGATATAGTACCAACGAATAAGTTAAGATAGGCGCATTCGTTTGAGATGATTGTGCTGAGCCGGATGGAGCTCTAGGAAGCTGCAAACTTCTATTGTGGAATCTTTCGAGGCTACTACGTTTCGACGACGATGGAGATTATTGATATCTTTGGAACGTTAAAGAGCGTCTAGAATCAGAGGGCGAGTCAACTGAAGAGTTCAAATTGAAGATAAATATTAAGACTTTGGCAATACCTTCTATTTCTATAATTCATTTTGACATCTCTCAAAAGAAGTGATTGTTAGAGGATATATTCCCTAACACTCATTTTCAATCCTATCTGTGTTTTAAATGTGCCAGAGGTTGTCATGAAGCCTATTTTTCAGGTTTTGATAGCTCTGTCAACTTATGGTAATTAATTCCAATTTTCTTATTTGGTGGATGGTTTCTTGATGATGTGACACCATTTGCTCATTTGGGGACATAATTTTGTTCTCTGGATTTCATTTCCTTCAGAAATGTCAGCTTTGAAATCTTGTCAGCTTTATTCAGTTGATTTTCAATTTCTTTCATATTCTTTTATTCTGACTGAGATGAACAACCCTAACTATAGGGGACACAAGGTATCCCTGTCTGTGTGATAGGAGTTGGATGGGACGCCATCACTTGTGTGTATTGTGAATACATGAAGGTTAACAACCTTTAGTAGTGTCTTAATTTGGGCACGCAATACCAAGTTCATTTGATCATATTGATCTCTCAGTTATTCTTTTATTTCAACAATACTTTTTCTCAAATTCAGATTTTGGTCCCGTTATGGCATCAGATTCTTTTCTTTTTGAAACTCCATGATTTTATCATTCCAAATATTCGAAGGTATGCCAATCAAGTTAAGTTGAGTATCCTGGTCAAGTCAAAGTAAGGCGGTGTGACGGAAAGTTGGTTAGAAAACCCTTAGTACTGTCGTCTGCTGATTCCGAGGACGGAATCCTTATAAGGTGAGTAGATTGTAATATCCAATATTTTCAAATATTATTATTACTATTAATTGGAATTATTTATGTGATTTTAGGTGAATTTTGGTGAATTATCTGATAAGTGGAATTGATGTTTGGGTGTTTATATGTGATATTATTTGAGTGTTTGAATTATTATATGTCCAGAATAAAATATAGATAATTGTGATATTTTTCTGGTAATTTTTGGACTGTTAGATGATTTTATATTAATTTATGAATTATTAATTATTTTCTGAATAATTACCAAAATTATTTTATAAAGCCGGGAATCATCCGACTTCAACCGTTTTGCGTTTTTATAACCCGAAACTCTTCCGAAAACTCCTTCCTAACCTAATCTGGTAATTCCGGACATTTTCCGTGTTTTGACTTTTTCGATCCGGATTACGGTTTGACCCGTGCGCGGCCCGGCGCAATATTTTCGATACGATAGTTATTTCCGTAATCAATAAAACCCGTATTTTCGAGAGACGGGATATTTTTATATTATTCTCGTATATAATGTTTTATAAAAAGCTCGGTTTTGATGATTATCCAAATATGGTATTAAATTGTATCATTTTTATAGTTACTTAGCAGCTAGGTAATCTATTTTCGGATATTTATTTGCATAAATACTTGAATCGTCTCTAAAATTGTTTTTATGGTTTTATAATTACAATAATTATATTTGGGATTTTATAAAATTTAGAAATCAATATTTCATCAATTATTTAGCCCTGTATGATTTTCTGATTTCATTTATTTGTAAAATCCGTATTTAATTCCAAAATTCTTCAAAAATTACGAAACTCATATTTATCTAAGTTAGGAATATTCTAAGAATTTTAAAATTATTTTGGGAATTTTTAGGATTAATTTTACCCGCGCGTTGAATCGTTTAATTGCTAAAAGCGGGTATAAACTGCGTTTCAAAAATTATTTTAAAATTTCGAAATTTATGTTTTTATAAACTTCGGGATATTTGTAACATTTTAAGACTATTTTCGTAATTTTCTGAATTTGTTTTAAGTGTAGCTCGGTTCGTTAAATCGTATAATGCGGGTATAGAGCGCAAGTCAAAAATATTTTTAAAATTATGAAAATTTTATTTTACTAATTTTTAATTATTCTGAAAATTTTAAAATTATTTTGATAATTTGTTGGTTCGTTAAACAGCGTAATGCGGGACAGAAATGGGGCTTGCAGATGAAAATAAGGATGCGTGGCATTATCGTTAGTACGTGTCAAAATTTTATGCTTCTAATCTATGCTTGGCAACAGCTTATTTATTAAAAATAATAAAAAAAAAAAAAAGTGTATCAGATAATTAATCTACCCACCCCACCCCACCCCACCCCACCCCACCCCCCCGGCGCCTATACCCTCCCCCTTATTCTTTTTCACCTCTGCCGCCCCCCCCGCCCCATTCTCTACCTCTCTGTCTACTCTCTCCCCTCTGTCTCCTCTGTCTCTCCTCTCTATCGTATATTTATATATTTTTAATTTTCAAAAATTCATATCTTACAAACCGTTCATCCAAATTTCAATTGGTATATATATAAACGATCAGCGCTTCAATACCTACGCATAGGTATATATATTGCAAGGTTTTGAGAAGAAAAATTGCGGGGCATATTTCCGTTATATTTCCGTTTTAATTTATTTTCGGGGAGTAGAAAAAGAGTTTGTAGGTGGTGATTACTCCACATGGTATCTCAGCATGTATATATCTATCGCCATTAATTTTGGATTTTTCTGGAGATATTTTCCGGACATCAGATTTTCTCTTCGGGGTGATCAGAATTTATTTTGGGTAACGATTCTGAAATTCCGCCTTCGTACTTGTGTATATTATAGCATGTTAGTGTTTATATATTTATTTCACAATTTTTAGAAATTGTTGGAGAAGTCACTTTTGGTCTGAGTTTTGGTTCAGGTGGTCGTGTTATTCATTTCTGGAGTGTTTATACGCGTAAATATAAAGTATTGTGTTGATTGTTGTTGGTTGTGTCGATATGATATCGACTGGCAGTCCGAGAAATAGAGGAGGTGCTGTCCGATTTCCAAGAAAATATTATTTTTAGTTCTAAAGATTATTATTTTTATTTTTATTCGAAAATAAATCCAAATTATTTAGTTAATGAATTTTAATTGATTATTTAATTCGAGTTAATTATTTCTTATGATTTAAAAATTCTGAAAAAAATAGTTCGAGCTTTAAAATATTATTTTAAATTATTTTTCAAGCTCGATAATTCTTATAAAATTATTTTAGGGTGTTCGAACCCTATTATTTTATTATTAAATGATTCGGAGATTGTTTTTATTCCGAAAAATGTTCAAAAATTCATAATAAATTAATCGTTCGTCCGTTTAATACGAAACGAACGCGTACAGACTCAGAAAAATATTCTGCTTTCAATAAAAATACTTTCGAGACCTAAATCATTTTGTTTCGAAAGGTCGCTTGTTTTACAAGTTATTCTGAGTCGATTATTGATATATAAATCACATTTTTTGATCTGATTTTAGTTTTAAACATACCGAATCGAACCTTTTGACAAATCGAGGGATGTGTGTTATAAATTATGTGATACATGAGTTATGTATTTACATGCTATGTGAATTACGTGTATATGTGGATCAAGAGTCCTGTATTTGTCTGTTATATTTATGTGCGGGTTATCGTATGGGTAGACGATAGGCTTTTGACGCGTAGTTCGTCGAGTGGTTATCGTTTAGACGATTAAAGTTATATCTTTTAATTATAGATGCGGATCTCTCGAGTTGATCGGGACAAGACGTTGGATAAGGAATGAGATGGAATGGTATTGGGTATCTGGCTTCTAGCAATCGCAGGAGCAGCATATCGGTGAAGTGTTGAAAAGAAAGACGGTGATACTTTAAGACAGAATGTCAGAATAGATGCGTCATTGCGAGTGTGACTAACTGCTTAAAACCCAAAGGCAAGTATCCCTGACTTCACTTATCGTTCAAGTGACGTTTATTTCAAATCATATTATGCAAGTATTTCTATCATCACTTATTATTCAAGTGATCTTTATTTTGAATCGTATCATGCAAGTATTGTTTTCCCTATCTCAGTTTAGAATCGATAAATGGTTTACATATCGCTGAATTAAATAATTCTGTTTATGCAAGTACCCTCTGCTATTCTATGTTCAGAATAGATTTACAAATGTTTTGGGTTTTGAGAAAAATGATTTTGTTGCAAGTATTCCTGCCCAAGTGAATGGGGGAATAAAATTATTTCGGGTGTCAAGTATTATGACCCCTTTTCAATAAAAGGTTTTGAGATTTGATGGTTACTGGTAGCGTAAGAGGCCGAGGCACCGGTCCAGCGTGAGCTATTATACAGAAGTGTAATACGGAAGTGTAATATCTTACAAGGCTTGTTATGCCTTTTCTGGCGCCCTATAGGTACCGTATGTCTTCGGGATACGGGTAGTACCTATATTAACGGTATGGCTGCGGGATACCGGTGTTGTTTCATGACTGATCATCAGGAACAACATAGTGCATAATTTGGTTCCAATCGATATTATTATATTGCTTTTGATAATCTTATAAGGAATGATTTATCAACTGTTTCTGTTTTAGAATAATGGTAAAGTGCGGTTTTGATTCAGATTTTGATTTATGGTGATACTTACGTTGTTGTTAAATATCAAAGGTGGTATTAATATAGATGAATGATGTTGAATTCAGTATGGAATGTTGTGAGCATCAAAGTTCGTAGTGATATCTAATTTGATATGACAACAAAATAAGTATTAATCTCAAGAATTCGGTTTTGAGTAAAGTTTATGATTCAATCCATAATCATTGTTTCATGTTATTGTGGTTTACGATATTTCCGTAAACACTGTTTTACGAGTTTTATTCTCGTTATGATTCAAAGTATTGCTGAAGCACGTCGCTGGAAAATATAAAAAGGGTTTTTGAATACAATTAAGGAATCAATTCTGTGATTCCTCAACTAAAATTTTATGATTCAGCAATTATGATTTCTAAATGATCTGCACTGATGCAGATGTTAGTTTTTTTTTATCAAAATGACCCGATATTTACTATAATGAACTTGCTGAGCATTTCTTTCGCTCATACTTGCCTGTTTTTAAATTTAACCTCCAGTGAGGATTAGCTTGCTGTTTAGCCATGTAAATTCGAGGAAGCAAAGAAGAAGCTTTTGGAAGGTGGTTGGTCCAGGGTTTGCGGACTAGTGTAAGTTTTATTATGTAAAGTTGTTTATATTATATTATATTATAGTTGTGTATTTTATTTGGGCCTAGTATACTTCATTTCGAAAGTTATACTAGTGGGTTTAGTTTTGAGTTGGAATTTATTGAAAAGAGATTTAAAAGAAAGTGAAAAATTTATTTGTGGAATTTGGAATTCTTGTTTCTAGAACTGTAACCTTAAAAGATCTTGGATTAGTTTGGGGTCATAAATGATAAATATCTTCCGCTGGCATTTATTATTTGATTAAACAGGTTATTTTGGATTGAGGTTTTATAGTGACGACCAAATCCCCTGACCCCGGATTTGGGGGCGTTACAGGTTGGTATCAGAGCTGAGGTTATAGTAAACTAGAAATGAGAGTGTGTAGGAGTGTGTATAGCTATGTGAGGACGTTTGAGCTCATATCGAGTTCCTGTTGGACTATTGGATATAGTACCAACGAATAAGTTAAGATAGGCGCATTCGTTTGAGATGATTGTGCTGAGCCGGATGGAGCTCTAGGAAGCTGCAAACTTCTATTGTGGAATCTTTCGAGGCTACTACGTTTCGACGACGATGGAGATTATTGATATCTTTGGAACGTTAAAGAGCGTCTAGAATCAGAGGGCGAGTCAACTGAAGAGTTCAAATTGAAGATAAATATTAAGACTTTGGCAATACCTTCTATTTCTATAATTCATTTTGACATCTCTCAAAAGAAGTGATTGTTAGAGGATATATTCCCTAACACTCATTTTCAATCCTATCTGTGTTTTAAATGTGCCAGAGGTTGTCATGAAGCCTATTTTTCAGGTTTTGATAGCTCTGTCAACTTATGGTAATTAATTCCAATTTTCTTATTTGGTGGATGGTTTCTTGATGATGTGACACCATTTGCTCATTTGGGGACATAATTTTGTTCTCTGGATTTCATTTCCTTCAGAAATGTCAGCTTTGAAATCTTGTCAGCTTTATTCAGTTGATTTTCAATTTCTTTCATATTCTTTTATTTTGACTGAGATGAACAACCCTAACTATAGGGGACACAAGGTATCCCTGTCTGTGTGATAGGAGTTGGATGGGACGCCATCACTTGTGTGTATTGTGAATACATGAAGGTTAACAACCTTTAGTAGTGTCTTAATTTGGGCACGCAATACCAAGTTCATTTGATCATATTGATCTCTCAGTTATTCTTTTATTTCAACAATACTTTTTCTCAAATTCAGATTTTGGTCCCGTTATGGCATCAGATTCTTTTCTTTTTGAAACTCCATGATTTTATCATTCCAAATATTCGAAGGTATGCCAATCAAGTTAAGTTGAGTATCCTGGTCAAGTCAAAGTAAGGCGGTGTGACGGAAAGTTGGTTAGAAAACCCTTAGTACTGTCGTCTGCTGATTCCGAGGACGGAATCCTTATAAGGTGAGTAGATTGTAATATCCAATATTTTCAAATATTATTATTACTATTAATTGGAATTATTTATGTGATTTTAGGTGAATTTTGGTGAATTATCTGATAAGTGGAATTGATGTTTGGGTGTTTATATGTGATATTATTTGAGTGTTTGAATTATTATATGTCCAGAATAAAATATAGATAATTGTGATATTTTTCTGGTAATTTTTGGACTGTTAGATGATTTTATATTAATTTATGAATTATTAATTATTTTCTGAATAATTACCAAAATTATTTTATAAAGCCGGGAATCATCCGACTTCAACCGTTTTGCGTTTTTATAACCCGAAACTCTTCCGAAAACTCCTTCCTAACCTAATCTGGTAATTCCGGACATTTTCCGTGTTTTGACTTTTTCGATCCGGATTACGGTTTGACCCGTGCGCGGCCCGGCGCAATATTTTCGATACGATAGTTATTTCCGTAATCAATAAAACCCGTATTTTCGAGAGACGGGATATTTTTATATTATTCTCGTATATAATGTTTTATAAAAAGCTCGGTTTTGATGATTATCCAAATATGGTATTAAATTGTATCATTTTTATAGTTACTTAGCAGCTAGGTAATCTATTTTCGGATATTTATTTGCATAAATACTTGAATCGTCTCTAAAATTGTTTTTATGGTTTTATAATTACAATAATTATATTTGGGATTTTATAAAATTTAGAAATCAATATTTCATCAATTATTTAGCCCTGTATGATTTTCTGATTTCATTTATTTGTAAAATCCGTATTTAATTCCAAAATTCTTCAAAAATTACGAAACTCATATTTATCTAAGTTAGGAATATTCTAAAAATTTTAAAATTATTTTGGGAATTTTTAGGATTAATTTTACCCGCGCGTTGAATCGTTTAATTGCTAAAAGCGGGTATAAACTGCGTTTCAAAAATTATTTTAAAATTTCGAAATTTATGTTTTTATAAACTTCGGGATATTTGTAACATTTTAAGACTATTTTCGTAATTTTCTGAATTTGTTTTAAGTGTAGCTCGGTTCGTTAAATCGTATAATGCGGGTATAGAGCGCAAGTCAAAAATATTTTTAAAATTATGAAAATTTTATTTTACTAATTTTTAATTATTCTGAAAATTTTAAAATTATTTTGATAATTTGTGGGTTATTTTTACACGCAAGTTGGTTCGTTAAACAGCGTAATGCGGGACAGAAATGGGGCTTGCAGATGAAAATAAGGATGCGTGGCATTATCGTTAGTACGTGTCAAAATTTTATGCTTCTAATCTATGCTTGGCAACAGCTTATTTATTAAAAATAATAAAAAAAAAAAGTGTATCAGATAATTAATCTACCCACCCCACCCCACCCCACCCCACCCCCCCGGCGCCTATACCCTCCCCCTTATTCTTTTTCACCTCTGCCGCCCCCCCGCCCCATTCTCTACCTCTCAGTCTACTCTCTCCCCTCTGTCTCCTCTGTCTCTCCTCTCTATCGTATATTTATATATTTTTAATTTTCAAAAATTCATATCTTACAAACCGTTCATCCAAATTTCAATTGGTATATATATAAACGATCAGCGCTTCAATACCTACGCATAGGTATATATATTGCAAGGTTTTGAGAAGAAAAATTGCGGGGCATATTTCCGTTATATTTCCGTTTTAATTTATTTTCGGGGAGTAGAAAAAGAGTTTGTAGGTGGTGATTACTCCACATGGTATCTCAGCATGTATATATCTATCGCCATTAATTTTGGATTTTTCTGGAGATATTTTCCGGACATCAGATTTTCTCTTCGGGGTGATCAGAATTTATTTTGGGTAACGATTCTGAAATTCCGCCTTCGTACTTGTGTATATTATAGCATGTTAGTGTTTATATATTTATTTCACAATTTTTAGAAATTGTTGGAGAAGTCACTTTTGGTCTGAGTTTTGGTTCAGGTGGTCGTGTTATTCATTTCTGGAGTGTTTATACGCGTAAATATAAAGTATTGTGTTGATTGTTGTTGGTTGTGTCGATATGATATCGACTGGCAGTCCGAGAAATAGAGGAGGTGCTGTCCGATTTCCAAGAAAATATTATTTTTAGTTCTAAAGATTATTATTTTTATTTTTATTCGAAAATAAATCCAAATTATTTAGTTAATGAATTTTAATTGATTATTTAATTCGAGTTAATTATTTCTTATGATTTAAAAATTCTGAAAAAAATAGTTCAAGCTTTAAAATATTATTTTAAATTATTTTTCAAGCTCGATAATTCTTATAAAATTATTTTAGGGTGTTCGAACCCTATTATTTTATTATTAAATGATTCGGAGATTGTTTTTATTCCGAAAAATGTTCAAAAATTCATAATAAATTAATCGTTCGTCCGTTTAATACGAAACGAACGCGTACAGACTCAGAAAAATATTCTGCTTTAAATAAAAATACTTTCGAGACCTAAATCATTTTGTTTCGAAAGGTCGCTTGTTTTACAAGTTATTCTGAGTCGATTATTGATATATAAATCACATTTTTTGATCTGATTTTAGTTTTAAACATACCGAATCGAACCTTTTGACAAATCGAGGGATGTGTGTTATAAATTATGTGATACATGAGTTATGTATTTACATGCTATGTGAATTACGTGTATATGTGGATCAAGAGTCCTGTATTTGTCTGTTATATTTATGTGCGGGTTATCGTATGGGTAGACGATAGGCTTTTGACGCGTAGTTCGTCGAGTGGTTATCGTTTAGACGATTAAAGTTATATCTTTTAATTATAGATGCGGATCTCTCGAGTTGATCGGGACAAGACGTTGGATAAGGAATGAGATGGAATGGTATTGGGTATCTGGCTTCTAGCAATCGCAGGAGCAGCATATCGGTGAAGTGTTGAAAAGAAAGACGGTGATACTTTAAGACAGAATGTCAGAATAGATGCGTCATTGCGAGTGTGACTAACTGCTTAAAACCCAAAGGCAAGTATCCCTGACTTCACTTATCGTTCAAGTGACGTTTATTTCAAATCATATTATGCAAGTATTTCTATCATCACTTATTATTCAAGTGATCTTTATTTTGAATCGTATCATGCAAGTATTGTTTTCCCTATCTCAGTTTAGAATCGATAAATGGTTTACATATCGCTGAATTAAATAATTCTGTTTATGCAAGTACCCTCTGCTATTCTATGTTCAGAATAGATTTACAAATGTTTTGGGTTTTGAGAAAAATGATTTTGTTGCAAGTATTCCTGCCCAAGTGAATGGGGGAATAAAATTATTTCGGGTGTCAAGTATTATGACCCCTTTTCAATAAAAGGTTTTGAGATTTGATGGTTACTGGTAGCGTAAGAGGCCGAGGCACCGGTCCAGCGTGAGCTATTATACAGAAGTGTAATACGGAAGTGTAATATCTTACAAGGCTTGTTATGCCTTTTCTGGCGCCCTATAGGTACCGTATGTCTTCGGGATACGGGTAGTACCTATATTAACGGTATGGCTGCGGGATACCGGTGTTGTTTCATGACTGATCATCAGGAACAACATAGTGCATAATTTGGTTCCAATCGATATTATTATATTGCTTTTGATAATCTTATAAGGAATGATTTATCAACTGTTTCTGTTTTAGAATAATGGTAAAGTGCGGTTTTGATTCAGATTTTGATTTATGGTGATACTTACGTTGTTGTTAAATATCAAAGGTGGTATTAATATAGATGAATGATGTTGAATTCAGTATGGAATGTTGTGAGCATCAAAGTTCGTAGTGATATCTAATTTGATATGACAACAAAATAAGTATTAATCTCAAGAATTCGGTTTTGAGTAAAGTTTATGATTCAATCCATAATCATTGTTTCATGTTATTGTGGTTTACGATATTTCCGTAAACACTGTTTTACGAGTTTTATTCTCGTTATGATTCAAAGTATTGCTGAAGCACGTCGCTGGAAAATATAAAAAGGGTTTTTGAATACAATTAAGGAATCAATTCTGTGATTCCTCAACTAAAATTTTATGATTCAGCAATTATGATTTCTAAATGATCTGCACTGATGCAGATGTTAGTTTTTTTTTATCAAAATGACCCGATATTTACTATAATGAACTTGCTGAGCATTTCTTTCGCTCATACTTGCCTGTTTTTAAATTTAACCTCCAGTGAGGATTAGCTTGCTGTTTAGCCATGTAAATTCGAGGAAGCAAAGAAGAAGCTTTTGGAAGGTGGTTGGTCCAGGGTTTGCGGACTAGTGTAAGTTTTATTATGTAAAGTTGTTTATATTATATTATATTATAGTTGTGTATTTTATTTGGGCCTAGTATACTTCATTTCGAAAGTTATACTAGTGGGTTTAGTTTTGAGTTGGAATTTATTGAAAAGAGATTTAAAAGAAAGTGAAAAATTTATTTGTGGAATTTGGAATTCTTGTTTCTAGAACTGTAACCTTAAAAGATCTTGGATTAGTTTGGGGTCATAAATGATAAATATCTTCCGCTGGCATTTATTATTTGATTAAACAGGTTATTTTGGATTGAGGTTTTATAGTGACGACCAAATCCCCTGACCCCGGATTTGGGGGCGTTACAGAAAGCCTACGATAGTCTCTCTTAGAAACTCCCAAGAGTATAAAAAGTTTACTTTGGAAAGACTATATGGCACTTTAAAAACTTATAAGCTCGAGATGGAGAAGGATGAGCAGTTGGAAAAAGGAAGAAAGAAAGGTGGTTCTATTGCACTTGTAGCTAAACATGATAGAGGAAAAGAGATGAAGGTTGAAGCTGTGGAATTTGCACCAAACTCAAGAGTTTATGAAGGCAAGGGAAAAGGACTAATAGCAGATGTTGAAGACTGTACCAGTTAGGATGAAATGGAGGATCTAGATGAACATCTGGCTTTCCTATCAAGAAGATTTTCCAAGCTAAAAATTTAAGAAGAATTTTAGAGCAACCAAGCCAAATAGAAATATGGTGGATAAATCAAAATTCAAATGTTTGAAATGTGGCTTGAGTGGTCATTTTGCCAATGAATGCAGAAAGCCCAATTTTGAGAAAAAGAAGTTTAAGCCAGTTGACTATAAGAAGAAATACTTTGAATTTCTCAAACAAAAGGAGAAGGCTTTTCTAACTCAGGAAAATGACTGGGCAGCAGATGGGGAAGACGAAGATGAAGAACCACACAATGTCAACCTAGCCCTGATGGCTAAATTAGATGAAACAGAGCTCAGTTCCTTAAACAATCAGTTAATCATCACAAACCTAGCACACCTTTCTAAAGATGAGTGTAATGATGCTATAAATGACATGTCAACATAATTATATGATTTGCGTATTACACTTAAATCACTCACTAAAGAAAACACAAGAATTAAAGATAATAATTTGTTTTTTAAGTGAGAGAAATGCTGTGTTAGAAACTCAATTCGTTGAGTTTGAGAAATTGAAGTTAAAATGTAAAATTGCCAAAGAAGAATTGGCTAAATCTTTGAAGAAAGAGGAGATTTTGAGAAAGTAGCTTGAACGAGAACAAGAGATAATCAAGGCTTGGAAGTCATCAAGAGATGTACATGCCCAAATTGCTAAGGTTCAAGGTATATAATGATTCAATGTAGAAGCCTAGAAAAAGAGCAAGGAGAAACTGGATCTTGTGTTGGTAGAAGGATTATCAACGGATGTGGAATCAACGGGTGATGAAATTTATCGGTCAAAAGCTAAAGGGGATTATCCGTCGAAAGACAAGGAACCACATTCGTCGACTGAAAGAAAACCAATTAGAAAAGTTAATTAGCTAAACTCAATGAAAAGTATGGATCAGTTTCCAAGAACTTTGTTACAGGAGAATCAAGTCAAGTCAAGGAGAACAAAAGAGTTAATGTAGGGCATTTTTCAATGAAGCAACTGAATGACAAATTGGAGAAAATTGAGGTCAGGGCAGACTTTAAAAGGAAAAACAACAGAATTGGGAAAGTAGGATTTAACAAACATAATAACTACACACCTGATAAATATGCACCTAGAAAAATATGTGTTAAGCGTGGTAGTGTTAATCATTTGTCCGTTAATTTTTAATCTGCCATGCCTGCATCCATGTCTGCACCTCCCTCATTTCCCAACGTGCCCATAATGCCTATAAATGTTATGCCTGCACAAAATTTAAATGCACAGTTTGCTAATATGCCATTTGTACAAAATCCTTACTATGCTGCATTCAATATGCCTCAAATGCCATTTAGCATGCCATACTGGAATAACATGTTTACATATAATATACCATTTCATGTTAACCAACATGTGCATGATAATTATGTAATTATGAATGGTTTTAAAAACCCTACTCTAATGACCAAGGTTGAATCTCCATCACCTAAGTCAAATGAGGAAAAGCTTAAGGAACCTAAAAAAAAGGCTAACAAGGCAGGACCCAAGGAAAACTGGGTACCCAAATCAACTTGATTTAATTTTGATGTGTGTAGGGAAACAGAAAGTATCTTTGGTATTTGGATAGTGGTTGCTCAAGATACATGATTGGAGATTCTACCCTGCTCACTGAGTTCAAAGAGAGAGTTGGCCCAAGTATTACTTTTGGAGATGACAATAAAGGGTATATTATGGGATATGGCTTAATTTCAAAAGATAATGTCATCATTGAAGAAGTTGCCTTAGTTGATGGACTCAAGCATAATCTAATGAGTGTCAGTCATCTATGTGACAAAGGCAACTCTGTAACCTTCAATTCAGAAGCTTGTGTTGTTACAAACAAAAAGAACAACAAAGTGGTTCTCAGTGGGTGAGAAAAGGAAATGTGCACCTAGCCAACTTCAACTCATCCAATGCAGATTCTATTACATCTCTTTTTAGAAAAGCAAGTCAAGATGAAAGTTGGTTGTGGACTAAGAAGCTGTCCCATCTGAACTTCAAGACTATGAATGACTTAGTCAAGAAAGACCTAGTAAGAGGCTTTCCTCAAGTTTAGTTCTCAAAGGATGGACTGTGTGATACATTTCAAAAGGGAAAGCAAATCAAGGCATCATTCAAGAAGAAGATTGAATCTACAATTGAAGAACCACTGCAACTATTGCACATGGACTTATTTGGACCAGTCAATGTGTTTTCAATCTCAAAGAAAAGATATTTCCTAGTGAAATCATTATAATTTCTCAAAGTTCACTTGAATATAATTTCTAAAATCTAAAGATGAAGCTAGTGAAATCATTATCAATCACATAAGGCAAATCAACAATCATCCTGATCTCAAGGTTAGAAGAATCAAAAGTGACAATGGAACTTAGTTCAAGATTCTGCAATGAGGTAATTTTATGAAGAAAATGGGACCATGCATAAATTTTCAGCAGCAAGGACTCCACAACAAAATGGAGTGGTGGAAAGAAAGAACAAATCTCTTATTGAAGCTGCAAGGTCAATGCTAGAAGAATCAAAGTTACCATCTTATTTTTGGGCAGAAGCTATAAATACTAAATGCTACACTCAGAATATTTCTTTGGTCAATCAAGCAAAATGCATGACTCCTTTTCAATTTTTCAAGAACAGGAAGCCAACACTAAACATTCTTCATGTCTTTGGCTGCAAATGCTATATTCTAAGGAATTAAACTAAGCAACATTGAAAGATTGATGCCAAAGCAGATGAAAGTATTTTTGTTGGGTATGCAGTTGGAAAAGCATACAGAGTCTACAATCTTAGAACCAACATTGATATGGAATCTATACATGTTGTGTCTGATGATAAGAAGATTGAAAGAGTACAAGATGAAGATTTCTATGAAAGCCTCAAATTTGACAATATCCAGATGATATGTGATGATAGTAATGATGAAAGTGATCAAGAAATAATTTCCAAGAATATGCAAGAAGATCAACAAATGAAGCATGAAATTCTATATCCGTCGAAAGACAAAGTGCATCATCCGTTGAAAGACATGATACATCATCTGGTGACAGACAGACTGCATCATCCGTTGAAAGTCAAAATTCAACATCCGTTGAGGCATCAATAGGAGTTGAAATTCAGTTTAGATCACACACATAAAGGACCCCAACCTCAAATTAAAGATCCACAAGGTCAGGGGGAGTTTCTTCTAATCAAAACTCAGTCACACATCAAGACAACTTTGAAGCCTCTTCATCTAGAGCTAATCTACCACAATAAACGAAATGGACTAGAGATCACCCATTTGAATTAATTATTGGTGATGCATCATCAAGAGTGCAAACAAGGAAAACAACTCAAGATGAATGTCTATACAACAACTTCCTGTCACAGGAAGAGCCAAAGAAGGTAGAAGAAGCTTTGTTGGATCCTGATTGGGTTTTAGCTATGCAAGAAGAGCTAAACCAATTTGAAAGAAATGGAGTTTGGAAGCTGGTACCCAAACAAAATTGAAAGAATCCAATTGACACCAAATGGGTATTCAGAAACAAGATGGATGAGAATGTATAGTAGTCAGGAACAAAGCTAGATTGGTTGCCAAGGGCTACTGTCGACAAGAAGGAATATATTTTGATGAGACTTTTTCTCATGTTGCAAGACTTGAAGCCATCAGAATATTTCTTACCTATGCAGCCCATGTCAATTTCAAAGTCTATCAAATGGATGTGAAGAGTGCCTTTCAAAATGGAGATTTGGAGGAGGAAGTCTATGTAAGTCAGCCTCCTAGTTTTCAAGATCCCAACTTTCTAGAATATGTCTACTATCTTTTGAAAGAACTTTATGGATTGAAGCAATCACCTAGAGCTTGGTATGATACTTTGTCAAAGTTTCTCTTAGAAAATCACTTCACAAGAGGTACTGTCGACAAAATTTATTATTTAGAAATGTTAGTGGCTCTAATATACTTGTTCATATTTATTTAGATGATATTATATTTGGCTCTATATATGAGAAACTTTGCAAAAAGTTTGCCAAATTGATGCAAAGTAAATATGAAATGACCATGATTGGATAACTAAATTACTTTCTTGGTTTACAGGTTAAACAAGGTAGTGATGGAATATTCATTAGTCAAACCAAATACATTTATGATCTTTTGAAAAAGTTTGACTTAATGGATTACACATCTGCAAAAACTCCCATGGCCACTGCTACTCAACTTGAAATAAACACAACTGAAAAGTCTGAAGATATTTCAACTTATAGAGGCATGGTAGGCTCACTTTTGTATTTAACAGCCAGTAGACCAGATATAATGTTTGCTACTTGTCTTTGTACTAGATTTCAAGATGATCCTAGAGAATCTCATTTAGTAATTATTAAGAGAATTTTCAGATATCTCAATGGAACACCAAAACTTGGCATTTGGTATCCTAGAGATTCTGGTTTTGATCTAATTGGTTATTCAGATGCAGATTATGCAGGTTGTAGAATAGACAAAAAAAAGTACAACAGGAACCTGTCAGTTTCTAGGAAACAAGCTAGTGTCCTGGTTTAGTAAGAAACAAAATTCAGTTTCTACTTCCACAACTGAGGCTGTATACATTATTGCTGGTAGCGATTGTGCACAAATTCTATGGATGAAAAATCATCTATTGGATTATGGTCTACATGTGGACAAGATTCCAATTTTCTGTGACAATACAAGTGCCATTGTCATCACTGAAAATCCTGTATCGTATTCAAGGACAAAGCACATTGACATCAAGTATCATTTCATTCGAGAACAAGTCATGAATGGTACTGTGGAACTTCATTTTGTTCCAAGTGAGCAGCAACTTGCAGACATCTTTACCAAGCAACTTGATGAGTCAACCTTCACTAGGTTGGTAAGTAGTTAGGTATGCTTAATTTTTCCTAAGTTATTTTGATGTCTAAGCAATTTTTAATGCAGCCAAAAAGAAATTTGATTTTTCCTAAAAAGATAAAATTTTAGCTAAGTCAGAATTTACATCTCGACGGATGTTCATTATCCGTTGAAAGTAAATATCTGTTGAATTTCATTATTTGTTGAAAATCAAATATTTTCTGGGTACTTCATATCTCGACGGATATTTGTTAAATCTATATCCGTTGAATTGTTTTAATCATAGTTGTTAATTCTTTACCTTATCCGTCGAATTTACTTACAGTATATATGTATATGTCGATAGATAATCTTTATAATTTCTACAGTTTATTTCATTATTAAACGTCTATTTTTGGAAATTTTACATTGGGTACTTTATTGTACATTTTAATTTTTACTTGTTTATTTCTGAGAAAGTATAAAAGCTTCCTTTCATTTTTCATTTTACTTTTATCTTTCTCAAAGCAATTTTTACTTTCTTCATCTCCAAAACCCTTTTTCTCTGTAACTGCTTTCAATCACAACAATGGCACCAGTAGTCAAGATTATGTCTCAATCTTGATTTGTTTATGAGAAGAACAACTTTGTGGCACTGGTAGACAAGAACATTGCTGATTCTGAGGACTATCATAAGATGATGGACTTCATTCGCAACTGCAAACTAAGCTATGGTATGCTTGAGTCTTCAGGGATTTATTGTGAAGTTCTAGAGGAGCATATCTGGACTAATTCTGCGTACAATTCCAAAGATACGGCCATTTCCTTCACTCTTAAAGGTAATGATTATTGTATTAATTGTGATAAAATACAAGCATGCTTTCATTTTCCCGAAAACAATACAAATGTTCCACACACAGATACAGATGTGATCACCAGGCTTGTGTGTATAGATTATTCTCTCAATCCTTCCAAATTAGTGAGGTTAGGAGAATTGGCCTTAGAAAAGAATGGAGCTTTCTCTATGACTCTTTTATAAAAGCATTTTCTGGTAAAATTAAAAATTTTGATGCAGTCACTTACTCTATGGTTAACATGCTATATATGCTTTTGAATGACAAGTACTTTAATTTTAGTAACTCTGTCATGATAGATTTAGGGTATAAGTTAGGGGATATTAAAAAGAGGTCAAAGAATATATACTATGCTAGGTTTCTTATAATTCTAGAAAATCATGTGTCTAAAGACCTCTTGATTGAGAACCCAACAAATAAGCTTGATTGTTAGGTCTAAGTAAAGAGGGTAATTGCTGATCTTAACAAGACAATCTTTATAGTGAAGTGCCTCTCAACTATCTGCCAATCATGGAGGCACCTCAGGTAAGTGAGGTAAATGTTTCTGTCACAACATTTTCCCAACCTGCAGTTTCTTTCAATTTAACTGTGGTTATGACATTTGTGAATGTGACCAAACAAATGCCTACCCAAGTGACAAAACCTAAAAATTCAAAATCCAAATCAAAGAAACTACACTCTAGTTCCTCTCAAAAGAGACTAGTTTCAAAAACTACCAAAGCATATGAGGGAAGTGTGAAGGGTGGTGAGACAGGTGAGGGACAGGGTAAACATCAAAGAAGCCCTAATGATAAGGTGGGTGAGGTTAGTGAATCCCAGCCCAGCCACACCACAGTCTCCCAAAAAGTTGTGGTGATTAATAAGGAAAATAGCACACTGCTAGGTGCATCCTCCCAAAAGGATGTAACTATTTAAAATAGCTCATCTCTAAGAGCACATAACAAAAGGGGTAGGGACACTATAGACCAAAATCAAACCTACATTAGAATGAAGAAATTAAAACCTTTGGGGTAGTCACAGGGCACACACACAGTGCCAACTGTAGTCAAAGACTCAGTTACCGCACCATCTCAAATTCAGGTTGATGTGGCTCCAATAAATGTGGAGCCACAACCAAATTTTCTCACAATTGAAACACCTCACACACACAATTCTCCTGCATACTCACTGGATGTGGATATGATAAACACATCAATTCCCGATTCTCCATCTTTGAAACTCATGGAGGAGCCAAAATCTAAAGCAAGTGAGCATCATGTTATTGATGATTTGTTGGCTCACTTGCCCTTTCTTTCTGATACTACTGAGAAATCTATGCATAATCTCAAATCAATCACCACAGATTCAATAGTAGTTTCAACTCCCAACTCTATCATTTCTACTCTCTCGATGGATATTCCTCATCCATCGACAAGTGATTGTCTCTCGACCGATAAGCTTCACAACAATTATCCTTCGATATTCACAACTACTATTTCGACATATATCTCTCATCTGGTGAAAGCCTCTACACAACCTGAAATTTCTAAACTTTTTACTAGTGTAGATCACTTAGTGGTTGTTCAATCACTCTTAGGTTTGAGGGAATGGAGTGACTTGAGTGAGAGCCTGAGTTGCTCTCAGGAAAAAGAAGAGGAAAAGAGTGAAAATATGCATGCTATTTCTTCCAACATGGAAAAAGTGAGTGAGAGGAGTCCTACCTTAGATGGTGAAGGTAAGGGTGTGAGGATGGGGATCCAAGGGGAGCCCTTGATGCCAGAAAAGAGAGAAAATGAGAGAAAAGCAGGTATAGAAGAATGGGAAGATCCCACTGCTAGTAAGTTAACGAATGTCAATGAAGAAGATAGAAAGAAACTATTTCAGCAAGAATATCAAGTTATTCTAGATTTTCTCTATTTTGATGTTGAGACATTTACTCACCTTGTTCCAGCATATCAAACTCTAGATGAACAAGGCAATGATGATGCTGAGAATGTAATAACCCCAATTTTTGGAAATTTTTGAACCCTGATGAATAGTAACTTTTTGCTGATGATGCTGATTAAGGAAAATTATCAGACCACACTATATAGAAGTACTGTTATGAAAATTCTGAGATCGTATTAGTATTCCATAAAGTAAATGAGTGTATGTAAAGGACGTCAGAATTCAGATTCGAACACTTTTGTTTTTTCCCAAAATCCACCAGATACCGAAAGGATTAAGTATAAGGTAACATAATTAAAAGGATTTTTATTTAAGGATTATAGCAGAGGATCATTAAAGAAATATAAGATATTAATAAAGGTTCAGGGAAGCCCAAGTAATAAGATCCCAGATATTATCTCTCAACCAATTAACAAGAATGAGAGTTAAGCGTACCGTAAAACAGATACGCGACCAAGAGACAAGCTTGTTCAAGAAGCCAATGGGCTACGACATCATCAAACCATGGGATTTTGACAAGTGGCAACTAGGTGATGTAATGATGGTGAGATAAGCAAGGTTAATTAGATATTTTGTGAAATCAATTTGTAGCCAAGTGAATTAACCTTGGTTTAAACCAAGGTTAATCTTCATCAAAAGGAAAGAAAATTTATTATATCCCTTTCAAATTATTTCTCTTCTCAGAATATTTCTTTTTGATCGAGAAAAACAGTACTATGATGTGAGGCTTTGTCAAAATGACGAAGAGTCTGGTGGGACGCCACCTAATCATGTGTTGTATGCCATATAGTATGAAAGACTGGCCATCTTGAGTACAAATATGGTTGTCTCATTCATATCTAAATTATCATTCATTCTTTCCTCTTTAATTATGACTTATTGGTTTATGGATCCTTCTGATTGTTTCCTTGTACTCTTATTTTTTACAAAAGGTTCCTAATCAGAATCATATACACAAATTCCCTTCTTGTGTAAGGTCTATTCTATGAATGTTTTAAAAAGAAGTCAAATATCCTCGTGTAGCAGATGCAATTACTTGTTCAGTATAAAGATGATTGCAAGCCAATAAATGGTGGATATATGTGAATCATTATACCAATAATGGGGTTGTCATGACGACATCAAATCAGAATCGGAAATCTGTATCCGTGATACGTTTAAGTCTGATATTTTGGGCGTGAGTTGGAGTAGTTAACAAACCTTATGAGGTAAATTAACCATAAAACTAAGAAAGTAAAGTTGCGTACTTCAGATGAGGCAAATGATTGACAGTACAACAGAAGAAGATGAAGGAATTCTTAATAATAACCTGAAAATCGATTAATATATTGTGAAGATGAAGCGTACCTCAATCATGTGGAAGATACTTGTCATGAAGATTCTAGATCGAAGAAATTCTAATTACAAAAAATTTTGAGGGTGTTCTTCAAGGAATTGTTAGGATGTTTAACTCAAGTAAGTCAGTTATGGTAAATTTGACGCTCATAGCTGAGCCAGCGACGAAGGTTCCGTATAGAAAGACATAAGTGGAAATGAAGAAATGGGGATCCAATTGCGAAATTTCTTAAGAAGTAACGCTTTGAAACTAAATGAATTCTCACATATTATGATAATATTGGTTAAGACCATGTGTTGGTAATCCGAAGTTAGACAAGTTAACTAATGAGAAGAACCATATATTCTCAAGGGCAGGGGATTCATTGATGGGTTGAAAGATGCAGTATAGGTTCTTAAAAGCATCCATATACAGGTATGAGCCCTGGAAAATAAAATTAAAAGATTTCTTTAGAACAGATTTATAAACAAGTATAAGGGATATGAATTGTTAATTAAAGAGCTTAATGATGAACTAGAAGAATCCTAGAAAAAAGTTTTTGAGAAACACCAGAATAATTTTATATTTATTAGTGGAGTTCCGAGATATTTTGAAGGAATAAATGAAAGGTATGGTTATGTCCCTAGTTTGATAAAAAGATGTATGCTATGTTAGCCAATAATATATGTAGATATCAGTATGATATGTTCTGAAGTATGGTGAAATGATGAGTTCATGGTGGTGGATTGATTTGGTTGGTTGGTTGTTTGGTTGATTGTTGGTGTCGGCTTGAGTCCGACTGGTAGTCCATAATGTAGAGGAGATGCTGCCCAAATTTTTAGAAATACCCTACTTTTAAAGGAAAAAGTATACTTCTGTATGTTATTAATATTCCTGTTGATACTCCAAATGATTGCGATCTCGGTTCTTGAAGAAAGTGGTTGTAGCCAAACTGTCTTTATATAATTGGTCTCTAATTTCATTTAGCTAGTCATCACTTAATTCGATTGATCAATTAAAAGAGTTAATTGGTTAATTTTACCAACTTATGGTCAGTTAGATGGAAATCGATTCCAATTAGATCAAGTCAAATTCTGATGTGATTTTCAAATCTGAAGTCAAAGCAATGAGAAATTTGGAGAAAGTAAGGACACCATTAGAATTCAGAAGTTTAGCAGAATTAGTGCAATGTTACTGCAAGTGTGTGAGACTTCAATTGGATAAATGTGCCTTTGTGATAGATAAGAGAATTAAAACGTTATTTGCACATACGAGTGAGAAGAATGTTTTCAAGAACTCAAGAGTCAAGATAAGAACAAAGAGAAGGAAAGAAGAGAATGAAGAAGAGAGGTTGAATAAAGAAGAAATTGGAAACTACACTATGGATGTTGTTAGACGATTAAAGAAATTTTTTATCACGTGCAATAAAGTTTTATTAAAGGATTTAGAAGTATATCAATATAGAATGACAATGTAATAAGAAATATTCCAAAATACCGGAGAACTCGCGAATACAAGTATTTGATATAAGCTGACAATGTTAGCATGTGAACTAAAGAGGGAGATGTTTTGATTATGCAGGAAAGACGATTTATAGCGGGCATAGACCTCAATAATATGAAACATATCTTCAATGCGAAGAAGCTAAAGATGTGACAAAGAATAGTTATAGTGGATTAAAAATGAAAGTTATACGATTAGTGATTGTGTAAGTAAGGTTAAGGAAGTAGCTGACAATGGGTCTTGATAGTTCGGTTGACAAGAATTCAAATAGTTATAGAAAGCTTTTATTCCAGTATTAGCCACATAATGGCTTATCTAGTAATAACCAAATCAGTACAATTAGAAAGAAGGAATCGCTTATGTTAAGAAGAGACAATGAGTCATGAGAAACATATCTTCAATGCGAAGAAGCTAAAGATGTGACAGAGAATAGTTATAGTGGATTAAAAATGAAAGTTATACGATTAGTGATTGTGTAAGTAAGGTTAAGGAAGTAGCTGACAATGGGTCTTGATAGTTCGGTCGACAAGAATTCAAATAGTTATAGAAAGCTTTTATTCTAGTATTAGCCACATAATGGCTTATCTAGTAATAACCAAATCAGTACAATTAGAAAGACGAAATCGCTTATGTTAAGAAGAGACAATGAGTCATGAGAATGGAGAACTTAACTAGAAAGTAAAGTGGAATCAAAAGGATGATAAAGAACTTTTATAAGATTGTCCAGGATATAAGAAAGTTATGAACGTCAGGTTGCCAGAGCTAATGTAAGGCATTGAGTGAGACCCCTATATTTGGAGATAGGAAATTCTTTCAAAGACTATGATTAAATATGGAAATTGAAACAAAGGTATTGATTGAAAAGGCATAAGAATGGAAATAGACGAACATATAAGTAAATGTCATATTTATTGAAGAATTAAAGCAAGCATCAGAGGGTGAACCTATTACCGTAACCTTTTCAAAAATGAGTATAGCTCATTAAGGAGCAATATAGAGAATCACTTGAAAACTAGAGATGAAGCAACCGTTATTTAAATTATTAAGGATATGTTAACTAAACCTAACCATCCTTATATTAACGAATACTCTACCTAAGGAATAAGTTGATGTCGCTATAAGAAGATTGTGGTGCGCTGTTAGATTCAAGTATATATTAGAATTGATCGATATTATTACTTAATCTAATATTGTTGGATAACAGTAAAGTGAAAAATTTGATGAAACATTTGTAGATTAAGATATGGAATACATCCTATGAATATGATTAAGTACTAGAGACTAAAAGAAATATCTAGTAACCCGACATGAAGAGAAAATGATGGAAAGCATCAATTGAATCACTATTGATAGGTTATCCCAAATCTAGTCATTCTCTTTTATTAATGAACAACTTGTCCAATAAGTGGGTTAGTTGCTGCGTGAAGAAATGGTGGTACGCCATCAAATCCAGGAATTGATTGTAAATGATCAATACTATTTGATTGGAGATTTGATAGAAATATTTAGAATACGGTGAATTATGTCAAACCGGATTAATATATACCATTCTTAGATGAAGGAACATTAAGTAAGGAAGAACTAAAAGAGAGGAATTTGGCTAAACATAATTGACTCAAGGGATTCAAACTTTAAGAATATAATACAAGACCTAGATGTCAAAGAAGACTTTCTGATAATATGACATAACAAAATATGTAACTAGACATCAAGGGAGAGCATTGCAGTTAGTTTCATTTGAGAACTCCTTAGAACCAAAATAAATGATAATATACGGGTGATACTCCAGGTTAGTAAATTTCTCTACTCGATTGTGATTCAAGGGAAGTAAGGTATAATGATATGTTTGTGCATCAATCGTGTCCAGATGAGATTTTCTCATTAACTCTTAACTCTAGTGTAACTTCGAGAATGTCTGTACTCAAATACGCCATGACCTCAGTAAATCATTCACAGATGAAGAAGAAGATTAAGGGAACGATTATAGAGCCTCGAATGAGATTAGAAGCGATTACAAACTAGGTTAATTGAACAAAGAAACATATGGGAATGAGGTTCAACAACTAGTAACGGCTGGAAACGTTCATAAGCACGAATTATTAGAATTAGAAAGAAAAGAGAAATTAATTTGCGTTATGCTGGTTCTTTTGAGACAGTAATATAGGCAGGATAAGTGTAAGTGAGTTGGTTTTACCGCCACATGTATAGCAGATTCATAGGGTGTTTATATGTGTATATCCAGGAAGAATAATTTGGATTCATTATATATAAAATGGAGGCTTGAGTTGAGTTATATGAGCAACTAATAGAATATGAGGTTTGCAAGAGGCTGTTGAGGAATGCTTGATATTGCAAGTTAAAGTTTATGAAAAGTTGTAAGGTAGAAAGATCTGCCCGAGAAAATGAAAGTGAGATACTTGAAATTATTCCTTAGCATGATTCTGAGGACAAATCCTTAGCATTATCCGGGAAATTGCGTGTAATTATTTTTATCAATAAATGATTATTATGTGATTATTATATGATTGTTATGTGAATTTTAGTGAATTATCTGATGATTGATAATAATATTTGGATGTTTATATATGATAAAATGTGAGTATATTAATTTTATTATGTCTTGAATAAAATATAGGTAATTAAGGTTTTTTCTGGTAATTTTTGGAATGATATATAATTTTATATTGATTTATGAAATTATTAATTATTTTCTGAATAATTACAAAACTATTTTATAAAGCCGGGAATCGTCCAACTTCAACCATTTTTACGTTTTTACAATCCGAAACTTTTCCGAAAACTCTTTTCTAACCTAATATGATAATTCCAGATATTTTTCGTTTTTTGACTTTTTCAATCCGGATTACGGTTTGACTTGTGCGCGTCCCGGCGCAAGATTTTCGATATGATAATCATTTTGATAAATCAACAGAACCCGTATTCTCTAAATACGGGATAATACTAAATTATTTTCGTATAAAGTGTTTTATAAAAAGCCCGGTTTGGATAATTATCCAATATGGGTATCAAATCAGATCATTTTTGCAGTTACTTATCGGCTAAGTAACTAATTTATCGATCCAACACGAACCAATATTCCATAAATATAAATAGCCTTTTTCTTATTTTATTTTATTCATATAATCATAATCAGTCAGTAAAAATCAGTAAAATACAGAGAAAACCCTAATTATTCGTTACGTTCTTGAAAATCAAACCCTCGAATAAAGGCGTTATCGAACTTTGATTTGGGCATGCCATATATCAAATCAAAGCTCTCGAAAAGTACTTTCTGAATCAATCAACCATTTTAGTGCAGAAATCAAGGTGATTTTCTTATTTATTTATTTTAATTCGAATTATTTGATAATTAAAATAGGAATTTTTGTTCTTGATGTTGTTTGTGTGATTTGATGCTAAAATCATGTAGATCTTTTCTTCCTGATCATTTCGGTATATTATATGATGAATTTGGAGTTCAATAACATATAGAAAATGAGTTTTGATTCTCGGATTAATAAATTAGTGTTTATGTGCTTGAATGTTCTTAATTGAAATTTGAGTTTTTCTTTGTTAGGGGTTATTGATTATAATTGATTATACCATTAAATAGATCGTGAAAAGACGAATTTATTAGTATATATGTGATGAACAAACGGTAGCCGGAGGGAGCTGATCGAAAAATTGAAGCTAACGGCAGCGAGAGTTTTGGTCAAATTTTTCGGCCAATTGTCGTGCTATTCATTGATTTTGATTTCACAAACATGTTCCTGGAAGCCCAAAGATTATTCGTTGTTATTTTGGGCCAATTCTGGTGCATTTTCAGGTTGCCGGAAAAGCTCCATGACGGCGACCATGGAGTTCCGGCCGGCGAAGGAGGGAGACGACGAGGGGGGGGGGGTTAAATTATCACTTGACCCCTGTATTTGTGTAGAGTTTTCAAATTAGTCCCTGTAATTCTAAAATTTTACAAAAATCATATTCCTGTTTTAATTATTTTCAAAACAGTTTTTTCTTTTTATAATTATTTTCAGAATTGTTTTTAATTATTTTAAATTCCAAAATTCATTATTTAATTATTTTGAAAATTATTTTAATTCCAAAATAAATCTAAATTATTTAGTTAATTAATTTCAGTTGATAATTAATTATTTAATTAATCAATTATTTTAAATATTAATTAATTAATTGATTTAATTAGTTATTAATTAATTTTAATTGATTATTTAATTAGATTTAATTATTTATTTAAATTTAAAAATTCCAAAAAATAGTTTCGAGCTTTAAAATTGTTATGGATTAAGAACTAAGGTTTATTAATTGTTGTACTTACTACTAGGGTTCGTGAGCTTCGAGGCTCGATTTGACTGCTCTTGTGTCTCGTAACTCGATCTGCCTTAACAAGATGGCTACGTACCTTGCTAACTGCCAAGGATCAAGTTAAAAAACGTAGTTCTGATCTGTGGAGTGAGGCCCCTTATATAGATATTGAAAGTTCTTGATTTGGACTAGAGTTAGGAGACTTGGTGGGCAAGTCTCTGAATTATAATGGACTTTGGAGTCCTAAGAGGTAGGAAACTGATTCCTTATCCCATACGGTTCCCTGGAGGCCAATCTTCAAGGAATTATATTCCTAACTGGTCTTCATTTATCAGCTGATTTATCCCTTATTAATTAATTATAAAATTAATTAATATTCAGGGTTTTGGGCCCTTTTTAATGGCCTAGCTGTGAGCCCAATTCTGATATAATTAATGCAATATTAATTATGCAATCAGGGTTTATTTTATTCCCTATCATTTGCCCCCAACTTCTGGGAAACCGTAAAAAAATTTCGCAGAAGTTAAGTTTATTCGTTCCCTTACAAGGTATCATTTTTGCGTAAAGTGTGGAGCGACCTACACATTTACAATGATTTGCCTTTATTCGTGACTTTAGGATTTTTTGGAATCTCCCTATCACTTTCTTTTACCTTTATTCCTATCATTTAGGAATTATCTATTATTTTTCCTTTAATTTCCAGGAATTTTCCCTTAATTTCTAGGATTTTTCCTTAATTTCCAGGAATTTTCCCTTAATTTATGGGATTTTTTTTTAATTTTCTAGAATTTTTTCTTAATTATAAGGAATTTCCGGTAATTTCTCATAATTTATGGATATTATTCCTTAATTTTCAGGAATTTTCCCTTAATTCTGGGATTTTTCCTTAATTTTTAGGAATTTTCCCTAAATTCTTGGATTTTCCTTAATATTGAGAAATTTTCCCTTAATTCTGAGATTTTTTCCTTAATTCTTAGGAATTTCCAAGATTTATTTCTAATTTCCCAAAAATATTCATAATTTTCAGGAAATGTTTTAAGGAATTTCTGCAATATTTGTGATTTTTTTCAGGAATTTCCCCCTTTTTTTCCTATTTATCTTTTCTTTCTTTCCATTCTCTTCCTTTCTTTTTTTATATATAATTCGACCAGGAATCCCATTCGACCAGGATCCTGGTCGAAGGCCCATTCGAGCAGGATGTTTGATTTTTCCTATTTTTTTTTTATTTTTTGACCCTGATTTTGACCGAATAAAGCCCCCTATTTGCCCCGGTCGTGGGGATTTTTGACTGGAAACTTTCGACTAGAAACCTGACCGAAATTCGGTCAGGATTTCTTCTGTCTTGATCCAAATTCATGGTCGACAATTTTTTGTGGAACTAATTTCTGACCGAATAAACAGCCAATATTTTCTGGTCGAAGTTTATTTCGACCTCAAGGTTTCGACCAGAAATCCAATAGAATTCCTGATTGAACTGGGTCAGGATATTTTATATTTTAGTTTTTGCCAAAAATATTCTTATTATTTTTTTGGCCCGTCTCTTTCCTGGGCTTTTCCTTTGGGACCTGGTACTGGGCTTCCTAGGGCCTATTAACATAATTGGGCTTTTTATAGGTCTTCTTCTTTTGGGCCCTTTGTTGGGCTTTTCAGGTTTTTGGGTCATTCAAATACTTGGGCCCTTATCAGGGCTTGATATTCTTTTCAGGCCCAAAAGCATTTTGGGCTCTTTTCTGTCTAGCGTATTTCTGGAATCTTCCAGAATTTGGGCCCTTGAGATGAGCTGGTCCTTTATTCTCAAGCCCAAATTCCATAATTTTCTGGAATGTCTGAAGTATTTTCCATTTTTACTAAATTTGCTTCCAGTTTTTTCTGGATTCTTCCAGAATTCCAAAAAATATATATTTAAACAAAGTTTTTACTTATATTTTTCCCAAAATCCTCTAGAACATTTCAGATTCTTCTGATTTTTGGGCCTAAATGGGCTTTTTCCAGGCCCATTTGCTGGTTTGGAGACTATATAAGAGTGGAGGTGGAGTGTGATTTCACTCACACTTCACATTTCACTCTTCTTCATTTCTTAAAATCCCCTCTCCTCTCATCTACTCTCAATACTCCTCTCCCCTTAGGAATTTTCCAACAATCTTTCTAGCCTCTTCCGGCCTTCCTCCCTTTCCAAGGTTTCAAATTTTCTTCTATCTCCATCAATGGCAGAAAAGAGTTTTGAGAGAGCAGATAAGATTGCCTCTGCTTCGAAACGAGGTAACGATATCGAAATTCGCTCTTCTTACATGTCATTACTAGATATGATTAACACTAGGGGGATGAATATCCTTCTAATGCACATCTAGATTCATTTGATTATTGTAACATATGGCACAATATAGATTTCGATAAAATGAACACACTTTATAATGTTCGTCCCCCTCTTAGGATAATTCCTGTTAGTGGTGGTGATCGTACTTGCCACTAGAAGCTAGACACTCTTTTTATTTACACAAAAGCCCTTAATGTTGGGCTTAGGTTTTCTTTCCACGACTTCATCCCCCACTTGCTAGCAGACTTGCAAATCAACCCCTGTCAGCTTCCTCCAAATGTTTGGAGGAACATTTTATGCTTCATGGTCTCGTGTCTTAGGGGAGGTTTTCCTTTGTCAGTAGCAGTCTTTAGATAAATCTTCCAGTGTTATAACAGTCCTCAAAGTATCTGTGGTTGGGTGTACATTAAACAAAGGCCCAAGTGTAAACACATATTTAATAGTGCTTCCATTCCCGACAATAACTAATATTGGAGGAGTAGTTTTGTCCGGTTAAGGTGGGAGAATGGGGACTGGGGCACCCTCTTCAGATCTTCCTTCGGGAAGGTTAGCGATGGTAGTCTCAAATCCATTCACCTAACCCCCGAGGAGACTACTATTTATAATGAGCTCATTCGGGATGATGGTGCCACTCCTAGCTGGACTCTATTAGAGGAGTTTTCCCTTATCCAAGTGGGGCTCTCCTCAGTTTCTCCCCAGGGTATTTTTCTTCCCTTCTTGTTTATACTTTTTTCATGCACTATTGACGCCACTTATTTTTGTTTTTCTCTTATTTTTACAGATGCTAAGGAAATCAACGAGGATAACGTGCCTGTCGTTGAAAAAATTGCAAGGATGAAGAAGGCTCGGCTTGCGGGACTGGACACCCGGGGGAAGGCTACGGAGCCTAGCTTCTTGAGGAAGCACAAGGAGCCTATGGTGGAGGCTTCTTTTGGGGGAACTAATACCCCAACTGCTCTCACTACTGTTGTGGCTCCTGCTTCTGTTACCACTGGTGTCTTCCAGCCTCTTTAGGGATTCCGTCGTGGGGACACTGTGGTTGGATCCACAAAGCATGCGTGGGATTGGTCCTACCATGGTGTGACCCCCAAGGACTTCACTGATGTTGTGGCTGCCCCATACTTGGAGAGGGTGAAGCTCATGGGTGCTCAATCCTTGGCCTCGGTATGACCCTTTCTTAAAATTTTACTCTCTTTTTACTTGTAGCATTCACTTGTCTTATATCTTTATTTATTATTTCGTTTTAGTCTAATGCTTATTTCCAAGCTGCTCTGAGGCAAGATGAATCCTGGAAGAGGGCCTCAGACAAGGCTGATAATGCCCTTAGGAAGCAGCAGAGGAAGTACGCTTCTTTGGAGAGGAAGTTGAAGTGTAAGGAGGAGGAGCTTGGAGAATCTAATGCTGATCTGGTTGTGCTGAGGGCTGAGAAGGACAAGGCGATCGATAATTATTTGGACTCAGAGGAGTTCACTCAGTCTATGAAGGTGAGGGACGACTCAGTGTTCCCTGGGTTTTTTAGGACTGGCTGGGACATGGCCCTTGGAACCGTGCACGAGGCTTGTCCCGATATTAACCCAGCGGACTATGTCTGCCCTGACGACGAGGCTTTACTACAAAGGTTTCGTACCCGAGTGGTTATCTCGGACCGTGCTCCTGAGGACCCGCTTCTTCCTCCTCCCGAGTCATCTTCTCGGCCTTCAGCAGATTATAGCTCTTCTTCTTCCGAGACCACCGAGACATCCAGCGAGAGTGGCGGAGATAATGATATGGATGCCGAAGGGACGTCCACTCCTCAGAGCTTTGCTAGCTCTACGTGGATTATTTATTTTACTTTGTCTTTGGAACTATCTTTGTTTATTGAACTTTGTATTGCACATTCGAATCTGGCTTATTTATCAAACCTTATGATTTTATCTCATGCACTTAATTTACTTCTTATGCCATACGGATTTTAAACATATTTCGGAAACTTTTTAAATTTCATAAACTTTTGGGACTCATCCCTTACAAAAGTCTTATTAAACCTCAAACTTTAAAGAGTAGCCTTATAAAACTAAAACATGAAATCCTAAGCAAGCAAATCTTCAAGGTGCTTTTCAACCTACTTGTCATCCTGACAAGTGAGAATCATGCTCAATCATTTTACACATAGTAAATCTTCATGTTTTGTGCATGCCAAGTTTTCAGGACTTCAAAACCATACATAGTCTTTAGCTTGTAGGTTCCTTTTCCTTGAACACTTTTGACCTTGTATGGCCCTTCCCAATTTGGGGCAAGTTTTCCTTTTTGCCCAACACCGGAAGCTTCCACCTTCCTCAGAACCAAGTCACCTTTCTTGAAGAACCTTTCTTTAACCCTTAGGTTGTAGTAGAATGAAGCCTTTTGTTGAGTGGCATTTATGACACTTTATTATGCTCTAATAAGCTTTGAATTGGTGTATTTGTACTCAAGTTGTTATGTATTTTAATATGTTTTCTAGTGTTTTTGCATTTCAGGCACTATTCAGGTAATCATATGAATTAGTATTATTTTCGTGCTAATTTGGTGTCCATGTGGTGTTGGAATAAAGCTCATAGAAATCCGGTTCGAAGCAGCAAAATTTAAGAAGAAATTTGAGTTTTTCCCAGAAGGATGGTGCGCCCGCGCTGTGATAGCGCGCGGCCGTGCCGGGGCCGAATTTCAGAATCCTGTTTCTACTACAATTCTAAAAGGGAAGGCTTTCAGATTGTTGGGGGATGCTATATATATTCATATTAGGTCGTTTTTAAGATATGAAGTTAGAGACGGACCAGAGCACAAGGAGAAGACGCCAAGAGACCTGTAGCACAATTCAACAAAGGCGAAGACGATCCAGTTTATTCTTGTAAATCTTTGTTTTGAGTTGTAATTTGGATGCTTGTTTCTTGTTTTGCTGAACCTATACTCTTGTTTGTACTTGGTTTTATTTATTCGTATAAAGACTACATTTTCTATATCATGTTTTCATCAGAACCCATGTTGATGATGAGTCCGATTATGGGCTAATCGTTATCATGGGGTTCTAGCGGATTTATTTATGGATTTCTTTAGTTAATTTGTTTGATGCCTTAATATGTGGTGATTGTATGATATCCTAGTATTAGTTGTGCGTATTCGTCTTATGTGCATCGCGAACTTATAGGATATTGTGTTAATTCTTAATGAAGCGAAAGTGAATTTAAGGATTTAGAACTTGCCATGCTAGCATAGGTTTGTTAGGTCACACATACTGTAGAAGGGGGTTGAATACAGTGTATACTATAATCAAATCGAATTAAGAACACAAGTATGAAACACAGAATAATCTTATTAATCAAACAGTATTACAATGGAACCGTTCTCTCTCAGTGATGAACAAATATCACGAGAGCTACTAGGGTTACATTGAATAATATTCTCGATTAAGATAACACTTATAGTGTAAACACTATGCTGTGTTTATATAGACACACAGTTACAAGATAATCTTCTAATTGATATCGAACATAAGTCTGCATCCTAAAATATATCAACTAGTTATCTTTTCCTCCAAGTATTCTATTCTTCATAAAATTCTTCTCCATGCATATCTCTTCTTTTGTTTGCCTTAATCTTCTTTCCTTCAATCAGCCGCCTTCCTTATCTGAAAGTCTTCTTAAGTCCTGATATTATCTCCTGATATATATCTTCTGATATCTTAAGTTCTGATAACTTAAGTTCTGATATCTTAAGTTCTGACTTCAGTATAAGTACTGATTTCCAGTTAAGTCCTGATTTGTCCTGTTAGTTAAGATCTGAAAACTAAACACAAATCATTATTAGACATGACATCACAAATATATTCTAACAATCTCCCCCAACTTGTAAATTAGCATAATATACAAGTTTAATAGATATTTGATGATGTCAAAAACATTAAGTACAAATGCATATGAGAATTTGACTAAGTAACTTTAACTCACAGTCTTTATAGCTTTTACCATCCTTAAAGTCTGATATCAGCTTTATCTTGTATATACTTCAAAATTTATTAGCTGTAGTTCTTGACTTGGCTTCAGTGTGTAATCTCTTTAATGTCAGGAGTTGTTCTGAGATAAATCTTCAACAGACTTCTCTCAGCATATTCAAGTTCATTCTGCATCCTCCTTTTTGCATCTTTAAGTTCAACTGTATCTTCACATGTTTGAAAGATAGCAGCCCTGAGATCATTTATTTTTGCTTTCCTTATATCCTGATCCAGTATGATGACATAGGCTTTATCATAATCTAGATTGAATTCAAGACCTTTAATACTAAGAAATGTAGTAATGATTTTGGCGGTATTAGGCTTCATCTCAACTATATCACCATTATGAGCTCTGTACTTAGGACAGTATGGTCTGTCAGACTTTACAGAGTAAAGTTTCTTCTGCCTTTGAATATCAGCTTTTAAGTAACTGGAAGCACCATCTCTTGATCTGTTTTTCACTTGAAGTAGAAATAGCACATGTTGCAATTCTTCAAAGTATTTCAAACAAATAGCATTCTTTCTAATCTGGAATACCCTCCCATCTGTCATGAAATATAGCATGATATCTTCTTTCAGTACAGAGTGGTAGACCATTTGTACAGACTCCAGTTGATTCAATCTTTCAGGAGTTATTCCTACTCCTGGTTCACTCAAAGAAGTTAGATCAGAGGTAGTATTATTTACTCTCTTTTCTTTAGAACTACCCAATCCTGATTTATCTCTTGCTTCCTTTCCTCTAATAACTCTTGCTTCAAAACCACTTGATGTAGTCTTCAAAAGTTGAGTAGATTGTTGAGCTTTAGTAAACCCAGGTAGTAGAATCTTTGAAGGTTTAACATGTGCAATGTCAGAGGTTTCCTTTTCTTTATCTTCTGATATCAAGCCAACTTGAGCTCTGTCAGAGGTTGCTTGCTTCATTGAAATATCAGAATTTACTAAGTCTTGATCTTGAACAACATGAGCTATGTTGGAGGTTGTTTGAATATTCTTCTTCTTCAAAATCAGACTAGTATCTTCATCAAATTTTGCTTCCAGATCCATGATTGGCATATATACCTTTACAGGTTTATCAATTTTTGCTTTACCCTTGGATCTAGGATCAACTTCCACCTGTGATTTGGCTTTGGATTTAAATTTGATTGCCTCAGAGTTTGTCTTCTCTTTAATCACAATGCCCTTAGGCTTAGGTGGTTTCCTTGCAATGACTTGAGCTTTTGACTTTGACTTGACATTTTCTGCTTTAAGTCTGGCTTCTTCTTCCTTCAGACTTTCAATATCCATGCCTGGATTGTCCTTTAGGAATAGCCTTTTGGAAATCTCTTCATCAAGTTTCAAAGTTTGTTCACTAGAACTCATCCTCTTACCAGTATCAGAACTTGTTCTTCTCCCAACATCAGAACTTGTTCTCTGCGTAGAAGTTCCTGTTTTCCTAGATGAAGAGCCTTTGCCTTGACCATGATCTCTACCCCTTTCAGAGTTTCCCTGGTCATCATTTCCATCATCATTACCCTTCAGTGGTTGATCAGATTTGCATTTGGACTTAATCACTTTCTTCCCCTTTTTGGCATCATCAGGTAGAAGGAGAGAGACAAGCAATTCCACAGAGTTTTGGATTTCATTGAGTTGATCTTGTTGAGCAGCTTGATTCTTCAAAATATCAGATATTTGAGCTTGCTGCTTTTCTTGAGTCTTTTCTATGTACCCAATGCGGTCAAAGGATGGCTTAAAAAACCTGTTCTTTTCCAATTTGAAATTCATGTCTTGCTGAATCAGAGTTTCTTGAATTTTGTTCACCTTGGCTTGAGTTATTGAGTGTTGACCTTGAAGGTGCCTTGTACTCAATGCAGTAACTCTGAGCTGTGCTTTGAAATCAACATTCACTAGCATCTCATCAGCTTTAGCCAGGTGCTCACCAAGAATATTTGCAGTAGGAACAAAATCAACTTTGTTCCACTCCTTGATCCATTCTTGTCCTCTTGGAGTTTCACTCCAAGGTACTGGTGCATCCCCTCTCATAAACTTATTAATCAAATCAGCTTTATTAACTTCTTGTAGAGGTGCATGTCCTGGAGGACCAGCTGCATCAGCATTTTCATTTGTAGCAGCTTCACCAGTATTTTCAGCATTTGCAGCATCAGAACTTACAGAGCCTGCATAATCAGCTTCCTCTGATAAAATGATAGTATGTGAGGCTATAGAGGTTTCAAAATCATCCTCTAAGTTCTGATCAACATCCAAATTCTGATGCTCACCTAATATCTGATCTTCATAATCTAGATTCAGAAGAGGTGTTGTTGGAATATCTGCATTGAAATCGGCATCTAAAATTGGTGTTATTGGTGGAGTTTGTTGAAGAATGGTTGGAGCTTCCAAGTACAGAACCTCAGGCACAACCAAGTTGTGAATATCTATTTCAGCACTTGTACCTAGGTCTTCAGCATATACTTGTTCAGTGATAGGAGACACATGAGGTGTAGGCACTCTGTCTTAAGTAGTGTCTTCAGCTTGAATTGGTGACAGTCGAGGTGTAGATGCAGTGGCTTCAATAAATTCTGATTGTGTAGATGGAAGGGATTCAATCACAATTGGCTCCTTTAAGATCAGAGATTCCTGATCCTCTTCCTTAGCTGCTGCTTCCACATCCTCTGAATCTGACTCAACTGTGTCCATGTTAGCTCTTTGTTTCTTCCATCTCTTCAAGGGTGGAGAGACGGTGGGAGCTTTGTCATCAGAATTTAACTTTCTAAGCCTTTTGAGTGGCCTAGAACTCCCAGTTTCTTGAACTTTCTGAGAAGAGACCTTCTCAGCTACTTCCATAGCTGCTTTAGCAACATGTTCTGATGGTTGAACCTGTACCTCCTCATCATCAGACTCATCTCTTAAAATTATCTTCCTTCTTTTCTGCTGTGTTTGAGGAACTGACTTAGTTCTCTTTTCTCTTGAAGAAGAAGGCTTCACTATAGTATGTGATGATGGTTGATTAGCATGATCTGATGTGAGTGGTTGTTGAGTGACATGAGTAGGTACTGATGGCTATTGTGAGTTGATGGGTTGGACATTAGGATATAGCAATGAATATGTAGCAGCATCAGCATTTACAAGAGCTTGCTTTACTGATAAAGGAATGCTAAGGGGTCTCAAAACTCCCTTTTTGTTATCAGCAGTGAAAAGATCAGTAAAAGCCCTTTTTGCTAACCTAAAAGGTTCTATGAGTTCACCTGCTAGTTTTGGTTCATTTGATGTACAGTAATCGTAAATTAACTGACAGAACCTAGCAAAGTAAACCACATTCCTTTCCTCTTTCATCCTATCTCCTATAAAACATAACACAGTCTTTGCATAATCAAAATGAGTGGTTTAGGAGTGCATACCCAATTTGTTGTGTCAGAATGGGAATGGCATCAAAATTTGAGCATTTGTTGGCAAACGTCTTCGTGATGCAATCGAAAAAGAAGCTCCATTCCTTTCGAATATATGGGCGTTTGAGTTGACCCAGCTTAGCCAAACTCCGTGCATACCCAAGATTAGCCATCATTTGTTGTAGAAAGGGCTCCTCCATAGCAGAACTGAATTGACAGGATTCAGGTCGGTGTAGACCTTTACGAACTGCTCCTGGAGTAACAACATACTCAACCTCATTTGCTGTAAATACGATGCTCGGAGTCCCATACTTACCACCATCATCATAATGTCCAGTACGCCAGAATGTCAGAACTTGAGTTCCAGATATACTGGATGGCTGTGTCAATGCGAACCCAATTTCACTATGAGATAAGAAATCCTGAATAAAATGAAATTTTGAAGGAGCTTCACTCTTAGTGAGAATTTCAGCATAGTTGTTGGGGACGAACTTTGCTCCATTAAAGATTATATCCTTGGGTGCCATTGAAAATAAGTGAGAAGTTGGAATGCCTGAAAAGTGTTTGATAAAATGTCTATATAGAAAACCGTCAGAGAAAGTGAGAAGATAAGAAAAAGAGAGAGTGAGTAAATAGAATAGAAATGTAAATAAAAGATTTGAAAATCTTTTATCTCTTTTACTTAGACACCCCACGTTTCAACAGTTATTGAGAAGTGGAACAGACGTTACACCTGTCAGGCATGCAGCAGTTAAGACATTGGTTAATGGGCACAAGAAATAAGTAATGATTACTATGCACATGCAATTTTTCAAAAAGAAATTGTTCCCACTAAACAAATGATTATGACTGTCTTTATCTCACATAAACCAATATTCTGATAAAATATAATCATTCAAGTATTGACGTAAAAATAATCAAGAAAATAAATATTGCCACGTCAGCATCAGAACTTGATTATTATCAGAATTTAAAAGTCATCAGAATATGGCTCCTTTACTCAAAAAGTGAATGTTTATTTCTGTAATTCTTCACATAAATACTGATATGGTTTCAACAGAACTTAATCATCAAAACTTCCATCAGAACTTGTCCTCAGAATTTATGCAACTGACACTTAAACTTTTCATCTAAAACAACATTGATCACCACAGTAATTTTCATCATTCATATGGAGTGTAAGTGTGTGCATTAAGCTAAATATCAGACAAAGAGTAAAGTCTGATTCACTTCAGTACATCTTAGAAATAAGGCATAACTAAGAACTTTGCTCAAAATCTGTCATTATTCAGAAGTCTACTTTAGAATGAGTTCATGCATGAGTCCACCTCAATTGTTTTGTGCTCATTTTATGCATCTTTTGAAACTCCTTTTTACAGTGGCTTCTCAGTGTAAGTGAGTCAAGACTGCTTATCAGAATTTATGCTGTTATCAGAGTATTTCTCCAGTAATCAGAGAATGTGAAAAGTCACCAAGAAAATTTTATTTTGCTTTTCTAATGCATATTACTTAATACCAGCAATGCACTTGGGTCTTCCCTTCCACATATATTTTTCTCTAGATCTCAAATGTAATATCCCATATTTTCAAATCTTATTATTATTATTATTTGGAATTGTTTATGTGATTTTATGTGAATTTTAGGGAATTATCTGTTAATTGGAGTTGATGCTTTGGATGTTTATATATGATATTATTTGAGTATTTGAATTTTTTTATGTGTTCAGAATAAAATATTAATAATTAAGGTATTTTTCTGGTAATTTTTGGATTGTTATATGATTTTATAATGATTTATGAATTATTAATTATTTTCTGAATAATTACAAAATTATTTTATAAAGCTAGGAATCCTCCAACTTCATTTGTTTTTACATTTTTACAACCCGAAACTCTTCCGAAAAATCCTTTCTAACCTAATCTGGTAATTCCGGACATTTTTCGTGTTTTGACTTTTTCGATCCGGATTACGGTTTGACCCGTGCGCGGCCCGACGCAAGATTTTCGGTACGATAACCATTTCGATAAATCAACAAAACCCGTATTCTCGAGAGATGGGATATTTTTACATAATTATCATAAATGGTGTTTTATAAAAGCTCGGTTCTGATAATTATCCAAATTTGGTATTTAATTGTATCATTTTTATAGTTACTTAGCGGCTAAGTAATGTATTTTCGGATCTGATATGATCCAATGTGATACTCGTTACTTGTTTAAATTACATCTATATGAATCGATCCATAATTTGGATGAGTGTTTATTCGAATTACTCGTTTAATCTCGTTTTATGTGTGTTAAATGTATTTTATGTACTTTCGGGGTTTTCTGTTAATTTAGGTATCGTTTCTGTTTTTCAAAAATAATCAGGCCGGGACATCAAACCCCACAAAACCTGTGTTTTTATTTTTTTTATAAAATTATTCGTATATCAAATACCTCGTATTTTTGCATTTTTGAATTATTCGCAATTGTTGGGGAATTTTGATACGAAATTTATTTTTTACTGATTTTAAAATTATTCCCTGTAATTATAATTTTGGGGCTTGATTATTTTAATCATAGGAATAAAAACACCCTTAACTGATTTTGGGGGGATAAAATTTCAGAAAATATAAATAGCTGTAGAATGTTTTTATTTTACTTATTTTTTTAGTAAAAATTTTAGAAAACAGAAAAATCAAGAACACAATTTTGGGGGTCAAATTTTGTTATTCAACTTCATCCAACGGTTTTAGGAGCTGTACTTGATAGTTTTGAATGCTCTGATTACCAAAATGAAGCTCTCGATGAGCCTGTTAATTTGATACCAAAATCAGCGTCTAAGGTGGGGTTTTTGTTAAAATCGTATTTCTTGTTCTTGAGCTTAAAATTGGGTTCTTGAATTCTAGATTGTTTGGAATGTTTTTGATGTTAGAAAAAGCTTTAACATGATCAGGGGAGTCGATTTATGTTATTAAATCGTATGTTTTAGGTCGGGGATCGTTAACTCGAAGTAGCGGGTTTTACCATTTTTATTTTTCATTATTCTGAATCATAGATGCTTTGAATGTTAGTTTTGATCTGATGAATCTATTATACGTTTCCTAAGCTTCGTGTTGATATGTTAAACTCGAAAATTGGCTAAGGTTTTATGAAATTCGAGTTTCGCCGGAAAATTAAAATTCCAGTTCGAATTTTTGATCGGAATGATCGATTCAGGTGGTGTTTGTTGTTGATAGGACTTAATATGGGTTTCTATGAGAACGAGGATCAATTTGGGGTTAAAACGGGCTGAGAGGGTGTTGTTTTGGGTTGGATTTGGACACGCCCGGGTGTTACCGGCACTCGACCGGATTCTGGGAATCCCAGTTTCCGGCGACGTGTTCGTCCACCCGCCTCCCGCCTGTCTATGCCGCCGATTAATCCCTAGTGGAAGACAACCCCTCCCCCTTTTCTGTTTATGAAAAAAATAATAATAAAAAAATTCTGATTTTTAATTCTAGAAAATGATTTTTTATTCAAAATTATTTGATTAATTATATTTAATAATTAACTGAAATATTTTAATTGCAAAAATTATTTTCTTTTTATTATTTTCAAAAATCAAATATTTATTTATTTATTTATTATTTAAATTGATTAATTATTTTTATAATTAGTCAGTTTATTTGGATGATTTGTATTAATTGTATTTTAATTCCAAAAATTATGGAAAAAACATTTTTAATTCTGATTTTTCCTAAATAGTGATTTACAAATTATTTTGAGCTTTTAAAAATATATTTAGGTATTTAAAAATTAATTAATATTATTATTAATTGATTTATTCGTATTTTATTCGTAGAAAATAAACCGTTCGTCCGTTTAATACGAAACGAACGCCTCTAGACTCAGAGAAATATTACGCTTTCAATAAAAATACTTTCGAGACCCAAATTCTTTTGTTTCGAAAGGTTGCTTGTTTTGCAAGTTATTCTGAGTCGATTGTTGATCGATAAATCATATTTTGACCCGATTTCAGTTTTAAACGAACCGAGTCGAACCTTTTGATGAACCAAGTCATATGTTATATGAATTATGTGATACGTGAGTTATGTGTTTAATGCTATGTGAATTACATGCGTACGTGGATCAAAAGTCTGGTGTTTGACTGTCTTCTTTATGTGCGGGCTATCGTATGGGTAGACATTAGGGTTTTGACGCGCATTTCATCGAGTTATTATCGTTTAAACGAATAAAGTTATATTTTCTAATTATAGATGTGGATCGCTCGAGTTGATCTAGGCAAGACATTGGAAAGAATGAGATGGAATTATATTGGATGTCTGGGTTCTAGCAATCGCAGGAGCAGCATATCAGTAAAGTGTTGAAAAGAAGGACGGTGATGTTTTGAGACAGAATGTCAGAATAGATGCGTCTTTGCGAGTGTGACTAACTACTAAATCCCAAAGGCAAGTATCCCTATCATCACTTATTGTTCAAGTGATATTTATTATAAATCTTTTGATGCAAGCATTGCTTTCCCTATTCTCAGTTTAGAATCGATAAATGTTTTCATATCGCTGAATTAAATAATTATTTTTATGCAAATACTCATCTGATATTCTATGTTCAGAATAGTCAAGTGATTTTACTTATCCAATTATCGGATTTATAAATATTTTGCATTTTGAGAAAAGTGATTTGGTTGCGAATATTCCTACCCAAGAATTGGGGGAATAAAATTATTTCGGGTGTCGATTATCATGACCCCATTTCAATAAAAGGTTTTAAGATTGGATCATAATTGCATAAGTGACCGGGACGGATGGTCCAGCGGAGGGCTATTTCTAAGTGCCATATGGAATATTATGACACAATTTTTGCCACAGGCAGGTACATTGCCTTTTTGTTGAGTACTCGTATTTTTGGGGTCACGTTTCTACGAATCATGACCTTGTGCTATCACACGGGCTGATCAGCATGTGATAGTACGTCCTTCGGAGAATGATCCTAATCTAAATTATCATATAGTTTTTGATATTCATAGAATAAATGATTTATCAACTGTTTTCATTTTGGAATAATGGTGAAATGCAGTTTTGATTCAGATTCAGATTTATGCTGATACTTACGTTGTTGTTAAATATCAAATGTGGTATTAGTATAGATGATTGATATTGACTTCAGTATGGGTGTTGTGAGCATCAAAGTTCATATTGATATCTAATTTGATATGACAACAAAATAAGTATTAATTTGGAGAATTGGGTTTGGAGTAAAGTTAGGATTCAATCCATAATCATTGTTTCTTGTTATTTTTGTTTACGATATTTCCGTAAACACTGTTTTACGAGTTTTATTCTCGTCAAGAATTAAAGTATTGCTGAAGTATTTCGCTCAAAAATATCAAAATGGTTTTGAATACAATTAAGGAATTAATTCTGGGATTCCTCAACTAAAATTTTATGATTCAGCAATTATGATTTTAAATGTTCTGCTCTAATGTAGATGTTGGTTTTATATCAAAACGGCCCTATATTCGCTATAATGATCTTGTTGAGCATTTCTTTCGCTCATACTTGCCTGTTTTCAAATTTAACCTCCAGTGAGGATTAGCTTGCGCTGTTTAGCTGCGAAATTCGAGGAAGCAAAGAAAAGCTCTTGGAAGGTGGTTAGTCCAGGGTTTGCGGGCTAGTGTAAGTTTTATTGTGTAAAGTTGTTTATATTATATTATATTATAATTGTGTTATTTTTTGGCCTAGTATACTTCTCTTCGAAGTTATACTAGGGGGTTTAGCTTTGAGTTTGGAATTTGTTGAAAAGTGTTTTAAAAGAAAGTGAAAATTTATTGATGGAATTTGGAATTCTTATTTCTAGAACTGTAACCTTAAAAGATCTTGGATTAGTTTGGGGTCATTTATGATAAATATCTTCCGCTGGCATTTGTGTGTTGATTAAACAGGTTAATTTAAATTGAGGTTTCATAGTGACGACCAAATCCCTTGACCCCGGATTTGGGGGCGTTACATCAAAGGAGTACTTGATATTTATTTTCTTTTATTTTCTTTTCCTTTTGATAAGTGAGGCTTATCAGCACTTAGTACATCCATGAGATTTACCAACATCAGAACTTTACAGATAAGAAGCATTATTCTAGTTTTTGACTTAGTAATAAGATACATAAAGTAAACCTAACCAAGCTCAATATCAGAATTTGCTTGTGTTAAAAGATTTCCACATAAACAATTACTTCAAACATGGGATCTTTAGTATATTAAGGACTACTAGGTCAACATCTAGCACAGTTATCCTCATTGGATTAAATAGTCACAGAAACATTCATATCACTATCAGAGTTTAGAAATTCACATCAGACAACAATCAGCACTTAGGTAAATTTCAATTTAAGCACAGATTATATAACATAGTAATATTTGTAAATACTGATCATAAAGTCTGATGTATCAGAACATAAACTAAGCAGATTTAGAGAAAGAACCTGAAATCATTCCAAGTTCATTTACCAATCTTATAAAAGTAGCTTCACATAGTGGTTTTGTGAAGATATCTGCTAGTTGTTGATCTGTTAGAACAAAATGCAATTCCATTGTACCTTCTATCACATACTCCCTTATGAAATGGTACCTTATGCTGATGTGCTTTGTCATAGAGTGCTGAACTGGATTACCTGTCATAGCAATAGCACTTTAATTATCACAGTAAATAGGGATTTTAGAAAATTCTAACCCATAATCCAGTAACTGATTCTTCATCCAAAGAATCTGTGCACAACAGCTTCTTGCAGCAATGTACTCTGCTTCTCCAGTTGATATGGAAATTGACTTTTGTTTCTTGCTAAACCAAGAAACTAATCTGCCTCCAAGAAATTGGCAGCTTCCACTTGTGCTTTTCCTGTCGATTTTGCACCCTGCAAAATCTGCATCTGAGTAACCTATTAGCTTAAAGTCTGATTCCCTAGGATACCACAATTCTAGATCAGCTGTACCCTTAAGGTACTTGAAAATTCTTTTCACAGCTTTTAGGTGAGGTTCTCTTGGATCTGCTTGAAATCTTGCACAAAGACATGTAGCATACATGATATCAGGTCTACTTGTAGTTTAATAGAGTAGTGAGCCAATCATACCTCTATAATCAGTAATATCTACTGATGTACCAGTATCCTTATCCAATTTTGTTGCAGTGGCCATAGGAGTGGATGCACTTGAACAGTCTTGCATTTCAAATTTCTTCAACAAATTTCTGGTGTACTTAGATTGACAAAAAAAAGTTCCTTCTTCATTCTGCTTGACTTGAAGGCCCAGAAAATAGCTATGTTCTCCCATCATACTCATTTGATATCTTGACTGCATTAGCTTGGCAAACCTTTTACAAAGTTTGTCATTTGTAGAACCAAAAATGATATCATCAACATATATCTATACCAAAAGTAATTCCTTTCGATGATTGAGATAGAATAAAGTTTTATCAATAGTCCCTCTATTAAATCCACTTTCCAGCTGAGCTAATGTCTCATACCATGCTCTTGGAGCTTGCTTAAGGCCATAAAGTGCTTTATGAAGTCTGTAGACATGATTAGGAAATTTTGAATCTACAAAACCTGGAGGTTGTTCCACATATACTTCTTCTTCCAATTCTCCATGAAGAAAAGTACTTTTTACACCCATTTGAAATACTGTAAAGTTTTTGTGAGCAGCATAAGACAAAAATATCCTTATGGTTTCCAGTCTAGCAACTGGTGCAAATGTTTCATCATAATCAATTCCCTCATGTTGAGAATATCCTTTTGCAACTAGTCTTGCTTTATTTCTTGTAATTATGCCATCACTATCAGTTTTATTTCTAAACACCCATTTTGTACCAACAACTGATCTGTCCTTTGGTCTTGGAACTAGGGTCCAGACTTTATTTCTTTCAAATTCATTTAACTCTTCCTGCATTGCTTGCACCCAATCAGCATCTTGAAGAGCTTCTTCCACTTTCTTTGGTTTAGCCTGAGAAAGAAAAGAGTGATAGAGACATTCATTTGATGTTGTTGTTATTGTTGTTCTAGTTCTTATACCTGCTTCAGGATCTCCAATAATCAAGTCAGGTGTATGGGCTTTAGTCCACTTCCTTGCAGATGGAAGATTATCTCTAGAACTGGATGCTCCCCCATGATCCATGCTGTCTCCATCAACATTTTCTGATGCTCCCTCTGAAATTATGCTCTCTGAGTTGGATCCTTCAGAATTTGAGTTTCCAGAATTATCAGAACTTGGCCCATCAGAACTTGATGAATCAGAATTTGAATTTCAAGAATTATCAGAACTTGGCCCATCAGAACTTGATGAATCAGAACTTGAAGAGCCTGTTCTAGGTTCTGATGCTTCTTGAGATGTGGTTGGATCTTCAATATGCTCCCCCTGCACAGGTGCATTTTCCTTTGGCGTAGTCACCACAGTTTCAATAACATCAGAGTTTAACCCATCAGAGTTTGCGGTATCGGGATTTAGACTATCAGGATTTACAGAATCAGAATTTAAAGCTTCATTCTCAAATCTCAGCTGATCATGATCATTGAAATCTTCAAGTCCAGTAATCTTCTTATCATCAAAAGAGTCATTGATAGATTGCATGACAACCCTTGTTCTTAAATTGTAGACTCTGAAGGCTTTTGTGGAAAGTGGATATCCAACAAAAATTCCTTCATCAGCTTTTAGATCAAATTTGGATAACTGTTCAGGATGAGTCTTAAGAACAAAACACTTGCATCCAAATACATGAAAGTACTTCAGATTTGGCTTCTTTTTCTTCACCATCTCATATGGTGTCTTTCCATGCTTGTTGATAAGTGTTGCATTCTGAGTAAAACAAGCAGTCTGCACAGCCTCAGCCCAAAAGTAGGTTGGTAACTTTGCTTCATCAAGCATAGTTTGCGCACCTTCAATAAGAGTTCTATTCTTTCTTTCAACAACTCCATTTTGCTGTGGAGTTCCAGGAGCAGAAAATTCCTGCTTTATTCCTTGGTCTTTGCAGAACTCTTCCATAATCATATTCTTGAGCTCAGTGCCATTATCACTTCTAATGATTTTCACAGAGTCTTTGCCCAATTTATCCAGTTGTTTGACATGATCAATCAAGATAGATGCAGTTTCACTTTTTGTGTGCAAGAAATACACCCATGTGTTTTTGGTAAACTCATCTACTATGACCATAACATATTTCTTCTTTGCAATAGACATGATATTCACTGGACCAAATAGATCAACATGTAGTAGGTGATAAAGCTCAAGAATTGAAGATTCAGTCTTTCTCTTGAATGAAGATTTTCTTTGTTTTGCCTTTTGACATTAATCACAAAGGCCAACAGGAGCAAATACTGATTTTGGCAGTCCTCTCACAAGATCTTTCTTGACTAGTTCATTTATATTGTTGAAATTTAAATGAGAGAGTTTCTTATGCCAATCCCAGCTTTCTTCAATTGATGCTTTGGTTAACATACAGATTGTAGAACCATCAGACCTTGTTGAAAGCTTGGCTTCATAAATGTTACCATGCATGTATCCCTTTAGAACAACTTTACGTGTAGATTTTCTTACAACTTCACAGTGTTTTTCAAAGAAATCCACATGATAACCTCTGTCACAGATTTGACTAACACTCAGCAGACTGTGTTTAAGTCCTGAGACTAGAGCTACTTTTTCAATGATGACATTCCCAAGATTAATATTGCCATATCCCAGAGTTTTTCCCATATTGACATCTCCATAAGAAACTCCTGGGCCAGCTTTCTCCATAAAGTCTGATAGCAGGGCTTTATTCCAGGTAATATGTCCTGAACATCCACTGTCCAGAACTAGGATGTTTTTCCTGTTGCCCTGCAATCACAAATACCACTAATAATTAGTTTTAAGGACCCAGACTTGCTTGGATCCTTTGGCCTTACTAAGTTTGTTAATATTTGCAGCAGATTTAACATCAGAGTTTATGTTAACATTTTTCTTATCAGAATTTACAGTATCAGACTTTGCATCAGAACTTATACTAGAAGGAATAATGCTAACTTTCTTTAAAGAAGGTTTTATTTGATAATAATCATAGTACAAACTATGATATTCTTTACAAGTATAAATGGAATTCCATAAACTACCACAATGAAAACAAGGATTTTGTGGCTTAAACCTAACAGACTGACTCTTAACTCCTGACTTAGAAATTAAGGAGTTTATATTCTTATTCTTCCTACAAAAAGAAGCTAGATGGTTAGAATTTCCATAGTTATAGCATTTCTTTCTAGGAGCATTAGGAACAGGCACATAATTATTGCTTTTATTCATACCTTCCTTTCCATTCCTATTTTTCCTAGGTGGTTTTACCTTGTTTACATTCTTAATCTCTTTTAGCTTATACTTAAGCAGCTTCTTTTTCATTAAGCCTATGTTAACTTCAATTGGCTTATCCTGTTTCAATTTGTCAGAAGTTGACTCTGCCTTAACTTCTGTCTCAGTATCTTTCATCTTATCAGAATCAGACTTTACAGATTTAGCTACAAACTTAACAGGATTTACCTTTGGCTTAGTAGTCTGTTTAACAATAATTGGTTTAATTTGTTCAGTTCCTGTTTCACTTTTATCATCTCCATAACCTAAGCCCTCTTTCCTGTTTCCACTACTTAGTAAATTCTGAGTTGTTCTGCCAGAGTTAGTCCAAGTCCTAATAATCTCTCTTTCCTTTTCTAACTCAGTTTTTAGAGATTGATTCAATTTTAACACTTCATCTCTAACATAAAAAGCATCATCTCTTTCTTTCTGAGTTTGATGGAACATAACTAACTCCTTTTCTAAATAGTCATTCCTTTTCTTAAAAGCCAGATTTTCAGAAGTTAACCTATCACAAGTTAAAGTCTGATCGCTATAACTCAGTAATATGGTTTTAAGCTAAGATCTCAACTCAGTAATATCATCAGTATAAAAAGCATAATTTTTTGAGGTACCTTTAACTCAGCAGCTTCATAATTGCTATCAGCATTTGCCATCAAGGCATAGTACACCTCATGTTCAGAATCCGAAGTGTCTCTCCAGCTTTTCTTCTTTGTGACAAGTGCCTTGCCTTTGTCACTTTTTCCTTTCTTGCAATCAGGAGATATGTGGCCTTTCTCACCATAATTGTAGCATTTGACATTTGAGTAATCTCCTATGTCAGACTTTCCAGCTTTGCCTTCAGATTTTCTGAATCCCTTCTTATCAGAACTTCCACTTTTCTTGGAAAACTTCTTTCCCTTTCTGAATTTCCTGTAAGATATCGTTGTGATGCCCTTCACCATAAGAGCACACAATCTCATCATCTCTTCATCAACATCCATATCAGATAGACTTTCAGTTTTTCAATCCTCATCACTATCAGACCTTGATGACTCAGTATCAGACTTTGGGATGAGAGCCTTTCCTTTGCCTTTCTTTGAGACAGCCACTTTGGGGGATTCCTCCTCAACCTTAAGAGCAACTATTCTTGACTTTCTGCCATGCATCTTGCTTCTTTGATCCATCTCAAGTTCATGAGTTTTGAGCATACCATAAATTTCATCAAGAGTAGTTTCATCAAGAGCATAGTTGTCTCTTATAGTAGTTGCCTTCAAATCCCAACTTTCAGGAAGAGCTAAAAGGAATTTATGATTAGTATCTTCAAGATCATATTCCTTATCCACCAGTGACAGATCATTCAAGAGTTTGACAAATCTGTCATATAAACCAGTTAGTGACTCATCAGGTTTTGAGTCAAAGTGCTCATACTCTTGAGTGAGTATAGTCCTCCTGTTCTTCTTAATTGAATCAGTTCCCTGGCATCTTGTCTCCAAGGCATCCCATATCTCCTTTGCAGTCTTACAGTTAATTACCCTATTTGACATGACATTATCAATGGCACTATGCAGCAAATACTTTACCTTTGCATCCTTGGCAATAAATGAGATATCTTCAGCTGTATACTCACTTTTCTCCTTTGGTACAGTCTGTGCTGGCTGATCTGCAACTACAATAGAGAGCTTGGTTGGCTTATGTGGACCTTCATTAATTCTGTCAAGGTATTCTGGATTTGTAGCTTCCGGAAACATAGTCATCCTCAATTTCCATATGGGATACTCAGAAGGTTTCAGTATGGGAACCCTAATAGTCTCATATTGATTATGGATTTGAGTCTTTGGAGTTTCTTCAGTTTTGGTGGGCTTGGTTGGAGTTTTCTCTTCTTTAGACATGATTGTTTTGGATCTTTACAGTATATGTGTTAACAGACTGCTCTGATACCACTTGTTAGGTCACACACACTATAGAAGGGGGTTGAATACAGTGTATACTACAATCAAATGGAATTAAGAACACAAGTATGAAACACATAATAATCTTATTAATAAAACAGTATTACAATGGAACCGTTCTCTCTCAGTGATGAACAAATATCACGAGAGCTGCTAGGGTTATAATGAATAATATTCTTGATAAAGATAACACTTATAGTGTAAACCATATGCTGTGTTTATATAGACACACAGTTACCAGATAATCTTCTAATTGATATCGAACATAAGTCTGCATCCTAAAATATATCAACTAGTTATCTTTTCCTCCAAGTATTCTATTCTTCATAGAATTCTTCTCCATGCATATCTCTTCTTGTGTTTGCCTTAATCTTCTTTCCTTCAATCAGCCGCCTTCCTTATCTGAAAGTCTTCTTAAGTCTTGATATTATCTCCTGATAAATATCTTCTGATATCTTAAGTTCTGACTTAGTATAAGTACTGATTTCCAGTTAAGTCCTAATTTGTCTTGTTAGTTAAGATCTGAAAACTAAACATAAATCATTCTTAGACATGACATCACAAATATATCTAACAAGGTTCATGTATGTGTCATGCATGATTCGTAGGTAATTTTAACCATCTTACTTGCCCTATATAATCAAGATAGATAACTTGTGCTTAAACCGTTATGTTGTCAAATTTTATAGACATATAGGGTCTCAATAAAATTGGTTCATATTCAGATTCTATCTCTTTTGTGGATGTCTGGTAGAATGTACTCGCGCAACGAAAGTTGGCGTTTATCAGTTTTGTGTTATCTGATTAGTGTCATCACCATTGCATGCTAATGTTAAGAATAATAAGTCTATTGAATGAAGTATTTAATAAAGTTGAAATCCCATATTTGTCTTATATATTAATTCAGTCAATCTTATTCTCATAGTTATAATTGTTAGCGTAATCCTTAGTTATAAATAATCTCAATTTGTTATTCGTCTTAGCATTGGATAATAACCATACATTGTTGCTTAGGTGCATAACTTAAAAATTTAACCAATACAGTCTCTTTGGGAACGAACTGGAAAAGATTCTATACTACTTGCGAACTCGTATATTTGTATGTATTATTAGCGCGTGTTTAGTGACTAACAAGTTTTTGTTGCCGCTGCCGGGGACTGCAGTGTTAATTTAGAGTTTATGTGCTTTCCATCAGTGGTCGTTAAAGTTCATTGACTCGGACATTGTTACTTATTTATTCCTTGTCTGGTTTCAGGTACTCTGGCGAGGGTGTATGCATACACGTTCGCGTACTCGTAAGAGAACACTGGATAAAGCCGAGGAAGAACTTGTGGTAATTAGTAGGGAAGTTTCTGAGGAAGAAAAGAAGTTAGAGGAAGAAGAGAAATTTGAAGAGCCAATTGTAGTAGCTATGGGTGATCAAGCAGAAAATCCGAAGGCTTTGATGGACTATTCTAAGCCTAAGATTAATGACATTCAGTCTAGCATCATCAGACCAGCCATGAGGGCTAACACTTTTGAGATCAAGTCAAGCACGATCCAGATGATATAGAACTTAGTTCAGTTTGGGGGTTCTCCTACTGAAGACCCCAACATGCACATTAGGGATTTCATCGAGATCTATGACACTTTCAAGTTCAATGATGTGACTGAAGATGCTATCAAGCTACATCTCTTCCCATTCTATCTGAGGGACAAAGCTAAGTGCTGGTTACATTCTCTGCCAGCAGGGTCTATCACCACTTGGGAAGATCTTGCTCAAAAGTTTCTCACTAAATTCTTCCCCATAGCGAAGACTGCCGCAATCAGGAATGCTATTACCCAGTTTGCACAACAAACTGAAGAATCTCCGTGTGAGGCTTGGGATCGATATAAGGAGATGCTAAGGAAGTTCCCACACTATGGCATGCCTGATTGGATGATTATTAATTATTTCTATAATGGATTGGGTCCTACTTCTAGGCCCATGCTTAATGCAGCATCATGAGGAGCCTTGTGGGCTAAGAGGTATGATGAAGCTTATGAACTTATTGAACTGATGGCTGCTAATGAGTACCAGAATCCTTCCCAGAGACTGACTCAAGCGAAATATGCAGGAGTTCTAGAGTTGGACGCAACAACTGCTATCGATGCCCAACTTAAGGCTTTGACAATGAAGGTGGACACTTTGGCTAATTATGGAATTAATAAAATCACCATTATCTGTGAGCTTTGTGTTGGTGCCCATGAGACTGATCAGTGTGCAATTTCTAGTGAATCAGCTCAGTTCGTGAGTAATTTCCAGCGATCGCAGCAACCTGTGCCAGCCACCTATCATCCTAACAACCGCAATCATCCTAATTTCAGTTAGAGCAATGCTCAGAATGCGGTTCAACAACCTTATCGATAGTATCCAGCTAAGCAGTACAACCCCCTGGTTTTCAGCAACCATAGTATGCACCAAGACAATAACTCCAGCTGCAACAAGCTAATGAAAAATCTGAATTAGAGGAGTTGAAGCTTATATGCAAGAGTCAAGCTGTTTCCATCAAGACCTTGGAAAATCAGATTGGGAAAATTGCAAATGCCTTGCTAATCGTCAACCTGGTATATTTCCTAGTGACACTGAAGTGCCAGGAAAGAAGGAAGCTAAGGAGCAGGTAACGACAATCACTTCGAGGTCTGGGAAGGTTACGAATCCCGAATAAACTCAAGAGTTAACGAAAGAAGCTGAGGCTGAGAAAGAAGCAAAGCAGCGGGATGAATAAGTGGAACTAAGGAAGACTACTGTTGAGCATACTCCTCCTGAGGGTAATACAGGGGAGAAAAGATCTATCCTCCATCGCCTTTTCCTAAGCGGCTGCAGAAGAAAAAGCTGGACAAGCAATTTGAGAAGTTTCTCGGGGTGTTAAAGAAACTTCATATCAACATACCTTTCGCTGAGGCTCTCGAGCAGATGCCTAGTTATGCAAAGTTTATGAAAGGTATTCTCTCTCAGAAAGTGAAGCTAGATGATTTAGAGACTGTCGCTCTCACGGAGGAATGCAGTGATGTGCTGCAATAAAAGTTACCTCTGAAGCTTAAAGGTCCAGGAAACTTTACTATTCCATGTACTATTGGAAAAGTGTCTTTTAACAGATGCTTATGTGATTTGGGAGCTAGCATCAATCTGATTCCTTTATCAATCTTCAAGCAGTTGGACCTGCCTAATCCTAAACCGACGTATATAACTTTGCACTTGGACGACCGTTCTATTACATATCCGCGAGGTATTGTGGAGGATGTCTTGGTCAAGGTTGATAAACTCATATTCCCTGCTGATTTTGTAATTCTTGATTTCGAGGAGGATAAAAGATTCCCATAATCTTGGGAAGAGCTTTCTTGGAAACTGGCCGAACCTTGATCGATGTGCAGAAGGGTGAGCTTACAATGCGAGTACTGGATCAGGATGTTACCTTTAATGTTTTGAATGCTATGAAATTTCCTACTGATAATGAGGAGTGCTTAAAAGTTGAGTTGGTCGATTCGGTGGTCATATCAGAACTTGATCAATTGCTAAGGTCTGATGCCTTAGAAAAAGCCTTATTGGGAATTTCAGATAGTGAAGATGACAAAGGTGAAGAGCAATTGCAGTATTTGAATGCTTCTCCCTGGAAGAGGAAGATTGATATGCCTTTTAAATCTCTTGGAATTGAGGAATTGAATAAAGCTCCTAAACGCCTCAAGCCTTCTATTGAGGAAGCTCCATCTCTTGAGCTTAAGCCTTTACATGAGCATTTAAGGTATGCGTTTTTAGGTGATGCATCTACTCTGCCTGTTATTATTGCATCTGACCTTTCAGGTAGTGATGAGGAAAAGCTTTTGAGGATTATGAGAGAGTTCAAGTCGGCAATTGGATGGACTATAGCAGATATCAAGGGGATCATCCCTTCTTACTGTATGCAAAAAATTCTACTAGAGGAAGGTAGCAAGCCTACAGTCGAGCATCAAAGAAGACTTAATCTGATCATTAAGGAAGTATTGAAGAAGGAAATTCTGAAGTGGCTAGATGCAGGGATCATCTATCATATCTCTGACAGTTCATGGGTGAGCCCGGTTCAATGTGTGCCATAGAAAGGTGGAATTACTGTGGTAGCAAATGAAAAGAATGAGCTTATCCCTACCAGGGCAGTCACGGGGTGGAGAGTCTGCAGACTGCATGGACTATCAAAAGCTAAACAAAGTCACTAGGAAGGATCATTTTCCATTTCCCTTCATTGATCAGATGCTTGATAGGTTGGCCGGTCATGAGTATTACTGTCTTCTGAATGGCAATTCGGGTTACAATCAGATTTGTATCGCTCCGGAAGATCAGGAGAAGACTACCTTCACTTGTCTATTTGGTAGTTTCGCCTTCAGATGAGTTTTTTTTGGTCTATGTGGTGCACCGGCCACATTTCAGAGATGTATGATGGCCATCTTTTCTGACATGATTGGCCAGAATGTGTAGGTGTTAAAGGATGACTTCTCAGTCTTTGGAGATTCTTTTGATGAATGCTTGCAGAATCTGGGACACATTTTCAAGAGGTGTGTTGAGACTAATCTGGTTCTCAATTGGGAAAAATGTCATTTTATGGTGCGTTAGGGCATTATTCTCGGGCATAAGGTTTCTAATAAAGGTCTAGAGGTGGACAAGGCCAAGGTGGGGGTCATTGAGAATCTTCCTCCACCTAATCTGTTAAGGGAATTCACAATTTTCTTGGTCATGCGGATTTCTACGGGCGTTTCATCAAGGACTTCCCGAAAATTTTAAAGCCTTTGTGCATTCTGTTAGATAAATATGTTCCTTTTAAATTCGATGACGAGTGCCTTTCAGCTTTTGAGACATTGAAGAAGAGTTTAATCACGGCACCTGTCATAACTACACCTGATTGGAATGAGCCTTTTGAGATGATGTGTGATGTAAGTGACTATGCAGTTGGAGCAGTTCTTGGGCAGAGAAAGAACAATATATTTCATGTAGTCTACTACGCTAGCATGACTCTAAATGGTGCTCAACTGAATTACACTACTACGGAGAAAGAACTTTTGGCTATTGTCTACGGTTTTGAGAAATTTCGATCTTATCTACTTGGGACTAAGGTGACATTTTTTACTGATCACGCCGCCATTCGATATCTCATCTCAAAGAAGGACTCGAAGCCTAGATTGATTCGATGGGTTCTTTTGCTCCAAGAATTTGAACTAGAGATCAAGGACAGAAAAGGAACGGAAAATCAAGTCGCTGATCATCTCTCGCGGTTAGAGAATCCTAATGCGACTTCATTAGATAAGATATTGATAAATGAGTCTTTTCCCGACGAGCAGCTATTTGGAGTGGAAGAAGAAGAACCATGGTTTGCAGATATTGTGAACTATCTTATGAGTAATATCATGCCTCCCGGCTTATCTTATGCTCAAAGGAAGAAGTTTCTTCATGAGGTGAAGTGGTATATGTGGGATGAGCCGTTTCTTTTTCGCCAAAGAGCTGACCAAACCATCAGGAGATGTATTCTTTACAGCGAAACAGGGAGGTTCCTATGAGATTGCCACTCAACGGCTTATGGAGGACATTATAGTGGAGAAAAGATAGCAGCTCGTGTTCTTCAAGCAGGTTTCTTTTGGCCAACATTGTTTAAAGATGCTCATCAGTTTGTTTTGAAATGTTATCGATGTCAACGTGTGGGTAATATGTCTAAAAAAGATGAGATGCCTCTTAATGTGCTTCTCGAGGTTGAGGTCTTTGATGTTTGGGGAATTGACTTCATAGGGCCACTTGTCTCGTCTTGTAACAATCAGTATATCTTGTTGGCGGTTGATTATGTGTCGAAATGGGTTGAAGTTAAGGTATTTCCAACGAACGATGTGAAAGTGGTGCTTAATTTTCTTCACAAACAGATATTCACAAGGTTTGGAACTCCAAGAGTCATAATCAGTGATGAAGGGTCGTATTTTTGCAATCGCAAGTTCACTGATATGATGAAAAGGTATAATGTGAATCATCGCATTGCTACGGCTTATCATCCTCAGACAAATGGTCAAGCTGAGGTATCTAACAGAGAGATCAAGCATATTTTGGAGAAAGTGGTATGTCCATCAAGGAAAGATTGGTCTTTAAAGCTTGATGAAGTTGTTTGGGTATATAGAACAACATATAAGACTCCTTTGGGAATGTCACCGTTTCAGTTGGTGTATGGTAAGGGGTGTCATTTGCCTATGGAGCTCGAGCATAAAGCATATTGGGCTTTGAAGAAATTGCATCTGGACTTGGATGCAGCTGGAAAAAAGAGGATGCTTCAATTTAATGAACTTGACGAGTTTTGACTTCAAACTTATGAGAATAACAAGATGTATAAGGAGAAAGTCAAGAGGTGGCATGATAGGGGTCTAGTGCTCAAGAAATTTGTGCCAGGGCAACAAGTTCTTTTATTCAACTCTCGTCTCCGTCTCTTTCCTGGAAAATTGAAGTCAAGATGGTCAGGGCCCTTTATAATCAAAACTGTGTTTCCACATGGAGTGGTGGAAATTTTTGAGAATGATTCGGGCCAAGCATTCAAGTTAAATGGTCAACGGTTGAAGCATTATTATGATGACACGACAACCCGCGAGGTGGTTAGTGCCGTGTTATTGTCCACTTGATCTCAAGATTCTACGTCGAGCTAGCGACGTAAAAGAAGCATTTCTTGGGAGGCAACCCAAGTTTGTTGTACATTAGTAACTAGAGGAAGCAAGAAGAAAAGAGAAAATCACAAAAAATCAAACAAATGAAAAAATTCAGGTCTGACTACAGAAGCCTGGCGCGCCCGCGGTGTCCCAGCGTACGGCCGCGCCATTTACACTCAAACACCACGCGCTGTTCCAGCGCGCGGCCGCGCCAGTTTGGCAGAAGTCCGCGCCTTGTCCCAACTTTGGAAAAAATTAAAAGGCAGCTTAATGGGGGAAAACAGGAATTTTGTCCCAAAATCAATTCCCAACCGAATTTTACTCCCCCACATCGCATAATTACCTCTCCAAATCAAACCCATTACTCCCATTATTCCCATAATTAAATCCCACTTCTATTCCACATCTAATTCTCTTTTCACCACCTATATATACATACATCCTATACACAAACTTTTTCGCCAATTTACAAACTCTCAAACATAAATTCTCTCTCAAAATAACTATTATTCTCTCTAATCAATTTCTATGACACCCAAGAGACAATGAACTCAAGTTGATAGCAGCGCCACCGATTCTTCAACTTCGAGTGGTGTGAGGCCCAAGTTTTCTACTCCTGAGGTTGGGGAAGAGTACACGAGGCTTCTCGTGAAGCCTATTGCTAAGAAGAGAGGGTTCCTGCCATCTGGGAATGATGGTAAGCTTTTGGATATGATCTTGGAGATGGGCTGGGTTCCTTTTTCTGAGGCACCAGCTGTTGTGCCTATGAGTGTGGTTTGCGAGTTCTATACGAACGCCAAGGCCGAGAAGAATGGCTTCACTGTGGTGCGAGGGAGGACGGTGGAGTATAGTGCAGAGACTATCAGAACTGTGATTGAGCAGCCCGCGAGGAAGGTGGGGCAAGATACCTAGAATGATAAGACTCCAGAGGACTTTGATCTGGATCTTATTGTTGCTACTCTGTGCCGGCCCGACACATATTGGAAGATCAAGAGGGGCACAGTCGCCAAGTATTCTACATTCCCGGCATCCGGTATGAACAGGTTTTCCCTTACATGGAACGCTTTTATATATGCTAATATCATGCCATCTTCGTATGTGCATGAGGTTATGATGGAGCGTGCACGTCTGCTATGGGGCATTCTGCAGGGTGATTATGTAGATTTGGGGATGGCGATATACCAGGGGATTCTGAGGTTTTTGAGGGGGAGCACTACAGGGTCTATTCCTTATGCGTTAGTGGTGACAAAGCTGTGTGTGACAGTTGGTGTGCATTGGCCTGCACATGAGCAGTTGCAGATTCCGAGTGCTCCGATCGATAGCACTACTTTGGCTGCAAGCCCGATCTGAAGGGGCTTGGGTATTCTTTTGACCACCTACCTGGTGGGAGGCCAGCTGCTGGTCAAGCGAGCAGGACTGTATGGAGATCTCAATTAGGAGATGAAGGAGGACCATCACAGCAGTAGCAGGAGGCAACATGAGTGGACATGAGAGCTGGTTTGAGTTTGACGCAGTATAGGCGTCTTGCGAGGAGGATGGATGCGATATACGACATCCATAGTCATTTTGCACACGATCTCACCCAGGCACTTGGGACTGTATTTAGAGCCACCGGAGTTGACATTCAGTGGCCAGTATTTGGTGAGGACTCTGTGTATCTGCCTCCTGACACACCGGACACTCCACCCCTTGAGGGTGATGATTCTAATTCAGAGTAGGTATGCATGATTCCTTACTATTAGCTTTACTGAGGACAGTGAATATTTTAAGTTTGGGGGTAGTAGTTGAAGGAATATGTTTGTGTGAGTCTCATATAGTTTACATGTTCATGATAGTTTAGTTAATATAGTTTGTATGTTTTTCCATGTAGTTTTTTTATTTTGGTAGTTTTATGATATTTTGTTCATGTAGTTTCATGCATTTGCATTATAACATGATCCCTTAGATAATTTTTCCGATTGACTTGTGATATTGATGTTAGTGTAGTGATGCCGTATTTAGTGATGTTGAGTCTTATTGGATTGATTTGCATGCTAGAGACACTTGTATTTCACTAAGTCTTATAGGTTGCTAAAGTGCTAGATCATGATCATGGTTTATTTGATTTGTCGAGGTTTAATCACTTATTTATATTTAGAATTTAGGGTATTCTCTTAATAATAAAAGATATGGATATTTAAAAATTGGAGAAATTGGATTTCATTGCTAGTTGTGTGGCTACGTGTCAAATGGCTAGTAGCCGGCTCATATTTTTATGAGTAGTCTAGGATTGAATGAGATGGAGCGAAACACACTCATTCAGAAATTGTGAAAAGAAAAAACAAATAAAAAGAAAAAAGGAAAAAAAATAAGTGTTATGTATAATTGATTACGACTGGGCTCTTTAGTACTCGAGTTATTAAGTTCTTAGAGGACTTTGTGCCTAGTGACCTAAGGCTTTTATGGTCTGAGATCCGCTAACTGAATGCTTATTACATGGGTGCTATTGTATAAGTCTTTTGGGGACCTCACTCATTGCACGATCAAATAAGCATACTTGTGTTGTTTTGTTGAGAATAAAAGCATGAATCCGTATAAAACTCCAATAAAAAAATTGAAGTGTTATAAGTTATTTTGAGTCTAGCTTTTTATTTTATTTATAACCTTGCGATTGCCTTGATGAGTAGTGAGTTATGATTATTGATCTAGTTATGATAGTATATCTGTAAGCATCTTAACACACACACGTCTCTAGTTTGTAAGTTGATTTGTATGATTTGGTTGATCTTCATGCGAATAACTGCATGTGTTGATATGTTGTTTGTTGGTTGGTTGAGTTATTCTATTGGGGATCGTTGTATTCATATAGTTGCATTCATATATTTTTGTTTCTCGTTCTTTGACTCTATTTATGCTTGAGGACAAGCATCGATTCAAGTTTGGGGGTATGTTGAGTGGCATTTATGACACTTTATTATGCTCTAATAAGCTTTGAATTGGTGTATTTGTACTCAAGTTGTTATATATTTTAATGTGTTTACTAGTATTTTTGCATTTCAGGCACTATTCAGGTAATCAGATGAATTAGCATTGTTTTGGTGCTAATTTGGTGTCCATGTGGTGTTGGAATAAAAGCTCATAGAAAGCCGGTTCGAAGCAGCAAAATTTAAGAAGAAATTTGAGTTTCTCCCAGAAGGATGGCGCGCTCGCGCTATGATAGCGCACGGCCGCGCCGGGGCCGAATTTCAGAATCCTATTTCTACTACAATTCTAAAAGGGAAGGCTTCCAGATTGTTGGGGGCTGCTATATATATTCATATTAGGTCATTTTTAAGATATGAAGTTAGAGACGGATCAGAGCGCAAGGAGAAGACGGTAAGAGATCTTTAGCAAAATTCAACAAAGGCGAAGACGATCTAGTTTATTCTTGTGAATCTTTGTTTTGAGTTGTAATTTGGATGCTTGTTTCTTATTTTTATGAACCTATACTCCTGTTTGTACTTGGTTTTATTTATTCGTATAAAGACTACATTTGCTATGTCATGTTTTCATCGGAACCCATATTGATGAAGAGTCTGATTATGGGCTAATCGTTATTGTGCGGTTCTAGTGGATTTATTTATGGATTTCTTTAGTTAATTTGTTTGATGCCTTAGTATGTGGTGATTGTATGATATCCTAGTATTGGTTGTGCGTATTCGTCTTATGAGCATCGCAAACTTATAGGATATTGTGTTAATTCTTAATAAAGCGAAAGTGAATTTAAGGATTTAGAACTTGCCATGCTAGCATAGGTTCATGTATGTGTCATGCATGATTCGTAGGTAATTTTAACCATCTTACTTGCCCTATGTAATCAAGATAGATAACTTGTACTTAAACCATTATGTTGTCAAATTCTATAGACATATAGGGTCTCAATATAATTGGTGCCTATTCAGCTTCTATCTCTTTTTTGGATGTCCGGTAGAATGGTACTCGTGCAACGAAAGTTGGCGTTTATCAGTTTTGTGTTATCTGATTAGTGTCATTGCCATTACATGCTAAGGTTAAGAATAATAAGGTTATTGAATGAAGTATTTAATGAAGTTAGAGTCCCATGTTTGTCATATATATTAATTCAGTCAATCTTATTCTCATATTTATAATTGTTAGCGTAATTTTTAGTTATAAATAGTCTCAATTTATTATTCGTCTTAGCATTGAATAATAACCATACATTGTTGCTTAGGTGCATAACTTAAACAGTTAACCAATACAGTCTCTGTGGGAACGAACTAGAAAAAATTCTATACTACTTGCGAACTCGTATGCTTGCGTGTATTATTAGCGCGTGTTTAGCGACTAACACCTTTTTCTGATATTCCACTATCTTCGCATGTGCCTCATCTCGTACTTCATCAATTAGATCCAGGGCTAATCTTTGCCCCTCCTCAATTTCCTCAACATTAAAATCTTGGACCCTGGGAGACGAATGTGCTATCTCTACAAGAACAACCGCTTCGGCCCCATATGCTAACATGAAGGGAGTTGCTCTAGTTGTGACTCTACAAGTAGTTCTATAGTCCCATAGTATTGGGAGTATTTCATCCACCCCGTTATTGCTCGACTTCTCAATCCTCTTCTTTAGTCCATCCAGGATTATTCGATTTACCACTTCCGCTTGCCCATTAGTTTGCGGGTGAGCTACGGAGGTAAATAGCAACTTGATCTCATTCTCCTCACAATAGTTCTTGAATTCCTCATTGTTGAACTGTGTTCCATTATCGGTAACTAGGATACGGGGAATTCCATATCGGCACATGATGTTTTCCCACAGGAATTGTGCAACCTTCTTGGTTGTGATCTTGGCCAAAGGCTTGGCTTCAATCCACTTAGTAAAATAATCAATGGCTACAAACAAGAACTTCTTTTGTGCCATCTCCATGGGGAAGGGTCCAAGTATATCCATTCCCCACATGGAAAAGGGGATGGGAGAGTTGATGGAGGTTAATATCTCGGGGGGTTGTCGAACAACAGGTGCATATTTCTGATAGGGATCATATTTTTTCACATACTCTTTGGCATCGACCATCATCTCTGGCCAATAGAAGCCTAAACGGGTTATCTTATGAGCCAGTGCTCTGCCCCCCAGGTGTTGCCCATAAATTCCTTTGTGTACTTCTTCAAGAGCCGAGCGTGCCTCATCGGGCCTGAGATATCTTCAGTAAGGAACCACATAAGATTTTTTGTACAAAATCCCAACGATCAAGGAGTATCTCAGTGCTCAAACAGCCAACTTTCGTGCTTCGGTCACATCATTTGGCAGCCAACCAGTTTGAATATGGGCTTTAATGGGATCTATCCATGACGTCCCCAGCCCTATAGGAGCTACAAGCTTAACATCAATGCTCCGTGTCTTCAAAATGCAGAAGTATACACTTCCTGAACTTTCCTCTATCTCTGATGAAGCAAACTTGGACAATGCATATGCCTTAGCATTTTCCTCCCTTGGGATGTGCTCAACATGGCATTCATCAAACTGAGTCATCACAGCCCTTAACAGGCGGACGTACTTAGCCATTGTATCATCCCTTGCCTCAAACTCTCCCTTGACCTGGGATATGACCAACTTCGAATCTCCACAGACTTTTAAGTTCTTGACTCTTAATGTCCCTTCTAGGCTGAGGCCAGCTATGAGAGCTTCATATTTTGCTTCATTTTTTGTAGTTGGGAAGTCTAGCTTCATAGCATATTCAATCAAGAACCCATCGGGGCTTTGTAAAACTAGCCCTGCTCTGCTTGAATTTGTTTTTGATGTTCCATCAAAATAGAGAACCCAATATTTCTTCTCCTTTACAGCCTTTTCTTTACCCCCAATATTCCTTCTCCTTTACAACCTTTTCTTTGCCTCCATTATCACCTTCTGTGTCTTAAGGTATAGTATCTTCCTGCCCCCCGACTTCTTGGTTGGGTATGGTACATTCTACCATGAAGTCAGCATGTCTGGGCTTTTATTGTCATTCATGGCTTGTACTTGATGTCAAATTCTCCCAATTCTATTGCCCACTTAATCAGCGTCCCACTAACCTTGGGACTATGAATAATATTTCTCAAGCGCTGATTTGTTAGTACCTTAATTTTATGAGCCTGAAAGTAAGGACACAACTTTCTTAAAGCCATTACCATGGCTAAAGCAAACTTCTCGATCGTTGAATAATTCAATTCAGCACCATGCAAAATTTTGCTAACATAGTATACGGGTTTCTGGACTTTCAATTCCTCCTTAATCAATACAGTGCTCAAGGCATTTTCTGAAACGGCCAAGTACAAGTATAAAGTTTCATTCAAAGTTAGCTTGGCCAACAATGGGGCCTGGACCATATATTTCTTTAATACTTTGAATGCCTTCTGGATTTCCTCAGTCCATACGAAATCCTTAACCTTCTTCAAGGACTTGAAGAACGACAAACACTTGTCCCCAAATTTGGAGATAAACTGCCCCAATGCAGCAACCCTTCCAGTGAGCTTTTGAACATCTTTGATAGTCTTTGGTGGCTCTATGTCAAAGATTGCCTTTATTTTATCGGGATTGGCCTCGATTCCTCCTTTGGAGACCATCAGTCCCAAAAACTTTCCAGATCCCACTCCGAAAGCACATTTTGCAGGATTTAACATCATCTTGTGGTATCTCAGGATCTCAAAAGCTTCCTTCAAATGGGTTATAGGGTCAGTCTTTACTAGACTCTTGACTAACATGTCATCGACATTAACTTCCATGGTCTTGCCAATAAGATCCTTGAAAATGTTATTTACCAACCTTTGATAGGTGGCTCCTACATTCTTGAGACCAAACACCATAACAAGATAATAATAAACACCAAAGTCAGAGATGAATGATACCTTTGGGATGTCATCCTTGTGCATCTTGATCTGATTATATCCACTGAATCCATCCATCAAACTCATCATCTCATGTCCAGCAGTAGCATCTATTAATGTATCTATCCTTGGCAATGGGAAACTGTCCTTGGGGCATGCGTCATTCAAATCAGTGAAATCCACACACATCCTCCATTTTCCATTAGCCTTCTTTACCATCACAGGGTTTGCTAACCATTCCGAAAATTGTATCTCCTCAATGAAACCAGCCTCTAAGAGCTTCTCTACTTCTTGTTTAATAGCTTCTTGCTTCTCTGGAGCAAAGCTTCTTTTCTTCTGCTTCACAGTCTTTTGATTTGGATCTACATTCAGCTTGTAAGTGATTAGTTCCGGGTCTATGCCTGGCATATCAGCTGCCGACCATGCAAACACATAACTGTTTTATTGTAAAAATTTTACCAAATTCCCTCTAAGGGGTTCCTCTAGTGTTGCTCCAATGAAAGTCACTTTTTCAGGATCCTTGGGAGTCAAAGGGATTGAAACCAAGTCTTCTGCTGGCTTCCCTCTTTTCTCATCATTCTCATGGATATCCAGATCTTCAATAGGCAGAACCTGCCCCCCAACTCCATCTGCCCTACGAGAGGCCACATAGCAACTCTTTGCCATCTTTTGAACTCCTCTCTCTTCTCCAATCCCATTCCGGATGGGAAACTTCATCACTGAATTATAGGAGGAAGGGACTTCCTTGAAGGCGTGTATCCTTGTTCTTCCCATGATTGCATTGTAAGTTGAACTAGCCTTCACCACCACAAAGTCCAACATCTGTGTTGCTTGTCTTGGTTCCTGACCTATGGTTGTTGGCAACTTAATTATCCCTTCCATGGGGCACTCCACTCCTGCGAATCCATATATAGACATATCGGTTGGGGTTAATTGAGAATCATTATAACCCATCCTTAAAAAGGTATCATAGAGTAAGATGTCCACCTAGACACCGTTATCTACAAGGACCCTCTTCACCAGGTTGTTCCCTATTATTGGTGTTATAACCAGTGTGTTGTCATGAGGAAATTTCACACCCTCCAAGTCAGAATCATCAAATCCCATTGTCAATACTGTCCTGGCCCTCTTTGGGGCTTCCCCAACAACAACAGTTGGTAAAGATTGTATTTATCACAGGCCATCGGGGTCGCGGTCCTCCAAAGATTGCATTTATCACCGGTCCCCTAGGCTAGGGATTCCACCCCTGATCGTCTTGATCCCTCCTATGATCTTCAAAGTTCTTTCTCCCATTGTTATTCCTATCTCCTCCATCTCCAGTGTACTTGCTCAATCTTCCTTTTCGAATGAGGAACTCTATTTCATCTTTCAATTGTCTACACTCATCGGTGTCATCACCAGCATCCTTGTGAAACCTACAATATTTTCTCTTATCTAACTAGTAGGATCAGCCTTCAGGGGTTTAGGCCAACAAATATCTCTATCTTTCTCGATTTCCATCAAGATCTGGCTTCTAGGAGCATTCAACTTAGCATATTCAGTGAACTTTTGATCAGGTCCTCCCTTCTTCGGGGTTGAATCAGGGTTTTTCCCAGTTCTAGGATACTTTTCCTTAGCAATATATTCCATATCAGTCTTTCGCTTCTTGCCTCCAGCGAGCTCGTTATTCACTACTGTCTTCCCCATGCTCTCTTCCACTATGAAGTATTTCCAGGCCCTATCATGGAGCTGTAACATACTTTCAGGGGGACGCTTGGCCAAGGACATCTCGAAGAACTTGTCCCTAGTTCCTTGTTGCAGTGCTATCATAGCTACCTTGTCATCGAGGTATGGGACTTTTAAAGCTTCCTTTCTGAAATGATTCAGATAGTCTCTCAAGGATTCATTTGCTCCCTGCACGATGCTTATGAGAGATGCTGAACTTTCCTCATGCACTCTCCCACTGATAAATTGCTTAATAAAATGCTGACCTAGTTCTCTGAAGGACCCAATAGAATTCGGGGGAAAATGACTATACCATTTTTGAGCCATCCCCGACAGGGTTTGAGGAAAGGCCCGACATTTAATAGTGTCGTTCACGGGATGCAACAACAGTGCATTAGAGAATGTCCTGACCTGATTAGCGGGATCTCCGGTGCCATCATAAGCTTTGATGGTGGGCATCTTGAACTTCCTTGAGATGTGGGCGCTCATTATTTCTTCAGTGAATGGTGGAGTAGGATCATCAAGATCTCTAAGGGGAAGAATATTGCTTGGATCAGCCCTTGGGACAACAGTCCTTCTCTGTAGTGGACCATCCAGATCTATGATTGGAGGAGGATTTCTCCCCCTTGGAGGTAGTGGGGGTCTGGGGGCTTGGTATGCCTCCAAGTCACGCTTCAGCCTTTGAATCTCAGCCTCGTGAGCCCTGATTATCTCCTACACTTCTTGGGGATTCGTCCATCGGGTGCTCCTAGGACGTTGGTTACCATCAGGCATCGGCTCTTTACTAGCATGCCTCCTTCTTGGGGCCACATCATCATCCGAGGATTCGGAGTCTCTCTCAGTATAAGGACCAGAAAATTCTTGATCCTCCAGGATAGGAGCCAAACCACGTATATATTGGGGCGTCTACCCTTGTGCTTCACTCTAATTAGCATGTCCACTTCCTCCAACCTTGGGGTAAAGGGGCATCCCATAAGGGGGGTTAGTGGTCATAACAGTTGAATAGTCATACCCAATGGGTCGACAATTCACAGGTGTATGTAGCTGTTGAAGATGGGTATTATTCCCTTGAGGAGCCGGGGGAATCATCCCTTGAGGCTGAGGTTCAGTTGCTCCTATTTGGGCTCCTCCTTGGTTGGTAGCATAGGTTGAATGCAAAGGTATCTCCTCCGTTGACGAAATCGTTTGGGTCATCCCCGCTGGTGTTCCTTCAGGGGTGTTGTTTCCTCTCCGTGTTCTCGCCATGGTTGTTGTAAGCATTTCCCACAAGCGGCGCCAAATGTTATGGATTAAAAACTAAGGTATATTAATTGCTATACTTACTACTAGGTTTCGTGAGCTTCGAGGCTCGATTTGACTGCTCTTGTGTCTCATGACTCGATCTGCCTTAACAAGATGCCTACGTACCTTGCTGATTGCCAAGGATCAAGTCAAAAAACGTAGTTCTGAACTATTGGGTGAGGCTCCTTATATAGATTCTGAAAGTCCTTGAATTGGACTAGAGTTAGGAGACTTGGTGGGAAAGTCTCTGAATTAGAATGGACTTTGGAGTCCTAAGAGGTAGGAAACTGATTCCTTATCCCCTGAGGTTCCTTGAAGGCCAATCTTCAAGGAATTATATTCCTAACTGGTCTTCATTTATCAGCTGATTTATCCCTTATTAATTAATTATGAAATTATTTAATATTCAGGGTTTTGGGCCCTTTTTAATGGGCCTAGCCGTCAGCCCAATTCTGATATAATTAATGCGATATTAATTACACAATCAGGGTTTATTTTATTCCCTATCAAAAATATTATTTTAACTTATTTTCAAGGCTCGATAATTATTATAAAATTATTTTAAAGTCAGATTCGGGTGCTCAAACTCTGTTATTTAATTATAAAATGATTCGGAGACCCGTTTTAATTCTGAAAAATGTTCAAAAATTCATATTAAATAGACCGTTCGTCTATTTAATACGAAACAAACGCGTCTAGACTCAGAAAAATATTTTGCTTTCATTAAAAATACTTTCAAGACATAAAATCACTCATTTTGAAAGGTCGCTTAATTTTGTAAACATTTCTGAGTCGCGTAATTATCGTAAAATTGTATTTCGACTCGATTTTAGTTTTGAACATACCAAGTTGAATGTTTTAAAGAATTGAGTTATATGTTATATGAAATATGTGATACATGCTTTATATGTTTATGTGTTATGTGAACTATGAGTCCACGTGTCTATTAAATTTTATATGATTAAAGTTAATCCTTATCTGTTATTGTCGGGCGGGTAGACAATAAGGATAAATGTATAGACTAGACAATTATATATTGTCTGTTAATTGAATGGTATCTTTTATATTTAATACGCATAGTGCGAGGCATTCAAAGCCAGACAGAGATTGTAAAGGTTAAGCCTAATTACGCATAGTAATGAAATGAGTAGATTCAAAATAGAGATAAACCTGTAATGGTAAATGATAAGAAAGGTCAGGTGGTCTGTCAATGGAAATGCAGACACATCAGGACTGAATGATATGGCAAATAGTTAAATATCAGAGGTTTATTAATTGAGGCAAGTCTTCCTAAACTTTCTTTTAAAATACTGCAAATATTTCTTAATTCCTATTCTAAGTTCAGAATAGTTTTTATATTTCCCTGCAATTCCTCTTATTTATGCAAGTACCTCCTTGACGTTGTTCCTTGATTATCGATTGATCTCTTGAGCAAATACCCATTATTTCGGGTTATTTGCGAACCCGGAATGAGGATGTTTTGAACTTAAAGTGATTTGACATCAAAATACTCCATGGACTGGAGGTTACGATGAGGGCCAGGAATGAGCTGGACCCTAAGGGCCAGAGATGGCTGGACCCTTGATTATTAGGCCATAGTGCCTAGGTACCCCATATGTTGGTGGGTCTATACAGTTGGGTATAGATATGCGCTATATCCTGATTGATCAGCAGGTTATAATGCATATGTTGGTTTCTAGTGTCCAGTCTAATTTATTGTTGATCGCAATTAACAGCATTCCTTCTTGGAAAGTTATGATTGCAAAAAAAAATGAAGATTTGATTCAAGAAATGAATCAGTGAAACATTCACTGTTCTTTTACAGAAAAATGTCATTTATGATTAAAGGCCAACGAGGGCCGATGTTTTCATTCGCTCAACTGTTTTAAATAAATAAATGTATTTTTAAATCATTTAAAGATTGTTTCTAGAAGTTTCTTTAATCTGATACTTGAAAACCAATTATGATACTTGCTGGGCATTTTTGGCTCACTCTTGCTTTATAAATTCTTATTTCTTTCAGTATCAAATGAGGACAAGAGTGAATAACCTCTAATAGACAACACAAGTGGAGAGATTCCAACTAAAGAAATTTGGAGATGTCAGAGTAAATAATATGAGGAAGTTAATAAAGAGGTAATGAAATTGTATTTAGTTATTGTAATTTTAGAAGTTTAGATCCTTGTTTCATACTATAACCTGTAAGAAATCTGAAATAATGAGGGGTTATCTGTATATTTGTTTTAATATACAGGTTTATATTATTTAAATTTGTTTAGTGACACCCAATCCTGACCCCGGATTTGGGGATGTTAAAGAGAGGATGGCATCCAATATCACAGATGAAGATGAAACCAACTATCCAGTGTTTAATGAATGTGTAGACATGGTTAACCCTATTTCCCACCTTGGTATGTGTTTCATAAATTCTAGGATTTTTAGAGAAGCAATTAAAAAATAGGCAATTCTTGATAGGAGGCCAATCATGAACTGCAGAAACTTTGGCAAGTAAGTCCAATATGTGGGTGAGCCTCCATGTCAATGGAAAATATATGCATCTCCACTGTATACAGGACCTGTCACTTACCAGATTAAGACCTATGTGAAGAATCACACATGTATGTGAACCTTTTATCAGAAGAAAATCAACTCCAAGTGGAAAGCTGATTACTAGAAAACATAAATAAGAATGAATCCTAGCTGGCCAATCAGTGCATTCCATAAAAAGATTGTAAATGATATGAAATTCCATGTAAGCAAAGATGTCGTTTACAGAGCAAATGTGAGGGAATTGAAGAAGATGGAACACATGAAGAGAAGTATGCAGACCTGTGGAAGTATGCTCACAAATTGAAGAAGTTTCTTCCTGAGAGTAATGTGAAGATATTAACTGAAAATCGAGAACTTGATCAAATAAGTGGCAAATTCTTAAGGTTCTACTTGTGTTTAGGAGCATTAAAAGGCATTCAAACAACATTATAGGAAAATGGTTGGACTTGATATATGCCATCTAAAAGGGCCCTTTGGTGGCATTCTTCTCTCAACTGTTGGTGTTGATCCAAATGATGGTATGTATCCAGTGGCATGGGCAATTCTAGAGAGTAAAACATCTGATTCATGGAATGGTTTCTACAGTTTCTATGTCAAGACCTGCAAATTCTAGTTGACAAAGAATGGACTTTTATCTTTGATAGACAAAAGGTATTATTTCCTATATTTGTTAGTCATTATTATTTCCCTGTTTTATTACTAGTAATGTGTTTTATATGCATTTGTTGTAGGGCTTAATAAATGCATTAGAAGCCATTGTGCCTCAAGTAGGGCACATATTTTGTGTGATACACTTGTTCCAGGACATGCATAAGGAGTATAAAAGTGTGTCTTTGAGACATTTACTGTGGAAAACTGCCAGGGCAACCACTGTGTGGGAGTTCAATTTGCACATGGACAAAATGAAAGAGGTAGTCATCTATTATATGCATGAATGCTAGGCATCTATCATATGTGTGCTTAAAATATTATTTGTGCAGGTTTCACCAAATTCCTATGATTGGCTAATGCAAAAACCTAGTGAAAAATGGTCTAGGTCTGCATTTATGACCACCTCCCACAGTGATATGTTTGTTAACAATCATTGTGAGGTATTCAACAGTAGTTTAAACAAAATGAGGGACCTATCATTACTCTATTCAGAGAATTACATAAAGCCATAATGAAGAGGATCCAGATCAGGAGAGACAAAATAGAAAATGCAAGTATTATCATATTCCCTAGTGCTCAGAAGAATTTGACAAAGTAAGTTCCAAAACTTGCCCTAATGTCATTTGTCAGGATGCTATGCTTTTTTACTTTTCTTCAATCCTTACAGGTCTATCCATTATGCTGGAAATTGTGTGGTCACTTGGTCTGAAGGTTCTTCCTATAGTGTTACTTGCAGTGATGGAGGCCATGAGTTGGTGGTGTGTGATGGCCTTAACCCCAGGGTCTGGAGTTGACGTCATCAACAACTACAAACCACAATATAACATAACAAAACTCATTATGATTACATAAACACAACCCCCTTCTTCCCACAATCTTTTTCAGGTTTAAGTATGACTTAGGCTATATAACTATTACAAACCAAACTTATTCAACAAGTATGACATAACTAACTTATTACAACAACTCAACAGACCACATCTGGTTTGACACAACTACCTCAGAGGAGCCTGGTATAGAAGGAACTTGAACTATGCCCTGGCCACGATGGAAAAGTCTCCTAAGCATCTGATACATGTATACAAAACATTTTGCAAGGGTGAGTAATCAATTGCTCAGTAGTACCAATATATGAATAACAAGTAAATTATTTTATGATAAACAGTTGTAGGAACAGAGATCATAAATCATTTATGAAAACAAGTAAAGCATGTATAAATAGTTTATTAAGAACTAGCATGCTCTATAAATAATAACACCAGTCGTGTGTTGTGAAAATTACCAGAGTTCAATTTAGCATGCTATTTTCATTTTCAAATCCACTGTTCCATTACAGGAACCATAAAAACATCAGTTCCATTACGGGAACCACAAAATCCTTCTCAGACATATACTGGATGATCAATGATGAGACAGCCGATCAGGCTATCAACACCGGACGACTCCATCTGCCATCCCACAAAACCTGTTCCTGAACTCAGAGACTTATCCACTTACGCCACAAGGCTAGGTTGTTACGGGCCAGTTACGCAAGCTCATCCAATTATCTGATCTATTTTATCCAGTTTTCAAAACCACTTATACCTATCTCTTTTTAAAACAATTTTATCACAGCACACTTTCCAAAAACTTTCCAATTTTATTCAGAGTTTAGAGATATGCATTTTCAGAAGTTACTTTTCCCCAAAACATAATTTAAACAAATATTTTAAACAAAGGGGATACGTAACTTAAAACGTACTGTTCCACTACAAAATTTAAATCAACGGTTATTCATATATTACTGAACCATAAAAGATTTGTTCGGGGGTCTTTGCCTTGTTGAGCTTTATGGACTAAATATTAGACTATCCTAGGTCCGACTTCAACACTCGGGTCCTTCGATTGGAACCTTGCTGAGCTTATCGACTGACCACTTGGCTATCCACAGTCCGACTTCAATACTCGGGTCTTCCGACTAGAACCAACAGGATCGAAATACCCTAATTTAGACGACCAGTTATGCTTGACATATCTTTGCTATCAATTATACTTGAACGATATCAAATCCCGACTCGTAATTATACGTATTATTATAATACACATAAAAACTAGGTTTCTCGTCCTTAAAACTCGGTTCGATAATCATTTTCAGAAAATACATATACCCGTCGTTACAGAAAAATCGGGTTGTCAAATATTTTACAAAATATTTTATCACGACATGCAAGTAAGTTTCGTAAAATGTTTATAATTATATAAATATACATGCTTGACTGGTATTCCCAATAATTACAGGTTATGTTCCTGCTAATTTTCGGAATTAATTTCTCAAATATTGGACAACGTCTCCTCTATTTACGTGACTACCCGTCGAAACATAATCGACACAACAATCACAACAAATTCATATTAGCAACCCAATCTTCGGTACGAATACTCACTATTTTCATTTCGAGAAAATCATTTTAAGAACTAAATATTATTTTTATAATTATAAGACTCAGAAATATTCATCACCATCCACCGTCAACTCATCAAAATTCATCGTTGACGGCGAAAAATTCGTCGGTGCCCGAATATTTTGGGTTTCCATACGAACTTCACCAATTAATTCTTGAAATATTAAAATAAATATTCGACTAATCATAAAAAATACATTCAAAATTTTCAAAATAATTCAAATAAATAATATATTAATTATCGTATAATTTCATCAATAATTCGCAACCAAATTCGGACAATCACAAAAGCATTAGAATAAATCCAATTACACAATCAAAAACAAATGCATCAAAGAGCACATGAGCAACAAGACAGCCACACACATACATGTGCACACACACGCCGCGCGCACACACACATAACACTCGGGTCCTTCGATTGGAACCTTGCTGAGCTTATCGACTGACCACTTGGCTATCCACAGTCCGACTTCAATACTCGGGTCTTCCGACTAGAACCAACAGGATCGAAATACCCTAATTTAGACGACCAGTTATGCTTGACATATCTTTGCTATCAATTATACTTGAACGATATCAAATCCCGACTCGTAATTATACATATTATTATAATGCACATAAAAACTAGGTTTCTCATCCTTAAAACTCGGTTCGATAATCATTTTCAGAAAATACATATACCCGTCGTTATAGAAAAATCGGGTTGTCAAATATTTTACAAAATATTTTATCACGACATGCAAGTAAGTTTCGTAAAATGTTTATAATTATATAAATATACATGCTTGACTGGTATTCCCAATAATTACAGGTTATGTTCCTGCTAATTTTCAGAATTAATTTCTCAAAAATTGGACAACGTCTCCTCTATTTACGTGACTACCCGTCGAAACATAATCGACACAACAATCACAACAAATTCATATTAGCAACCCAATCTTCGGTACAAATACTCACTATTTTCATTTCGAGAAAATAATTTTAAGAACTAAATATTATTTTTATAATTATAAGACTCAGAAATATTCATCACCATCCACCGTCAACTCATCAAAATTCATCGTTGACGGCGGAAAATTCGTCGGTGCCCGAATATTTCGGGTTTCCATACGAACTTCACCAATTAATTCTTGAAATATTAAAATAAATATTCGACTAATCATAAAAAATACATTCAAAATTTTCAAAATAATTCAAATAAATAATATATTAATTATCGTATAATTTCATCAATAATTCGCAACCAAATTCGGACAATCACAAGAGCATTAGAATAAATCCAATTACACAATCAAAAACAAATGCATCAAAGAGCACATGAGCAACAAGACATCCACACACATACATGTGCACACACACGCCGTGCACGCACACACATAAACCACCACCATCTCGCCGGAATCCGGCGAAAGGCGGCGAAACAACCCACCAAATCACATACATACATATAATTCAAGCATATATATATATATATATATATATATATATTAAGAATGAAATCCACACAGCAACCAAACAAATGGCCAAAAAAAAATGGCGGCCTCAAAGCTCACTTGAACCAGAAGCAAACGGGGAAAAAGGGGAGAGAAGGGAGAGGGAGAAGAGAGTTCGGAGAGATTAGAGAGAGCGAGAGAGAGAATGAGAGAGAGAGAGAGAGAGAGAGAGAGGGTGAGATAGAGATTGAGAGAGATGAGAGGCAAGGAAATTGATGTTTATTTTCAGATTAACAGAAATATGAAACGTGTATCGAAGTTTATAAAAATTCTACACGTATCAATTGAATAGAGACGTGTCCTAGATACTGACTACAAGTCCGCATTTCGCAATTTATCGAACCAAGTTGTGAGTGAAACTGACTCGAAAAATTACCAAAATACTTTTAAAATTCTCAGAATATTTAAAAACTAATAAAATTAAATTTTCATAATTTTTAAAGTATTTTTGAATCGCGCATCATACCCGCATTTTATGATTTATAAAACAAAGGTGTAGGTGAATTTAATACGAAAAAATTCCAAAATAATTTTAAAATTCTCGGATTATCCCAAACTTAAGAATATACGAGCTTCATAAATTTTGAAACCTTCGGGAATTTAATACCTAATTTATAGTTAAATACAACCAGAAAATTAGTTAGAAATAAATAATTGACAGAATATTGTTTTCTAAATTTTATAAATTCACATAAATAATTATTAAAATTGTACAGCAATTAAAATAATTTTAGAAACAATTTAGATATTTATGAAAAATAAATCTTCAATAAAACACTTTTAAATGTAAAATAAAACAATACTGTTGTGAAACTAATTATACAAATAATCCTCGTGCACCAATAAGTCACACATAATTAATAATAATAAGTGCAACACACAGCTGACACATATTTTATTTATTAAGTAATTACACTTTTAATAATACAGAAATACAAGTCGTTATATCCTTCCCTCCTTAAAAATATTATGTCAGTAGAATCTTAACTAATTAAACAAGTGAGGATATTTGTCAAGCATATCTGACTCTAACTTCCAAGTGAACTCTTCCACTCGAGGATTTCTCCAAAGTACTTTTACTGTAGGAATAAACTTATTCCTAATGACTCACTCTTCACGGTCTAGGATCTGGATTGGCCGCTCGACGTAGGACAAATCTGGCTGAAGCTCGATTGGCTCATATTCAATGACTTGGTTCGAATCAGGGATATATCGCTTTAACATAGATACGTGGAACACGTTATGTATATGCTGCAGCTGCGGAGACAGCGCTAACTCATAGGCAATTTTACCTATTTTTCTCAATATCTCAAACGGTCTGATATACCTAGGACTCAGCTTGCCTTTCTGCCCAAATCTAACCAATCCTTTCCAAGGTGACACTTTCAACAATACCAACGACCCTATTTCTATATCCAAGTCCTTTTGATGCAAGTCCGCGTTCTTTCTCTGTCTATCTTGAGCTGCTTCTAATCTTTTCCGAGTCAATACCACTGTATCCTTGGTTTGCTGAACTAACTCAGGACCTAACAACTTCTTTTCTCCCATTTCATCCTAATCAAGTGGGGACCTACACTTACGTTCATACAAGGCTTCTCAAGTTGGCATTTCTATACTGACATGATAATTATTATTATAAGAGAACTCAATCAATGGCAGATGATCATCCAAGTTTCCTTTAAAATCCAAAGCACATACTCTCAACATGTCTTCTATTGTCTGAATCGTCCTTTCACTTTGACCATCTATTTGAGGATGATAGGTGGTACTCATCTTCAGCTTATTTAACAAAAATTCCTGGAATTTCGTCTAAAACCTCGAGTTAAATCTAGGATCTAGGTCAGAGACAATCGAAAAAGGGACTCCCTGCTTGTTCACAATTTCATCCAAATACAGCTTGACTAGCTTATCCCAAGAATATTTTTCATTGATTGGAAGGAAATATGCATACTTCATCAATATATCAATAATTACCCAAGTAGCATCATGATTCGCTTTAGTCCTTGGCAATCCTACTACAAAATTCATCGCAACCTCTTCCCAATTCCACTGTGGAACCTTTAAGAATTGTAACAATCCACTTGGTGTTTGACATTCTGCCTTTACTATTTGGAAAGTGCGATATTTACTAATCCAATCAGCTCTTCTCTTTTTCATTTATGGCCACCAAAAGTTCTTCTTCAGATCCAGGTACATCTTATGGGTTCCAGTGTAGATTTAAAACCTAGAATTGTGGGCTTCTCGGAAAGTCTCATTCTTCAGTTCAGTCACATTAGGAATCCATATTCTTGAAGAAAATCTAAATATAACTTTGTTATCCTTTTGAGTACAAACTTCTTCTATAGTCAAACTGTCTAATCCTTGATTCATGCCCTCTTTCTGACACTTCTTTGACCTTTTCTAATTCTTTCGCCAACTCCTCAGCGATCTTAATCACATTAAATCTTTCTTTTCTACTCAAGGCATCTTCCACTTCAGTGGCTTTTCCTTGCGATAATTAATAATGGAACAATCATAATCCTTAATCAATTCCAATCATAATTCATACTTAGAAAACCTAGCATACAGTTGCTGCTTTCCTATCCTTCGTAGGGAAATCTCCAGGTGTTCGGAATGGTCTTCCTTAGTCTTTGAATAGATGAGGATGCTATCAATAAATACAATTACAAACTTATCCAAGTACTCCTTATACACTCTGTACATTAATACCATAACGCGACTGGTGCGTTTGTTAATCAATATGACATTATTAGAAACACGTAATGTCCATATATTTTCCTAACCGCGGTCTTCGGTATGACCTCAAGTTTGATCTTTAACTGATGGTAGCCGGATCTCAAGTCAATCTTCGAGAAACAACATGCTCCTTTAAGTGGGTCACGTAAGTAGTCAATCTTAGGTAGGGGTTACTTATCCCTAATTGTCAACTTTTTAAACCTCCGATAATCGGTACATAATCTCATATTTCCATCATTCTTCTCTATAAATAACACTGGTGCACCGCACGAAGATACACCTGATTTGAAAACTCCTTCATCCAATAATTCCTGAAGTTACTTAGCTAATTACTTCTTTCCTATTGGAGCCATACAGTATGGAGCCCTTGACTCTAGTTCGGCTCAGGTTACTAAATCAATGAAAACTTCTATCTCACGGTCTAGGGGTAGTCCTTGTAATTTATCTGGGAAGACTTTTGGGAGTTCATTTACTACCGGAACTTCTTCCAACTTAGGTGCTTCCTTCGTAATATGTACTACATTTGTTAGATATGCCTTATATTTTTGTCTTAATAACTCATTTGTTTGTAGGATTGAAAGAACTTTCTGCTTCTGCCCTTGGAAGCTCACCTTAATTTTGGCTTCCATAAACATTACAATTTGCTTCTTCTGGAAATAAATCTTTGCCTTATGACGGGACAACCAATCTATTCCTAAGATTATATTAAATTTTCCTAACTCGAAAGGTATTAATCCAGTCATAAAGGAATCTCATAAAATTTCTATTTGACATATAAAATAGAATTGGTTTACTGAGACTCCATCTTGGATAACCACTTCTATGGTCCAAGGTTCAGCTAATCTTTCAACATTAAATCCTATTTATTCACACAATCCTTAAATATAAATAACGTAGACGCTCTAGAATCAAATAATACTTTAATAGGTACGGAGTTAAGAAAAAGCGTACCGGAAACCAAATATGTATCCTGATTAGTTGGTTTCTTGGTCGTCATAAAGGTTTTGGCTCTAGCCAAGCTGGATGCTGGTCCTTGAGATGCACTACCTCCTATACTACCTTGAGTAGCAGTCTTACAACTCCTAGCAAGATGTCCAACCTTACCACAGCTATAACAAGTAACTGCGGGCTTCCCTGAGTTGCATTGTGATGCATAATTACCTTTCTGACCACACTTGAAACATTGAACATTCCATTTGCACAAACCACTATGTGTCTTGACACACAACTTACAATCCACCGCTGACTTGACTAACTGGGTTGGAGTAGAAGCAACTAAAGTGGCACTAGGCCTAGCATGGATAAAACTCTGTCTCTAAAATCTTCTGTTCCTATTTCGGCCAAACCACTTCTGAAACTTCTAACTGGATTCTCCTTGATCTGCCTTATCTATCGTACCTTCAATTTTTCTCTTTTTATCACCTCTTCCCTTGGTGGCCAACTTATGATCATTCTCTATTACTAGAGCGACCTGAACTACAGAGGGATATGTCTTGAGTTGCAAAATTACAACTCCGCTGCAAATTTCTGGCTTCAACCCTTGTTGAAACCTCCCTCCCTTCTGGGTCTCCATACTCACATATTCATGGACCAATCGTGCCAATTCAGTAAACTTGGCCTAATACTCCACTACTTTTCTTTCTCCTTGCTTCAATTCTAAAAACACAATCTCTATTTGATTTTACAGACAGTCGGGGAAATATTTTTCTAAAAATAACTCTTTAAACCTCGCCCATGGAATAGAACCTCCTCCTTTTAATGGCCTGGTTGACTCCCACCAATAATTTGCTTCATTTTTTCAAGAAATAACTTGCATAATAGGACTTAAGATTATCGTTTACTTGGATGAGGTTGAAAGCTTTCTCCATTTCTTTTAACCATGCTCCAGTAGGTACTGGATTAAGCTCACCCTTAAAGTCAGGAGGTTTAACGTTCTGAAAAGATTTAAAATTAACAGTCTGGTTCACCCTTTGATGTTGTTGCTCCAACAGAAGTTATTGCTGCCGAATCTGTTGGAATAAATACTGTTGTTGTTGTTGCTGCTGACACAACAAATATAGAATTTCATTTATAGCTGGACCCTCAGCAAAACTATTGCTATTTCGTTTAGACTGGGTAGCTTTCTTGGGTGGCATTTTCCTGAAATATAGCAGTAGATTTATTCAAAAACATAACAAGAATGTATGACGGTAAATATCACTGTTTAAACGGTGCATTTGTATCAGGAAAATGCTGCAAAGACAAAATACCCATGTCTTAATTATTAGGGTCCATTTATAAAAGATATCTAGATTAAAAATGCTAGCAACAATAACAACAATGACAGTAGTAGCATCAACAATAGTGCATGAATGGAATATAAAGTTACTAACATCATGGTATGGCTCCTCAATACAACAACTGATTAACTTCCCACCACCACTAAAATACAACAACTAAACTAATCCGATACATAACAAAACTGGACTGGCTATATCTGCCACAAACTACATGAGCCACTAGTAAGCTGAGTCAAACTTACAGAATTTTAGACCCTACTAGGCACCCTAGTCCGAGTTTCAACCAACCATTCCTCCAAAGGTGATTTCCTATCACCTACAAGTGACTCGCGAACCACTGAATTAACTATTCTAAGACTGCAACATTCGCCATTGAATCATGAATTCACTTTGATGCCTTCATTCTAAAATAACAATCTGATATAGAGCCTTGATTCCTACTGAAAGTCAACTTTTGTTTACTTCCTATAAATAGGATTGTTTAACTACAGAGGTTATTGATGAAATTCATTGCCATGGAATCAAATGGAATTTTGAAGTCAATGGACCAATTATAATGGAAAGAAAGGTGAAGAATATGCATATATGATTGAGAGAAACCATATAACTACATAAGATGGCCAGTCTTAGTACCATATAGTTTGCGTCCCACCTGACCTTTTGTTACACAGATAATAGTCAAATCATATGCATTGTCTCCCCTAATCAACCGATAGAATTACTGAGGAAAGAAACAATAATTAAATAGAAAATTAATAGGTAGGGAGTAGAATCTGGGTTATGATGAAATCAACACAATCTTGGGTTTGCTTACTTCGATTTGTGACCTTCTTACGGAAGAACAAGCATCTTATTAAGGAATATACTAACATTCTGGGAAACAAAGTATAACTTAAGAAGTTTCAATTTGCATATAAGGGTTCAGGATGCAACAACGGTACTAATCCACATACATAACAACACTTGGCTGTCATAGAATCCGCCGACTAATATCATAACATACTAACTAAACCCAATCAGCCGAGCAACATCTCTAGGCATGGAATGAGTACAGATGAGGATGAAACCAGGGTCTTTCCAGTCAAGACATCAAGGATCCGTTTAAAATCTAAACTCTCATGGTCAGACTCATTCTCTCGAGAGGGAGAAATAGAAATCTCTACCAGACGATGTCAATAATATGAATATACGAGGCAGACACTCTAAAACTTAGGGCAGTTCCAATAAAACCTAAATAGATGCCATGGTTACGCCTTCGAAACCCTCGGCTGGACTCTTAAACTCGCTCCTCTATATGAGTTGCTGACTCACACCATTGAATATAATTTCCTACTCCTTTTCAACTCTATTCCTAAACTAAATCAGAGACTTAAACCTATAGCTCTAATACCAACTGTGACGGCCTCAACCCCGGGTTCAGGAGTTGACTTCATTAAAAACCAGAATAGAACATAACCAAACTCATTATTATTACATAAACACGAAAAATCTTTTCCAGGTTTAAGTATGATTTAGGCTACATAACTATTACAAACCAAACTTATGCAACAAGTCTGACACAACTAACTTATTTCAGCAACTCAACAGACCACATATGGTCTGACACAACTACCTCAGAGGAGCCTGGTATGGAAGGAACTGGGACTCTGCCCTGGCCACGGTGAAAAAGTCTCCTAGGCATCTGATACATGTATACAAAACATTTTGGAAGGGTGAGCAATCAATTGCTCAGTAGTACCAATATATGAATAACAAGTAAAATAGTTTATGATAAACAGTTGTAGGAACAGAGATCATAAATCATTTATGAAAATGAGTAAAGCTATGTATAAACTGGATATCAACGACTAACATGCTCTGTAAATAATAACATCAGTCGTGTGTTGTGCAAATTACCATAGTTCAATTTTAGGATGCTATTTTCAATTTCATATCCACTATTCCATTACAGGAACCATAAAATCATCTGTTTCGCTACGGGAACCATAAAATCTTGCTCAGACATATAGTGGATGATCAATGATGAGACATCTGATTAGGCTATCAACACCGGATGGCTCCATCTGCCATCCCACAAAACCTGTTCCAGAACTCAGAGACTAGCTAGGTCCCTGTCACACTGGACTAATCGGTTTAAATAGGGCGCGCAACCGACTTATCCACTTGCGCCACCATGCTGGGCCATTACGGGCAACTTATGCAAGCTCATCCAATTATCTGATCTATTTTATCCAGTTTTCAAAACCACTTATACTTATCTCTTTTCAAAATAATTCTATTATAACACACTTTCCAAAAACTTTCCAATTTTATACATAGTTTAGAGATAGGGATTTTCAGAAGTTACACTATGAAACAAATATTTTAAACACAGGGGATACATAACTTAAAACATTTTATTCCACTATAAAATTTAAATCAGCAGTTATTCATATATTACTAAACCATAAAAGATTTGTTCAGGAGTACTTGCCTTACTGAGCTTTATCGACGAAATACTAGACTATCCTGGGTCTGACTTCAACGCCCGGGTCCTTTGATTGGAACCTTGCTGAGCTTGTTGACTGACCACTAGGCAATCATTAGTCCGACTTTAATACTCTTGTGTTCTGACTAAAACCTACAGAATTGAAATAACTTAATTTAGACGACCAGTTTTGTTTGACATATCCTCATTATCAATACTACCCGAACGATATCAAATCCCGACTCGTAATTATACATATTATTATAATACACATAACAACTAGGGTTCACGTGCTCAAAACTCGGTTCGATAATAATTTTCTAGAAAATATATATACCCGTCATTACAGAAAAATAGGGTTGTCAAATATTTTACAAAATATTCTATCACGACACGCAAGTAGGTTTCATAAAATGTTTATAATTATATAAGTATACTCGCTCGACTGGTATTCCTGATAATTACAGGTTACGGTCTCGTATTTTCGAAATTAATTTCTCAAAAATCGGACAGCGTCTCCTCTATTTATCGTAATACCCGTCAAAACATAATTGACGAAACAATCACAACTAATTCAAATCAGCAACCCAATCTTCGATACAAATACTCACTATTTTCATTTCGAGAAAATAATTTTATGAATTAAATATTATTTTTATAATTATACGACTCAGAAATATTCATAACCGTCCACCGTCAACTCATCAAAATTCATTGTTGACGGCGACAAAATTCGTCGATGCCCGAATATTTCTTGTTTCCACACGAACTTCACCGATTAATTCTCGAATAATTAAAATAAATATTCGACCAACCATCAAAAATTCATTCAAATTTTTCAAAATAATTCGAATAAATAATATAATAATTATCGGACAATCACAAGAATATTTGAATAAATCGAATTACTTAATAAAAAACAAACGCAACAAAGAGCACATGAGCAACAAGACAACCACACACACACATATGCACACACGCGCCGCGCGCACACACACATAAACCACCACCATCTTGCCGGAATGCGACGAAAGGTAATGAAACAACCCACCAAATCACATACATACATATAATTCAACCATGCACATATATATATATAAATATATATATATATTAAGAATGGAATCCACACAGCAACCAAACAAATGGCTAGAAAAGAAACGGCGGCCCCAAAGCTCATGTGAGCCGAGAAGCAAAAAGGGAAAGAGGGGAGAGGAGGGAGAGAGAAAAGAGAGTGCAAAAATATAAGAGAGAGGGGGAGAGAGACATAGAGGGTGAGATAGATATTGAGAGAGATGAGAGACAAGGAAATTGATGTTTATTTTCATATTAACAGAAATAGGACACGTGTATAGTAGTTTATAAAAATTCTACACGTATCAACTGAATAGACACGTGTCCTAAACACTGACTGCAAGTTCGCATTTCGCAATTTATCGAACCAAGTTGCGAGTGAAACTTACCCAAAAAATTACCAAAATAGTTTTAAAATTCTCAAAATATTTAAAAACTAATAAAATAAAATTTTCATAATTTTTAAGTATTTTTGAATCGCGCATCATACCAGCATTTTACGATTTAACGAACAAACGTGTGGGTGAATTTAATTCGAAAAATTTCCAAAACAATTTTAAATTTCTCGGAATATCCCAAACTTAATAAAATATGAGCTTCTTAATTTTTGAACCTTCAGGAATTTAATAGTAAATTTACACTTAAATATAATCAGGAAATCATTTAGGAATAAATAATTGACAAAATATTGTTTTCTAAATTTTATAAATTCCCATAAATAATTATTAAATTATAAAGCAATGAAAATAATTTTTGAGACAATTTAGATATTTATGAAAAATAGATCTTCAATAAAACCACTTTTAAATGTAAAGCCAAAACAATACTGCTCAGAAATTAATTATACAAATAATCCTCGTGCACCAATAAGTCACACACAATTAATAATAATAAGTGCAACACACAGCTAACAGAACCGATACACATATTTTATTTATTAAATAATTACACTTTTAATAATACTGAAATACGAGTCGTTATATGGTGGACTTGCTACAGAGAACTTGTCCCTACAGAAACTGGAATCTCACACGCCTTCCTTGCTATCATGCATGTGCAAGTATAGCACTAAGGAATGAGGCTCGGGAAAATTACATCCATGATTATTACAAGAAGAAGACCAATCTGCAGCTATATGGAAACACTTTGGAACCAATTGTTGGTCCAGAATTCTAGGATGATATCCTAGAACCAAAGCCATTACCACCAGCTATAAAAATACCTACAGGAAGACCCAAAAAGAAACGAAACAAAAAGAATGATGTTCCTAGAGACCTTACAAAGCTAAAGAGGACTAATATAAAAGTTCATTGCACATACCGTAAAGCTCCTTGTTATAATCAAAGAAGCTATACAGCAAAGGTATGATTTGAACCTGCTTTAAACCTTATTTTTTTGTCATGTATTGATGATATATGATATACTTGCATAAATCATTACCAGTCTCTTTTTTCACCTGTATGCAAATTTATCCGATACGCTACAAGAATCACATCATTTTAGGTCATAGAATGTGCCTATCTGTATGTTTACCATTATAAACCCTAGGGTTTCTAAAGGTAACATTTCACAACACCAGCCAATCACAATACACGCCTGACTAAATGAGCCACAACCATCACATTTTACATGTTTGCAAAAGGTGATCACCCCAGCAAATATGCACTTACATCAAAAGCAAGGTTTTATAAAGAAGAAAGTTCTTTTATCATTCTATTATTCAACAACACCATTAATCAAGAACTCAATCAACATGCCACAAAACCAGCAAATTCTCCCCGTATGTGTACAGTAATTAAACAACATTCACCAACAGTAATTAAAGAACCAAATAAGCTATACATATAACAAAAAATTGAAACTTTATGCCAAAAAACCCAATTAAAAACACCACCAACAATTCTCAACAAAATGACAAAAATCACCAACCAGATCACCAAAAATAACAAACCCAAAAAGGGCACACCATAAAAATAAATCTTTATAATAAAAATCAAATCTTTATGTTAAAATCAAGAAATAAAGGGCTTTTACATCAAGGAGCTTGAGCAATACCTCAGTTGAGAAGGGGGGTTTAAATATCTTTTTCCCCACATCTATAAGCTTCTCTTCTAGCTCTTCTTCAGATATGCAAGGGCGGGAGTAATAGTAGGTGAAGAGGCCGTTTTGTCAGCAAGACACGACACCCAAGAAACCCTTGTTCAAATTAAGATTTAAAGATACGAGGTTAGAACATAACAGGAAGAGAGCTAATGTACCTCGAATTGAAGCCCCAAACATCCTACAAACTAAAGACAAATATGAAATCCAGGAGTGAAAATAGTAACAAACCATACCCCGAATTGAAGCCCCAATCGATCGAAAAATCAAAAATCTTGAAGAACCCTCTTTAATTCAAGCCCCAATAAAAAAAATTAAGTAGAGAAGATAGAGAATCTTCAACTCCAGTTAGAGAAGCCCCAAAATGGAACCCCCAATCAAAATCCTCCCCAATCGAAAACCCTAAAACTTTAAGTGTGAAATCAACAATTTGAAAACCCCAAATATTCAAAGGGAGAGTTTTGGTTTTGTTAGACTTAGCTTTTTGACTTTGAAACGTGAGCGTGAGAATTTGAGTTTGAGATTTAGTTCTTTCCTTTTGTTAAAATCCTCACCACAGGTGGCAAAATTGTCGCTTCCCTATTTTCAAACCTCGATCCCTAATTTTAGAACTTAGTAAATTAAAATAAATTTAGTTATTTAGAAATAAATTAATTCATAAATTTGTTGTACTACACTAGTGACTTAGTAATATTTAGAACTTTAAAATATTATTTACACCACATGTTCATTTATTGCATAAAATAATTTATGTATTTGATATCTTTGCAATAAATATTTTACTTTCAATTTTATAATAAAATTTTATTTATTTTCAAATTATCATTAAATTTATTATTTTATAAAAATATTATTATTGACTTTAAAATTATATTATTAACTTTGAAAAATAAATAATATATATTTCAATTATTAATTCATTTCTGTGTAAATAATTAGTTAATTAAATCAAAATAAATAAAAAACCATCTTTACATTATGATATTGTAACACATAATAAATATACGGCAACATTAAAAAAAAGGTTGCGATAGACATTTGTTATAACGACTCGTATATTTCTGTAATATTTAAATATGTAATTATTGCATAAATATATTGAATAAAGAATTTTGTATTAATTTTGGTCCCTATGTCTGATTTATTATTGTTTATAGGTGATTGTTGGATTGCGTGGTGCGTTTTTATAATTAGCTGCTGCACCGTTTTATTTTGATTTCACTTTTAAAAATGATTTTATGACAATATTATTTTCAAAAGCTATTTAGGTTGCCTCTAAATTTTTTTTATGATTCTAAAATTTTAAGGACTATTTTTGGGATTTTATAAAATTTACAAATCAATATTCTGTTAATTATTTATTTTTGAATGATTTTCTGACTGTGTTTATTAGTAAAATCCATATTTAATTCCAGACTTGTTCAAAAATCATAAAACTTGTATTTTATTAAGTTCATAATATTCTGAGAATTTTAAAAATTATTTTAGAAATTTTCGGGATTAAACTTACCCACGCATGGTTTCATTTAAAAGCTAAAAGCGGGTATAAGTTGCGTTTTGAAAATTGTCTTAAAATTTCAAAATCTATGTTTTTACAAACTTCGGGATATTTGTGACATTTTAAGACTATTTTGGAATTTTTCCGACTAACTCTCGCGCGCGGTATATCTCGCCAATTTTACGATTCGGTGTTATAAAAATTTTGTCTAGTCTAGGAAGTAGCCACGTGTTCCTTTTTATTGGACAACGGCTTAACAGAAGGATGGGGCATTTCTTTTCCTTTCGGTTCATTCGACCCGGTCTCTCTCTCTCTCTCGAATCATCTCATCTCTCTCTCCCTATCTTCTCTCGTGAATCCTCTCTATCTCCTTCTCTGTTCTTTCTCTTTGCTTTCCGGTTTCTTGCTGTTGTTCACCGTGTTCTGGCCGTTATTTTTCCGATTGGTCCCTGCCTTCGATTCGCCTCTGTATATATATATATATTTATATATGTGTGTATGTATGTGTGAGTATATGTAGGCGTGTGTGAGTATGTGTGTGTGTGTTTTGCTTCCGTGTTGCTATTGTGTGGCGGTGTCGCCTGTCCTGGCCTTTTTCCGGCTGTCTTGTTCTTCTCGGTGGCGCGTGTAGCCACTGTCCTTGCCCTGTTTATTTTGCAGACTTTAATCGGGGAAAATTAGTATATTAATTATTATTGATATATTTCTTGCAGGAATTTTTGTTGACTGACTTCATGAAATAAATTATTTGTACGGAGAATATTTTGATTAATCGGCGGAGTTTTGTGTTGGGAACTCGAGAATTAATTGGGTACCCGTGAAATTTTGCTGCCATCCGCGATGACTTTTTACGAGCGGACGGTGGACGGTGATGACGTTGTTCTGAGTCCTAAATATTTTAATAAATAAAATGAGTTGTATAAATTGTTTTCGGGACTAAAAAAATTCAGTTATGTGGCGATTTGAATTGTTGTGTTGGGATTTGGCGTCGATTGATGTTTCGACGGGTAGGCCTATAAACAGAAGAGTCACTGTCCAAATTTTTCTAAAAATTTCCTTAAATTATAAATCGAGTACATATATCTCGTTTAATACAAATTAACCCATGATTGTGATGTGCACTATTATTGCGTATATATTATTGTTATTAATATGCATGCGAGTCGGGAATTATATCGTTAGATAATTATTAGTGAGGAAGAGTCAAGCACAATTGGTCGTTTTACCTAGGTTGTTTTGATTTTGTAGGTTCGAGTCAAAGGACCCAGTAGTTGAAGTCAATTAGAGTTAAGCCAAGAGTTAGTGCAAAGCTTCACATGGCAGGTACCCCTGAACTAATCTTTTACAGTTCAGTATATATGAATAGTTGTTGATTTGAATTACGTACTGGAACAGAACGTTTTAAGTGACGTATTCCCCGTATTTAAAAATGTTTTACTGAACGAGGTTTTGGGGAAAAAGTAACTTCTGAAAATGCCTATCTCTTGATTGTGATTAAAAATTTAAAAAGGGATTTTTAGAATGTGTGCTGTAATTGTTTAAAAAGGAGATAGGTGTAAATGTTTTTGGAAACGGGATTAAAAATTAAATCAGATATTGGGTGGTCAGTTGGCGTAAGAGGTCCGTTATTAGGTAACGGCCCAGCATGGTTGCGTAAGAGGCTAAGTCGGATGCGCGCACTGGTAGGCCAGTTAGTCCAGCATGACAGAGACCTAGCTAGTCTCTGAGTTCCGGAACGAAACTTGTGGTGGGATAGACTGATCAGCTGTCCCTAAAATTCATACTCTTTTATATATCTGATAAAGGTTTACTGGTTCCCGAAACGGAACAAATGGTTTATAGTCCCCGTAACGGGACAGGTGATTTATGGGTCCAACAATGGACAGTGGTTTTGGAAAGGAAATAGCATGCTAAACTTGAACTCTGGTATTTTTTTACACAGCACACTACAGATGATGTTATTTTTCAAAGCATGCTAGTTTTGATATCCAGTTTATACCTGTTTTACGGATTTTTCGTATATTAGTTTAATATCTGTTCCTATACTGTTTTATACATCCTGTTACTGATTATTCATATAGAGGTGCTGTTGGGCAATGGATTGCTCACCCTTGCAGCTTGTTTTATATTTATTTATTGTAGATTTCTAGAATACCAGGTCAACGTAGAGTGTCAGCCTCCGGTCCCGGCTCCTCTGAGGTAGTTTGTATCAGGCCCTGAGGTCTGATGAGTTCCTATAATAAGGGAGAGTGTCTGGTTTTGAATAAGTTAGTGTGTGTGTTGTAACCTAAATAATACTTGAACCTGTTTCGGCTCCTGGTTGGGATCATGTATTATAATAAAGTTTATTTAGTAGTTTTGTTATAATTTATCATATTTTTGGTGACGTCAGCCCCTGACCCCGGGGTTGAGGCCATCACAGTTGGTATCAGAACCACAGGTTCAAGTCCCTAATTTAGGTTAAGAGATGAGTTAGTAAGGTGTAGGAAGTATGTCATATAGTGTGAGTCGGCAACTCATGTCGAGGAGCAACCTTAAGTGTCAGTCGAGGGTTCCGACGACGTTACCCTGGCATCTATTAATATTTTAATAGACTCGTCTAAACTTTTTTATGTCTTTCCTGTATATTGTTATGATTGACAGTGGCCTATAGTGATCTCCAGTTCTCCTACTCGGGGAAACCCGTCAGACTCAGATAATTCAGATTCTGAGCGGACCTTGGATGTTGTAGTCGAGGAGACTCCCATGCCTCCTCCACCTGTTCCTCCAGTTTTATCATGAGGTGTGTCAGGACCTAGTATCCGTCCTCGCTGGGTACGAAGGTCAGTGTCGGCTGTTAGAGATTTCCCTCCAGGATGTGTTCCTAGTTCCTCCACCCCGAGACCACCTGTTCCTCCCTCTGTTCCTTCAGGTGCATCCTCCCCGATCCCTTACCATGTTCACCGAGCGGTGAACCAGTCTTTGATCAGAGAGCAGAGCCCAGGGTTAGCAGCTCAGCTTGACCAGATTCCGGTCGGGCCTTTCCAGGGTATTCCTGCCCCTTCCCCAGACGTGCAGGAGAGAGTTCGATCTTTGACTCAAGCTGCAGTAGAGAGAGCTCGGACCATTGACCGTTTCATTAGCTCTGAGTTTAGGGCTATTCAGTACCAGGATCTTGTGAAATGGTTGGTATTTGAGTTATGATCCATTGGTGACGGTGGAAGTGGATAGATTAGACTTGCTACAGTGAGATACAGAGCCCAGAGTTAGTTAGTTGTAGGAGTTTTGTAGATGCTTTTCTTATGTATGTTTTCTTTGTATTGTAGCTTGTATTAGGCGGGGCTGCTATGACAGCCAATTTTGTTGTGTACTTAGTATGCTATGAGTGTTGTACTGTAGTTGGTAGATGGATTTGTACTGTTGTTGTATTATTATTTTCTGATGTTACGGTTGTCAGTTTTATTTTATTGTACTTTTGTTATATCTGTTATTGTTATTGTTGTATTTGTTGCTGGATTATTGAATTTGGTTATGCATCATGGGTGGACCCCAAATAAACAAGGAAGGGAATATTTAATTGTGACCACATTCTCCTGATGTATAAAACTGTTGCTACCCGGGGGCACAATTTTCATATAAAACCTTTTTGTTGTGTTTCAGGAGAATGCCTCCCAATAAAAATTTCCCGTCCAATTCCTCCAGCATGAACTCTGAAGGGGGCCCAGTCATGGATGGATTACTAGATTTGCTGCGCCAACAGTCTAATCAGATGGCTCTGTAGCAAGAACAATTCTAGCAGCAGCAACAGCAATTCCTACAACAGCAGCAACAATAACAGCAATTTATACAACAACAACATCAACAAATCCAACAACAGTTACAGCTTCAACAACAACCCCAGCCAAAAGAGTTGAACCAGACTGTTAGTTTCAAGTCCTTCCAGTCAGTTAAACCTCCAGAGTTTAAGGGCGAGGTAGACCCGATTGCTGCTAGAATTTGGCTTAAAGAAATGGAGAAAGCCTTCACCCTTATTCAGGTGAGTGATGATTCTAAGTCATATTATGCTAGTTATTTTCTGAAAGGTGAAGCAAGTTTTTGGTAGGAATCTGCGTGTGCCTTAGAAGGAGAAGGCCCTGTTTCTTGGGCTAGATTTACAGAGCTGTTTCTAGAAAAGTATTTTCCAGATTGTTTGCAGAGTCAGTTGGAAATAGAGTTTTTGGAATTAAAGCAGGGAGAAAGGAGCGTGGCTGAGTATGAGGCCAAGTTTACGGAGTTGGCTCGACTAGCCCCTGGATATGTGAACACTGAGATTCAGAAAGCTAGGAGATTTCAGCAAGGACTAAAGCCGGAAGTTCGTAGTGGAGTGCTAGCCCTACAACTTAAGACGTATACCTCTGTAGTTCAAGCCGCCCTGGTAATTGAAAGTGATCGGAAGTTGGCCTCCAAGGAAATGGGTGATCGGAAGAGAAAGTTTGAAGGTGGTACAGGTAATGCAGACCAGGAGGATCAGAAGTTCCCAAGGAAGTTTGGCCGGAATAGGAATAGGAGATTTAGAAGGCAAGGCATGGCTCAGACAAATTCTGGTGTCACCTCAGTTGCCTCCGCCCCAGTCCAGTCAACCAGGCTAGTTGTGGACTGTAAGTTATGTGGTAGAAAGCATAGTGGTCTGTGCCGAAAGGATGTCCAGTGTTTTAAATGCGATAAAAAGGGTCATTATGCGTCAGAATGTAACCTAGGAAACATCGGAGTCACCTGCTTCAAGTATGGTAAGGTTGGGCACATCTCCAGAAACTGCAAGACGGCTACTCAAGGTAATGTAGGAGGGAATGAATCTCAAGGACCAGCAACTAGCACGGCAAAAGCCAGAACCTTTAAAATGACCAAGAAATCTAATGCTCAAGATTCAGATATCGTTGCAGGTACGCTTTCTCTAAATTCAGTGCTTGTTAAGGTTTTATTTGATTCGGGAGCATCTAAGTCCTTTATATCTAAAGAATGTGTAAGTAAAATGAATTTGATGTTGGAAAATTTAGATGAGCCCTTATCGATAGAGGTAGCTAATCAGGATAAAGTCTCAGTAAACCAGTTTTGCCCTAGATGTTGAATAGAAATTTGCGGGCATCTCTTTTTGGTGGATTTAATACCCTTTCAGTTAGGAGAGTTTGATGTAATTTTAGGAATGGATTGGTTGTCTCAGCATAAGGTAAATATTGATTGTAAGAAAAAGAAAGTTTTGTTATATTCAGAAGACAATAAAAGAATGGTTTATCAAGGACAAAAATAGGACAAGAAATTTCTTTCTATCTTGGAAGCGAAGAAGTTATTGAGACAAGGTTGTGAAGAATATTTAGCCCATGTTGTGGACACTGAGAAGAGAGTACCCGAATTGGAGAAGATTTCAGTAGTTAATGAATTTTCAGATGTGTTTCCAGACGAGTTACCAGGATTACCACCAGATCGGGAGATTGAGTTTTCTATTGATTTGATTCCAGGAGCAGAACCAGTTTCAAAGGCACCTTACCGTATGGCCCCAGTAGAAATGAAAGAACTAGCTAAACAACTTCAGGAACTTTTGGATAAAGGGGTAATTAGACCAAGTGTATCCCCGTGGGGCGCGCCAGTGTTGTTTGTGAAAAAAAGGATGGAAGCATAAGATTGTGTATTGACTACCGAGAATTGAATAAGTTAACCATCAAGAATAAGTATCCCCTACCCAGGATTGATGATTTATTTGATCAACTGAAGGGAGCATGTTGTTTTTCCAAGATCGACTTAAGATCGGGCTATCATCAGTTGAAGATCAAGTCTGAAGATATACCGAAGACTGCTTTTCGAACCAGGTATGGCCATTACGAGTTTGTAGTGATGTCATTCGGGTTGACTAATGCGCCAGCGCCTTTTATGGATTTAATGAACCGGGTGTATAAGGAGTACTTGGATAAGTTTGTTATTGTATTTATTGATGACATCCGCATCTACTCAAAGACCAAAGACGACCATGCCGGACATTTAAGAATTGCATTACAAAAGTTGAGAGAAAAACGATTACATGCTAAGTTCTCAAAGTGTGAATTTTGGTTGGAAGAAGTCCAGTTTTTAGGTTATATAGTTGGTAAGGATGGTATTAAGGTAGACCCTGCGAAGATTGAAGCGGTATCCAGATGGGAACAACCAAAGACCCCAACGGAAATTAGAAGTTTTCTTGGATTAGCAGGCTATTACCGAAGATTTATGAAGGACTTTGCCAAGATTGCAACCCCGTTGACCAAGCTGACCCGGAAGAATGAGAGATTTGTTTGGACGGAGAAATGTGAAGAAAGCTTCCAAGAGTTAAAGAAAAGACTAGTGACAGCACCAGTGTTAGCATTACCAGATGAAACCGGGAATTTCATAATTTTCAGTGATGCTTCTCTTAAAGGATTAGGCTGTGTGCTAATGCAACATGATAAGGTTATTGCGTATGCGTCTAGACAGTTAAAGCCCCATAAGCAGAAATATCCAGTTCATGATCTTGAGTTGGCGGCTATAGTGTTTGCTTTGAAGTTATGGCGTCATTACTTGTATGGAGAGAAATGTGATATCTACACGGATCATAAAAGATTAAAGTATATATTCACACAAAAGGACTTAAACATGAGACAAAGGAGATGGTTGGAGTTGATTAAGGACTATGACTATTTAATTAACTATCACCCAGGTAAGGCTAATGTGGTAGCTGATGCCCTAAGTAGAAAAGAAAAATTAAGCATGGCCCGTATCGCGAATGAATTAGAACCTGTTTCGGCTCCTGGTTGGATTCGTGTATTATAATAAAGTTTATTTAGTAGTTTTGTTATAATTTATCATATTTTTGGTGACGTCAGCCCCTGACCCCGGGGTTGAGGCCGTCACATTTGTTTTTAAGGCTACTGTAACATTTTTCTTTGCAACGCCAAGATAAAGGGTTTAAGTAGGCCATCTAGGGCATAGTGCACCTTGGAAAATGTTACCATAAACCGAGAAATATAGGCGTAGACCCTCTATGGTCACATTTATGCCAGCGTAACCTAAAAATCAAAAGTGTAATCATAGATTCCTAAGATGACGCCGACATTGGTAACATAATGGTTTTTCGAAAAAGTGTGACCATAGCCCATTTTTTTACTTGCAACCATATTTTTTTGCCTTCAACAACACTTTTTTTACCGTTACAATAGGCCATATATTGTAAAGTGTTATTAAAGCCTCGATTCCATTATATATTGGGATATTATTGAATGGTCCTTATGTTCCAATGGAAGTGGTTGCTGAATCAACTATACTGGTGTAAGAATTCCTTCTACATCCAATCTCAGGGATCCGTCCAAATATACGAAGACTAACAAGGAGCTGATAAATCTGGACACAAGACTTCAACTCATAATAATGAAATTGACTAACAAAGATATGAGTTATCAACTCTTAGGAGGTAATAGTGCAAATGAAATGTGGGAAACTATTGAGCTATTAATTGAAGGTACTGTCGAAGTCAAAGAAAACATAATGGATATCCAGATGACTCAATATGAAGCATTTAAAATACAACCCGGAGAAACATTGTCTTCTCTCTTTTATAGATATGCTGGACTGCTGAGCGAATTGAAGTTACAGGTGAATGTTTATCCGATACGTGAGTCTAACATGAAGTTCATGCTGACTCTACCAGTTCACTTAGAACAGAAGAACACATCTATCAGAGAAAGGCTTGACTTCATCACTATGTCCCTGGATGTGATTTATGGAAAATTGAGAACCCATAAATTAGAACATGAGTAGAAAGCTATAATCTATGGCCCTGGTTCCGTTGACAGCAAGAATACAAAACTTGCAAAAACCACTGCATTTGTTGCTCATAAACCTGAAACTTTGGAAGCTAAGGTTGCACCCTCCTCGACAATGAAGAAAATTGTTGAAGCTAAAATTGCTCAAGGTGAGCTGGAAGATGAAAGAGTTGAAAGATAAATCAATGGCTTACAAGGCTTCAATATTCAGTCATGTTAGATTTAAAAGAAAACCCAACTATAACTCAAGGGACTTATCTGGAAGATTTCAGAAATGAAGCTACTAGTCAGGGTCAAGCTCCAGAGGAGGATACAAGTCAATGTTGGTAGACTATAGCAAAATAAGATATTACAACTGCAATGAATCGGGGCACTTCGTATCTAAATGCAGAAAGCCCAAGAAAACAAAATGAAAGGATTTCTATAAAAAGAAAGAAACTTATGAAGATATGAAGAGATAGAATGAGAAGTTAAAATAAAAGCTGAATGAATATGTGGTTAAGGAGAAGTGAAGAGCATACAGTGCTTAAGGAAAAAGCTAGGATGACACTGATTCAGATGAAGAGGAAGGGTATGTGAATCTAGCTCTTATGGAAGACTCTACAGAGGAATCACCACAATCATCTCAGGTTCCTGAACTTACCACTATTGATATGTCAAAATCTGAATACAAATATACTGTGCATGAACTTACTTTAGAAATATATAATGTTCATACAAGCACGCTTGCATATACACTTGAAAATGATAAGTTAGTTCTAAAACTTGAGAGTCTGGCCTCTAGGAATGAAGAACTAGACATTCTTGTAGTTGCCTTGGAAGACCTTAAACAGAAAATGAGTACCTAGAGAATAAGGTTAATTGCAACGCAGACATAAAAGCCATATGTTATTAAGGATGTTGTATCTCCATTGTTCACTGAACCTATTTTAGAACCTTTAGATGAGGTAGGTTTGCTAATCAATGAGGAATTCATTACTAAGGATAAGAAGAAGGAGAATGTAGAGGTATCTCCTAAGACCCTTAACATTTCAGTTAGTATGGTAAAACCCAAAAATGACCAATGTAACAAAGTGGATAAATAAGGACCAGACACACTTAAGAAATCAGATACCATAGATGACTCTAAGACTGATGAGATTGTTAAGGTTAAGTCTAAGAAGCACATGAAAGGAAAGGTAGGTGTGAATAAGAAGTCTAATTTTGTATCTTCCTCATGTGCATCTAGAAAATTATGTAACAAATATAATTATGTTGCACACCTTACGCATGCATGCATTAAAGTTAAAGTAGAATCTGTTGCATATTCTATTATGCATGTCATGCCTAACATGCCTAGTTTTCTTGAGCCCTGTGGCATAGCTGGTTGTATGCCATGTGCATTTGTTACCATGACTGAGTATTTTAAAGCCTTTTCTGAAAATGGTAGCACTTGCACTGACACTAAGACAAGAATGGGTAATGAGCACACACAAGCAAAGACCGTAGTACCGTTTATTTCTAAGTCTGATAACATAGATGTCAAAACTAGGACTGAGAAGTACTTAGTCAAAGTGAAAGCTAAGCCTGGTAAGGTTTCATCAGATCATGTTACTACTTCTAAACCTTCAGGACCCAAGCAAGATTGGGTACCAGAGTCTTCTTAATAAATCTCTGTTTGCAGGGTAAGGTACGAAAGGAAAAGATCATGTAGATTCTGCCCAACTGGTGTTCTAGACATATGATTGGTGAAAAGTCCATGCTCAATGGTGTGGTTGAGAAAGCTGGCTCTATAGTTACATTTGGAGATGACATCAAATGGTTTATTACGGGATATGGAAATTTGGAAATTGGGAATGTCATCATTGAGAAGATCTCTCTTGTGGAAGGATTAAAGTATTATCTTCTGAGCGTCAGTCAATCTTGTGACAAAGGATACAATGTTAATTTCAGACCAGAAAGATGTTTGATCTTTCACAAGAAATATAAAACTCTTGCTTTACAGGGAGTAAGGAAAGGTAATGTGTTCGTATTTGACTTGAGTTCTACCAGTGATGGGGTGATGAGTTGTTTCTACAGTAAAGCTTCATCGCAACAAAGTTGGTTATGGCACAAGAAGCTCTTACACTTAAATTTCAAGACAATGAACTCATTGGTAAAGAGAGAATTCTGTCAAGAAAGATTCTATGAAGCATGTGAAAAAGGGAAGTCAAAGAAAGCATCACACAGAAGTACATAAATGACAAGTATAACTGAACCACTTCAGTTAATTCACATGGATTTATTTGGTCTAGTGAGCGTGTTGTCACTATCAAGGAGGAAATATACTTTAGTGATAGTCAATGACTACTATACACATGGGTGTTGTTCTTACAATCAAAGGATGAAGCACCACAGATGATTGTTAATCACATAAAGAAGATTGAGATGGAAACGAATCTACCTGTCAGAAAGATCATATCAGACAATGGAACAAAATTCAAGAATATATTTCATAATCAATTATGTATAGAAAAAGGTATATCTAGACAGTATTCCATACCAACAACTCTAAAACAAAATGAAGTAGTGGAAAGGAAGAATCGTACTTTGGTTGAAGTAGCAAGGACAATGCTAAGTGAATCAAGAATTCCTTCCTACTTCTAGGTTGCAGCAGTTAACACAGTGTGTTACACTCAGTATTGTATCCTCATTAATAAGGATCATGCCGAGACTCTTTATGAGATAATGGCTGACAAAAGACCAACACTGAGATACTTTCATGTGTTTGGAGCTAAAATACTTTGTGCATAAAGAAAGAAATGAGCATTTAGAAAAGTTTGATGCTAAAGCAGAAGAAGGCATATTTCTTGGCTACTCTCTGGTTTCGAAAGCCTACAGGGTTTATGTGATTCTGATCAAAAGGTGATTGAAAGCCTTAATGTAACGTTCGACGACATGAAATTGGAAAGCCTATAAAGAGAAAAGGATTATGAATCTCTGGAATATGAGAATCTTTCAGATGATCTTTGATATGAAGACGAACCTGAGATTGCTCGTGTTATACCTACTGTACGTGGAAATAATGATCCTGAACCAATTGGTGGTAGTAGTGGTAATGCAAATCATACAGAAAGCCCTACAAGAACCATTATACACACATCAAAATCATCAAGTCATGGTGGTAGCAACTCAGGGGGAGAAGGAATAAGATTTATATTTCACACTCAATATAATACTGAGCAAGGGAAAACATCAAGACCTTATCTTCTTAGACAAAGGGTATGGAACATAGACCATCTATTTGAGTTAATCATTGAGAATCCTGACACGGGAGTGAGAACTAGATGTGCCACACAAAATGAATGTCACTTTTAGAATTTTTCTCATAAATGGAACCTAAGAAAGTGGATGAGGCACTTGATGATCTAGATTGGGTTATTTCTATGCAAGAAGAAATCAATCAGTTTGGAAGGCAAAAATTATAGAAGCTGGTACCTCAACCAAAAGACAAGTCAGTGATTGGCACCAAGTGGGTATTCAAAAACAAGTTAGATGAAGATAGCATTATAATGAGAAATAAGGAAAGATTGGTAGCTAAAGGTTACTCTCAAGAAGAGGGAATAGATTATGATGAAACATATGTTCCAGTAGCTAGGCTTGAAGCAATCAAGATGTTTTTGGTATTTACAACACATTCAGACTTCAAAGTTTATCAAATGGATATGAATAGTGCATTCATCAATGGGGAGTTAGAAGAAGAAGTGTATGTGGAACAACCTTCAGGTTTTGAAGATCCAAATTTGGTAGACTTTGCATACTTTCTATTCAAAACTCTCCATGGACTCAAGCCAGCACTAAGGATATGATATGACACTCTCTCAGAATTTCTACTTGAAAATGGTTTTACTAGAGGTGTTACAAATAAAACAATGTTTTATAAAATACATAAAACTGACATGACATTAGTGCAAGTATATGTTGATGATATCATATTTGGTTCTACTAATGATAATATTTGTAAGAGATTTTTTTAAGCTAATGCAGAGTAAGTATAAAATGAGCATGATGGGAAAGTTGAACTACTTTCTTGGATTACAAGTGAGTCAAAGGAAAGATAGGATATTCATTTGTCAATCCAAGTATATCAGAGAACTTCTCAAGAAGTACAAACTGGAAGATTCAACTTCGGCAAAGACTCGTATGCCAACATCATCTAAGCTTGATCAGGACAAAACCAATAAGAAGGTTGACATCACAAGCTATAGAAGTATGATCGGCTCATTATTATATCTTATATATTATGTTTGCAACATGCTTATGTGATAGATTTCAAGATGACCCTCAAAAGTCTCATCTTATAGCTGTTAAACAAATTTTTAGGTATCTTAAGGGAACTCCAAATCTTGGTATTTAGTACCCTGAAGGTACAGGTTTTGACCTTGTTGGCTATGTAGATTCATATTTTGCAGGTTGTAAGATTGACCGGAAAAGTACTTCATGAAGATGTCAGTCTCTTGGAAGAAGTTGGTGCATAGCAAGAAACAGTACTCAGTTTCCACATCAACTGCTGAAGCTGAATACATACTTGCTGAAAGCTATTCTGCTCAAATCTTGTGAATGAGGAACCAACTCCAGGATTATGGTCTATTAATGTGAAAAATTCCAATATTCTGCAACAACACTAGTACTTTTTGTACTACAGTAATCTACAACAACCTAATTCAGCACTCAAGGACCAAGCACATTGATATCAAGTATCACTTTAGAAGGGAACATAATGATACAGTGGATTTATATTTCGTACCCACAGAGGATCAAATTACAGACATCTTCACAAAGCCAATTAATGAAAACACTTTCTCTAAGTTGGTTGGAAATCAATAACTGCATTTTGTTTTGAATAAATTCACTTGTTAATTGATGTCAATATTTTTACGACATGTGAATTTATTTGACGTTATTTAATTCTCATAAATCAAATATTTTTGTTCTTGTATCTAATTGATAAATATTTAAGCACACTCATATTTTCAAATTTATTTGAAAATAATTTTATCATTGTTGATTAAACGATGAGTAAAATAATCGCAGCATAATTTTGTTATATAAAATTATAATATTATCTAGTCAATGATAATTATTATAATTTTGTGACCAAAATTGTGATTTATTAATTTTGGTGAACTTTAAATAAATTATTATTTAAAGGGGTCCACTGAAATTAAAATGAAACAAGCAGAATAATATTTTTTCAACAAATATTTGATATTATCAATTTAATGGTAATTTTTGTATACTTGTGAATAAAATTATGATATATAAATTTTAGTGAATTTTAAATAAATTAATATTTAACAGAATTCACTAAATTGGAACCGAACAAGCATAAATACTGTTAATAATTTATTAATCTGTATCAAATAATGATATGTGTATTATAAAATTATAAAAACATATTTTGGTGCAACAGATTAAATTTTTTTAAAGTACCAAGGTTGGGCACTATAGTTGCAACTTGGATATTTGTTTTAATATCCAAGTTGCGCCAAGGGTCCTCACTGTAGTCGCAACTACATGGCACTTAGATTTTTCTAAGTACCGACCCTGTAGGCGCAACTATAGGTATTGAAAATTTTCTAAGTCACAACTCATTACCTTGTAGTCGCAAGTGGGATATCTGCCTTAGAATTATTTTTCTCTCTATCTACTAGCGCAAGTGCAATACACAATAGGCGCAAGTGGGAACTGTTGTGTCAAATTTTCAAAGGAATTTTCCCTTGATAATGCAACTTGGCACCTAGAGTTTTTGTTGTTATTTGTGATATATATATATATATATATATATAGACTTTTTAGCCTTCATTCTCTCATATATACATACAAGCATACGGGAGACACAAGGACGACTTTGAGATCTAATTTTTTAAATTGAACGAATTCATAACTAAACTCTGTCAAAATTTATAAAATTATAGATTATTACTGCCCAAATCATTACCAATTTTTTGATTATAGCCTTGTTTGATTTTATTCAGATTTAGACTAAATCAAATTTAGTGAGAGTTCTTGGTTAAGACATTGTTTGGATATTGTTTAACTCGATTTCATTGGATAATTCGAAGCATTTGTTCTAAGGTTTCTTAAGAGTTGATTTGAACAACCTTAATTTGTGTGGGTTACATTCTTAATTTAATTTTTGTGCACAATACTAAATTGTTTTAAATATAATATTTTATTCTCATTTTTATTTAAATGGCGGATAATTTTAGGATTTTAAGAACAAATTGTGTTTCGATTGTAGAACGTGATCCAGTAAAATGGGTATTTTCAAAAAATGGATCCATTTTCTTAACGAAAATTCAGTTGTGCACTATGCATTAACTACTAATGTCAAGTTGAATGTTGAGCTTCTGTAACATCCCCAAATCCGGGGTAAGGATTGGGTGTCACTAAAAAACTTTAGATAATATAAACCTGTATATTAAAACAAATATACAGATAACCCCTCATTAATCCGGATCGCTTACAGGTTTTGGTAAGAAACAAGAATCTAACCTTCTAAAATTACAATATCTAAAATACAATTCCATTACCTCTTTACTAATTTCCTCGTATTGATCACTCTGACACTTGCAAATCCCCTTCAGCTGGAATCTCTTCACTTTTGTAGTCTATTGAAAGCTATTCACTTTTTCCCTCATTTGATACTGAAAGAAATAGGATTTCACAAGCAAGAGTGAGCCAAAAATGCCCATCAAGTATCATAAACGGTTTCCAGGTATTAGATCAAAGAACGTCTGGAAATGATTTTTGAATAATTTCAAAACATCTTTATTTATTTAAAACAGTTGAGCGAATAAAACATCGGCCCTCACTGGCCTTTAATCATAAATCACATTTTTCTGTAAAAGAACAGTGAATGTTTCACTGATTCATTTCTTTGAATTAAATTTTTGATTTTGTAATCATAAACTTTTCAAAAAGGAATGCTGTTAATGGAGATCAATAATAAATTATACTGGACACTAGAAACCAACATATGCACTATAACCTACTGATCAATCGGGATATATTGCGGATCTATATCCAACTGCATAGACCCACCAACATATGGGGTACCCAGGCAACTATGGCCTAATAATCAAGGGACCAGCCATCTCTAGCCCTTATGGTCTAGTTCATTCCTGGCCCTCATCGTAACCATCCAGTCCGTGGAGTATTTTGATGTCAAATCATTTTGATTTCAAAACATCCCAATTCAGGGTTCGCAGATATCCTGAAATAATGGGTATTTGCTCAAGAGATCAATCGATAACCAAGGAACAAGATCAAAATGCACTTGCATAAATAAGAGTAATTGCAGCGAAATATAAAAACATTTAACTATTCTGAATTTAGAATAGGAATGAAAAAATATTTACAGTATTTTAGAAGAAATGTTAGGAATACTTGCCTCAATTGATAAACCTCTGATCTTTAACTATCTTCCATATCACACAGTCCTGATGTATCTGTATTTCCATTGACATGCTATTTGACCTTTCTTATCATTCACCATTTCAGGCTTATCTCTATTCTGAATCCACTCATTTCATTACTACACGTAATCATACTTTACTTTTACAATCTCTGTCTGGTCTTGAATGGCTTGCACTATGTGTATCTATCATAAAAGATACCATTCAATTAACTGACAATATATAATTGTCTAGTCTATACGTTTATAGTTATCATCAACCCGCCCAATAATAACAAATAAGGATTATCTTTAATCATATAAAGTTTAATAGACACGTGGACTCATATCTCACATAACACATAAACCCACAAGGCACGTATCACATATTTCATATAATAGATAGTCACATAATTACAGTAGCATATGTGTTGAATCGTTAAAAGATAGGTCTCGATACGTTTAGAATTGAAATCAGATCAAAAAGATTATTTTATTGATCAATAATCGACTCAGAATTATTCATAAAACAAACGCCCTTTTGATACAAAAGAATTTAGGTCTCGAATTGTTTTTTAATAGAAGCAAAATATTTTTCTGAGTCTAGAGGCGTTCGTTTTGTATAAAACGGGCGAATGGTCTATTTAATACGAATTTTTGAATATTTTTCAGAATTAAAACGGGTCTCCGACTCATTTTATAATTAAATAATAGGGTTCGAATACCCAAATATGACTTTAAAATAATTTTATAATAATTATCAAGCCTTGAAAATAATTTAAAATAATATTTTAAAGCTCGAAACGATTTTTCGAAATTTTTAAATCAAAAATAAATAATTAAATTTAATTATTAAATCAATTAATATTAATTAATAATTAATTAAATCAATTAACCAATTAATAATTAAATTAATTGATTAATTAAATAATTAATTATCACTTAAAATTAATTAATTAATTAATTAAGATTTAATTTCAAATTTAAAATAATTTTTAGAATTTAAAATATTGATTTTTGGAATTTAAAATAAATAAAACAATTTCTGAAAATGATTATAAAAGAAAATATAATTTCTAGGGGCAAATTGTAACTTTTTAAAACTGCAGGGTATAAAATGCAAGTTTCGAAACTTAGTGCGGAGGGACAATTTTGTAAAAACAGAAAGTTTGAGGACTAAAGCTCATCATCTCCAAAACCTTGGGGGCTGATTGGCAACTTTGCCAACCGCCACCGCCCAGGTCGCCGGAGATGGTGACGGGCACGTTTTTCTGCTCAAACAGGCACTAAAAGGTGCAGATTTACTCTTCAAAAGACCATAAATCAAGTCGTGTTTTTGGTTTCAGCAACTAATCAATCATTTGGCCGGAAATTCGATTCAAACATCGCCGCCGCCGTCGAGTTCTTCAACTCCTGCGATGCTTCATCTGGAACCGTCTGTTAAGCTCATATAAACCATTCGAATTGTTTTTCACGATCTACAGTTCTGTACAAACAATTTTATCTATTAACCCTTGAATCAAAAACGCCCAAATTTCAATTAAGAACATTCAAACTCTATAAACCCTAATTTTTGAATTCGAGAATCAAACTCAATTTTCTATATGTTATTGAACTCCAAATCAGTCATATAATATACTAAAATGATCAGGACAAAATTATCTACAAGATGCAATCATCAAATCATACAAACAACATCAAGAACAAAAATTCCTATTTTAATCCTTAATTAATTCGAATTAAAATAAATAAATAAGAAAATCACCTTGATTTATGCGCTAAAATGGGTGATTGATTCAGAAAGTACTTTTCTGAATCGGAATTCAATAACGCCTTCGTTCGAGGGTTTGATTTTCAAGAACGTAACGAATAATTAGGATTTTTCTCTGTAAATTCTATATTTTTACTGATTGACTATGATTATACGAATAAAACGAAATAAGAAAAAGGCTATTTATATTTAAGGAATATTGGTTCGTTTTGGATAGTATTGGATCGATAAATTAGTTACTTAGCCGTTAAGTAACTTCAAAAATGATCCGACTTGATACCCATATTGGATAATTATCTAAACCGGGCTTTTTATAAAACACTTTATACGAAAATAATGCAATATTGTCCCGTCTTTTGAGAATACGGGGTTTATTGATCTATCGAAATGATTATCGTATCGAAAATCTTGCGTCGTGACGCGCACGGGTCAAACCGTAATCTGGATCGAAAAAGTCAAAACACGAAAAATGTCCAGAATTACCAGATTAGGTTAGGAAGGAGTTTTTGAAAGGGTTTCGGGTTGTAAAAATTAAAAAAACGGTTGAAGTTGGATAATTCCCGGCTTTCTAAAATAGTTTCATAATTATTCAAAAAATAATTAATAAATTCATAAATCTATACTATACTATAATAGTTAGAATATGCTATAATTTGGTTCAACGGTAAATCCCTAGTTTAGTTATTTTTTAAAAATAAATAAATATATTAAAAAACAATGTTATTCGCATAAAACACAGAACCTGCTAACCTAGCGAACTACAATCACTCGTCATAAAATAATGTCATTGCACGGACTCTCCAATTTACTCTCCCATCGGTCTCCCAAGCGGCGTGATTGCTGCTTCAAAACACAATTTCTTTATTCTTAGACTCCACTTCTTCCCTGCAATCAATCTCTTCTTAATGGTATATTACCTTTTCTTTATATTATTTGTAGGCCTTTACTATATTCTTGATACCGTGGTTTATTGACTCTCTCTCAATCAATTGCACTCTTCCTTTTGCTCCTTTAATTCTACCGACCTCACTATATCTACTCTATTCTGGGTAACACAATGTTTATGATTTTAATTACGTTCAAATTACAAAATCATGTATTATAGTTCCTGTTTGATTTTTATCAATAGTTTCTTTGTTTAGTTTCTATTAAAATGGGTTTTTTTTATAAAGGAAGAAGTTAATGATATTAGTAGAAATCATTTTTCTACAACACCTGATCAGGTCATGTTCCAGAATTTAGTTTCCAGACTTCCCCTCTGCATTACTTTAATATTGCATGTTTCTTTAGTTTGCTATTTCGTGCTCTTCATTCGTGTATAATAATTTTATAGAATCTCATAAGTTATAATACATATGTAAATGCGAATTTTGTAAGCAAAGTCTGAAATATGTTTTGTATTATCTATATAACTGATTTTCGAGCAAGTATAATCATATGTAGAGAGGGGATAGCATGCTCCTATATGCCGGGAGATAGAAGGATCATCATCCTCCCTACCTGTTGTTATAAAGGAGCAAGAGCAATGGACCACGTGTTAGTTAGAAGCCTTTACGAGTACAATACTCCCAACAGTCATTTTGTCTTCACCACATGTCATTTCTTCATAGACTACATAGGAGCACAATGCTAATAAACAAGTCATTAGCCTTCAACAATCAAGAATTGTGAGTTAGTATTTAAATTATCATTTATTTATAATTATGTAGTTTCGTTGTAGGTTTTGTTTATAAATATTATGCTAGAAGTTTTGGTCAATTGGATAATACTGTGAAGTTCGCAAGAATCATCTTTCTAATACTCAATCTCCAAAAGGTTAACCTTCTATCAATATTATTATTGCTGCAATGTTTTTATTAATTAAGACCTATAGAATAGCGTCCATTAAATATGAATTAATAAACTTGTATGTATATATCAAATATAATATTATTTATTACTATCGTTAAGCTGCAATAAAATGAAATACTAATTGTTAGTTCTGTTTTTCATGTCCTCCTGTTATATAACATTACCCAAGTTAAGGTATAAGACATAAAATGCAATTCCACTCTTTTTGTTTATATTATATATATTTTTGGTATCATATCTCATGTATTTAAATCTGAAATGAATCTTCTTATGTATTTGAGCAGGACTAGTATAATGTTAATGACTTGAGGTTTGACATTGCTACGCTTCATCATATGATGAACAACATGGAGATGATGCTTGAAGATATGCAACTTGAGTTGCAGCGTTCATTCGGGCATGAGGTTTTTACCGCTCTTCATTTACAATAAGGATCCACAGGTATAAGTTAGTCAAGATTTGGCAGATTTGCCCTCCGATATAAATACTCCCTGATCCTTCTCTCTTTACGCGGTTGTAATTTATAAGATATATCATTTTACTTATTCAATTTTTTTAATTTATCAACTGACCATTAAATGGTCTATTTCTTTATGTAGATTGTGAATATTACAGTGTAAAGAATGTATGAATATACCTGGTCTCTAGCTTCATTTTCAGATCAGGCGTAGTTAAAAATATGATATTCATTTTATCGAATTTCACTAGAATATGATAATACATACTCAATAGTAAGTATAGCTCTCTTTTAATTTTTTTTCTTTTCATCAAAATTTTCTATGTAGCTAAGATTTGTTATTTTTCTTGTATGATGATGATTTACTGCAACATGAAGATTCCATGTTATGAAATAAGTGATTCCAGAACCGATAAGCAAGGAAATGAATGCAATGAGAAATGTTAAAAGAATATTTATATTCAACTCGAACGGATCCTAGAAACAAAATTACATTACTCAATTGACTAACTACTCAGGCTAAAAAAGTTAATATGTAGATTCAAATCGAGTGGATGCCGAAAACAAGCTGGTAATTTAATAGTGTCTTCGTTTTTATAATTCAATCATTATGATAAATTAAAATTTCTTTTTATGAGTTTGTGCTTATTTCAATCATTTTTATATTTTAATGAACCAATTAATAAACAGGTTAAGAGGTTGTGAGACGATTTATTGCTGATCATAGTTTTACATGATTTATCATTTTTATATTTGATAGAATTTGTTGTTAGTTTTTCTAATATCTGTATTCCTATTGCTATAGTAAAACATGTACATTAGTGATTTAGTATTTTTTATATTGTCAGGTAGCCAGCTGGACTCATTGGGGATGTAACCCGGGAAATGACTAAAAACCTTAGTGCATTCTGCATTAGGAAGAAAGGTATAAGAGTTTCAGGGAGATACTTACACTAGAAAGAAGTAAGCTTTCACCGAATCATATATAGATTCATATATCAAGGGGGATTTTACAAGGGTAATGGGACAGTCACGATTCTGTATATGAAAAAAGTTTGTAAAAGATAACTTAAATTTAACATATTGGACTAGGTGACTGCCAATGACCAATGCATGATCAATTACTAATTAGTCATAATTTTTTATCTGTACAAAGAACACCAATTAGACCTGGGTTAGATAGCATCCCCTGTTGTGCACAAAGATATTGATTTGATCATAAAGAATTAAACTTGAAGTGGTTGCCCATAGATTATTTATGTGACAGATAAGTGTTATGATTCTACATTAGCTGATTTTTTAGAATCTTATTTTAGTTCAACCTTTTACTTTTATTATCTCCGTTTTATTTCCGTTGAACCTCTTTTATTTATTTAATTTCAAAAAACAAATACTAAAACTAATATACAAGATACACACAAATGTTGAAGCAAAATTTTCCGCAAATACAGTCACTACACCCAAATCAAATACTACCTCTGCTTCGGTCTAAATTTCACAATCTTTACTCTTTTTTGCATTGAGGTTTGTTGCATTCAGCTTACTTTTAATCTCCATATGTCTCTTAATTTTCGCTGAATTGGTTATACAATTAGGGTGCTGAATTTAGATTTAATGCATAGTGTTTTTGCATCTTATATTTGGCACAGTGCAGAGTTATGTTGCACTAAGGTTGCTCGGAGAGAGATCAAATGGCGGTAGTGGTACAGTTTATAGAGCACATAAGTGGATCATTGAATATTGACAACCCCTACCGGAGATGTTTTGAGATATACCTTCCAGATTTTAGTATTGTGATCCATCGTTCTTAAACTTATGGTATTTTGGACCTTTCTATAATGCTATATTGTACACAAATTAAAACCCATTATATAAAAGTTATTAATGATATTTTTCTTTTGCTTCATAGAAGTTTTAAAACATGTACACGTTAAAAAATAGCAATAAAAAACATTATTAAGCTATAATCATTCTCAAAATTTACATTAAATAAAATAACCCGTATATAATTTTAATACATGCTAGCCCGTGCTTTGCACGGGTTATATGCTACACATTATAAAATCATATAACACTCCAAAAATTACCAGAAAAATACCTAATTTATTTATATTTTATTCTGGACATATTAAAATTAACATACTCACATTTTATTATATACAAACATCCAAATATTATTATCAATCATCAGATAATTCACCAAAAAATTCACATAATAATCAATAATCATTTATTAATAGGATTCTGTTCTCAGAATCACACTAAGGAATAAATACCGATACTTTTCAAGTATCTCACTTTCATTTTCTCGGGTGAATCTTTCAACCTTACAACTTTTCATAACTTTAACGTACAATATCAATCAGTCCTCAACAGCCTCTCGCTAACATCATATTTTATTTGTTGCTCGTATAACTCAACTCAAATCTCCATCTTATATATATAATGGAGCAATATTACTCTTCCTGAGTATACACATATAAACATCCTATGAACCTGCTATACATGTGGCGGTGAAACCAACTCACTTACACTTATATCCTGCCTATTTTATTGTCTCAAAAGGACCAGCATAAAATCTTCTTGTTTATCTGCGAATAATATAGTGAACCCATGGCATATTCGATTTCTAACATTTTCGAAATTACTCCAGAATTAAAATTAATGATAGAATCTCGACTGGATATGATTGACGTACAAATGTATCATCGTATCTTAATTCATTGAATTACAATCGAATAGAGAAAATTTATTAACCTGGAGGTATCACCCGCATATTCTAACGCATATTATCGTTCATTTTGGTTCCAAGGAATTCTCATACAAAACTAACTGCAATGTTCTCCCTTGACGTCTAGTCACATATAACGTCCATTCTTTTCTTTGTCATATTATTAGAAAGTCTTCTTTGACATCTATGTCTTGCATCATATTCTTGGAATAACTTGAATCTTTTGAGTTAATGATGTTTAGCCAAACTCATCTCTTTTAGTTCTACCTTAATGCTCGTTCATCTAGGAGTGGTATATACTATTCCGGTTCAACATAATTCACTAAATTATAAATATTTCTGTAAAATCTCCAATCAAATAGTGTTGATCATTTACAATCAATTCATGGATCTGATGACGTACCACTATTTCTTGATGCAGCAACTAACCCACTTATTGGATAAACTATTCATTAATAAAGGAGAATGACTTGGTTTGGGATAACCTATCAATAACGATTCAACTGACGCTTTGCCCCATTTTCTCTTCATGTTTGGTCATTAGATATTTCTTTTAGCCCTCAGTACTTAATCTTATTCCTGGGATGCATTTCCTGTCTCAATTTACAAATGTTTCATCAAATTCTTCACTCTACTTCAATCCAAAAATATTAAATTAGATAATAATATCGATTAATTCCAATCCATACTTGAATCTGATAGCGCAACACAATCTCCTTGTAGCAGTATCAACTTATTCCTTAGTTAAAGTATTCGTTAACAAAAGAATGGTTGGGTTTAATTAACCTATCCTTAATAATTTGAATAACACTTACTTTATCTCTGGTTTTCAAGTAATTCTCTATATTGCTCCTTAATGAGCTATACTCATTTTTGAAAAGGTTGTGGTAATAGGTTCACCCTCTGATGCTGGCTTTGATTCTTCAATAAATATGACATTTACTTATATGTCCGTCTATTTCCATTCTTATGCCATGTCAATCAATACCTTCGTTTAACTTTCCATAATTAATCACAGTTTTCGAATGAATTTCTCATCTCCAAATGTAGGCGTCACACTCCATGATTTACATTAGCTCTGGCATCCTGTCGTTCATAACTTTCTTATATCCTGAATGATCTTATAAAATTTCTTTATCATCCTTTTGATTCCAGTTTCCTTTCTAGCCAAGTTCTCCATTTTCATGACTCATTATCTCTTCTTAACATAAACGATTCCTTCTTTCTAATTGTACTGATTTGGATTATCATTAGGTAAACCATTCTGTGGATAATACTGGAATAAAAGCTTTTTATAATTATTTGAATTCTTATCGACCGAACTATCAAAATCTATTGACAGCTACTTCCTTAGCCTTACTCACATAATTGCTAATCGCACAACTTTTATTTTTAATCAACTTTAACTATCCTCAGTCACATCTTTGGCTTCTTCGCATTGAAGATATGTTTCAAATTATTGAGGTCTATGCCCGCTATACATCATATTTCCTACATAATCAAAACATTTCCCTCTTTAGTTCGCATGCTAACATTGTCAGCTTATATCAAATACTTGTATTTGCGAGTTCTTCGGTATTTTGGAATAATTCTTATTACATTGTCATTCTATATTGATATACTTCCAAATCCTTTTAATAAAACTTTATTGCAGATGATAAAATTTCTTTAATCGTCTAACCACATCTATATTGTATAGTTTCCAATTTCTTCCTTATTCAACCTCTCTTCTTCATTCTCTTTCTTCCTTCTCTTGGTTCTTATTTTGACCCTTGAGTTCTTAAAAACATTCTTCTCACTCGCATGTTCAAATAACATTTTAATTCTTTTATCTATTGCGAAGGGCATATTTATCCAATTAAAGTTTCACACACTTGCAGTAGCACCACGCTAATTCCACTATACTTTTGAATTATACTGGGGTCCTTACTTCCTCCAAATTCCTCATTGCCTTGATTTCAGATCTAAAAATCACATCAGAATTTGACTTAATCTAATTGAAATCGATTTCCATCTAACGCACCATAAGTTGATAAAATTAACCAATTAACTCTTTTAATTGATCAATCAAACCAAGTGATGACTAGCTGAATGTAATCAAAGACCAATTACATAAAGTCGGTTTGGTTAGCACAACCTTTTTCAAGAATTGAGATCGCAATCATTTGGAGTACCAATGAGAATCTCAATAACATATGAAAGTATACTTATTATTCTTAAAAGTAGGATAATTTCTGAAAATTTGGGCAGCACTTCCCCTATACCATTGACTACCAGGCGGACTCAAGCCGACATCATCAATCAACCAAAGCATCCACAATCATATCCATCCACTTCCATCAACCAAACTCATCAATTCACCAGCATTCAGAATATATCACGCTGATAACCACATATACTACTAACTTGACATAGCATGCATTACTTTTAATTGGACTAAGGTTTTAACCAACAACGAATTATAATTATATCTTTCCTTTGTTCTTTCAGAATATTACAAAATATTACTAATGAGCTTAAGGTTATCTTGTTGTTTCTCAAAAACTGTATTCTACAATTCTTTTAACTTTCCTTTAGATCCAAGCTTTTTAATTAATGGTTCATATTACTTATACCTGTTAACAAATTCATCTCAAGGATGTCTTTAATCTTATTTCCTACCATTACTACTAGTGTGTAGTTAACCTTAAGAATTATGCTGCATCCTTCAACTAGGCACACCAATCCTTTATCTTTGATGATATACACTTATTTTCATTAATTAAATCTTTGTATCTTTTAACAACCATGCCTGGTCTCAATTCACAATCTAGTGGAAACTCAATTAATTTTAGAACATTACTTCTTAAAAGATTTCACAGCCAAATCACCATTCCTTCATTTCCACTTATGTTCCCGTATCGAACTTTCGTCGCTGGCTCGGTTAGGGGTATTAAATTCACCATACTCATTTATTCAAGTTAGAGAACCTAACAATTCCTTGAAGATCACGTTCGAAATTTGTTCGCAATTAAGATTTCTTCAATCTTGAATTTTCATGGCAAGTATCTTCCTGCGATGAAAGGATGCTTCACGTATTAATTGCATATCTGAGTCCTTGTTAGGAATTCTTTGTTCTTCGATTGTCGTCCCGACACTCGCTCGCTTTGTCTGATTTACACAGCTTTACTTCCTTATTTTACAGTTAGTTTACTTATTACGATTCGCTAACTTGAAATGCATCGTGTTCATGTAATCTACCGTACTGATGAAATCCTTGTAACACGAACAATTGGCTGATTTGATGTCTTTGTAACAACCACGTTGTCGGTGTAACCATTCTTCCTCGTTCGCAAACGTCCACACTTATCGGCTTGCAATCATATCTATATTTGGCCTATAATTCCACGTGCTACCCGGGACTATTCCACTTTTCTAAAATCTTCAAAGAATTGACTATGCACAAGAAGAGAATTTGTGAATATGATTTTGATCGAACTGAGTAAGGAATAACAACGCAACAAAATAATTGGGAGAATCTGTACATCAATAAATTATGGAAGAAGAATGAGTGAAGATTTAAATATGAATGAGACAACCATATTCGTACTCAAGATGGCCAGTATTTCATACTAAATGGCATACAACACATGATTAGGTGGTGTCCCACCAAACTCTTCGTCATTTCGACAAAGCGTCACATCCCAACACTCTTTGTCTCAATCAGGAAACAATATTTTGAGAAGAGAAATAATTTGAAAGGAATACAATAAATTTTCTTTCATTTTTGCCTCATATGTTTATTACTGAGAGACGCTCACACGTATTCAAGAATCAAGAGGAGTGATAGGGATAAATGAATCCTGATTGTGTAAATTAAATATTATATTAATGATAGGGAATAAATAAATTTTAATTATGTAGTTAATGTTGTATTAATTACACATGATTTGGGCTGCAAGGCCCAACAAGAAGATGTATGATATTCAGACCAAAAAGGTTAACACGTTGATCAGGCCTGATGGACCAGATCAGGCTTGATGGAACAAAGAAGGCCCAAAACCCTGATTATTAATTAATTTTGTAATTAATTAATAAGGGAAAAATCAGCTATCAAGAAGAGTCCCAATAAGGACATAAATCCTTGTAGATTGGCCTCCAAGGAACCTCATGGGATAAGGAATCAACTTCCTACTTCCTAGGACTCCAAAGTCCATCCTAATTCAGAGACTTGACCACCAAGTCTCCTATACCAAGTCCAATTTAAGGACTCCCAATGTAACACCCCCAAATCCGGGGTCGGGGATCCGGGTTGTCACGAGTTCCATTTCCCTTAATAATACTTAATCTTAATAATCAACCAACTACTGTGTACTGTGACCCTATAATATACACACACACCATAAGTTATAGTCTCAGAGATGAATACCAAACAATAACACAAGTCATTTTATTCAATATTATAAGTCATTACACCTCAAAAGAGTTTCTGAATAATTTACATATTCTTTGCCATTATTACAATTCATAAATATACATAAGTCTGGTACATCGAAAGTTAAAATCCTAGCCTATTGGTAGATCCTACCTCAGCTACACGGCATCAACGCCTACAGGAAACTGCGGAACGTTTCCTATCTGCTCGCGAATTGGGAGCTTGGTCCTGTTCATCTTGTCTATCTGTTGTTGTGTGATGAAAGAAGAAAACAAGGGTGAGCAACAAGCCCACTGAAATAATATGTATAATAATTAACAATATATGAGCATTCTCATAGTACTCATGAAAGTCTTGATAAAAAGAAATGAACCAAGTTTGATATCTTAATGCGATGAAGTCACAAAATATTCAGTATATATACATATATACTTTTCAAAATCTTGGAAGTCCTCTTCCATGCATAATACACACAGAGTTCCAGTGTATAACTGTATAAAAATATCGTTGCATGGTGATCTCATATATCTAACCTTGTCTCAACGTTTTTCTGAAAATCTTTGTCATGCATCAGATAATCATTAACCAGATATAAGTTAAAAAGATGAATTTACAAGATACCCCAATATACGTATATCTTTTCCAAATACTACTTGAACTACCACCGTTCAAGTTATAATTAGTTTCAAAAGTTCATCACATAGATGAGACTACAAGACAAGATTTGAATAGATTCAATTCTTGAATATCATTATAAGTAATGAAGTTATGAGATACTTCATTAAGTCCCGATATATATATATACACCTATATATATACATTTCATACACTCCTTGAAAACCTCTGTTATGAAAATTATAAACAGAGTTGCAATATCCAATGAATTTGGAAAGGAGAAAACCTTGGCATAAACCTGAAATCTTGCTGATCAGGCAAAGATACCAATAAGTAACCTTTTCTACTGTAGATGGATGAATTCCTCGCCGGTCATCACCCAGGCCGCATTAGGACCTCGCGCTAGACCGTTACCCGGCCACTCACGCGTGGATGGACTGTCACCTAGCCTCTTACACCTTCATAGACCGTACCCCGGCCTGTCGCTTATGCCGACTCAATTAGATGGACTTACTTCCCGAACATTGGGCAAGTAATCAAATTGTTTTCTCAAAACAGCAACCTCGTTGCGAATATAAAATACACCATAGAGCCGGATCCCTAAGATTTTTGAGCGAATATTCAAGTCTCCTTCGAAAGGAAGATCTTAAATATAAAAATGAGTTTTGGGATCCGCTCTAACTTTTAAAATTCATTTTGAAGACTCGAAAACATTTTTAAGAATGTTTGGAGTAATGCTGATTTAATGAAATAAATCAGTCTCGATATATTAGAAAATATCTGAATATTATTATTTAAATAATATTCCCAAAAGGATAATCCTTATAAAAATAATTGAAGTAGAAGTTTTAAAACTTATACTTAAAATGAATAATAAATAACCAAAGATATACTTATACGAAAGTACGATCTTTATTTGAATAATCGAAAATAAGTTTGATTATTGAAACATTATTCTTTAATAAAATAAAGAATATTATTTAATAAATAAGCGGAGTCATAAGTCCTCAAATGAATATTCAAAATAATATTCATTAAATAAAATAAACGGAGTCTTAAGTCCTCGAATGAATATTCAAAATAATATTCATTAAATAAAATAAAGTTATCGAATAAAACTTATTCGATTAATAGTTTTGAAAACTATATCAATATATATATATAATATACTCGGGAACATCGACTCCCAGTTTTAGAAAATGTTCACCTTTGGGTCCCCTATACTAAGGGTATACACAACTACTTCTTATCTCTAGCATAGGTATTATGTAACTTATAAGCAATTGAATCAACAGATATATATCAAGATTACGAAACAAACATGCATATATACCATATCAGCATGCTCCAATATATCACAAAATTTGCTAATAACAATCATGCACTTATCACAAGATAATGCATATACATATATTTATATCACAACAATAGTATAACGGGTAGAAAACTTGCCTGAGTGCTCCGGAGTAGACTTAAGCTTAGAGTGGGTCCGGTAACCTATGAACAACAACATGAGCCGGAATTAAACCACGGTCGCTTAAGAAACTAGACTTTAACCAATTGAACCCTAACGTTTGCTTATGGTCATTTCTACGCTTAACAAATCACAAAAGTCGTTCGAGTACCCTCAGCTCCACCATTTTTAATAAATTAACCGTTACGAATTTTAAGGCGACGCTTTTGCGAATACCCTACCAACTGCCTAGTACACTTTACATAATTGTTTCATACTCCAATTAGTCATTTAAGGGCCTTAACCAAGGTTTCAAAGTAAGGCGAGGGGTAAAGGTTCGTTCACGAAACACCGTTACTTAAAACAGTCGTTTCCCCTAAACCGTACATCGGATTCAAGCAAACCACATATCAAAACGAAGCTTGAAACATAACCTATCTAAGAATGGAAGTGGTTAGTTTATAGAAGTGGGTGTTTAGGTCCAACAGTTAATCACAAAACAGTTTATAGAAAATCGGGCATTACGACGGCTATAACCTAACGATTTCCAAAGTTTAAACTACACCAAATCATCACCAATTCAACAACAATCCAACATCCATCAACATCAAACTAAACCCATTCATCTAAGCACTATTATCATCCAAACAAACCAAACTTAAAACTGAGGATTCAAGAGTTTATACCTTCCTTGGAGAGTGGGTAGTCACTAACAAGCCTCTGGGAACCTTGATCTATGCTTAATCAACCTTAAGCTTTCATGAAAATCAAGAAATTCAAAGTAAGTTACTATTCACTACTATTCATCATCATCTTTGATAAGTGGATTAGCTATGAAAACCATGGAATCTTGATCTTAAACTCATGGTATAACTAAGTTATGAAATATAGGATCCAAGGAAACAAACCTTGTAATTTTCCATGGCCTAGAACTTGAGTTTTGAAAATCTATTTCTTCATTTCTTGAAAAGGCCGAATGGAAGAAGAAAGAAATGGGGGAGAGCTTTTTCTTGCTTGTCTTGCCTTGATATTTGTGCAAAGAATGCATGGTTGTGGTTAATTATTGGCTAAATATCTTGTTTTCACTTGCTTATGTCATTGCTTGCATCACTACTTTGCCACATATCTCATTCTTGTGGTGTGATGATGTCACCTTGCTTCTAACCACATGTTTTAGCTTATCTTAGAAGCTTCCTTCTCATGTTACTTGCATGTGATTGCCCCTTGGACGTTTATTTGTTTTACGGTTCGCTTAACTCTCGTTCTCGTTGATCGTTTGAGGGATCATATCCGGGATCTTATTACTTGGGCTTCCCTACCCCTCTCTTAATATTTTATAGTCCTTTAATGATCCTTGCTTATAATCCTTGAATTTAAATGCTTTTAATCATTTTACCTTGTACTCAATTATTTCGGTATCTGGTGGATTTTCGGGAAAAATCAAAGTGTTCGAATTTGGATTCTGACGATCTTTACATACACTCATATACGTTATGGAGTACTAATAAGATCTCAGAATATCAATAAAAGAATTCCTACATAGTGTGGCATGAAAAATTTCCTTAATCAGCATAATCAGCAAAATCACTATTCATAAGGGTTACAAAAAGTTTTTTTTGGGGTTATTACAGTCTCCCCTCCTTAAAAGGATTCCGTCCCGGAATCAGATAGAAAATGAATAGGGATACTCTCTTAGCATTGCACTTTCTAACTCTCAAGTAAATTTTCCCACATTGTGGTTCTACCATCAAACTCTGAATACTTTGATAACCCTTCTCCTAAGCACTTGTTCCTTTTTTCAATCTATAACCCTTCTTGGTTGCTCCATATAGGTTACGTCTGGTTGCATGTCTAGGCGCTCCTATGCCCCTATTTATCTGGCATCCGAATTACACTTCCTTAACATTGATACGTGGAACACGTTATGAACTTGCTACATGTTCGGGGGTAGGGCTAGCTCATATGCTAACTTCCCAATATATCTTAATACCTCAAAGGGTCCAACAATTCGTGGGCTTAGCTTCCCTTTCTTTCTGAACCTCATCCATCCTTTCCAAGGGAATACCTATAACAACACTAGGTCCCCTACTTCCTATTCCTTGTCCTTTCGTGTCAAATCAACATACTTCGTGTTCCCATCTTGGGCTACTACCAGCCGTCCTCTGATTAGATCTATTATATCCTTGGTCCTTTGGACTACTGCTGGTCCGAGCATCTCGCGCTCTACAACTTCATCCTAATATAAGGGAGATCAACTTTGTCTTCCCTCAAGGATCTCATAAGGTGACATCTCGATACCTGACATACGATCTATTATCGTGAGAAAATTCAATCCGCGTTAAGTGATCATTCCAAATTCTTTCAAGTCTATTGCACAGACTCTCATCATAGCTTCTAGCATTATAGCTTTTGCTCCTCAATACCCATTCTTTTCCAGTTCGTAATCGCTACTATCTTCCGTTCCTAATATTATACTGGTTATACTTTTGCTCGTTAGTGTTCTATAACCTTTTAATAACCACGTCAACCTTAGTATCACGAACGCGTTAGAATCGGAATACCACCATACTTGGTACCATTTCATCTATAGCTGCCTCCATCTTCAAAAGCTTGGTCCTTCATATAGAAGTAAAAGAATTTATTGAGAGATCACTATGATCATGAACACTTGTTATATCGCATAGTTAGTACAGAAGGTGGCCAGCCTTTAGTACTTGACAAGCAATTAAATAACATGTGGTATCCTACTAGGCTTCTATCACACAGACAGATAGTCATTCGGCAATACCTCCCCTTCTGGAAGGGTTGTTCTTCTCAGCTTACATGAAATGAAAAGGAGAGAAAAGAACGAATTGAAGAAAATTGTATATATAAAAATATACTGCCACAAAATATCTGGCTTGGAATCTACCTCTGAACTATAGACGTTTATCATAGGAGAACAAAACATATACGTATCTATATCAATATCCAGTATTATCGCATCGCATTTCACATGCTTAAATATTTTTGCTATTCCGTCCATCATTCTATGGACCCATGCTCTTTCTCGAGCTTATACACAATCACCTTTGAAACTCCCTCGATATCAAAAATCGAATCTGGGATCTCATTCTAGACATCATCGTTACTAGAATTCTATGCTTGCATCGCAACCTTCCTCGTATAGTAATACGACTCTCTATTGATAAGAAGGAATAAATATTCAATAGGTAAATAATCGACCTAGTTTTTCTATCAAAGATAACTTATACGTCAGCACGACCCGATTAGTGGTACTCAATCTCAACATCCATTCCAATACAACTCTCACGGTTGTAATCAGCTCATTACTCGCAGAATCATTGTTGCATTACTATGGTCCACCACTGACCTACTGTCGTCATTCACTTTCCATGAAATCTTAATATCTAACCATACGGAGTCCATACATGTCGTATAGAATTCTTCTAAGGAGTTAACATAATCACCATTCATAATTCATGAAGAACATTCCAAATTCTGACGTACTTTCATGACATGAAGCAGATAAAATTGCAGAAGAGTTTCAATCAAAGCAACGATAGCAGGTTAATACCATTCTTAATCATATGCCTTAAATAGAAGACTTAACTCAAAGGTTCGTCTAGTCCTTTTTGAAATATGGTCCTATCTTATCTCAAGATAGTACCTTCTGAGATAGATAGCCCGCTCATGGCAATTACACGAATTAAATCTTTACCAACTACTATTACGGTTGGGTATTGCACAGTCATCAGAAGGAATCAATCTTCTAAACCATAATACAACCTTCACGGCTTTAACCATTATTACTGTATTCCTCTGGCACGAGCGCCGATAATTGTCCTCTTACACTTAAAGTGTTGGCCACCTCTTTGGCCTTTCCTGATAGTAAAATTTCCTTACAATCAATGTCTTTTAAATGACCTTCAACTAAATTTTCTACCTATTTCCAATCACTGCTTGTGTGAAAATGCTCTTCATTACGCTTTGGTAAAAAAATATATCATCACTTTTCCATAAGTTATTGCCTCAGTCTTTTAGAGGATAACATTGTCACGATTGACTCTTTATCATACTTAGGATGTCTCTTATTTTGGATCCTTCTTGATTTCACCAATCTCGACCCTTATTGGGTCAATCTATACTTTCTTATGGATCAACATGTGCCCCACCTGACATTATTATAATTACGTCACATTTCCTTTATCAAAATTTCTATTCTTGAGAACTTTGAATATTACCTTTCTCCTTGTAAAACCTCTAAGGTTATCCTTAAATCCTTCATCAGGTACACCCTAGGCACAGGGCATATCAAGATACCATTTACTAATACCAGAATCATTGTTTATATACTTCTGAAAAATTTCTCCACTGATCCTTAAAGGTTGTTTTTACCTTAATCCTTTCCAATTTATACTGTCAAAACTCATACTATCCCTATTAAGGGTGAAATGCCAACCTTTATGCATTCCCCTAGGATACATTTTAAGTTACCGATGTTCTATCCTTAATTCCACCTTTAAAAAGGTACATGCATCCTTCCATGGATAAATCAAGTCATATATCCCTGATAAGGGTGTCTTATTCAATCATTCCCACCTCGATAGTATATGCCGAATTTCACAATAACATCTGTATTCAAAATAAGGTCAATCAATATGGCCTCCAAAAGATAACAATGGTTATTCGCTTTTCTTGCCTAAATTGGGTAACAATAACAAGGATGTTCTGGAAGATATTGGTCGTGTTCAACGTGAACTTCTTCTTAATAATTCCTTATTTACTTTTGTTGTTGATCTCAACAGTCATCTCAATGTTGGGATATCTTTCATACCTGGCGTCTCCCTTTCTGGGTATCAAGCCACCGGTCTTACACTTCACATTCTTGAAGGTCACTTCCTTCATCCAATTTTCCTAATTTCTTACTTCCTTGTCTCCTCAGTCTATCCGCGTCTCATTATTTATCCTTCGAACTATCTGAAGGTTTCCTCGAACCCTCCCAACTTACAGGGGATAAAATATATGTATCTCTTATTCCTTCAATCATCAACTTTAACTCATGGTGAATCACCCTCATCCTGACGATTACATACTTTTCTATTTCTATTGATACGAGTCTTTAGGGTTTCCTCATACCCAACTCTCTTATCATTCCTCAAACTCTATTGCCTTTATATTCCTTTCCACTTCAGTTTCTTTTTATTTTCCTTTCTCTTATCATTATTTCATGAACCAACACAACATAAGCACTGATTTCAAACATCCTGTCATTCTGGATTCGTGTCCTCAGAACGAATCTTGACAACTTTTACAACTTAGATTCATAATTCATCATACTCATCTGCCTTTGTTTTGGCTCTAAAGCTTTTACACTATCTCCATAACCTTGGGAAGTACTTTCCCGAAAACAATTGACTGAACTTTAATCAATTTATTATAACCTCTGGCTCCGTGCCTTTCTTGGCCTTTCACCAGCGGGTGGCCTCTCTCTTAGGAGGGTAAGTGACAAAAATAGTCTTTTATGACTCGTCAATCATTTAGAATCTCAAATGATTCCTGTATTTCCTTTAGCCAGGCTCTTGCCTCGACTGGGTCAGCTATTTCCTTGGAACTCTGAGAGCGTAGCGACTTAAAGGTCATGAAAGAATTTCCTACCGCATTGTTTCCTCAAGGTGGTGGTTGGGGATAATAGTCTAAGTTCTTTTTTTTAGACAGGTCCATGAATTGCCGTATAGGAGCACCGTCTTGGGTCTCCTTATCTTGCTCGACTTCTATTTTCTCTGTATGAAATATTTCATCCTTCTCCCATAATCAGGGTTATCTTATACGTTAAAATCCTTGTTTTTCATTTCATTATATTATGGGTTCTTTCTTTCTTGATGGCGACCTCCCTGACTATCACATTCGGGGTTTGCTCTAAATCTTATTCCTCAAACTAGCTTTCATCTAAGATCTCATCTTTAAGCTCTTGAACATTTGGAACCCAAATTCTGTAGGAATACCTCATTATTCCCTTATCATCTTTCTCGGTATTAATCTTTTATCTAATTGTTGGCTCTCTGCCTGCATTCATCACTTTTTCTGGCACAATATGTTCATTTCCGATAATTCGGACTGTATTGCAATCTCAAACAGCTTTTCGGTACGGGCTCCGGTTACCTTCACTTCTATTTCCATTTTCTCAAAATCTCTTATAAACTCTCCCAAAGACATTATCATCTTGAGTCTCTCCTTTTTACTAAGGGCATCAGCCACCACATTGCCTTTCCCCGAATGATAAAGAATCTCCCAAGCATAATTCTTGATTAGCTCTAACCGCCTCCTCTGGCGTATATTGAGCTCTTTCTATGGGAAAATGTACTAGAGCACTTATGGCTTAGATAAATCTCGCACTTCTCTCCATACAAGTAGTGCCTCCAATCTTTAGGGCAAAACTATTGCCACAAGCCCAAGCTCATGGGTAAGGATATCAAATTTTATATTCCCTTAATTTTCTTGATGCGTACGCGATTACCTTGATGTGCTGTATAAGAAACACCCTAATTCCTTATGCGAAGCATCACTACACATCACAACATCTCCTTTTCCATCTGGCAACGCCAACATAGGGGCCGTCACCAATCTTTGCTTCAGTTCTTGAAAGCTGTTCTCGCATTTCTCTGTCCATTCAAACTTCTCAGTCTTACGAGTAAGCCGGTGTTAAAGGGCTACTATCTTTACAAACTTGAACGCACCTCCGGTAGTGACCGGCCAATCCTACCTCTGGTAGTCACCCTAACCATAGTCATCATGTCACACCCCCAACTTAAATAGCAAAATAATTATAGCTATTACATCATTTTAAAGAGTATTACACAACCAAAATCCAAGATCTTTACAGTTTAGGGTTTGAAACAGCCCAACACTACCAACTATTACATCTGATTACAAATACCGAGTCCTCACACAACTATTATTACTTATTCTACCTGAGCTCGAACCTAAGCGTCAGCATCACAGGTCTTACGGGCAGTCTGCTTGAATCTAACCATGGCTGCTAGCTGTAATATCAGGGTAAAGCAAGAAGTGAGCCAAAAGCTCAACAAGTGCAAACAATACAGCGCAAAGCATAAATCGGGATATACCTTTAGGAATGACAATGGAATGACATAATCAATGATAATCGAGAGATAAAACTTACGTGAGTTGGCATCATTTTGCTTGCATCAAAACAAATTTTAAAATCATACTTAATCAAAATCATTTTATGACGCTACGGATTACAGCCGGTGATCAGCCGCGAAGTAATCCCGAACCTCGCTGGGTTCTAAAACATTATTGGGAATCCCTAGGCAACTTTTAAGCCTAATATAAGTGTGGAAAGGACTCGCGTCTCAGTCCAGATCCACCATTCAAGAAAACATTTGTCCCCCTTTGGGACTGAAAAATCCACGTTTTAATCATTTTAAAAACTGATGCCGATTTATGACAAAATCTCTTTTGACTGTAATTATTTTTATCAAGGGATTATAGATCAACTTGAAACACTGGAAATATGACACTAAATCTCAGGGCCATGATCTACTAGACTTTACTATATTAGGGTAATTGAGAGGTTTCCATAAACAAGAACTTAGACAAGGAAATTAAGCCAGGCTATTGGATAAGATGAAAGAGTAATGCCAAACTAGGCTTAAAGCAATGGTTGTAGACAAAGTATAGGTATTGGAACATCAAGAAGATAGGCATCACTGGTACAAATAGGATAAAGGTGTTAAAATATAAAGAAAGTGATCATCAGCTCAGTATATAACAGGATATCAAGCTTTAGGGTAAGGATAGGGTTATCAAACAATCATGAATGTATTTAAGAAATGATTGGCTTTAAGGTATCAAAATAAAGTTTCTATCGAGGTTATTTCAAGAGTTGAATTCAAAGCATCAGGGTGCAACATCAAGATTTCTCAGGGATCAATAGCATGATAAACAAAAGGGATTAATAAGATATTATAACGCATCTCTAATTTATCATGGCATTAAACTATCATGAAAGACTTTTGAACTACTTGCAATATGTACTCGAGGGTTCATGGCATCTCTATGTAACTCACAGATAAACAAAAGATACTCTTGATTTAAATATATCAAAATGACTCAGGATAATTGCATCGATATATATATATGAACTGTTTACAGTAAATGCGAAGGTCAAGTTGAATCACTTGCCTTGAGATAGACTGGTCTGGTCTGACTGGTAGGAGCAACAACTGGAGCTTCACTCGACTTTTATGGCAAGTTTTCCCTCGTCTCGAGATCCTACATAAATAATAATAATCCTCATTATAATATATTCTTTCCATCTTAACCTATTTATAACCCGAAATTAAACATAGATGGCACTTAGGCCTATACACACTTAATTCATATCCAACATTTATATTTTTAAATGTACACACGTAGCCACATAATCACATATCGTATATTAATACCAAATAACATCATATACACCATAATGCCACACTAGGCTTGGATGATCTCGACTCACCACTCAAGTTACTTGGTCGCTAACTAAACGAAGTCTTCGAATTTGGGCTTCCTAACTCAATGTGCCTTTCTTAAATTATCCAAAACCTATTGACCCTCACTTGTGCCTTTTGTTCTACTGACCTTACACTATCTTACAACTATGGTGGTCGACCTAATACTCACTTCTAAGTGTCCTAAAACTATGTGATAAGTGAAAGTGCTCACTGGTGCAAATTTCAGAATGGTAACTAAGGTTTCTTGAGTGCATTAGACACTCTTAAACTACAAGTTTTTCTTCAAAATTTTTACACAAGACTCTCCTGACCTAAGGGCATCTCACAAGCTTGATGTGGCTCAAAGGCCTGGCTTGGGCCTTCTTGGGCCTAAGCTAAAAGTCCAAGGTTCCCCTGTTTTTCTGGGCAGAAAATGCCCTGACTTGAATTAACTTGTGACACATGGTTCTAGCTCATATCCTATGAACTATGGTTGGAAAAACTTCTCTGACATACCCTCTAACTAAGGCCCAATTGGGCCTAATGAGGGCCTACCCATGACATGGCCAAATCTCCCTATTTCCAAGTTGCAACAAAACTGTCCCCTGCTGGACAGATTTTGTTATTCTACTTGTGCACCTAACCAAATGACATGCAAACCTCCAACCAACTCCTAAAACCTATTATATACTCCCCATACTAACTTCTGGTGGCTTGGGCCTCAAAGTGCCCATCAATGACATGGTCAAAACTCACTCTAAACTCAGGGTACTAAACTGATTTTTCTGCAGAAACTATAACTCTCATTTTCCAAGGTTTTGACTTGACAAACCCAATTATCAACAACTAAATACTTAAACCAAGACCTATACTTGGTGTTCTACTGAACTAACTCTTTTTTTTCTCAAAATACCCTTGGTGAGATCATCCTTACCTATGGTGCAACTATGGCAAAATAAAAGAGACTACTCTTTACAACTCATAAACCTTTATGCTTTTGAAACAACATGATATATATTTTTATAAAAGATAACCACAAATTATTACCATGCAACAAGAAGCATAAATCCATATTATCACATTATTCCTACTGAAATTAAGGCTCACTAACAAAATCTTTTCCAAATGATCAAAATCTTACAACAAACTAAGAGAATTCCACATGCATGCATGCCTTCGGGTTTTTCAACCCAAAACAACCCATTTTCTACATATATTCCATCTTAAAATTGACATGCAAGCCTAGCATAAGGTATACCTAGATGATCACTTAGCATGCAAGGAGTTTTATCAAATTATCACCACAAAATTTAAGTCATTATCACATAAACATGCAAAAATTGATCAAAACAACAAGAATGATTTCAAGGACCATTCATTCGGCTCCCATATGGTCATGGCCGAATGAAATGGATGGAAATGGCCATTAAATCATCAAGATTTTCCTTCTCATGACTTGGCACTTATCCATTCATTGTAGTCCTCTCAAAAACAACCTTAAATCCATAAGAATCAAGATTGTATATTTGAGTTTCACTAAAACCTTAACATGCAACTTTAAAACTTAAACTTTTTACTCAAAACTCTTTGGAATATAAATGATCATGATATAGGAAGTAATATTTACTTGTATGGGAGGTGGAAACTTGAATGTGGAATGAAGAAAAGGGGAGGGGGGTAGGGCTTCGGCAAAAAGCCGAGAGGAAAGGTGGGAGGAGGGAGAGGAGAGGGAGAAAAAATGTAGAAATGGTGGAGTGATCATCTTGATTGTTTGGTTTTTATTTGCCCACAAGTGAGTGGATGTGAGAAATTACAAGAGTAACCCTCTAGCCAAAGTTAGGCAAGTTTGCATGCAAGGTCAAGGAGGTAATTTGGCTAGCAATTTGTGAGTTAGTGGGGTGGTTATTGACTCTTTAGCCCTTTGGTTAAATAGAAGAGAGTTTGCATGCAAGGTTATTCATGTAATTTGATAATTATTAAGCAACTAATTTCCAAAGATTTATTTTTATATAATAAAGTACAAGTTCAAAAATTATAAAATTTATACCATAAAATAACTTGGATTTTTAGAGACTTTATAAAATCATTTTCAAAATTTGTGTACAAAATGTCTTTTAAAAGAAAATTTTTCCAAAGCTTAGAATATTCCTTATAAATCAAAAATAAAGAAATTAAATAAATTCTTGCTTTGAAAAATCATATACTACCCAGAGCAAATTTAAAATGCAAAAATTTTCACTCACACAAACGTACAAGCATTGAATATATTTTTATTTAACTTAATATTATTCACAAATAATATTACATAAAATGCCGGTCGTAACACATCAATTCCTCAGTGGTCCTTTATTCATTCTTGTCAGGATCCTCCACGGGATTCTTCTCAGCAACAATCCCTTCTAGGACAACATCCTCAACCGCTACATCCTCAATATGAACATCATCCAGTCCCGCGTTAGGACGCTCTATCGGATCCATAATCTGATCTCCAATAAGTAATAAAACATCATCGCATTGTTGCTCCTCAACCTCAGGGTTCGGAGTCCCGCTACCATATATGATAACGAACTACACTTCTATCATGATATTTATAAGGGTTCCCATAAGGGTTTTAACTGTCAGTACTATGTTAGGTAGTCCGACTATGAACTTGGCAAGAGTTCTTATTATTTTAGTGAACTTATTATTTTAATGTCATATCATCTCTGAGGTTTATAACGCTTGGCTCTGATACCATTTCTGTAACACCCCCAAATCCGGGGTCGGGGATCCGGGTTTTCACGAGTTCCATTTCCCTTAATAATACTTAATCTTAATAATCAACCAACTACTGCGTCTGTGACCCCACAATATACACACACACCACAAGTTATAGTCTCAGAGATGAATACCAAACAATAACACAAGTCATTTTATTCCACAATTATAAGTCATTACACCTCAAAAGGGTTTCTGAATAATTTACATATTCTTTGCCATTATTATAATTCATAAATATACATAAGTCTGGTACATCGAAAGTTGAAAGCCTAGCCTATTGGTAGATCCTACCTCAGCTATACGACATCAACGCCTACAGGAAACTGTGGAACGTTTCCTATCTGCTCGCGAATTGGTAGCTTGGTCCTGTTCATCTTGTCTATCTGTTGTTGTGTGATGAAAGAAGAAAGCAAGGGTGAGCAACAAGCCCACCGAAATAATATGTATAATAATTAACAATATATGAGCATTCTCATAGTACTCATGAAAGTCTTGGTAAAAAGAAATGAACCAAGTTTGATATCTTAATGCGATGAAGTCGTAAAATATTCAGTATATATACATATATACTTTTCAAAATCTTGGAAGTCCTCTTCCATGCATAATACACACAGAGTTCCAGTGTATAACTGTATGAAAATATCGTTGCAAGGTGATCTCATATATCTAACCTTGTCTCGACGTTTTTCTGAAAATCTTTGTCATGCATTGGATAATCATTAACCAGATATAAGTTGAAAAGATGAAGTTACAAGATACCCAATATACTTATATCTTTTCCAAATACTACTTGAACTACCACCGTTCAAGTTATAATTAGTTTCAAAAGTTCATCACATAGATGAGACTACAAGACAAGATTTGAATAGATTCAATTCTTGAATATCATTATAAGTAATGAAGTTACGAGATACTTCATTAAGTCCCGATATATATATATATATACACCTATATATATACATTTCATACACTCCTTGAAAACCTCTGTTATGAAAATTATAAACAGAGTTGCAATATCCAATGAATTTGGAAAGGAGAAAACCTTGGCATAAACCTGATATCTTGCTGATCAGGCAAAGATACCAATAAGTAACCTTTTCTACTGTAGATGGATGAATTCCTCGCCGGTCATCACCCAGGCCGCATTAGGACCTCGCGCTAGACCGTTACCCGGCCACTCACGCATGGATGGACTGTCACCCAGCCTCTTACACCTTCATAGACCGTACCCCGGCCTGTCGCTTATGCCGACTCAATTAGATGGACTTACTTCCCGAACATTGGGCAAGTAATCAAATTGTTTTCTCAAAACAGCAACCTCGTTGCGAATATAAAATACACCACAAAACCGGATCCCTAAGATTTTTGAGCGAATATTCAAGTCTCCTTCCAAAGGAAGATCTTAAATATAAAAATGAGTTTTGGGATCCGCTCTAACTTTTAAAATTTATTTTGAAGACTCGAAAACATTTTTAAGAATGTTTGGAGTAATGCTGATTAAATGAAATAAATCAGTCTCGATATATTAGAAAATATCTGAATATTATTATTTAAATAATATTCCCAAAAGGATAATCCTTATAAAAATAATTGAAGTAGAAGTTTTAAAACTTATACTTGAAATGAATAATAAATAACCAAAGATATACTTATACGAAAGTACGATCTTTATTTGAATAGTCAAAAATAAGTTTGATTATTGAAACATTATTCTTTAATAAAATAAAGAATATTATTTAATAAATAAGCGGAGTCATAAGTCCTCAAATGAATATTCAAAATAATATTCATTAAATAAAATAAACGGAGTCTTAAGTCCTCGAATGAATATTCAAAATAATATTCATTAAATAAAATAAAGTTATCGAATAAAATATATTCGATTAATAGTTTTGAAAACTATATCAATATATATATATAATATACTCGGGAACATCGACTCCCGGTTTTAGAAAATGTTCACCTTTGGGTCCCCTATACTAAGGGTATATGCAACTACTGCTTATCTCTAGCATAGGTATTATGCAACTTATAAGCAATTGAATCAACAGATATATATCAAGATTACGAAACCGACATGCATATATACCATATCAGCATGCTCCAATATATCGTAAAATTTGCTAATAACAATCATGCACTTATCACAAGATAATGCATATACATATATTTATATCACAACAACAGTATAACGGGTAGAAAACTTGCCTGGGTGCTACGGGGTAGACTTAAGCTTAGAGTTGGTCCGGTAACCTATGAACAACAACATGAGCCGGAATTAAACCACGGTCGCTTAAGAAACTAGACTTTAACCAATTGAACCCTAACGTTTGCTTATGGTCATTTCTACGCTTAACATATCACAAAAGTCGTTCGAGTACCCTCGGCTCCACCATTTTTAATAAATTAACCATTATGAATTTTAAGGCAACGCTTTCGCGAATACCCTACCAACTGCCTAGTACACTTTACATAATTGTTTCATACTCCAATTAGTCATTTAAGGGCCTTAACCAAGGTTTCAAAGTAAGGCGAGGGGTAAAGGTTCGTTTGCGAAACACCGTTACTTAAAACGGCCATTTCCCGTAAACCGTACATCGGATTCAAGCAAACCACATATCAAAACGAAGCTTGAAACATAACCTATCTAAGAATGGAAGTGGTTAGTTTATAAAAGTGGGTGTTTGGGTCCAACAGTTAATCACAAAACAATTTATAGAAAATCGGGCAATACGACGGCTATAACCTAACGATTTCCAAAATTTAAACTACACCAAATCATCACCAATTCAACAACAATCCAACATCCATCAACATAAAACTAAACCCATTAATCTAAGCACTATTATCATCCAAACAAACCAAACTTAAAACTAAAGGTTCATGAGTTTATACCTTCCTTGGAGAGTTGGTAGTCACTAACAAGCCTCTAGGAACCTTGATCTATGCTTAATCAACCTTAAGCTTTCATGAAAATCAAGAAAATCAAAGTAAGTTACTATTCACTACTATTCATCATCATCTTTGATGAGTGGATTAGCTATGCAAACCATGGAATCTTGATCTTAAACTCATGGTATAACTAAGTTATGAAATATAGGATCCAAGGAAACAAACCTTGCCGAATGGAAGAAGAAAGAAATGTGGGAGAGCTTTTTCTTGCTTGTCTTGCCTTGATATTTGTGCAAAGAATGCATGGTTGTGGTTAATTATTGGCTAAATATCTTGTTTTCACTTGCTTATGTCATTGCTTGCATCACTACTTTGCCACATGTCTCATTCTTGTGGTGTGATGATGTCACCTTGCTTCTAACCACATGTTTTAGCTTATCTTAGAAGCTTCCTTCTCATGTTACTTGCATGTGATTGCCCCTTGGACGTTTATTTGTTTTACGGTTCGCTTAACTCTCGTTCTCGTTGATCGTTTGAGGGATCATATCCGGGATCTTATTACTTGGTCTTCCCTACCCCTCTCTTAATATTTTATAGTCCTTTAATGATCCTTGCTTATAATCCTTGAATTTGAATGCTTTTAATCATTTTACCTTGTACTCAATTATTTCGGTATATGGTGGATTTTCGGGAAAAATCAAAGTGTTCGAATTTGGATTCTGACGATCATGGAGTACTAATAAGATCTCAGAATATCAAAAAAAGAATTCCTACATAGTGTGGCATGAAAAATTTCCTTAATCAGCATAATCACCAAAATCACTATTCATAAGGGTTACAAAAAGTCCAAAATTTTTGGGGTTATTACACCCAACATCTATATAAGGGGTCTCACCCCACAAATCAGGACTACATTTTTTGACTTGATCCTTGGCAATCAGCAAGGTACGTAGGCATCTTGTTAAGGCAGATCGAGTCACGAAACACAAGAGCAGTCAAATCGAGCCTCGAAGCTCACGTTCCTTAGTAATAAATACAGCAGTTATATACCTTAGTTTTTAATCCACCACAAGGAGTATACGCAATCGTAGAAAAGAATGACACCGTTGGTCGTCATCTATGTTTCATGTATGCATACTATCAGGGCTCGTTCGAGTAACAGATTCCCGATCCACATCAGATGATAGATTCGGAATATCTTCTGGAAATATCTTTAACGTTTTAATAATTTGAGCATAATTGTCTTCTTGTTAGATTTACAATCATCACTTCTTGCTTCAACCTTGCCATGTGGATTTCGTATTTTTAGCATCATGCTTCCATGTTTGATATTTTAGTAGTTCGAACATAATCGCGTTCTTTCGGAATTTATAATCATAATCTCTAATTTCTTCTATGCCGCATAGCGTAACCATTAATCCTGCAATGCCTCGACTCCGTCGATAGAAATATTATTCTTCTTCAATCATCTGGAAGATTCCTCCATTTTCTTCAATCATCCTCGAGCTTCTTTTGGGTCAGCGAACCTATTTTAAACTTTATTAATTTCATAAATTGGATAAATAATGTTTCCGAACGTTGATTCGATGGTTAATACTATTAAACAAGGTTTGCACTCTTCTTTCAAAAAATATTTAAACTTCTCCGTATTAGCGGCTCTAGTTGGCCTTCTGATATAACAATACTGAATTCGATCAAATATTCTTCCGGGTAATCTAATACTTATAACAACAAGAACTCAAGTAGTAATTTGACAACCAAAATTTTAAAACTCATTTTGTGTAAAGATCTTTTAGAAATTCTGTTAAGAAAACCTTTTTCGAAAACTTATTTTAGAATTTTAAAAATCAAACATCTGCTCGTCCTTACTATATGAGTTGGTTGTTGTTCTCCTCAACCAGAACAAGGTATCTAATTTAAGAAATAACCACCTAAGGGTCCATCCACTTCAATATATCTTCTACCCCTTATTGGGTTCATTTCGCCTTCATTAGTCGACAAAAATTTCATTTATCATTGCATACCATTTTATTCATAACTCTAACTCCAGTGCTGACATCCGGTACTATCTTTGATATTTTCATCGTCGTCCTTGATGTCATATTTACATCCAGTTAACATAATTCAACATTTTATCCGCAAATAAAAGCGTATCTTTTAGTTAATCCTCAGTATATCTAATAAGGTAGATACCATTCCTTGCATGACGCCTGAAATGTGATAATAAGCTTTTCGCCACAGTGGTGCCTTCAAACTCGTGACGTTGGCTCTTTGTCAGCTTCAATCAACTCGTTACTTCCAGCTTGGAGCTTGACCTACTACGCAATTCTAAATTGGCTCATAATAAAACTTTTTTATCTTTTCTTATACGAAGTTTTCACGCGAATCAATCTCCTTCTTCTTTAAAACCACGTAAAAGCAGGGTAATTTACCCATTTTCTGTCGCGCTTTCGACTCTTCGCGACCACAGGATCTGGGGACTCAATATATCTATATCGTCAATATACTTATCTTAACAATACCCTATCTTACTAATCAATATCAGATCCGCTAATCTTAATTCACACTCAAATCGATCTCAAAATGAGTATACGTAGGGTCTTCCTTATCTTATATAACCTTCCAATCCTATCTTACTTCCACCATTCTTATTTCAAGGACCAATAACCTGATGCTCTGATGCCACCTGTAACACCCCCAAATTTGGGGTTAGGATTGGGTGTCACTAAACAACTTTAAATAATATAAACCTGTATATTAAAATAAATATACAGATAACCCCTCATTAATCCGGATCGCTTACAGGTTATGGTATGTGACAAGAATCTAACCTTCTAAAATTACAATATCTAAAATACAATTCCATTACCTCTTTATTAATTTCCTCGTATTGATCACTCTAACACCTCCAAATACCCTTCAGCTGGAATCTCTTCACTTTTGCAGTCTATTGAAAGCTATTCACTTTTGCCATTATTTGATACTGAAAGAAATAGGATTTCACAAGCAAGAGTGAGCCAAAAATGCCCAGCAAGTAACATAAATGGTTTCCAGGTATTAGATCAAAGAAACTTCTAGAAATGATTTTTGAATAATTTCAAAACATCTTTATTTATGTAAAACAGTTGAGCGAATAAAACATCGGCCCTCATTGGCCTTTAATCATAAATCACATTTTTCTGTATAGAACAGTGAACGTTTCACTGATTCGTTTCTTTGAATCAAATTTTTGATTTTGTAATCATAAATTTTTCAATAAGGAATGCCGTTAATGGCGATCAATAACAAATTAGACTGAACACTAGAAACCAACATATACAATATAACCTGCTGATCAGTCAGGATATAGTGCAGATCTATACCCAACTCCATAGACCCAACCAACATATGGGGTACCCAGGTAACTATGGCCTAATAATCAAGGGACCAGCCATCTCTGGCCCTTAGGGTCCAGTTCATTCCTGGCCCTCATAGTAACCGTCGAGTCTCTGGAGTATTTTGATGTCAAATTATTTTGGTTTCAAAACATCCCAATTCAGGGTTCGCAAATAACCCGAAAGAATGGGTATTTGCTCAAGAGATCAATCGATAACCAAGGAACGAGATCAAAATGGCACTTGCATATATAAGAGTAATTGCACCGAAATATAAAAACATTTAACTATTGTGAACTTAAAGTAGAAATGAAGAAGTATTTGTAGTATTTTAGAAGAAAGGTTAGGAATACTTGCCTCAATTGATAAACCTCTGATCTTTAACTATCTGTCATATCACTCAGTCCTGATGTATCTGTATTTCCATTGACAGGCTACTTGACCTTTCTTATCATTCACCATTTCAGGCTTATCTCTATTCTAAATCCACTCTTTTCATTACTAAACGTAATCAGACTTTACTTTTACAATCTCTGTCAGGCTTTGAATGGCTCGCACTATGTGTATCTATCATAAAAGATACCATTCAATTAACTGACAATATATAATTGTCTAGTCTATATGTTTATCCTTATCATCTACCCGCCCAATAATAACATATAAGGATAATCTTTAATCATATGAAGTTTAATAGACACGTGAACTCATAGTTCACATAACACATAAACACACAAGGCACATATCAAATATTTCATATAACACATAGTCACATAATTCATGTAGCACATGAGTTGAATCGTCAAAAGATAGGTCTTGATACGTTTAGAATTTAAATCGGGTCAAAAAGAGTATTTTATTGATCAATAACCGACTCAAAATGATTCATAAAACAAACTCCCTTCTGATACAAAATAATTGAAGTCTACAAAATATTTTTAATAGAAGCAAAATATTTCATATTAAACGGACGAACGGTCTATTTAAGATGAATTTTTGAACATTTTTCGGAATTAAAACGGGTCTCCGATTCATTTTGTAATCAAATAATAGGGTTCGAATACCCGAATATGACTTTAAAATAATTTTATAATAATTATCTAGCCTTGAAAATAATTTAAAATAATATTTTAAAGCTCGGAACTATTTTTCATAATTTTTAAATCAAAAATAAATAATTAAATCAAATTATTAAATCAATTAAGATTAATTAATATTTAATTAAATCAATTAACCAATTAAAAATTAAATTATTGATTTATTAAATAATTAATTATCACTTAAAATTAATTAATTAAATAATTAAGATTTAATTTCGAATTTAAAATATTCTTTAGAATTAAAAATATTAATTTTTGGAATTTAAAATAAATAAAACAATTTTTGAAAATAATTATAAAAGAAAATATAATTTCTAGGGTAAATTGTAACTTTTTAAAACTACAGGGTATAAAATGCAAGTTTCGAAACTTAGTGCGGAGGGGCAATTTTGTAAAAACAGAAAGTTTGAGGACTAAAACTCGCCATCTCTAAAACCTTGGGGGCTGATTGGAAATTTTGCCAACCGTCGCCGCCCAGGTCGCTGGAGATGGTGACGGGCACGCTTTTCTGCTCAAATACGCACCAAAAGGTGCAAATTTCCTCTTCAAAACACCAGAAATCAAGTCGTGTTTTTGGTTTCAGCAACTAATCAATCATTTGGCCAAAAATTTGATTCAAACATCATCGCCGCCATCGAGTTCTTCAACTCTGGCGAGGCTTCATCTAGAACCGTCTGTTAAGCTCATATATACCATTCTAATTGTTTTTCAACGATCTACAATTCTGTACAAAATTTTTTATCTAATAACCCTTGAATAAAAAACACCCAAATTTCAATTAAGAACATTCAAACTTTATAAACCCTAATTTTTGAATTCGAGAATCAAACTCAAGTGTGTTATTGAATTCCAAATCAGTCATATAATATACCAAAATGATCATGACAAGATTATCTACAAGATACAATCATCAAATCATAGAAACAGCATCAAGAACAAAAATTCCTATTTTAATCCTTAATTAATTCGAATTAAATTAAATAAATAAGAAAATCACCTTGATTTCTGCACTAAAATGATTGATTGATTCAGAAAGTACTTTTTGAGAGCTTCGATTTTATATATGGCACGCCCGAATCGGAGTTCGATAACACCTTCGTAACGAATAATTAAGGTTTTTCTCTGTAAATTCTATATTTTTACTGATTGACTATGATTATACTAATAAAACGAAATAAGATAAAGGCTATTTATATTTATGGAATATTGGTTCGTTTTGGATCGTATTGGATGGATAAATTAGTTACTTAGCCGCTAAGTAACTTAAAAAATGATTCGATTTGATACCCATATTTGATAATTGTCCAAACCGGGCTTTTATAAAACACTTTATACGAAAATCATGCAATATTGTCCTGTCTTTCGAGAATACGGGTTTTGTTCATCTATCGAAATGATTATCGTATCGAAAATCTTGCGTCGGGACGTGCCGGGTCAAACCGTAATCCGGATCGAGAAAGTCAAAACACGAAAAATGTCCGGAATTACCAGATTAGGTTATGAAGGAGTTTTCGGAAGGGTTTCGGGTTGTAAAAACTCAAAAACGGTTGAAGTTGGACAATTCCTGGCTTTTTAAAATAGTTTCGTAATTATTCAGAAAATAATTAATAAATTCATAAATTATTATAAAATCATATAACACTCCAAAAATTACCATAAAAATACCTTAATTATCTATATTTTATTCTGGACATATTAAAATTAACATACCCACATTTTATTATATACAAACGTCCAAATATTATTTTCAATCATCAGATAATTCACCAAAAATTCACATAATAATCACTTAATAATCATTTATTGATAAAAATAATTAGACGCGAGGCCCCGGATTTTACAGCTTCTCAGGTATATTCACACAATAGCTGAAAACACATCAGATGAAAATCAGCTTGGTTTCTCTTTCTTAATTGGTGACGAAACAATCGGGATCACTGAGGACGATCTAAATGAACATCTTCATCTTCCTCGTGTTCATTTTGATGAGTTACCAAGAAAATGGGAACTACTGAGCTTCTTCCACACCATAAATTGCACAATGGAAAATGACAATTACCCCCGCCATTTTAACAAGAGTCATTTACCGAAGGAATGACATATATTCTTCAACATCTTGTCTTACTGTCTGGCTTCAAAGACTAATGGATTCTATGGGTTTACCAAGTTCAATCCAATTATTAGAAGAGCTGTTGTTGAACATCTTTCAATCAACTTTGGAAGTTTGTTGATGAAAGAGATCTTAGCAAATCAGGCTCAACAACAGGATCACATCTTGTATCCCAGGTTCCTTCATATAGTGTTAGATGACAAGCTAACGGAAGAGCAGAAAGCTTTAGTACAGAATGATAACCTGGAAGAACATCATGTTCTGTCAGAAACCATTGTTATCAAGCTTCTAAAGAACAAATCTTATGGAAATGATAACAAGAAAAGAGCTCAAGAATCACAGATAAACCACATTAGGGAGAGTACTTTGTGTAATAACCCTAAATTTTTAGATTTTTTGTAATCCTTATGAATAGTGATTTTTGCTAATTGTGCTGATTAAGAAAATTTTTCATGCCACACTATGTAGGAATCCTTTTATTGATATTCTGAGATCTTATTAGTATTCCATAAAGTTAATGAGTGTAAGTAAAGATCGTCAGATTTCATTTTGAACACTTTGATTTTTCCCGAAAATCCACCAGATATCGAAAGAATTGAGTATAAGTTAACATGATTAAAAGGATTTAAATTCAAGGATTAGAAGAGAGGATCATTAAAGCAATATAAAATATTAGGAAAGCGTTAGGAAAGCCCAAGTAATGAGATCCCAGATATGATCCATCAAACGAATAACGAGAACGAAAGTTAAGCGAACCGTAAAACCGATAAGCGACCATTAGCCAAACAATTAAGCACTAATCAAGAGATTAGCACAAAATGAGGTCATCAAACCATAATGTATTGATAAGTGGTAGCAAGATGACATGATCAAGGTGACATAAGCATGGTTAATTAGATATTTATCAAGAATGAATTCTAGCCAAGCAATTAAACTATAGTTAAACCAAGGTTAGTTGTTAATCAAGCAACAAAACACCACACAAACTTCAAGGAAATCAAAGAAGCATTTTCATTCCTCATTTCTTCAATATTGCTCTCGGCCCTTTCTTGAAAAACAAAGAAGAAATTCACAAAGTTCAAGCCTTCTCATTTTTCTTTATCAAGGTAATTATGTAAGCTTCTTGGTGGTTAGTTATGCATATCCTAGGAATCTAAGATTCAAATTCCTTACCAATCTTTTCAATTAATTTATTGAAGAAGATGATGAATAGTATTTTCTTGAAATTAATTTTGTGTTCTTGATTTCTTTCGAAAGATTAAGCTAGTAGGAGGATTGATCAAGGCTCCCTAAGGCTTCCTAGCAACTTATCACACACCAAGGAAGGTATAAGCTTAAAACTCTAGCCTTTAATTTGATTATTAATGAGTTTGATGGTTGGTTTTGTAAATGAGAAGCATGATTTATGATTATTGGTAGTTTGGTTTGATTTGGAGTGATTTGGTGAATGAATCTTGATTATAATTCGTAGGTCTTGATTGCGGTTGTTTTAGTTTAGAAACTTTGAGAATATGGACTGATGTGGTATGCTTTAGATGAGTTTTTGTTGTGTTGGTGATTGTGGGTGGTTTGGTGAGGTTTTAGTGTAGTAAGAAAATTGGAAAACTCGTAAGCATAGTCGTCATAACGACCATTTTATTTTAGACTATTTATGAATGATTTTCGGACCAGAGAACTCACTAACCAATCTGTAACTTTTTCAAGTTTAGCTACATCATGTCGTAAACTTTGTTTTGGTATGTTGTTCTCTTAGATCTGATATACGGTTTAAGAGAAACGGCCGTTTTAAGTAACTGCGTTTCGCGAACGAACCTTTACCCCTCCCTTAACTTTGAAACCTTGTTTAAAGCCCTTAAATGACTAATTGGAGTACGAAACAATTAGGTAAGGTTAACTAGTCAGTTGATAGAGTACTCACGAAAGATTAGCCTTAAAAAGTTAATCTGTTAATTTTATAAAAATGGTAGAGCCGAGGCTACTCGAGCGACTTATGTAAATCATTAAGCGCAAAAGCGAGCATTAGGGTCTAAATGGTTAAAGTCTAGTTTCTTAAGCGACCGTGGTTTAATTCCAACTTATATATTTTTTATAGGTTACCAGATTCACCCTAGGCTTTTTTTCACCCCCAGTAGCTCAGGCAAGTTTTCTACCCGTATATTGTTGTTTTGATGTAAATATATTTATGCATTATCTTAAGATAAGTGCATGATTGTTATTAGCAAGTTTTGCGATATATTAAAGCATGTTGATATGATATATATAATCATGCCTGTTTCAGAATTTTGATATCTCTTTGTTGTATCAATTGCTTAAAAACCGCATAATACTTATACTAGAGATAGACATTATTTATGTCTACCCTTAGGCCCTATTTGGTTGGGGGGTTAGGAGAGATGGGGTTGAGTTGGGTTGGGCTGGGCTGGGCTGAGTTGGGCTGGGTTGGGTTAAATTGAACCCCTACCTTGTTTGGATTCAAGGGTTAGGAAATGAAGGGTTCAACCCTTACCTCATTTGGATGGAGTTTTGTCATTTGGGGTTGTGTAAAAATTGCAAATTAAATAGTTTTTTTTAGAAAATATAATGTTTTAATTTATAATTTTTTTTACAATAAAGATGGTTCAGGTTTCCAATTACAAATTTTAAAAAAATACAAAAAAAAATTTATTAAAATTAAAGAGATTCATATGAGTTATGAGCTTGTACATATTATAAATGGAAGAGCAAAGTTTAAAATTGAAATATACCAATCTCTATTTTCTTCATTATAATTTTTAAAATGTGTGTTGTCGAGTCCCATATTTGGACATGTATTATTCGGACCTTTGAGTCCGAGTAACATATATAAATTTTTAGTTAAGTCCGGGTAACATGTACCCCTTGGTTGTCAGGAAAACAAGTTCAAATTTAAAGATTTCCATAACACTAATGAAGAATTAAAATGATCTCATAATAGTGCTGAGTTGAATGACAATACAGACTGTTAAATATTACACTACATGAACAAACATCTAGTACTGTATTTCGATCCATAATATCAGTCCATTATTAGACAACTACAAGTACTGTATTCCATTCTGAGCATGACCCCGAGAAACTGCAGCAGTGAAAGCAAGCTATAGCTATGGTCGCAATGACAGACTGAGAGTTGCTGTTGTCTGAGAAGTTCCCACATTTCAGTCCTGTATTTTGGAAGTTGATGAGCTTCACCAAAAAAGAGCACCTGCTACACAATTGAACAAATTAATACCACAACACTGAGATGGTACATTCTCAAGTAGAAATATCGAAACTGAACTGTCTGCCTTGTCCAAGGGCCTCCCTACTCCAAAGAGCATGAGTAAGGTGCATTTCGCCCTTCTCGGACAGATTTTGAGTAGAACATAGGACTAGGTATATTTAATTTGATTTACACAAGTTTAATGACAACAATGCAGTGTAAAAAACAAATAAAATAGAGTTCATTAATAGGTTATATGACAGACACCAATCCACTATTCTACCAAGTTAGGGGACTAATGCTGCTTCGATGAACAAATATATTATTTTATGGTCAGAGATCAAAAATAATTTATGACCGTTATTATGCCCCATAACTATGGAATGTAAATGAGACATGGGTATCAAGTATCTACTATGAACCACACAAAGAAATCTTATGGCCATTACTTTATAACTTGGTGGCCATTCTTGAGTGTAATAATGATAATGATGCCCATAGATCCAACTGCATTTGACATTTTACAGTCAGACTTAATGAAATGGACAGTCATACACATTTACTTTTTATATGAGTGTATTATAATATAGCTTGAATCCCAAATCACATTTTCTTTAAATCTACAAAACTTTGAGCTAAGTAAATCATAAAGTCACAAGAATAAATAAAGAATGAAAACTTATGAGTTATAAAGAATAATTCGCCCACATTTGGGCTGCTATACAGTCTCTGATATCCTCTCCTTTTTGAGTATCTTCGTCTTCATCTCTAAGTTGTAGTTGTTCATTCGTACCACCATTTTCAATTTCTCGATCAACCTCAGCAAGTATGATATGGTCTGGATCTTTCTTAATAAGATAATTGTGCAGAATAAAACAAGACAAGATAATTAGGTTTAGTGTCTTCATTCTATAATTTGGTTCAGTTCCACTTGCTATGATTGGAAACCTCTTCTTTAGTATACCAAATGCACGCTCTATCGCGTTACGCAAAGAAGAATGTCTATGATTGAATAATTCACGTGCATTTCTAGGTGGATTTCCAGAGTACTCTTTTAAGTGATAACGAACCCTTCTATAAGGCGTAATAAGTCCACTCTTTAGCATAAATCCGGCATCAACGAGGTAATACTTTCCTAAATAATGTAAAAGCATTTATTTGAGACAATGATTATATGAGTATCAACGAGATAATATTTATGAGCATGTATAGGAGGTATATGTAATTTAAATACCTTCGGGAATTTTGAGACAATGGTTCCTCGTCAAAGCATTTTTTATAATTCTGGAGTCTGAAGCAGTACCTTCCCATCCAGCCAAAACATATGAGAACTTCAAGTCAAATGTACAAGTTGCTAATATATTTTGAGTTGGATAGTCCTTCCTTCCACGATATTTAGGAGCTTCCGCAGATGAAACTTTTACACGAACATGAGTACCATCAATTGCACTGATACAGTCCTGACATAAAAATTGTATTAGCACATCATTCATACCATACAAAACGTCACTCTAACCCTAACTTTTAGTAATATGACATTTACCTTAAAATAAGGATAAAACCTAGTCTCAGTGAATATCTCCGAAGGAACTTGAGATCCATCTGGTTGAATGAGAAACTTATCCTCCAACTCTATGATTGCTTTAAGTACATTATGAAAATGACGACTCACTGTCTCACCAGAACGACGAAAAAATACTGAAAGTTCACATACAGTAACATTATGTCCTAATAAATAGAGAGACTTGACCACTTGTTCCTCAACTGTTGCTCTTGTTGTTGGTCGAAGACCACCTTCTACAACCAACATTTTACACAAATCTAGAAATGCTTTGGGACTCATTCGTATTATACTTCGACAATAATGTGCATTTGAAAACAAATGAGTCAAAATCTCATTTCTAACCTTTTCACTCTCAAGCCTTAAAGAACGACTAATAATGTCGTGTTTTCGCCGATTGACAATTGAGCAAGCCACAAGTATCGATGCATATATTCCCATTTTCTTATACTTTTTTCTTCCACTTTTTTCATCCATCTAAAAAATACCAACAAGTAAATTAATAAGAAGATAAGCAAAGAAGCCAAAAGACTACTGCAGTTCTTAAGCCAAGTACGATATTGGGTTCAAGTAAAGAATCTGATTTGCTAAAGCAAAGACTGGAGGCTATCTACGGTTTATTTAGAACATGAAAAGACTATCTTACACATGAAAATTTTCAGCTTAAGAGCCACCAAGGTAAATGCAATACATATCACTGAAATGTACAACAATTTCACAGTTAACTCGCTCATTTTATTCCCATCAAAACTCATCCAAGTAGTACTATAGTTTACTTAGAACTATGTATATTAGCCTCTTAAACTATATTTACCAAGACTTAATATTAATATTGGACAAGTTAACGATTCTAACTCCAACGATAAAAAAATTCAACTAACACGATATATAATAATAATTCCAAATCCGTTCAATTCAATCCAAACATGATCTTTTACTGCAGTCGATCTCAATATTTCATCTGCGACTACAGACCTCATAAGGGGAACATTGTATAAACATAACAGCCATGTACAAGTTAAATTATTACTCCATTTTTTTTATCTAAAGTCCCAAACCTGCATGCTTATACACATTTATGTAATTACAAAATCTAAGACACTAAATTTACAATTTATAAGACAAGAAAATTATTTTACGAAATCTTACTTACTAGAACATTTGAAGAGAATCATTACTATAGAACAACTATAAAATAACAAGAATTCAGCTAGCTAGAACATAAAACTATAGAAATTATTTAAGAACAACACAGTTAGCTAGAACTCAAGAATTCAATTCTTTAAATTTATTCACTAAATAACTGAAAAAACTAACAAAACCCATCAATTACTTCAAGAATCAAACACTGTTAAGTCACATATTTACATACACAAATAAGAAAGACACAAACAGAGAATAAGGGTAGAGAGATAGCGGGGAGAGAGAACAAGAGACAGAATGTGGGGGGAGAGAGAGATAGAGAGAGAGAGTGAGAGATAGAGAGAGAAAGGGAGAGAAAGGGAGAGAGTACCTTTGAGATGTTCATATCGGGATGAGTGCGAGAGAGACGAGAGAGAGGGAGAGAGGAGATGGGCGGAGTAGAAAGAGATGAGCGGTCGAAAAGAAAGAAGGAAGCTAACACCCCGATTCGGGGTGTTGAAAATGTCGGGTTTAATTAAAATAAATGAACCCTCACGGACCCTCAATAAACACCTCAAAACCCAACCCTCCTAAAAAATAAAATTCCCAAACATGGTTTTTTAGAACCCACCCCAACCCAGCCCAGCCCATCTCCCATTAACCCCCCAACCAAATAGGGCCTTAGTATAGGGGACCTGTTGAATATTTTCCTAAACCGGGAGGCGGTACCCCCGTGTATAAACCATATATGGATATACGTATAGTTTTCTATATCTATTAATCGAATAAGGTTATTCGATATTTTTGATTAATACTCAAACATTATTTTCGATTATTGAAATAAAGATCTTACTTTCGTATAAGTATATCTTTTGTTATTTAGTATTTTTTTCAAGTATTAGTTGCAAAAACTTTTACTTTATTTATTTTTATAAAAAAATATTCTTTATGGGAATATTATTTAAATAATAATATTCAGATATTTTCTAATATATCGGGACTAATTTATTTTGAAATCATCCCTACTCCAAACATTTTCAAAAATATTTTTAAGTCTTCAATATGATTTTAAAAGCTAGAGCGGACCCCTAAACTCGATTTTAATTTATATATTACCTTTCAAGGAGGGATTTAAATACTCGCTTAAAACCTAAGGGATCCAGCTCTGTGGTGTATCTTTGGTGGAACGAAGTTGCAAATTTAATAAAGAGTTTGATTACCTGCCCAAAGTTCGGGAAGTAAGCCCAATAAAAATACGTTGGCATAGGCAACATGGGTCGGGTGGCAGTCCATCAAAGTGTAAGTGGCTGAGTGGCAGTCCATCAATGCGTAAGAGGCCGGGTGGCGGTCCGACATAAGGTCCTACTGCGGCCAGGGTGATGACCGGTGGGGGATTCATCCATCTACTAGTAGAAAAGGTGACTTGATTGATATCTTTGCCTGATCAGCAAGATATCAGGTTTATGCCAAAGTTTCTTCTTTCCAAAATTCTTGGGAATGACAAATATGTTTATACCTTTCATAACAGAGGAGTGTATGAGACATATATATATATGTATATATATTGGGACTTTATGAAGTATCTCTTAACTTCATTTCTTTTAAATGATATTTCAAAGATTGATTCTATACAAGTTTTATCTTGTAGCTCCTTCTACATGATGAGCTTTTGAAAAATTATTATACTTTGAATAGTGATAGTTCAAGTAGTTTTTCAAAAAGGGTATAAGTATATTGGAGTATTTTGTAAACTTCATCTTTTTAAGCTTATATCTAGTAAGTAATTATCTTACACTTGATAAGAAATTTCAGTATGTTTTTGATTCAGATGCTTGCATTATTGATTAAACTATATATTACCTTGCGAGCTATAATGACCAGACTGAAATAACCATAATGTAGAGGAATCAACTTGGGAATTAGAGAGTGCTATGCTAGAAAAGTACCCCCATTTGTTTTCTACCTGATTCCGGGATGGAATCCTTTTAAGGAGGGGAGACTGTAATGACCTCAATTTTTGCAACTATTCAAAACCCTGATGAATAGTAAATTATGCTGATTGTAAAATATTATCAGACCACCCTATATAGGGATCCTTTTTTCGAAATTCTGAGTTCGTATTAGTATTCTTTATGGAATATCAGTGTATGTAAAAGCTGTCCGGTTTCGAAAATGAACACTTTCATTTTTCCCGAGATTCCACTAGACACTGAAGGAATTGAATTATATATTAAGAATTAAGGGAATTAATACCAAGGATTATCAAAAGGGATTAGAAGGGTGATAAAGGATATCAAAAAGGATTATAGAGCCCCTGACAATGAAACCACAGATACGTTCCTTCGAAATGATTAGCAAGAACGAACGATAAATGAGTCATAAAATAATTAAACGACAAGTAATGCAAGAGAGATTAGTGCAAGGATTAAGGATAATGATCAAGCAATTAAGAAAGGATTAGCATAAAAGATGCTTCCACCACCAAGCAATGACAAGTGGCAATGATGAAGTCACCAAGGTGATGTCATGCTTAATCACACTCCACTCACTTTGATCATCCAATTAACCACCCAAATGTCTCACTTAACTCCCATTTTCCACCAGAAACATAATTAAAAAAGAAAAACACTCTCCCTCTCCCAATAATGTTGCTCTCGGCCCAAGCATAAACAAGGAAGAAGAAAAAAGAAAAACCTAGGCTACACTCCACCAGTTCCATCAAGGTTTGTTTCTAAACCTTCCATATATCAAGATTAAGACTAGCTATGAGTTTAAGCATCAATCTCCATTCCTAGATTGCTTAAACAATTCATCAAAGAAGATGATGAATAGTGTTTTCAAGTTACTAACTTTGTTTTCTTTGTTTTTTCTTTAAGATCCAAGCATTCCTAGGTTATCTCAAGGCTTCTTAAGGCTTCCTAACAACTCTAATCACTCCAAGGAAGGTATAACACGTCCACACCCTAGCTTAACTTTGAGCTTTAGTTGAGTTTTAAGCATGTTAAGGGATGGTTATAGTAGTTAGTATAATAAAAGCATGGTTGTTACATGATGGTATGGATGGTTAAGATTAAGTGATGGATTGGATGATCCTTGTATGCTAATTGAGAAATGGATGGATTATGGAGAAGTTTTAACTTAAGAGGATGTTAGGAGTGAGTATCTTGATGGTGGATGATTTGTTGGTTGTATTGGTATAGATAAGAAATGGAAAAGCATGGAAATATAGCCGTTATAATGTCCGATTTTTTTTAAGCCTAACTTACACTAGATAGTAGGTATACGAACCTCTCTGTCCAGACCCGACCACTGCCATGACTAGATATATTACTTTACAAGCTTCGTTGTGATATGTGGTTCGCTTAAATCCGATGTACGGTTTAGGATAAACGACCGTTTTAAGTAACGGCGTTTCGCGAATTTACCATTACCCCTCGCTTTACTTTGAAACCTTGGTTAAGGTCCTTAAATGACTAATTGGAATATGAAACAATTATTTAAGACTAATTGGTCAGTTGGTATAGTATTCGCGAAAGAGTCGCCTTAAAATGTTAAACAGTTAATTTTATAAAAATGGTGGAGCCGAGGGTGCTCGAGCGACTTATGTGAATCGTTAAGCGCAAAAGCGAACGTTAGGGTCTAAATGGTTAAAGTCTAGTTTCTTAAGCGACCGTGGTTTAATTCCAACTTATATGTTTTTTATAGGTTACCAAACTCGCCCCAGGCCTTTTACCACCCCCAGTCACTCAGGCAAGTTTTCTACCAGTTATACTGTTGTTGTGAGGTATATAATTGTTTGTGCATTATCTTGTGATAAGTGCATGGTTGTTATTAGCAAGTCTTGCGATATATTGGAGCATGTTGTTATGATATAAATATGTATGCCTGCTTCATAATCTTGATATCTCGTTATCGATTCAAATGCTTATAAACTGCATAATACCTATGCTAGAGATAAGCAGTAGTTGCCTATACCCTTGATATAGGGGACCCAAAAGTGAACTTATTTCTAAACCAGGATTCAATGTTCTCGAGTATAATATATGTATATTTATATATATATATATATATAGTTTTCTATAACTATTAATCGAATAAGGTATATTCGATGGTTTTGAATACTAATCAAACTTATTTTCGATTATTCAAATAAGGATCGTACTTTCGTACAAGTATATATTTTGTTATTTATTATTCGTTTCAAGTATGAGTTTTGAAACTTCTATTTTAATTATTTTATAAAGATTATCCTTTATGGAAATATTATTTAAATAATAATATTCAGATATTTTCTAATATATCAGGACTGATTTATTTTATTAAATCAGCATTACTCCAAACATTCTCAAACATGTTTTCGAGTCTTCAAAATAATTTTAAAAGTTAGAGCGGATCCCAAAACTCGTTTTCAAATTTAATATCTTCCTTTCGAAGGGGATTTAAATACTCGCTTAAAAATCTGAGGGATCCGGCTCTGTGGTGTATATTATATTCGCAACGAGGTTGCTTTTTTGATAAAAGAATTTGATTACTTTCCCAACGTTCGGGAAGTAAGTCCATCTAATTGAGTCGGCATAAGCGATAGGTCGGGGTACGGTCTATCAAAGTGTAAGTGGCTGGGTGGCAGTCCATCAACACGTAAGAGGTCGGGTGGCGGTCCAGCACAAGGTCCTAATGCGGCCAGGTTGATGACGGGTGGGGGATTCATCCATCTACTAGTAGAAAAGGTTACTTATTGGTATCTTTGCCTGATCAGCAAGATATCGGGTTTATGCCAAAATTCTCTTCATTCCAAATTCATTGGATATTACAACTATGTTTATACTTTTCATGATAGAGGTTTTCAGGGAATATGTGAGAGATATATATAGGTAAATATATATGTGGACTTATTGAAGTATCTCGTAACTTCATTTCATTCAAATAATATTTCAAAGATTGAATCTATTCAAGTATTATGTCGAAGTCCCATCTATGTGATGAACCTTGGAAAACTTATAATACTTTGAACACTAATAGTTCAAGTAGTTTTCTAAAATGATATAAGTATAGTGAAGTAATTGGTAACTTCATCTTCCTTTAAGCTTATATCCAGTAAGTAATTATCTTACATTGGATAAAGATTTCCGGTAAGTTCTCTATTTAGATACTTGCATTATTGATTACACTATATATTATCTTGCGAGCTGTAATTCTCACTCTTACTTCATTTCTTCATCACACAACAACGGTTAGGAAGGATGGCCAGACTCAAGCAGGCCCAGCGCAAGAGCATGGGAAGCGTCCCGCATCTTCCCGTTGATATCATAGCTGCTATAGTTGCAGAGGTAGATCTATCTGTAGGCCATGCATTCTACTTTTGGAAATCAATTATGTATAATTATAAATTATGTTGGATAATGGCAACTAATTGTAAACTTATTAAGTAATCATTTTGGGTTGTAATAACTTTTAATTTATGGATTCAAGGACTTGTACTGATTTCAATTTCATCTCTGAGACTATAACGTGTTATGGTGTATGTTATTATGGGGTCATGGCATGAGGTTATTTATTTTAATAAAGTTAAGTGATATTTATGGAAAGAAAGACCGTGACGACCCGGATTCCCGACCACGGATCTGGGGGTGTTACAGATGACCCGAATCCTCGACCCCGAATCTGGGGTTGTTACACTTTGCTACTCTTGATCAACAAGATGAACCTGTTCCTCAAGCCGAAGAAGGAGCATGCCAACAAAATTATCCACAACCTGAAGCTGAAGCTCAACTAGTGGATGTTGATCAAGAACCTATTACTGTTGAACAACAAGAAGAATCTATGCCACAACAATCAGAAGAAGATGTCTATAGGCCATACTTCTGAGGTATAAATGAAGATATGAATATTTCTTTAAATAGTGGTATTTATGCAAATGTTTCTGACTTATTTGACTTTGAGGCATTTCACATTGATGATGAAACCTCACGAATTTTAAGAGAACAAGATAGGTTAAGAGGAAATGAGTTTGTTTTCTCGCAAATTTATAACCACCCTCTTGAGCCAATAATTCACTATTAGAATCTACTAGCTAAATCCCTGGAGTATAAGGATGCAATGAGTGTAGATGGAGTAACTATATAAGATGGAGCAAATAAGGAAGGTATTATGAGAGAACCCACAACTCTGTCTTCTCAGAAGCAAAGTATTATCCAAACAGAGACAGTTATAATCCCCCTTGTATTTTCCCAAAAGGGTATAATGCTGAAAAGAAAATTATATAATTCCTAGGCTCATCTTCTCAAGAATATGCTACTATTTAAATTCTCCCGTCGGTCAGAATATCCTATACAGAGTCAAATATTCTCTCAAACACTCAAGAACTTGAAGTCTTAAATGTGTCAATTAGACGAGAGATTTTTGGTGATGATGTATTGATGATAACAAAAGGTTAAACCATTTTATGGTTAGAATCTTCTGCTGAAGGTCCTTCCATGGAATAATTACCTTCATAGGTGTTAGGAGAGAGTGTTGTAATCATTGCCACATCCAGCATAGCAATTACCTCCCCAGGACTAATAAACCTAGATGCATCTGCGGATAGGGGATCCGATATATGTGTCAATCAGCAACCCATTGGCCATGAACTAGATTCACCTAGTGAGCCTAAGGGGAAAGTGTCTTCATAAGCACTTGAAAACACCGAGGATCTGACGCCCCATATGACGGATTTAGTGATTCCCTCGGAGATTCAAACTTTGGAACAGTCATCTTAGGGTGACAGGCAACATGTCTTATACATGGAACGAGAATTGCGAACTCCAATTGCACCATTGCTGACCTACTCAAGGATGACTCTGGTGTGTTCTGTAGGTACATCTGGATCTCTGAGCTTTGAGCGGAGTGTATCCGTGAAGACTAGTGAAACACTAAACCCTAGACCGAGTGTAAGAGTGTTGAGTGAAACACCGGGAGAGCCTAGTGAGACACCCACCATCCAAACCACACTTGTAGACATGTCCCAGTATGTTACAAAAGCATATTTTGAAGAGCAGCTTCCATTCAAAAATGATTATTTAAAGGAACAACTAGCTCTGGAAGATCAACTACTTAAACCGAACTCTCTGTCAAGGATCACCAAATTACACGTCTTTCCGATCAACTTGAGGTTCAACAAACATCATTTGCTAGTTTACGGGAATTTGTCGAGCAATCTTTATCTCACTCTGGAAAGGGTAAGGCAATTGCCAACACTGGGCCAAAGTTCTCAGTTAGCAAGCAAGCACCAATTCCTACAACCACTTGAGTAGTTCTTTCTAGTAGTGAGCAAAGACCTCAGTCAGTAAGCAAGTATCTATTTCAGATTCACCTGTTCATAATGGCCCTAATTTGATCTTGACTACTCAATTAACCCTAGCTCTGAAGGATAACACAACTGAGGGGGAGAAAAGGGCAGAACAAGAAAAAGTAATTGCTGCTGTAGAGTTAATTCAAGATATATTTCAAGCAGCAGGATCGGTATATGATGATTTTGGTGATGAGATTAAAGAAGAAGAGAGAGGTGATAAAAGAGAAGAAAGAACAAATAAAAGGGTGCTCAAAAGGCCAGAATAAGTGAGAAGAGTTCCACAACTCAGGAGGAGCAATTAATGTCAAAACAAGATTATCTGAGCCAAGTTTTAAAGCTCAAAGGAATCTTTTATTAGATGTATATGCTCTGAGGCCCCTATTAACAAAACTGAAGGATGAAGGATTGAAAGAAGGGGAGATTGATGAAAGTGATGTTCCTCAAGGTTTTGAGTCGGTGCTTGAAGAAGTTGAGATAGAAGAAAGAAAGAAGATATCGGAAGATAAGAGTTTGAGGTCGAAGATGCCTTCACGGATGATTTCATTTTATATTGAGCTACTAAAGAGTTTAAATTATCATATGAAGCAATTCAAGATGAGATAACCAGATCAAGAGCAAGAATCCAAATAACTGTTCAAAGAAAAAAAGCTAAAAATGCAAGGAAGTCATATCTTCAAAGGACCGGAAGAGGAACCAAGTGGGAGGAAATAAAAAAGAAATGGATAAACCAGAAACTTACATGAAGACAGACACTAACAATAAAAAGCTCTTTAATTTTGTGGAAAAATTTAGCGAACACTGTATGAATATTCATGTCTTCTTTCACGAGTTCAGTCAGATAATCACTGGTGTTATAGTGGATACTTTGAAGAATGGGTGGAGAATTTATGTTATTTATATAGACGGGATTCAGATGAAAATATTCATTAGTGTGCTAAGGAAATGAGATATGGTTGAACTGTTTGTCTTAAACACAAAAATCCCATGGTTGAATTCACTGACAAATAAATACTTCAGAGACAAGATTCACAAGTTGATAATGGATGTTTCCCCTCAAGCATTCCTTGAACCATTTGTGATCAAAAGTTTTACATATGGAAGAATTCATAACATAACTTTATCTGATAAACATATGAGACTCATTCCATATCATCAACTCACTTTTCTAGAAAGTCAACTTAAAAGCAAAAGAGCAAATCTAGAAGCTCCTGGATTGAAAAGATTAGAAGCATATCTCAAAGTTGTTAAAGTGCTATATACTTATAGGTTGAATGACAAGATGATCAGAGATTCATAAAAAGACATGAAGAAGTAAAATAGAGCATATCATGAAATGGTGTTATCAATGGGTGGCCAAATTTTTTTATTGAAAGATAGTGAACCTATTATGAGCAAGGATGATAAAGGGAATCTAGTCTTTGAGATTAATAAAAAAAAGATAAGTCAATGATTTAAGAGTGAGTGAATCAGATTCAATCAGGCAAGCCTTGATAGATGTAAAAACTTCATCATGTAAAGATGACAAGCGTGCCTTGATTCCAATCATGGAAATACTTGAAGAAGTATTAGAAGAAGAGATGGTGAATAATATTAAAAGAGTACAAGACTTTCCTAAAAGGATAAATGTCTTTTTACTGGAAAGAAAATCTATATTGTTGTTCAGTATTCTTCATAGAGCTAAACTATCCACTACCTAAGAATGCACTTGAATTGAAGCTCGCGATTCTGTTCATGTAAGAATGAATGAAATTCTGAATAAACAAAAAGAAAAGAAGAATGAAGCATCTCATCATGATTTTACATAGGCATCAAATCCTAACAAGAAAGCTACCAAAAGAAATTTTGTTCAGACTAAATCTGCTCAGGAAGAAGAAGGTAGTCAAGTAAAGAAGCTGAAGAAGAGAAAGACCAAGAAGACATAGTTTATATGTTCATGCTATAGGAACATTTCTTATCTTTGTAACTTGTAATTTAAGAAATATGGAATTGTATATGTGATCCATAATGTATTTAATATTATTCTCTATTTACAGTATGTACTTTTTTCTTATTGTCAGTTGACTTATCCTTTAGGTATTTGCTTGTCGAATTGTAACAAACAAATATTGGGAGATTGTAAAGCATAAGGTATATGTAACCGAGAAATTATAACTCAACATGAAACAAAAAGAAATAAATTATATTAACCGTGAAGCACAGAAACCTTAAAGATGAATACTCGATAAATACAAAGAATCAAAACATGAAATTAATGCTCGGAGTCAGTAACCAAGTCATGGAAATAATTTCATTAATATGTTTAAGACTCTGTGAAGAATAAAATGTCAAAGGACTTCTAGTGACAATGAAATGTACTGGTTTGAAGTATTGGAGATAAAGGGTTCCAGTGATTGAAGCAATGCATGACCAATAGGGTGTATCAGCTCATAATTGTAAAGAGGATTCTGTATGTCCAATTGAGTGCTAGTCATTTTTCAACCAGACCAGTGTACTAAGTGTCAGCACATCAGAAAAGGATCACATTAATCATTCAGAAGATATAAAGTTGATACAAAACATTGTGGAGTCTGGAAATAATGAAGCTTAATTAAAAAGGATCAAGAAACTCTCTAAGCCCTTAAAGTTCACTCAAGGAGCAAGAGGATGAAAAAGTGTCTAAGTGCTCAAACAATCACTCTTGGCGCAAGTAGGAAGAAAAGATTCTAAGTGGTGAATCTCTTCTCCTCTAGGCGCAACTGAAGTGGAAATCACTAAGGAACAAATAGTTTTCCCCCTTGGCGAAAGTAAAGAAAAAATTACCGAGGCATGAAAGCCCTCATTCTTGGCACACGTGAGTGTCACTAGGCACAAGTGAAGTCATCCATTTCTTGGCGCATGTAAGAAAAATTTCACCAAGAATTATACCTGTCCTCTCTTGGCACAACTGAAATGTTTACTAAGGCTGGTAATTCTCCTTTTGGCACAAGTGATGCACATAACCTCACACTCTAGGAGCATCTGGTGACTTGGTGAATTTATTATTACAGAAGCAATTTAATTTTCACTTGGCTAAGAATAAGCCATGTGTCCAAACAAAATTGGAAGTCTACACAAATCAGCAGAATCAATTGAATTCATTTAGTTATCTTCTTTAGCTCCCAACAGTATTTTATGAAGCTCCATTGAAGGCTAAATTGTGGAAGCTTGTAAAATATTGCTTATTTTCTCTGAAGTTGTTGCTGAATCAAATCTGAGAGTTGGTGCTTTAAGGACCTGATTTCAAAAACTGCTACCAGAATCTAGATCAACCCTATTATTTAAAAACATCTTCAAGCTTCTTTTCATTAGTGGAAATATTTTCACTATCCAGAGATTCTGAACTATCCTTAAGCCTGGCCACAAGCTTACATAATTTTTATCTTTAAACAATTGAGTTCATCTTCCATTACAATCACCCAATCTGGATCTGCAAGAGTTTCATTGCTTTTTTTGGTTTCACTTGTGATATAAACCCATAATAGAGACAATTATATGCAATAATTGTGGTGCCCTCCAAACCCGGGTCAGAAGTTTGGGGTCCACAACACAAACACAAACAATATATAAACCTGTTTATATAATAAAAATATATGCAATGACCCTACTTACCATATCCTCGGATCACAACAGTTCAAAGTATGTCCATAAGCCACAATCTTATTTATTGCAAACGTACCAAATCCCAAATTTATTTATCTTACATCGGAAGTCAAACTTTATTACAAACTTTTAACACACTCCAAGCCACATAACTTCCGCTAGCTTATTCCATTTCAACCTGAAAACCTAGCTTGCACACTCGACTGGGGATCCTCGCCACCACCCATTTCCTTCTTGATTGGAAAAGAACATAAATAAATTCGCAAGAGTGAGCTAACCATTTCAGCATGTCATAATGACAACACTGAGATTAAATAATAATCAAATTTAAATGATATAAGGAATCAAATTTTCCTGATAAACAATGATTAGAATTAGATATTCACTTTCATTTTTTAAAAACGAAGGTTAGGCTGCTGATCAGTCACGCACTAACCCCGAGAAAGGCTCCTAGCTCTGCTCTATATACTGGATCAAAGGCACGCATTGGCCTATTATGACCACGAATCTAGTCTGACCACGAATCTGGTCCATATTTAAAAATAATCTAATTTTATAATAATAACATGATAAACAATGTAATTCAATAAACTGAATCATAAACAACATTTATCTTGAAGCTTAAGGTGATTCACAACACCATGAAGATATAAGGAGGTAAACAGGAAGATTGACTTTCAGTCCAGGGAAAAAATCAGGGTGTAGAAGACCAAGGGTTCAAAGGTTATAAGAAATGGTCTTCCGTTATATAAGGCATAAAGGTTTGTCTGTTAAGCAATCTCATATCAAGGATCAGTATGTGGTAGATATGTTGTTAGGTCCCAATGTGTTTGTAGAAGGGGGGGTTGAATTCAAACAGTACCGAATAATCGAATTAAATGCGGAATAAAAAATGTGAAACAAAATTCAAGTTAAATAAAAATATTATTAAACTTGAAAGGTGTTACAACAACTGTATCGATTACAAGGAATTAATCTCAAATTAATTATCACAAATCTAGAATAAATTCGACATGAACTTTTTCTATTTTTGTAATAAAAAAGATTCAAATGCTAAACGCAATTTGAGATTAAGTTCTAGGGATTTTGATCCGCTAGATTGATACACACGAACAAAAGAATGATTTCTAGTTGATTGGATTTAACTTTACAAGCTAGAAATTGTGATCTTGAATTAGCAGATAAGATGAAATATTTGGCTGCTTTTTCTCTCTGTTTGTTCTTTGACTTGTGTATGGATGGATAAAAATGATATGCTGCTTCTCTGCTTCTATTTAAATCAACAAACGAATAGAATTGACTTGGCATGACAATCCTATAGCTGGCAAGACTTTCGGTGAGACAATTGAATGAACTAGCAAGACAATCTGAATGAACTAGCATGACAATCAGAATGAACTAGCATGACAATCAGAATGAACTAGCAAGACAATCATCCTCCTAGAGTAACTTTCGGTGTGACAATTGAATATGGCCTAGCATGACAATCGGTATGACAATCCTGATTGTCATGCTAGTTCATTTTCAATTGTCTTGCTGATTTAATGCTTGAATTTAATCCAATTAAACTTCTGAAAATTCCTAAAATTCCTAGAATTAATTCAGAATTAATTAATCAATTAATTCAATTAATAAATAAATTATTCTTCGCAGATATAATTTATTCTCTTAATTAAATTAGATGACTTAATTAATTAATAGAGAATTAATTCTAGTCTTGAGCAGCAACCATTCTTCTGCAAATCTTCTGAAAATCACTGAAAATTATGAATCAATTCCACCACTTCAATGCTGACACTCGATGTACTGTCTGGTTCATGAGTGACTAACTTCCGTGACATTTCTTCATGTCTTGACTTTGACACTTTGATTTTCTTCAGATTAAATCCTTGTAATTTATTGATACCCTGACGAGATCTCTGTCACTTGATTAAATCCACGATCTTGATTTATATCACTGAGGCATGATCAACTTCTTGAACTTCTTCCAGTGAATTAACTCCTCAAGTCTGTAGATGAACCTTGTTTCTGAATCCTTTGACAGATATTACTTTGCGAGATCTCTCTGACGGTCGATCCACTATTTACTTATTACATTCTTATTTGAGTTGAGTTGAATCCTCGAATATACAAATAGGTCTATGACATATGACTTACAATCTCCCCCTATTTGTTTGTTAGACAATAACACACAAATACCTAGAGGATAACTCAACTAACAAATAAGAAAAAGATATAAACATACATGCAAAGTAAATAGCAGAAAAGTTCTGGATGAGATTTAACATTTTCCAGATTCCAAGTAGATGTTCCTCTAGACTGAACATATCTTCAAGTAGTTCCATCTTCATTTGTACAACCACATTTCCTGTTGAGAAGCCCATATCTCTTGCTTCTCCCCCTATGAGAATCAACTAATTAAAGAAGATCACCTTCGTTTTACCACCTCTCCCGTACAATAGGATCCGCAGATAAAAACCAATGGTACTCCCCTAACAGCTTCTTCCCTTACTAGGAAATCACCTTGTGTTTACCACCTCTCCCGTACAATAGGATTCGTAGTTACAAACAACAATGGTGTGGTGTAGTGTACATTTTTAGGATCTTTTTCTTCCTCCCTGCTATTTCTCCCCCTTAGTTGAGTAATCCTCCAAACTATTACTTAAGCTTTTATCTCCCCCTTAAAGAAGGAATGTATGCCGTCGTCTGAAGGAGTTCTCATATTCACTTGGTTGGAAAAGAAATAACAAGTAGTTTCTCTTTCTTCCTCACTGTGAGTGTGTGATTCTGTTTAGTGTGCCTCACATGAGTTTCACTCTTCTCTCCACTCGTGTTTACACTCTTTCTCACAAGTGTATCACTCTTCTCTCATAGCTCCATAATCCAGCTGTACCTGCAAGGAAAATCACCTTAGCCATCCTTAAGGAGGTCACAGGTGGTGCAATGGGAGTTCGCAAATCCCCATCCTTGTTAAACTCGTCAGATGAATCTGAGTCATAATTTACAAGTTGCTAGTTTCCCTTTTAGGGTTCCAGATTTGAATTCTGGGAAGGTAAACAATGATCCAACAAATTTAGCATAAGGATCAAAGTTCCCTTCTAATGTCTGTGAAGACATTTCCTTGTGACTTATCAGGTAATATCTGAATCATTATCAACAAGTTGCCGATCTGCGCCTATGTCAGATCCACTATCCGCAGATGCATCCAGGGGATTTAAGCCTGGGGAGGTAGACACTGACCACTGACATATGGCTTTTGGATCAGTATCCTCTCCTAACACCTGTAAAGGCAATTGGTCCACTAACGAACCTTGAACAATCGAATCTGACCTTAAAATGGTCGAAACTCTTGTTTCCGTCAACTCATCCTTTGTATGTGTAACCTCTCCTTGTGCATCAAGAATTGATTATGTTTGAAGTGGTGACACTACATCGGATACCTTGGCCGACAGGCAAAATTCAATAGACGCACCCTGTTGAGAGAATGAATCTAGTAACTGTTTTTGTGCCTTTTCAGCCATTACATCTTTTTGAGAAGATGTATGGGGGCTAGCAGTTGTCTCGGTTTAAATAATACTCATTTATGTAGGAGACAGAGCTACTGGGTTGACTACAGAACCTTCCTTATGTGGTGCACTAAGGCACTATCTCCCTCACGCTCATTCATACTACATTTAGTGGTAAGAGAGTGTTGGTTGGTTCTGTTTTTGTGTTTGTCTTTACAGTCTGGGATAGACGTTGTGGGTTTTCAACCTCATGACTGTCAATGAAAGAAAGTCATTGGAGACTGAACCTGTATCATAGAACATATGGTAATAGAGAGAAAATGATTTACAATAGTGATTTCAAAAGATTTTACATGAAATAAGAAATCACTAATGTAGAAAGAAGTTTAATTTTTGTTTTTCAAAATGAATGAGTTTTTGATAAAACATTGATCACTTAGGGTAAAGTCTAAGTAATTCTCATTCATGTCAAAAGCTTACAAATATCTGCAACATAATGTTAACAACATATCATTGACTGATACTTGTCAAGTACTTTAGATACTAATTGTTATGTTGCATTATTATGACGACTCTACTAGTTCATATAAAATTACAATTTCTGTTAGAGTGCCATACCATGTCCTTGACGATTGCTTGAGCAGTATACTAGTTCATACCAACCTGAAGTGAGATTGTGAAGAAGAGATTGCATAGTCCAATAGATCTGCAGCTGCAAAGTCCATGAACTGTGGTGCACTGACTTCCTCTTTTAACTCACCAATCAGGAGTACACTTGTACACATCTTACTAGAGTACAATTCCAAGTGTAATGTGCAGCAAGTGCCTGATATGTCGTAATATTCTCAAGTCTCGTCACTGGTGCTATATGTTAGATACTGCTTCCTGATAATAACCTAGCACAATATACAAAATTACAATGATAACATTCCCAACTTGCAAACAGCCATATCCCTCAGATAAACCTTTGCTGTTATCTCCAAAGGTAACCAGGGGGCCAGCTTTCTCAATCCACATTTGATAGCAGGGCTCTATCTCCGGTCATATGTCTTGATGATCCACTGTCAAGAATCCACACTACCGGTTACACCTGTTTAATGCCCTGCACTTCAAATGGATTAGACCTTCTTCGGAACCCAAACTTGGTTGGGCCCGGCATACTTGTAGAACTGTCCTTTATCAGGCAAAACAACATTTTTAATTTTAATTATCTCAACTTTCTCAATGACTGAACATTTGACCTTATAAACAGCCTTAACAAATTTCTGTTTAAGCTTAGGCACAAATGTCTCCTTTCTAGCCTTAGAAGGACTAGCAGTCTTAGACCTATCATGCTTCTTGTTATTCACATGCTGACGAGGAGTAGTCTTATCATTAGACACATGCTTACCATTAAAATAAGCATACATCATATTAAAAGCACAAGACATACAATTAGCAACACCACATGCTTTATGAGAGTGATTAACAGCAGGCAATTTATGCATGGTAGACATGGCATTATTGTTATCCAACTCATGTGTGTCTGAGTTAGTCTCAGTTGCTTTCACAACTTTGACTGGAACTTTCGACTCACTTGACTTGGAAACAATCTTCTCATAAGCATGATCCTCAGCACGTATTTCTTCTTGAATAACAGAAGAGGTCGCATCAAATGGTTCAGCAATTGATGCTTTATAGAGGGGTTCATCAACACCCTTAAGCACATATGGTACTTCCCTCCCTTTAGCACAGACATGAGGAGGGGAGTTTATGCCTAATTCTCCAATAGCAGCATTGTAATCATATCCTATTCCAGATGTTTGATTAACAGCTTGCTTACTGTAGAACTCTTTAGCCTTCGAACAAGAATTGAAGTAGGCTCTAACCTTAGTCTCAAGACCGGTGATCTTGTCTTTGAGAATAGTTTCGAGTTTTCTATAACAGTCAACTCTATTCTCTAGAAAAGATACCTGTTCTTTTAATTTGTCTTGATTAATGTGCACAAGTCTTAATTCATTGACCTCTTTCTCAAGGTCTGTGATCTTTAAACTTAACAGTTCATTATCACGACGTGCACAATCTAAGTTACCTCTTAGATGATAAACCATTTCAGCATCAGAAAGTTTTACCTCTATTCTTGACGATGAAGCTTTTCCATCAATAGCCATAAGAGCAAGATTTCCTTCATCTTCATCTTCACTGTCAGTATCATCCCAGCATCTTCCCTTTGCCAGATAAGCCCTTTCAGAGTTCTTTCTTACTTGCTTTGGCTTCCTACATTCTGTGGCAAAGTGTCCCAACTCATTGCAGTTATAGCATCTAATGGTGCTTCGATCAACCATCCCTGTTTTGTACCCACCACTGCTGGTGTTAGAGGATGAAGATCCACCTTTCTGGAATTTGTTGTAGTTGGACTTGTACTTAAGCTTGGGATTCCTCCTGAATCTGACATGGGAGAATCTCTTGACAATTTGGGCCATTGATTCATCTTCCAATTGCTCCAGCTCTTCCAAGGAATAAAAATCATCACTTGATTGATTTGTAGTAGGAGGATCATATTCTGCTACTAACTCATTTTCCTCACCCTTGGAAAACTGTACCATTCTTTCTAACTGTTGAGATTGTTGTTGTTGTTGACCTTCAGCTACAAGTGCAGTAGATGTGCTGACCATTCTATCCTTCCCGTAGACTTCCTTCTGTTGAATCTGCTCCAACTCATAGGTTTTTAACACTCCATAGAGCCTGTCCAAAGAAATCTCACTCAGATCTCTAGCTTCTCTAATGGCAGTGATTCTATGTTCAAGATGAGCTGGCAGTGTTAAAAGGAACTTTTTGTTGACCTCCCTGATTGAATAATACTTTCCATTGATGTTCAGGTTGTTGATCAACGCATTGTACCTCTCAAACACTTCAGTAATTCCTTCTCCTGGATTTGATTTGAAATGTTCATATTCAGAGGTTAGGATTTCCAACTTGTTCTCCCTAACTTCCTCTGTGCCTTCATTAATCACCTCAATAGTTTCCCACATGTGTTTGGAATTTTTACAGTTCATCACATGTCTGTTCATCAAGGGATCAAGGGAATCAATTAATATTAATTGAAGGCTGGCATCCAAGGAGGCTTCTTCCTTCTCAGCAGGAGTAAAATCTTCAGGCTCTTTTGGATAGGTTCTAGCTTCAGTAGTCACCACACCATCTATTATTACCTCCGGTTCAATAACTATCGGAGTTTTTATACCCTTCTTTAACAAGTTTGAATATTTGGGATTTGCAACTTGTAAAAATAATAGCATCTTCTTCTTCCACATGATATAATTCTCTTTATCAAATTGTGGAATTTTAACGGTTCCAACTTTATGTGAAGTCATTATGAATTTTTGAATAAATAAAAATTCAAGGAGTTGAAAAATCACAAAAGTCTAGGATCTTGATTTGTTCGTTAATCAGAAGGCTCTGATACCAATTGTTGGGTCCCAATGTGTTTGTAGAAGGGGGGGTTGAATACAAACAGTACCGAATAATCGAATTAAATGCGGAATAAAAAATGTGAAACAAAATTCAAGTTAAATAAAAATATTATTAAACTTGAAAGGTGTTACAACAACTGTATCGATTACAAGGAATTAATCTCAAATTAATTATCACAAATCTAGAATAAATTCGACATGAACTTTTTCTATTTTTGTAATAAAAAAGATTCAAATGCTAAACGCAATTTGAGATTAAGTTCTAGGGATTTTGATCCGCTAGATTGATACACACGAACAAAAGAATGATTTCTAGTTGATTGGATTTAACTTTACAAGCTAGAAATTGTGATCTTGAATTAGCAGATAAGATGAAATATTTGGCTGCTTTTTCTCTCTGTTTGTTCTTTGACTTGTGTATGGATGGATAAAAATGATATGCTGCTTCTCTGCTTCTATTTAAATCAAAAAACGAATAGAATTGACTTGGCATGACAATCCTATAGCTGGCAAGACTTTCGGTGAGACAATTGAATGAACTAGCAAGACAATCTGAATGAACTAGCATGACAATCAGAATGAACTAGCATGACAATCAGAATGAACTAGCAAGACAATCATCCTCCTAGAGTAACTTTCGGTGTGACAATTGAATATGGCCTAGCATGACAATCGGTATGACAATCCTGATTGTCATGCTAGTTCATTTTCAATTGTCTTGCTGATTTAATGCTTGAATTTAATCCAATTAAACTTCTGAAAATTCCTAAAATTCCTAGAATTAATTCAGAATTAATTAATCAATTAATTCAATTAATAAATAAATTATTCTTCGCAGATATAATTTATTCTCTTAATTAAATTAGATGACTTAATTAATTAATAGAGAATTAATTCTAGTCTTGAGCAGCAACCATTCTTCTGCAAATCTTCTGAAAATCACTGAAAATTATGAATCAATTCCACCACTTCAACGCTGACACTCGATGTACTGTCTGGTTCATGAGTGACTAACTTCCGTGACGTTTCTTCATGTCTTGACTTTGACACTTTGATTTTCTTCAGATTAAATCCTTGTAATTTATTGATACCCTGACGAGATCTCTGTCACTTGATTAAATCCACGATCTTGATTTATATCACTGAGGCATGATCAACTTCTTGAACTTCTTCCAGTGAATTAACTCCTCAAGTCTGTAGATGAACCTTGTTTCTGAATCCTTTGACAGATATTACTTTGCGAGATCTCTCTGACGGTCGATCCACTATTTACTTATTACATTCTTATTTGAGTTGAGTTGAATCCTCGAATATACAAATAGGTCTATGACATATGACTTACATATGTATTTATTGAGTAGTATCGGATATGTGTGGTTCGTAACCAAGATTTCAACAATCAATGGTTTACAAGAAATCAGGTTTGCGGCTCAAGATCATTAAGAATCAGGGCTTAGGGTTAAGTACTTCAAAGTACTTGCAATATAAAACAAGAACTAACTGGAATAATTACAACATAATGAAGAGACTTCATAGGTCCTTTCAATATATTACAAGAAAGATCAGAAGCGCTTGCAATTATACTACAAGAAAGTTCAGCGACACTTGCCTTAACAATTCGCTTTCACTTTACTAATACTTGCCAATTGGTTCCCACTCACTGACCACTTGCTTTCCCTTTCTACGTCTCGCTTCCTCTATTATACATCATATATACTTATCAACATTACTTCTCATCTCATCCTATTCGTTATTAGCTTCTATCTACCCTTCGTTTCACCCAAATTTGACGTACGGATTGAAGTTACAGCAAAAACAATCAAGCAATGCACATACAGTCATATTATACATCAATCGGATCACGTATAGCACATAGCATGTAAGATATTCAATCCAAATAATTTTTCACAGAAGATTCGGGGTTAAAATAATTTTCCAGATATTTATTACGAATTTTTGAACATTTTTCGGAATTAAAACAGGACTCCGAATCATTTTATAATTAAATAATAGAGTTTGAACACACGAATCTGACTTTAAAATAATTTTATAATATATATCGAGTTTTGAAAATAATTTAAAATAATAATTTAAAGCTTGAAACTACTTTTCAGAATTTTTAAATCAAAATAAATAATTAAATCTAATGAAATAATGAATAAAAATAAATTTATAACTAATTAAATTAATTAATTAATTAATATTTAAATTAATTTACTAATTAAATAATTAATTATCAACTAAAATTAATTAATTAATTAATATTTATTTTTATAATTAAAAATAATTTTCAGAAATTAAATAAGGAATTTTTGAAAATTTTAAATAATAAAAAACAATTTCTGGAAATTAAATAAACAAAAATATAAATTTTGAATATTTTTAAAACTGCAATCCTGTTTTCGTAAATTTTGAAAACTTAAGTACAGGATTTGAAAGCTTTGAAAACTGCAGGATAGAAAGGGTAATTTGCCCCCGTCCACCGTCTTCCCCGCCCTCGCCGGCCGGAACTCCATGGCCGTCGCTATGGAGCTTTTCCGGCTGCCTCAAAACAGCCCAGAATCGTACAAAAATCACACAAACAATCACTTCTAGAAACATTTATCCGTAATTAATTTGAGCAAACAATCACTGAGTTTTCCAGAAAAACCGATCGAAAATCTCGACGCCGACGAGCAGCGTTTTCCGGTGAGGTTCGATTAGAACAAACGTGAATCGTTTGTTAACTTCAGATATACCAATCGATGGGTTTTTAAACGATCTACAACATGGTGTAATCAATTTTAACTTATAACCCTAAACAAACAAAAACCCAAATTTTTCAAGAACATAAACCCTAATTTATGAATCCGAGAATCAAACACACTTTTCTACATGTTATTGAACTCCAAATTTGACATATAATATACCAAAATGACCAGGAAGAAAAGATCTACATGATTCTAGCATGAAATCACACAAACAACATCAAGAACAAAAATTCATATTTTAATTATCAAATAATTCGAATTAAAATAAATAAATAAGAAAATTACCTTGATTTCTGCACAAAAATGGTTGATTGATTCAGAAAGAAATTTTCGAGAGCTTGGATTTGATATATGGCATGCCCGAATCGGAGTTCGATAATGCCTTCGTTTGTGCGATTGATTATGAAGAATGCGGCATTTAGTTAGGGTTTTCTCTGTATTTTACTGTATGTTACTGTCTGATTATGTTTTATGAGTAAAATGAGATAATAAAAGGGGTATTTATATTTACGGAATATTAGTACATTTTGGATCGTGTTGGATCGATAAATACGTTGGTTAGCCGTTAAGGAACTGCAAAAATGATTCAATCGGATAACGTTTTGGATAAACATTATCCTGTTTTGGATAAGCATCAAAAGTTTTGGATAACTATAAAGACAAAGCTTTTTAAAAAACACTTTATACGAAGATAATGTTATCGAAAAGGTTATAGTATCGAAAATTTTGCGTCGGGCCGCGCACGGGGCAAACCGTAATCCGGATTGAAAAATTTAAAACATGGAAAATATCCGGAATTACCAGATTAGGTTAGGAAGGAGTTTTTGAAAGAGTTTCAGGTAGTAAAAACGTAAAAACGGTTGAGGTTCGACGATTCCCGGCTTTATAAAATAGTTTTGTAATTAAGCATAAAATAATTAATAAATTCATAAAGCAATATAAAATCATATAATACTCCAAAAATTACCAGAAAAATACCTTACCTTAATTATCTATATTTTATTCTGTACATAATAAAATTAACATACTTATATTTTACCACATATAAACATCTACATATTAACACCAATCATCAGATAATTCACCAAAATTTACATAAAAATCACATGATATTCATTTATTAATAAAAATAATTACACGTCACGTCCCGGATATTACATCCTACCCCCTTAAAGGATTTTGTCCTCAGAATCTCCTAGGTAAACAATTTAGGGTACTTTTCTCGCATATCACTTTCTAACTCCCAGGTTGACTCTTCAACCTTTGGGTTTCTCCACAATACTCTTACTAAATTTACAGCTTTATTCCGCAATACCTTTTCTCTCTTTTCTATAATCTCTATTGGATTCTCTACATATGACAAATCTGCCTGAAGTTCTATTGGCTCATACTCAATTACATGCCTAGAATTTGGATTATATCTCTTAAGTATCGATACGTAAAAAACATTATGATAATGCTCCATGGGGGGGGGCGGTAACGCCAACTCGTATGCTACCTTGCCAACACATTTTAAAATTTCAAAAGGTCCAACGTATCTAGGACTCAGCTTTCCTTTCTTTCCGAATCTCGATAATCCTTTCCACAGTGACACTTTGAGTAACATTAAATCTCCTTCTTCGAATTCCATATTCTTTCTGGATTGGTCTGCATATTTCTTTTGATGATCTTGTGCTACAATTAGCCTTTTCTGAATAACCTCAACAACTTCCTTTGTCTGCTATACCAATTCGGGTCCAAGTATCTTACGTTCTCCGACTTCGTCCCAATATACCGGTGATCGATATTTGCGTCAATAAAGAGCTTCATAGGAAGGCATTCTGATACAGGCATGATAACAGTTATTGTAAGAAAACTCCACTAAGGGAAAATGCTCATCCCAATTTCCTTTGAAATCAATGGCACACACACGTAACATGTCTTCAATTGTTTGGATTGTTCTCTCACTTTGGCCATCCGTCTGCGGATGATAAGCCATACTCATATTCAACTTAGTTCCCAAACATTCTTGAAAACTTCTCCAAATCTTGAATTGAATCATGGATCTCAATTAGATACAATAGACACAGGGACTCCATGACGCACTACTATTTCCTTCAAATACATGTGAACCAACTTATCGAGTGAAAATCTTTCATTGATAGGCAAGAAAGGCGCTGATTTGGTTCGTGTGTCCATTATAACCCAAATAGCATCGTGATTCGCTTTCGTCCTTGGTAAGCCAACTATAAAATATATAGCAATATTCTCCCATTTCCATTCTGGAATCTCTAATGGTTGTAATAATCCGCTTGGTCTTTGGTGCTCCGCCTTAACTTTCTGACATGTATAACATCTACTGACCCATTCCGCAATTTCTCTCTTCATGTCTGGCCAACAATAATTCTCTTTTAAATCTCTGTACATCTTGGTGTTTTCCGGATGAATGGAATACTTTGAATTGTGAGCTTCTTGTAGAATTTCATTCTTCAGTTCTGCCACTGGCGGTATCCAAATTCTGGATGAAAATCTAAGTATACCTCGATCGTCTTTCTGAGTTCATAACTCTTCTCCAACCAAATGATTGATATCCTGATCCATTATTTTCTTTTGGAATTTTCTAATCTTTTCCAGCAATTCTGGTTGAAAAGTCATACTATACATCTTTGCTTCATCAAGTTTGCAAATTCTGACTTCCAAGTCCAATTTCTGAAATTCTCTACATAACCCTTCAGGTACCGTCAACACGTTCAGTCTTTCCTTTCTGCTTAACGCATCTGCCACCACATTCACTTTTCCTGGATGATATTTAATCGTGCAATCATAGTCCTCTATTACGAATTTTTGAACATTTTTCGAAATTAAAACAGGACTTCGAATCATTTTATAATTTAATAATAGAGTTTGAACACCCGAATCTGACTTTAAAGTAATTTTATAATAATTATCGAGCTTTGTAAATAATTTAAAATAATAACTTAAAGCTAAAAACTATTTTTTGGAATTTCTAAATCAAAAAAAATTAATTAAATCTAATTAAATATCAATTAAAATTAATTAATAACTAATTAAATTAATTAATCAATTAATATTTAAATTAATTAACTAATTAAATAATAAATTATCAATTAAAATTAATTAATTAATTAATTAAGATTAATTTTTGTAATTATAAATAATTTTCAGAAATTAAATATGGAATTTTTGAAATTTTAAAATAATAAAAATCAATTTCTGGAAATTAAATAAACAGAAATATAAATTTTGAACATTTTTAAAACTGCAATCCTGTTTTCGTAATTTTGAAAACTAGAGTACAGGATTTGAAAGGTTTGAAAACTGCAGGGGTGGAAAGGGTAATTTTCCCCCTTCAACCGTCCTTCCCGCCCTGGCCGGCCGGAACTCTATGTCTGCCGCCATGGAGCTTTTCCGGCGGCCTCAAAACAGCTCAAAATCGTACAAAAATCACAGGGAATAATCCCCACACTTCCAGAAACATTTATCCGTAATTAATTTGAGCAAACAATCAAGGAGTTTTCTATAAAATTCGACCGAAAATCCCGATGCCGGTGAACAGCGTTTTCCGGCGAGGTTCGATTAGAATAAACCGTGAATCTTTTGTTAACTTCAGATATACCAATTAATGGGTTTTTAATCGATCTACAACATGGTGTAATCAATTTTAACTTATAACCCTAAACAAAGAAATACCCAGATTTCAATTGAAATTATTCAAGAACATAAACCGTAATATATTAATCTGAGAATCAAACACACTTTTTTACATGTTATTGAACTCCAAGTTTGACATATAATATACCAAAATGGCCAGGAAGAAAAGATCTACATGATTCTAACATTAAATCACACAAACAACATCAAGAACAAAATTTTATATTTTAATTATCAAATAATTCGAATTAAAATAAATAAATAAGAAAATCATCTTGATTTTTGCACAAAAATGGTTGATTGATTCAGAAAGAACTTTTCGAGAGTTTCGATTTGACATATGGCACGCCTGAATCGGAGTTCGATAACACCTTCGTTTGTGCGATTGATTATGAAGAACACGATGTTTAATTAGGGTTTTCTCTGTATTTTACTGTATCTTACTGTCTGATTATGATTTTACCAGTAAAATGAAATAAGTAAGGGCTATTTATATTTACGGAATATTAGTACGTTTTGGATCATGTTGGATCGATAAATACGATGCTTAGCCGCTAAGTAACTGCAAAAATGATCCAATCAGATAACGTTTTGGATAAATATTATCCTGTTTTGGATAAGCATCAAAAGTTTTGGATAACTATAAACACGGGGCTTTTTATAAAACACTTTATAAGAAGATACTGTTATCGAAAAGGTTATTGTATCGAAAATTTTGTGCTGCACCGCGCACCGGTCAAACCGTAATCTGGATTGAAAAAGTCAAAACACGGAAAATGTCCGGAATTACCAGATTAGATTAGGGAGAAGTTTTTAGAAGAGTTTCGGGTAGTAAAAACGTAAAAACGGTTGAGGTTGGACGATTACCGGCTTTATAAAATAGTTTTGTAATTAATCAAAAAATAATTAATAAATTCAAAAATCAATATGAAATCATATAATACTCCAAAAATTACTAGAAAAATACCTTACCTTAATTATCTATGTTTTATTCTTGACATAATAAAATTAACATACTTACTTTACCACATATAAACATCTACATATAAACATACTTATAATTCACCAAAATTTACATAAAAATCACATAATAATAATTTATTTGTTAAAAATAATTACACGTCAGGTCTTGGATATTACAACAACTCTTCTAGTTTTTACTTTTTCCTCTGCATTACCAATGATTTGATCAAGATGATAAGATTTATTTCATCTTATTATTTTAGGAAGATTAGCTCTTGTTGACTCAGTTTTTCTAACATTTTGTTGAGTCTCTCTAACAAATCCTTATTCTACTTCTTGTTTTTCTTCCCCTGAGTTTTGCTATCATGATACGTGGAATCTAAAACTTGAGGACTAGTCCTAGAGATAGTTTGACTATTATTACTTATCTCTGGACCATTTCCACCATTTCCATCAGAGTATGAACCAGAGTTGTAACCATTATCAGGGCCCTTGCCATTATCATTACCATATGGAACAACCTCAGTTTTTTCTTCGTCATCGGTAAGATCTTCAACATCATAAATAATCTGAACTGTCTTCCTTGTGACCAATTGGGAGCTTGTTGTTATCAAATGTTAATAACGACGAAAATATAATATCATAATCAAACACGATTCACTATCCACTAAGTCCAGTACCAATTATGATATTCAATAAAAGGTCACTAATTGTTAGACTAAGTGCAAACTGAATTATGTTCAACTATGCTACAAAAGTGGTTTTGATCTAAATGAGTTTTTTCAAAATTTTTTAAAAAAAGAATTCAATATGATCAAAATCTCACCACTATCTTGTTATTAAAATATTAATATAAATTATCAACAAAATTATTCAAGTATGCAGTGCTGCACAACTCACCATGAACTAGTGATAAAATCAATAATTAGAATTGTTACTAGATTTACCAAAAGTTTATACTGCTACAACCATCACAACTAACTTATGATAAAACATCAAAACTTTATGGTGCTATCAATCTCATCACTAACCACTAAAATAAAGTATCAGAAGTGTGATGCTATTAATCTCATCACTAACTATTTAGAAAAAAAAATCCCAATAATGTGATGCTTCCACTACTTTAACAATTTGACTTGTAGGGCAAAAAATATAGTTAAATTGCTTCAAGATCCATAAATCAAACAACTAAAGTAAAAAACAAAATATATAAAATGCAAAAAATATTCAACAATAAAGGATAGTATTAAAATATTTTTCTTAAATCATATCTTGTAATGAAAATTAATATAATAAAAAATTTAATATATATACACATTATATATATTCATAATATTGTATTTGTTCATGATATTTTATTAAAATACATATATTATTTATATTACACATAATAATTAGGGAACGAGATCGGGGAAAAGGATGATGATACCCCAATCCCCTAAACCGCCTTGATCTATAATTTTCTTATACATTTTTCCCGGTTGCCCGCCCCGGACCAGAAAAATTCCTCGAATTCTCAATAATAACGGGGCGGGGGTCAGATCGGGTAGGGACGGAACGGGTGAATTGTCCATCTCTAGTATTATAATAAAACTTCATGGACAACTCTTATGATATAAAATTTAGAATACTGATCGTTTACCCCGCGAATAAAGAAATAGAACCATATCACAAATTAAGTACATCATTTAATTTCTTTTAGATGGAAACAAATATGTATCACATAAATGCTAATCAATCGCACATGAATTTGCAAATTTGGAAAAATAATCACATTACATATTATTATCATCAAAAAGCTTCCTGCCTAATCTATATACTAAAAACTGTTATTCCCTAAGAATAAAATAACTGAATTACAGAAGGGGGGTTAAATGGAATTCTGGTTTCTTTTCACTTTTTTGAAAAATCAATTCTTAAATATACAACTGTGTTTGAATATGCAAGAATGCAAATAGATAATGAGAGTATTCAATTAACAAAAAGTAAAGAAACAAGTGTTTAAAAACTTTCTGGTGGATATCAATTTCCACCAAAGATGTATATATTGAGAAAATCTCTGTGATGCAAGAATGCACACAACTGCTTACAAGTATCTTACAACTTAGAACTTGAGAGACTCAGAATACAGCTTGTTTGCTCTACTATTATAAATATTATAATTCTTGATATTTAAAATACTTGGTTCACTTGGTTTTTATATCACCAAGTTACATGTGCAATAAGATAAAAATAGTTCTATCAGCTAAGTCTAATTCACATATTTCTTTATTTCTTTGTCCAATGCAATCCAAGTCAGATACAACATCTTTGAACGAGCTTGTCTTGCATAGAAATGTAAATGCTTCATTTTTTTTCTAACACCTGCAATCAAGGTACCACATTCCTTTTGTGCACTATCAACCCATGTGACTCTGTCAGCTTCTGTCAAGTCCCTTTCAACTTTTGTCTTAGTTGATTATCCATTGAAGCTGCCATGTTGTTATTCATTGACACTATAATGGTATCATTCATTGACGCTTTCTTGATAATATCCATTGACGGCTTTATCTGTTATCCGTTGATGGCTTGACTTATCCGTTGAGGGCATATTACCCTATCCGTTGAAGCTTGTGGAGACATCTGTTGAAGCTTTGTAGATTAGCAGTTGAAGTTGTTTCCATAGCAGTTGATAATCTTTCACATAAAAAAATTACAAGGCATTTTCTATTTACAATTAATCAATCTATTTGTATATCTTGCAGGTAGTCAACATGACTTACAAAACTACCAAATCCCCCAACTATTGTAGTATAGAAAATATGCTACGTACTTATTGATATAAGTTACTCCATCAATGGATAGATAATTGTGGTTATCCGTTGATGGCTACAAAAGACACTAAATAAATCTACTTAGGTGTTTTTTGGTGAATTATCATCAAGACTACAACATATTTCTAACAAAACCATAGACTTTTAATGATGCCACATATAGAAAATGAAGAACCTAGGTTAATCATTCATTTTTGTGACCTTTCAGTTATAGCATATTTAATACATGACATAGTAATCGATTCGTTATTTTTTTAAATCTTAATTTTTCACGTGTTTCAATTTTCATTTGGAATATGAAAACCCCAAACACTGTGATGTGCAGATACTTTGTCAAACCATTAACAAATGAAAAAATTAGATTCAAACCACGTATTTTTTAGAGGTGATAAAGTCTTTAATCGAAGGACAAACAAAATTGGTGAACGATACTTGTTTTGGTTTTTCACGCATTAGAACACTGATAAGAACAATATTTTTGGTATCCAATATAGGTACGCTATGAATCCATTATTTATTGAAGAACACACAATGAAACATGGAGTTTAACGAGGCCTTTTATCAGATGTCTTATTAACTTTGACGAGGATCATAAATAATAGGTTAATCATACTTTTTTGGGTTCATTTTAATATTTAATCTGAGACCTTATCTTAACATTGTATGTCATAATGTCATGCTACATTCTTTAAAATAAACTTTTCTCAGTGGTTACAGAGAAGTCATTGAGTTCCATGAAAAAATGCGAATGCCTTTTGTTCTCTTAGTCTTAGTGAAAATTCTAAATTGCTGGTGTCATAATAGATTTTTCTCGATAATCTAAAAGATTGGTCGTATTAGATGTTCAAGCTGGTAATCTAGAAAATTGGTTTATCTATAGCCATTAAAGAGTGATTGTGCATAAAAAAATTCAAAAAGAACTAGTCCTTTGTCTTTGTTTGTTCTTGAGATATTTTATTTTAGGTTACATATGTCATATTGGACACTACCTTCTGATTTTTTTTGTGTAATGTACTTATTCCAAAAAAAAGAGTAGTATAAAGACCTTTTGTTTGACTAAAAAATATTCCATCACTAACTTGCTTAACTTGTAAACCAAGAAAGTAAGTTAGTTCTCCCATCATGCTCATTTCATATTTACTTTGCATCAATTTGGCAAACGTTTTGCAAAGTTTATCATCTGTAGAGCCAAATATTATATCATCTACATAAATTTGAACAAGTATACTAGAGCCATTAATATTTCTAAAGAAAAGAGTTTTGTCAATAGTACCTATAGTAAAGTGATTATTTAAAATGAACTTTGACAAAGTTTCATATCAAGCTCTAGGTGCTTGCTTCAATCCATAAAGTGCTTTCAATAGATAATAAATATAATCTGGAAAATTGGGATCTTTAAAACCTGGAGGTTGACTGACATAAACCTCCTCCTCCAATTCTCTATTTAGAAAGGCACTTTTTACATCCATTTGATAGACTTTAAAATTGGCATGGGCTGCATAGGCTAGAAAGATTCTGATAGCTTCGAGTCTTGCAACTGGAGAAAATGTTTCATCAAAATGTTTCATCCATCTTGTTTCTGAATACCCACTTAGTGTCAATAGAATGCTTGTTTTTAGGTTTGGGTACCAGCTTCCATACTTTGTTTCTCTCAAATTGTTTTAGCTCCTCTTGCATTGCTAAAACCCAATCTAGATCGATTAGAGCCTCCTCTACCTGCTTTGGTTCTTCCTGTTATAGAAAGCTATTGTACAAACATTCATCTTGAGCTTCTCTTCTTGTTTGGACTCTAGATGTTGCATCAACAATGATTAGTTCAAATGGATGATCCTTAGTCCATTTTCTTTAAGGTGGTACATTTGCTCTAGATGAGGTGGCCTCATTGGTGTCTTAATGTATGACTGAGTGTTGACTAGTTGACACTCCCCCTGAGTTGCTGGATCCTTGATTTGAGGATGGGGTTCTGTCAAACAGTGATCTAGAATGATCATCAACGGATACTGAATTTTGTCTTTCAACGGATGATGTTTTTTGTCTTTCAACGGATGCAGTCCTTTGTCTTTCAACGGATGATGCGCTTTGTCTTTCAACAAATGCAGTCCTTTGTCTTTCAACGGATGCTGCACTCTGTGTATCAACTACTGTTGTTCCATTTGATGGAAAGTTTGAATATTATTTTACCATTTATTCTTGATCACTTTCATCACCATTATCATCACAATACATCTCAACATTATCAAATTTGAGGCTTTCATCGGAACCTTCATCTCTCAGTCCATCAATCTTTTTATCATCAAACATAACATGTACAGATTCCATAACAATGTTGGTTCTCAAATTGTAGACTCTATATGATTTCTCAATAGCATATCCAATATACCTTCATCAGCTTTTACATCAAAATGTCCATGTTAGTTAGCTTGATTCCTTAGAATATTACATTAGTATCCAAAAACATGAAGATAGTTCAGTGTTGGCTTCCTTCTCTTGAATAATTGATAAGGAGTCATGCATTTTGCTTGATTGATCAAAGAAATATTCTGAGTGTAGCATGCAGTGTTGATAGCTTCAGCCCCGAAATAGGTTGGTAACTTTGATTCTTCTAGCATAGTCCTTGCAGCTTCAATCAAAGATATGTTCTTTCATGCGTGATTACATTTTCTTCAGAAAACAACCTCATTGTAGAATTCTTGAACTTAGTTACATTGTCACTCCTGATTCTTCTAACTTTGAGATCATGATGATTGTTGATTTGCCTAATGTGATTGATAATTATTTCACTAAAAAAATATGTAATAACACAAATCTTTCCTAACTTTGATCTAAAAAAATATGTCCATGAGAACTTGGAAAAACCATCTACAATCACTAGAAAATATGTAATAACCTAAATCTTTGGTACTTTATAAAACATTTGATAAATAGTAACCCTAACGAGTGGAGAAAACTTTTTAGCTCACACTATGTTATGCATGGAAAATTTAATTTCCAAGTTGATATTGTGATTATACATACCAAACATAAAATCCAATAGTTTTCAGAGAAAACGAACTTTGTAAAACGACCTTATCTTACAAACTATCAAGGAATACGAGAATCACATTACAATCACGAATCTAGAATTCTATAAATTAAAATCCAAGTACAAGGTTTCAAAGCATGAAGGATTTATAAGAAATGATTTACCCCGCAAATCGTTTACGAAGATTTATTAGGAAAACGGATAAGCGACCAAGTGAATACGTAAGCGAATAAATAAAAAAAACCAAGGCCATGCAAATTCCTTGCAAATATAATGCAAATAAATTAGCAATAAATTAACCAAGCTAGCTAATTAAATTTAAATCTAGTGAAAGACAACATTCCTTAAAATAGGGATTCATGTTTTTGATGATTAAAGAGCTAGACAAACTTGGTGTGTAAACTATGAACTAGGCTTTGAAAATTGATTCTTCTTGAGGAATAACCATTACATACACAAAATATATACCATAAAGTTGCCAACTCTTCCAAGACAAGCCAAGCAACTCCCACTCTCTCTCCTTCATCTTCTTCATTTGACCAAAACAACAAAAGGAAGAAATGCAAATCAAATTCTCAAACTTGAGCTATGGAGAAATTCCCAAATTAATTCCTAAGATTCCACATCATCAATGTAACACCCCCAGATCCGGGGTCGGGGATCCGGGTCGTCACGGTCTTTCTTTCCACAATATCACTTCACTTAATTAATAATAATTAACCTTATGTTGTGACCCCACACTAACACACACCACAACCCGTTATAGTTTCAGAGATGAAATTTAAATAAGTACAAGTCTTTGAATCCACAATTTAAAAGTTATTACAACCCAAAATGATTACTTGATAAATTTACAGTTAATTGCCATTATCTGCCACAAGTTATAATTATACATAATTGATTCTCAAAAGTAGATGGTCTGATCTACAATAGATCTACCTCTGCAGCTATAGCAGCTACAACATCAACGGGAAGACGCGGGACGCTTCCCACGCGCTTGCGCTGGGTCTGCTGGAGTCTGGCCATCTTTCCTAACTGTTGTTGTGTGATGAAGAAATAAAGCAAGGGTGAGCAGCAAGCCCACCAAAATAATATGTATAATGATTTACAATATATGAGCCTACTCATAATACTCATGAAAGTCTTGGTCAAAAGAAATGAACCAAGTTTGATATCTTAATGCGATGAAGTCGCAAAATATTCAGTATATATACATATATACTTTTCAAAATATTGGAAGTCCTCTTCCATGCATAATATACACAAAGTCCCAGTGTATAACTGTATAAAAAAATATCGTTGCAAGGTGATCTCATATATCTAACCTTGTTTCAACGTTTTTCTGAAAATCTTTGTCATTCCTAAGACAATTATTAATTAGATATAAGTTTAAAAGATGAGGTTACCAAATACCCCAATATACTTATATCTTTCCCAATACTACTTGAACTACCACCGTTCAAGTTATAATCAGTTTCAAAAGTTCATCACATAGATGAGACTACAAGACAAGATTTGAATAGATTCAATCTTTGAAATATTATTGAATGAAATAAAGTTACGAGATACTTTATTTAGTCCCGATATATATATATCCACATATATATATCTCTTAAACATTTCCTGGAACCTCTGTTATGTAAAGTATGAACAGAGTTTGAAACATCCAATGAATTTTGGAAAGGAAAAGAAAACCTTTGGCATAAACCAGATATCTTGCTGATCAGGCAAAGATACCCATAAGTAACCTTTTCTACTAGTAGATGGACGAATTCCCCACTGGTCATCACCCTGGTCAAAATTAGGACCTTATGCTGGACTGCCACTCAGCCACTTATGCATTTGATGGACTCCCACTGAGCCACTTACACTATCATGGACGCCCACTGAGCCCATGTTGCTTATGCCGACTCAATAGATGGACTTACTTCCCGAACGATGGGCAAGTAATCAAGATGTTTTCTCAAAACAGCAACCTCGTTGCGAATGTAAAATACACCACTGAGCCGGATCCCTCAAGTTTTGAACGAGTATTTAAATCCCCTTTAAAAGGAAGATCTTAAATATAAAAATGAGTTTTGGGATCCGCTCTAACTTTTTAAAAATAATTTTGAAGACTCGAAAACACTTTATAGAGTGTTTGGAGTAAAGCTGATTTAATGAAGTAAATCAGTCCCCAGAATATTTAGAAAATGACTGAATATTATTAATTAAATAATATTCCCATAAAGAATAATCTTTATAAAAATAATTGAAGTAGAAGTATTAAAACTTATACTTGAAACGAGTATTAAATAACCAAAGATATACTTATATGAAAGTATTATCTTTATTTGAATAATCGAAAATATGTTTGATTATTAACTCCTTATTCTTTAATAAAATAAAGAATATATTTCAGCAAATAATCGGAGTCATAGATCCTCAAATGAATATTCAAATAATATTCATTAAATAATATAAACTGAGTCATAAGCCTTCGAATGAATATTCAAATAATATTCAGATAAATAAATAAAAGGAGTCATACGCCTTCGAATAATATTCAAAATAATATTCATTAATAAAGTAAAAGGAGTCATAAGTCCTCGAATGAATATTCAAAATAATATTCAATAATAAAATAAAGTTAAAGTTATCGAATAAACCTTATTCGATTAATAGTTTTAAAAACTATATCCATATATATATATATATATAAATATATATATATAATATACTCGGGAACATCGACTCCCGGTTTAGAAATATGTTCACCTTTTATCCCCTATACTAAGGGTATACGCAACTACTTGCTTATTTCTAGCATAGGTATTATGCAACTATAAGCATTGAAATCAACAGATAGATAACCAGATTACGAAACAGACATGCATATATACCATATTAGCATGCTCCAATATATCGCAAAATTTGCTAATAACAATCATGCAATATCACAAGATAATGCATATACATATATTTACATCACAGCAACAGTATAACGGGTAGAAAACTTGCCTGAGCGACTGGGGGTTACGAATGGCTCGGGACGAGTCTGGTAACCTATAAGCAACAAGTAAGTTGGAATTAAACCAAAGTCACTTGTAAATCTATACTTTAACTAACTTAGACTCTAACGCTCGTTTTGCGCTCACTGATTCGCTTAAGTCACTCGGGTACCCTCGGCTCCACCATTTTTAATAATTTAACCTTTACGAGTTTTAAAGCGATTCCTTCGCGAGTGTCTTACCAACTGCCTAACACACTTACCATAAATGTTTCATACATTAATTAACCCTTTTTGGTCTTTAACCTATGTTTCAAAGTAAGGCGAGGGGAAAAGTTTCGTTCGCGAAACGCCGTTACTTGAAACGGTCGTTTCTCCTAAACCGTGCATCGGAATCGAACGAACTACATATCAAAACGAAGCTCGTAACATGAGCTATCTAAACATGGCAGTGGTAATAATCTAGCAGGGGGTCCTCGGGTCCTAATGTTATGCACAAAACAGTCTAAAGAAAATCGGACGTTACGACGGCTATGTTTACGCGATTACCAATATTTATACCACTCCAATTCTTTACCAATTCACTACAAACCACCCAACCATCATCAATACATCAAACAAAACTTATATCAAGGAAAAGTCAGTCCATAATCTCAAGGTTTTCCAACTTATTCAACCGCAAACATGATCTACTAACCATAACTTAAGATTCATTAACCATTAACCAAGATTCATATCCAAAATCACCACAAATCCAACCAAACTATCTAACATACATGGATCTTGCTATACATACATGGATATTTCTATATATACATTAATCCATCCATGAACTCATCAAAACTCAAAGTTCAAACTATAAGTTAAAGGTGAAAGTTGTTTATACCTCCTTGAAGCTTCCTAACACAACCCAAGAGCTTTGAATGCCTAAAAGAACCTTGATCCTTGCTTGTATAACCTTAATCTTTCATAAAAATTCAAGAAAACTAAAGTTATTTCTTGAAGGTTACTATTCACCATCTTCTTCCTTGATTTATTGGAAGAGATTGTGAAGGAATTAGGAGCTTAAACTTATAGCATAACCATATCTATGTACAAGGAAGCTTAGATAATTACCTTGTGATTTAACAATGCTTGGAACTTGATTTTTGAAATTCTTGCCCTTGAAAAAGATGAAAAGCCGAGAGCAAGATGATGAGAATGAAATGATTTTGTGTTTTTTGATTTGTTTGGCTTAGCTTGGTTGCTTTTTGTTTTGTTTTTGGTTAATTACCTTAATAACCTTATATTTGTGTGGTTATAAACCAACCACACCTCCTCCTTCCCTATGTCATGCTTACATCACATTGCTATGTCATCCTCCCTTCCTTGTCCTCTTCTCATTGGTTGGGTGACATCACTTCCTCTAATCCATTTGCTTAACTTCCTAATTGTTTGCCTAATGACCGCTGATCTGTTATACGGTTCGCTTAACTTTCATTTTCGTTTATCGTTTGAGGGATCATACCCTGGATCTTATTACTTAGGTTCCCTTAACCTTTCTCAATATATTATATTCCTTTTATGATCCTCTCCTATAATCCTTTAATTTAAATCCTTTTTATCCTGTTACCTTATACTCAATTCTCTCCGTATCTTGTGGATTTCCGGGAAAAATCAAAGTGTTCGGAATTGGATTCTGACGATCTTTACATACACTTATATACCACATAGAGTACTAATAATATCCCATAAGATCAATAACAGAACCCCTACATAGCGTGGCATGAAAAGTTTTCTCGTTCAGCAGAAACACTATTCATAAGGGTTTCAAAATTTCTCAAAAATTGGGGTTATTACAGTCTCCCCTCCTTAAAAGGATTCCGTCCCGGAATCAGATAGAAAACAAATGGGGATACTTTCTTAGCATTACACGTTCTAACTCTCGAGTCAATTTTCCACATTGTGGTTCTACCACCAAACTCTGCCTAGTTTGATAATCCTTCTCTTAAGCACTTGTTCCTTTTCACTCTATAACCCTTCCTGGTTGCTCCATATAGGTTACGTCGGGTTGCATATCTATGCGCTCATATGCCTCTATTTATCTGGCATCTGAATTACACTTCCTTAACATTGATACATGAAACACGTTACAACCTGCTACATGTTCGGGGTTAGGGCTAGCTCATATGCTAACTTCCCAAACGTCTTAATATATCCAAGGGTCCAACAAATTGTAGACTTAGCTTTCCTTTCTTTCCGAACCTCATCAATCCTTTCCAAGGGATACCTATAACATTACTAGGTCCCCTATTTCCTACTCTTTATCCTTTCGTGTTAAATCAACATACTTATCATGTCCATCTTGGGCTACTACTAGCCGTCCTCTGATTAGATTTATCATATCCTTGGTCCTTTGGACTACTGCGGGTCCGAGCATCTTGCGCTCTACAACTTCATCCTAACGTAAGGGAGATCGACATTGTCTTCCCTCAAGGATCTCATAAGGCGACATCTCGATAGTGACATATGATCTATTGTCGTAAGATAACTCAATCCGAATTAAGTGATCATTCCAAATTCTTTCAAGTCTATTGCCCAGACTCTCATTATAGCTTTTATCATTAGAACTTTTGCTTCTCGGTACCCATTCTTTTCCAGTTCGTAATCGCTACTACCTTCCGTTCCTAATATTATACTGGTTATACTTTTGCTCGTTAGCGTTCTATAACCTTTTAATAACCACGTCAACCTTAGTATCACGAATGTGTTCCCATTCCGCATACTACCACCACTTTATTACTCCTTTTTCAGTTGTTTCTATTTTCCAAAATTTGATCAATCAAATAGAAGTAAAGGAATTTGTTGAGAGATCACTATGATCATGAACACTTGTTATATCGCATAGTTAGTACAGAAGGTGGCCAGCCTTTAGTACTTGACAAGCAATTAAACAATAGCTGGTATCCTACTCGGCTTCTATCACACAGATAGATAGTCATTCGGCAATACCTCCCCTTCTGGAAGGGTTGTTCTTCTCAGCTTACACGAAATGAAAAGAAGAGAAAAGAACGAACTGAAGAGAATTGTATATATGAAAAAAAAATATACTGCCACAAAATATCTGGCTTGGAACCTACCTCTGAACTATAGAGGTTTATCATAGAAGAACAAAACATATATGTATTTATATCAACATCAAGTATTATAGCATCGCATTTCACGTGCCTAAATATTTTCGCTATCCCGTCCATCATTCTATGGACCCATGCTCTTCCTCGAGCTTATACACAATTACCTTTGAAACTCCCTCGACATCGAAAATCGAATTTGGGATCTCATTCTATATATCACCGTTACTAGGATTCTATGCTCGCACCGCAACCTTCCTCGTATAATAATACGACTCTCTATTGATAAGAAAGAATAATTATTCACTAGGTAGATACTCTACTTAATTAGTCTATCAATGATAACTTATACACTACCACGACCCGATTAGTGGTACTCAATCTCAACACCCATTCCAATACAACTCTCATGGTTGTAATCAGCTCACTACTCGCAGAATTATTGCTGCCTTACTATGGTCCACCACTGACCCACTATAGTCATTCATTTTCCATGAAATCTTAATAACTAACCATACGGAGTCCATACATCTCGTATCTAATTCTCCTAAGGAGTTAACATAACCACCAATCACAATTCATGAAGAACACTCCAAACTCTGACGTACCTTCATGACATGAAGCAGATAAAAGTGCAGAAGAGTTTCAATCAAAGCAACGATAGCAGGTTAATACCATTTTTAATCATATTCCTTAAATAGAAGACTTAACTCAAAGGTTCGTCTAGTCCTTTTGGAAACATGGTCCTGGCTTATCCCAAGATAGGACCTCCTAAGATAGATAGCCCGTTCATGGCGATTACGCGAATTAAACCTTTACCAACTACTATTACGGTCGGGTATTGCACAGTCATCAGAAGGAATGTCAATCTTCCAAACCATAATACAACCTTCACAGCTTTAACCATCATCACTGTATTCCTCTCGCACGAGCGCCTATAATTATCCTCTTACCTTTAAAGTGTCGGCCACCTCTTTGGCCTTTCCTGATAGTAAAATTTCCTTACAGTCAATGTCATTTTAACCACCTCCAAATAAATTTTCTACCTTATTTCAATCACAGCTTATGTGAAAATACTTTTTTTTTTATATCTGATGAGTAAAAAAAATTTCCATTTTTCCATAAGTTATCCCCTCAGTCTTTAGAGGTTAATCACTGTCATGACTGACTCTCAATCATAATTAGAACATCTTTTATCTTAAGTCCTAATTGCCCTGAACAATTTCGACCATTACTGGTTCGATCCATACTTTCTCGTGGTTTAACACGTGCCCCACTTGGCAACATTATAATTACGTCATATTTCCTTTATCAACATTTTTATTCTTGAGAATTTTGAATATTACCTTTCTCCTTGTAAAACCTCTAAGGTTATCCTTCAATCGTTCCTCCTGTATTCCCTAGATACAGGGCATATCAAAATACCATTCACTATTACTAGAACCATTGTCTATATACTTCTGAAAAATTTCTCCACTGATCCTTAAAGGTTATTATTACCTTAATCCTTTCCAATTCATACTGTCAAAACTCATACTATCCCTATTAAGGGTGAAATGCCAACCTTTATGCATTCCCCTAGGATTTGTTTTAAGTTACCGATGTTCTATTCTTAATTCCACCTTTAAAAAGGTACATGCATCCTTCCATGGATAAATCAAGTCATATATCCTTGATAGATTATCTTATTCATCATTCCCACCTCGATAGTAAATGCCTAATTTCACAATAACATCTGTATACAAAATGAGGTTAATCAAAATGGCCTCCAAAAGATAACAACGGTTATCCGCTTTTCTTGCCTAATCTGGTAACGATAACATGGATGTTCTGGAAGATATTGGTCGTGTTCAACGTGAACTTCTTCTTAATAATTCCTTATTTACTTTTGTTGTTTATCTCAACAATCACCTCAATGTTGGGATATCTTTCATATCCGGCGTCTCCCTTTCTGGGTATCATGCCACCGGTCTTACACTTCACCTTCTTGAAGGTCACTTCCTTCATCCAATTTTCTTAATTTCTTACTTTCTTATCCCCTTAGTCTATCCGCGTCTCATTATTTATCCTTCGAATTACCTCAAGGTTTCCTCGAATCCTCCCAACTTAAAGGGGGTACAATATATGTATCTCTTATGCCTTCAACCATCAATTTTAACTCATGGTGGATCATCATCATCCTGACGATTACATACTTTTCTATTTCTATTGCTATGAGTCTTTAGGGTTTCCTCATACCCAACTCCCTTATCATTCCTCAAACTCTATTGCCTTTATATTCCTTTCCACTTCAGTTTCTTTTTATTTTCCTTTCTCTTATCATTATTTCACAAACCAATCACAATATAAGCATTGATTTCAAACATCCCGTCATTCTGGGTTCGTGTCTTCAGAACGAATCTTGATAACTTTTACAACTTAGATTCATAATTTATCATACTTGTCTGCCTTTGTTCTGGCTCTAAAGCTTTTACACTATTCCATAACCTTGGGAATTACTTTCCTGAAAACAATTGACTGAACTTAAATCAGTTTATTATAACCTCTGGCTCCGTGCCTTTCTTGGTCTTTCACCAGCGGGTGGCCTCTCTCTTAGGAGGGTAAGTGACAAAAATAGTCTTTTGAGATTCGTCAATCATTTACAATCTCAAATGATTCCTATAATTTCCTTTAGCCAGGCTCTTGCCTCGACTGGGTCAGCTTGTTCCTTGGAACTCTGAGAGCTTAGCGACTTAAAGGTCATGAAAGAATTTCCTACCGCATTGTTTCCTCAAGGTGGTGGTTGGGGATAATAGTCTAAGTTCTCTTTAGACAGGTCCATGAATTGCCGTATAGGGGTACCATCTCGGGTCTCCTGTCCTTACTCGACTTTTGTTTCCTCAGTCTAAATATTTCTTCCTACTCCCCATAATTGGGGTCATCTTACATAATTTAAATCCTTATTTTCCACTTCATCATGTTATGGGTTCCTTTTGTCTTGGTGGCAACCTCCCTGACTATCACGTTCAGGGTTTGCTCTAACTCTTATTCCTCAAACTAGCTTTCATCTAAGATTTCATCTTTAAGCTCTTAAACCTTTGGAACCCAAATTCTATAGGAATACCTCATTATTCCCTTATCATCTCTCTCGGTATTAATCTCATACCTATTTGTTGGCTCTCTGCCTTCATTCATCACTTTTACTGGCACAATATGTTCTTTTCCAATACTTCGGGCTGTATTGCTATCTCAAACAGCTTTTCGGTACCGGCTCCGGTTACCTTCACTACTATTTCCATTTTCTCAAAATCTCTTATAAACTCTCCAAAAGACATTATCATCTTGAGTCTCTCCTTTTTACTAAGGGCATCAGCCACCATATTGGCTTTCCCCGAATGATAAAGAATCTCCCAATCATAATTCTCGATTAGCTCTAACCACCTCCTCTGGCGTATGTTGAGCTCTTTCTACGTAAGAATGTACTAGAGCTCCTATGGTTTGTGAATCTCACACTTCTCTCCATATAAGTAGTGCCTCAAATCTTTAGGGCAAAACTATTGCCACGAGCCCAAGCTCATGGGTGGGGATATCGAATTTTAAATTCCCTTAATTGTCTTGATGCAGACGTGATTATCTTGCTGTGCTATATAAGAAGCACCCTAATTCCTTATGCGAAGCGTCACTTACAAATCACAAAATCTCATTTTCCATCCGGCAACGCCAACATAGGGAACGTCACTAACCTTTGCTTCGGTTCTTAAAAGTTGTTCTCGCATTTTTCTGTCCATTCGAACTTCTCAGTCTTACGAGTAAGCCGCGTTAAAGGGGGCTACTATCTTTACAAACTTGAACGAACCTCTGGTAGTGACCGGCCAATCCTACCTCTGGTAGTCGACCTAACCATGGTCATCAATTCATCAGTGGTCCTTTATCCATTCTTGTCAGGATCCTCCATGGGATCCTCCTCAGCAACTATCCCTTCTAGGACAACATCCTCAATATCAACATCATCCGGTCCTGCGTTAGGATGCTCTATCGGATCCACAATCCGATCTCCAATTAGTAATAAAACATCATCGCGCTGTTGCTCCTCAACCTCAGGGTTCAGAGTCCCGCTACCATATACGATAACGAACTACGCTCCTATCACGATATTTATAAGGGTTCCCATAAGGGTTTTAACTGTCAGTACTACGTTAGGTAGCCCGACTATGAACTTGGAAAGAGTTCTTATTATCTTAGTGAACTTATTATCTTAACGTCCCATCATCTCTGAGGTTTATAACGCTTAGCTCTGATACCATTTCTGTAACACCCCCAGATCCGGGGTCGGGGATCCGGGTCGTCACGGTCTTTCTTTCCACAATATCACTTCACTTAATTAATAATAATTAACCTTATGTTGTGACCCCACACTAACACACACCACAACCCGTTATAGTCTCAGAGATGAAATTTAAATAAGTACAAGTCTTTGAATCCACAATTTAAAAGTTATTACAACCCAAAATGATTACTTGATAAATTTACAGTTAATTGCCATTATCTGCCACAAGTTATAATTATACATAATTGATTCTCAAAAGTAGATGGTCTGATCTACAATAGATCTACCTCTGCAGCTATAGCAGCTACAACATCAACGGGAAGACGCGGGACGCTTCCCACGCGCTTGCGCTGGGTCTGCTGGAGTCTGGCCATCTTTCCTAACTGTTGTTGTGTGATGAAGAAATAAAGCAAGGGTGAGCAGCAAGCCCACCAAAATAATATGTATAATGATTTACAATATATGAGCCTACTCATAATACTCATGAAAGTCTTGGTCAAAAGAAATGAACCAAGTTTGATATCTTAATGCGATGAAGTCGCAAAATATTCAGTATATATACATATATACTTTTCAAAATATTGGAAGTCCTCTTCCATGCATAATATACACAAAGTCCCAGTGTATAACTGTATAAAAAAAATATCGTTGCAAGGTGATCTCATATATCTAACCTTGTTTCAACGTTTTTCTGAAAATCTTTGTCATTCCTAAGACAATTATTAATTAGATATAAGTTTAAAAGATGAGGTTACCAAATACCCCAATATACTTATATCTTTCCCAATACTACTTGAACTACCACCGTTCAAGTTATAATCAGTTTCAAAAGTTCATCACATAGATGAGACTACAAGACAAGATTTGAATAGATTCAATCTTTGAAATATTATTGAATGAAATAAAGTTACGAGATACTTTATTTAGTCCCGATATATATATATCCACATATATATATCTCTTAAACATTTCCTGGAACCTCTGTTATGTAAAGTATGAACAGAGTTTGAAACATCCAATGAATTTTGGAAAGGAAAAGAAAACCTTTGGCATAAACCAGATATCTTGCTGATCAGGCAAAGATACCCATAAGTAACCTTTTCTACTAGTAGATGGACGAATTCCCCACTGGTCATCACCCTGGTCAAAATTAGGACCTTATGCTGGACTGCCACTCAGCCACTTATCCATTTGATGGACTCCCACTGAGCCACTTACACTATCATGGACGCCCACTGAGCCCATGTTGCTTATGCCGACTCAATAGATGGACTTACTTCCCGAACGATGGGCAAGTAGTCAAGATGTTTTCTCAAAACAGCAACCTCGTTGCGAATGTAAAATACACCACTGAGCCGGATCCCTCAAGTTTTGAACGAGTATTTAAATCCCCTTTAAAAGGAAGATCTTAAATATAAAAATGAGTTTTGGGATCCGCTCTAACTTTTTAAAAATCATTTTGAAGACTCGAAAACACTTTATAGAGTGTTTGGAGTAAAGCTGATTTAATGAAGTAAATCAGTCCCCAGAATATTTAGAAAATGACTGAATATTATTAATTAAATAATATTCCCATAAAGAATAATCTTTATAAAAATAATTGAAGTAGAAGTATTAAAACTTATACTTGAAACGAGTATTAAATAACCAAAGATATACTTATATGAAAGTATTATCTTTATTTGAATAATCGAAAATATGTTTGATTATTAACTCCTTATTCTTTAATAAAATAAAGAATATATTTCAGCAAATAATCGGAGTCATAGATCCTCAAATGAATATTCAAATAATATTCATTAAATAATATAAACTGAGTCATAAGCCTTCGAATGAATATTCAAATAATATTCAGATAAATAAATAAAAGGAGTCATACGCCTTCGAATAATATTCAAAATAATATTCATTAATAAAGTAAAAGGAGTCATAAGTCCTCGAATGAATATTCAAAATAATATTCAATAATAAAATAAAGTTAAAGTTATCGAATAAACCTTATTCGATTAATAGTTTTAAAAACTATATCCATATATATATATATATAAATATATATATATAATATACTCGGGAACATCGACTCCCGGTTTAGAAATATGTTCACCTTTTATCCCCTATACTAAGGGTATACGCAACTACTTGCTTATTTCTAGCATAGGTATTATGCAACTATAAGCATTGAAATCAACAGATAGATAACCAGATTACGAAACAGACATGCATATATACCATATTAGCATGCTCCAATATATCGCAAAATTTGCTAATAACAATCATGCAATATCACAAGATAATGCATATACATATATTTACATCACAGCAACAGTATAACGGGTAGAAAACTTGCCTGAGCGACTGGGGGTTACGAATGGCTCGGGACGAGTCTGGTAACCTATAAGCAACAAGTAAGTTGGAATTAAACCAAAGTCACTTGTAAATCTATACTTTAACTAACTTAGACTCTAACGCTCGTTTTGCGCTCACTGATTCGCTTAAGTCACTCGGGTACCCTCGGCTCCACCATTTTTAATAATTTAACCTTTACGAGTTTTAAAGCGATTCCTTCGCGAGTGTCTTACCAACTGCCTAACACACTTACCATAAATGTTTCATACATTAATTAACCCTTTTTGGTCTTTAACCTATGTTTCAAAGTAAGGCGAGGGGAAAAGTTTCGTTCGCGAAACGCCGTTACTTGAAACGGTCGTTTCTCCTAAACCGTGCATCGGAATCGAACGAACTACATATCAAAACGAAGCTCGTAACATGAGCTATCTAAACATGGCAGTGGTAATAATCTAGCAGGGGGTCCTCGGGTCCTAATGTTATGCACAAAACAGTCTAAAGAAAATCGGACGTTACGACGGCTATGTTTACGCGATTACCAATATTTATACCACTCCAATTCTTTACCAATTCACTACAAACCACCCAACCATCATCAATACATCAAACAAAACTTATATCAAGGAAAAGTCAGTCCATAATCTCAAGGTTTTCCAACTTATTCAACCGCAAACATGATCTACTAACCATAACTTAAGATTCATTAACCATTAACCAAGATTCATATCCAAAATCACCACAAATCCAACCAAACTATCTAACATACATGGATCTTGCTATACATACATGGATATTTCTATATATACATTAATCCATCCATGAACTCATCAAAACTCAAAGTTCAAACTATAAGTTAAAGGTGAAAGTTGTTTATACCTCCTTGAAGCTTCCTAACACAACCCAAGAGCTTTGAATGCCTAAAAGAACCTTGATCCTTGCTTGTATAACCTTAATCTTTCATAAAAATTCAAGAAAACTAAAGTTATTTCTTGAAGGTTACTATTCACCATCTTCTTCCTTGATTTATTGGAAGAGATTGTGAAGGAATTAGGAGCTTAAACTTATAGCATAACCATATCTATGTACAAGGAAGCTTAGATAATTACCTTGTGATTTAACAATGCTTGGAACTTGATTTTTGAAATTCTTGCCCTTGAAAAAGATGAAAAGCCGAGAGCAAGATGATGAGAATGAAATGATTTTGTGTTTTTTGATTTGTTTGGCTTAGCTTGGTTGCTTTTTGTTTTGTTTTTGGTTAATTACCTTAATAACCTTATATTTGTGTGGTTATAAACCAACCACACCTCCTCCTTCCCTATGTCATGCTTACATCACATTGCTATGTCATCCTCCCTTCCTTGTCCTCTTCTCATTGGTTGGGTGACATCACTTCCTCTAATCCATTTGCTTAACTTCCTAATTGTTTGCCTAATGACCGCTGATCTGTTATACGGTTCGCTTAACTTTCATTTTCGTTTATCGTTTGAGGGATCATACCCTGGATCTTATTACTTAGGTTCCCTTAACCTTTCTCAATATATTATATTCCTTTTATGATCCTCTCCTATAATCCTTTAATTTAAATCCTTTTTATCCTGTTACCTTATACTCAATTCTCTCCGTATCTTGTGGATTTCCGGGAAAAATCAAAGTGTTCGGAATTGGATTCTGACGATCTTTACATACACTTATATACCACATAGAGTACTAATAATATCCCATAAGATCAATAACAGAACCCCTACATAGCGTGGCATGAAAAGTTTTCTCGTTCAGCAGAAACACTATTCATAAGGGTTTCAAAATTTCTCAAAAATTGGGGTTATTACAATCAAACTAAGTTAAGATAAATTTTTCATCCAATTATCTTGAGTTCTTCCTAGGTTAATAAATTGGTAAAGATGATGATGAATAGTGACAAATAGTAACTTCAAGAATTTTCTTGATTTACTTGGAAAGATTTAGGCTTCTTAAGCACACCAAGGACTCACCAAGCATCATCCATCAAGCAGAGAACCTCCCAAGCTACCAAGAAAGGTATAAAACTTCACCCAAACTTGGTTTAAGCTTTAAATTTCAAGAAAAGTAAGGATCCTGGATGTAAGTATGGTTTTGATGGTTATTTTGTTGATTTCTTGAATATTAGTTAGTTAGATGCTAAGGTTGATGTTATGGTCTCAAGAACTTGCTGTTCTTGAGTTGATTAAGTAGTTATATGGTGGTATGATGATTTTTGGTTGGTAATTAGTAGTTAGTGAAAACAAAACACGGATCGTAAACGTAACGACGATAAAATGATCGAATCACGACATTAAGTTTTCTGCAAAAATACAGAAAGTGTAAACTTTGTTTCCTTGAAAACTAAGACTTGACAATGATAGATATTTTTGTAAGAATCATTTAGGGGCATGAATTTCTTGATTTCGATTTACAGTTCAAAAGTTATGTCCGTTTTAGTGAAAATGATTTACGCGACAAAAACTGTTATGAGTTACAAAATTTAGAAGTATAAATTATCCATTTAAGATTATTCTAAAATAATAAAAATTTTACAGAGAGTAAGAGATGGAGTATACAAACCTCCATAAAAATTTTAAGTAAAAATATTGATTTTTCAATTTTATAAAAATGTCAGAGCCGAGGTCGCGTAGAGTAAGAATACCAAACACAACCAACTGTTAAAAACCGCCGCTTCGGGATTTTTACCCTCTTCCCAGAAAATCATTTCAAGTAATCTATTCTAATTTTTTTATATATCGCGCATGCAAAAACGGTGCGTCAATTGAGTTAACGGATTGAGAGAAATCAATATTTTAGTGAAAGCGGTATGAATAGTAAAACTCCGTAGTTGACCGAACTTTTAAAATGTTTTTCACCTATTTAAATTCATTTTATCAAAGTGAAAATTTTATGATAAATTTTAAAAACACTCAAAAAGCTCTTTGAGGTGGTTTCATATTAAAATATTAATTTTTAGATTTATTAAAATTGCTAGAGTGTGAGTCACGTAATAGTAACATCCGGTAAAGTCAACTCTACAAAACCACTTTGACCATCCGTTTCGACCAAGGATTGATACTTATTTTGAGTCGGTCGAATATTGAAAATTGTGAAGTATTGTATTTATTAGAAATATAAGTCGGTGATAGGACTAGGAATACTGATTAAGATTATGATATTTGTTGATTAGAAGACCCGGAACGAGAGCGAGTCAGAAAACGTATCTTGGACTCCGGGCAAGTTTTCAAACCCTGCCTTTTAAAACTATTGTGTTGTGTTTGTTTTCAAATAATTGCGATATATACATGATTTTGTATTACGATATTTTACGAATTGTGATATATAATATCATACGATATGTTAATAACTTTGGTATATAAATATTACCGGATTTCAATCGATAAAGCTAGAGAGTATCGTTGTATATATGAGGTGTATATTTTAAATCGAGGATCGGTTAGTATAATTTGATGAAGTCTCAGAATTATTCCATAGGTGTTTTATATCATAGAATGTATTAACGCTAATCAGTAGCGTGATGCATAATTTATAGACCGAGAGTCGGTCGGCTTGTATTAATTAAAAACCCGGGAATCAACCCGGAGATGTTTTGGACAATTAAAGTCCGTAACTGTTATATTCCAAGGGGCTCGATGTCCTCTTGCGAAGTATTAAATACCTTAAACTTATTTAAAATGACTTCCAAATATCGTATTCTCTCAACTAATATTATATATTCGAACGATGAATATTAATTTAGATATTCATTTAAATAAGATATGTATTCTCCAATGATTATTTTATTTTAAGTCAATTACTTAATATTATTATAAATCAATTTAATTTCATAAACATAAATTAGTTGAGGAATATTATTTCAAATATTCTTTTAAAATAGAATTATTTGAGGTTTAATTATTTAATAATTATCATTTAATTATTAAATATTTATTTAATGATTTTAATATCTTTTAAAAATCAGAAAACCTATTTAAAAATATTTTTTGAATTTTGGAAGGTCATACTAATACTTTTAGACAGTCGAAAAATATTATGTCGATATATTTTTATATTTTGACTATAGTGTCAAAAGAAACTTCCCCTTAAATACTTATATGTTCACAACAGTCAACTCACATTATCCTGGTAATTTCTCCAAAAATTCTCGGAAGTACATATATATACGTATATGAGATGAGTTGTGCCTATCAACAAACAAAACGCTTGGAGAACTTCGATATAGTTTGATGTTCCAAGTATATGATAGGATTCTTAAAAGGACAAGGGAGGGGAAGAGATCCAGTACTTCGTGTACTGGGGAGACTGCTACTTTAATTCCTTATGCGAAGGTACCATGTGTACTAAATGACATAAGAAGTATGCAAAACATACCCGGGAGAATGGGGAAGCATAAAAAGCCCGAATGCGGCTAGGGTGGTAACCGGGAGTAAGGAAGTCGTCCTTCTACATGTAGAGAACAATAATAATATTTTGTTGTACGACTGATCATCGGATGGTAGGGGCTCTAGTGAATGTCTTATTCTTCCAATTGCAACTGATATGCAATACCATAAACCAAGCCTAGGTGTTGGGTTTACTTGAAAGCTATTCGCAGAATTATTAAGTGAATCAAATACATGGTTTTAAAAAGGTGTGTATTACCTGGAAAACTACTTTTGAATAAATGTATATCCTTTTACGGATCAGTATAATTTCTTTAACAATCTTTTCACAATGTTGATTATTATGGCTGAGCATTATTGTGACGTCCTCCAAACCCGGGTCAGAAGTTTGGGGTTCACAACACACACCCAATATATAAACCTGTATATAAGGTATTATATTCATTGACCCTTCTTTATATAATCATGGATCACAACAGGTTTAAGTATGAAAGCAATCCATAACCTTATCTTTTATTATATTGTACCAAATCTCAATTAGTTCAACTTACATTTGATAATGATATCATTCGTACAATCTTGCATAAATCATCTATAACATAAAGCTTGTGGTAGCTCGATTCAACTTAACCTGGAATTGTAGCTCGCACACTGGACTGGGAATCCTCGTTACCAACAATTTACTTTTTAGCTGTTGAAAATATAAAAAAGTTTAAAGGTGTGAGCTAACTAGATCAGCAGGTCATAATAGCAATAACTGAGGTTAAACAATGACCAATTGAAATGATTCAGAAGAATCGAGTTTCTGATTAAGCAATGATTAGAATTGGACATTCACTTTCATTTCTAAAAAATACAAGGTTAGGCTGCTGATCAGTCACGCACTAACCCCGAGAAAGGCACACATATCTGCTCTCTATACGGGATCCAAGGCACGCATTGGCCTAATATGACCACGAATCTAGTCTGACCACGAATGTGGTCCATATTTATAAAACCATCCAATTCTAAAATAATTGTAACACCCCCAGATCCGGGGTCGGGGATCCGGGTCGTCACGAGTTCCATTTCCCTTAATAACACCCAATCTTAATAATTACTCAACTACTATGTACTGTGACCCCACAATAAACACACACACCACACGTTATAGTCTCAGAGATGAACATACAAAAATAACCACAAGTCATTTTATTCCACAATTATCTGCCAATACACCTTAAAAGGTTTTCTGAATAAATTTACATTTCTTTGCCATTATTACAATTCATAAATATAAATAAATCTGGTACATCAAAAGTTGAAAGCCTAGCCTATTGGTAGTTCCTACCTCAGCTACGGCGGCATCAATGCTTCTAGAAAACTGCGGAACGTCTCCTAATCGCTTGCGAATCGGGAGCTTGGTTCTGTTCATCTTTTCTATCTGTTGTTGTGTGATGAAAGAAGAAAGCAAGGGTGAGCAGCAAGCCCACCAAAATAATATGTATAATGATTAATAGTATATGAGCCTTCTCATAGTACTCATGAAAGTCTTGGTCAAAAGAAATGAACCAAGTTTGATATCTTAATGCGATGAAGTCACAAAATATTCAGTATATATACATATATACTTTTCAAAATATTGGAAGTCCTCTTCCATGCATAATACACACAGAGTTCCAGTGTATAACTGTATAAAAATACCGTTGCAAGGTGATCTCATATATCTAACCTTGTCTCAACGTTTTTCTGAAAATCTTTGTCATGCATAAGATAATCATTTACTAGATATAAGTTTAAAAAAAATGAAGTTACAAGATACTCCAATATACTTTATATCCACATACTACTTGAACTACCACCGTTCAAGTTATAATCAGTTTCAAAGTTCATCACCCAGATGAGACTACAAGATAAGACTTGAATAGATTCAATCTTTGAAATATCATTATAAATAATGAAGTTACGAGATACTTCATTAAGTCCTGATATATATATCCATATATATATATATATATCTCATACATTTCCAGAAAATCTCTGTCATGTAAAGTATGAACAGAGTTATAATATCCAATGAATTTTGGAAAGGAAAAGAATTTTGGCATAAACCAGATATCTTGCTGATTAGGCAAAGATACCAATAAGTAACCTTTTCTACTGTAGATGGATGAATTCCTCACCGGTCATCACCCTGGCCGCATTAGGACCTCGCGCTAGACCGTTACCCGGCCACTCACGCGTTGATGGACTGCCACCCAGCCACTTACACTTTGATAGACCGTACCCCGGCCTGTCGCTTATGCCGACTCAATTAGATGGGCTTACTTCCCGAACATTGGGCAAGTAATCAATTCATTTATCAAAACAGCAACCTTGTTGCGAATATAAAATACACCATAGAGCCGGATCCCTCAGGTTTTGAACGAGTATTTAAATCCCCTTTAAAAGGAAGATCTTAAATATAAAAATGAGTTTTGGGATCCGCTCTAACTTTTAAAAATCATTTTGAAGACTCGAAAACACTTTAAAGAGTGTTTGGAGTAATGCTGATTTAATGAAGTAAATCAGTCCCAATATATTTAGAAAATGTCTGAATATTATTATTTAAATAATATTCCCATAAAGAATAATCTTTATACAAATAATTGAAGTAGAAGTTGTAAGACTTATACTTGAAATGAGTATTAAATAACCAAAGATATACTTATATGAAAGTACTATCTTTATTTGAATAATCGAAAATAAGTTTGATTATCGAAACATTATTCTTTAATAAAATACAGAATATATCTCAGCAAATAATCGGAGTCATAGATCCTCAAATGAATATTCAAATAATATTCATTAAATAATATAAACTGAGTCATAAGCCCTCGAATGAATATTCAAATAATATTCAATAAATAATATAAAAGAGTCATAAGCCCTCGAATGAATATTCAAATAATATTCACATAATAAAATAAAAGGAGTCATAAGTCCTCGAATGAATATTCGAAATAATATTCATTAAATAAAATAAAGTTATCGAATAAACCTTATTCGATTAATAGTTTTGAAAAATATATCAATATATATATATATATATTAATAGTATAATATATATATATATATATTATACTCAGGAACATCGACTCCCGGTTTAGAAAAATGTTCACCTTTGGGTCCCCTATACTAAGGGTATACGCAACTACTGCTTATCTCTAGCATAGGTATTATGCAACTTATAAGCAATTGAATCAACAATTAGATATCAAGATTACGAAACAGACATGCTCCAATATATCGCAAGAATCTGCTAATAACCAATATGCATTTATCGCAAGATCATGCATATACACATATACATCACAACAACAGTTATACGGGTAGAAAACTTGCCTGAGCGACTGGGGGTTACGAATGGCTCGGGACGAGTCTGGTAACCTATAAACAACAAGTAAGTTGGAATTAAACCAAAGTCACTTGTAAATCTATACTTTAACTAACTTAGACTCTAACGCTTGTTTTGCGCTTACTGATTCTCTTAAGTCACTCGAGTACCCTCGGCTCCACCATTTTTAATAATTTAACCTTTACGAGTTTTAAGGCGATTCCTTCGCGAGTGTCTTACCAACTGCCTAACACACTTACCATAAATGTTTCATACATTAATTAACCCTTTTTGGTCTTTAACCTATGTTTCAAAGTAAGGCGAGGGGAAAAGTTTCGTTCGCGAAACGCCGTTACTTGAAACGGTCGTTTCTCCTAAACCGTGCATCGGAATCGAACGAACTATATATCAAAACGAAGCTCGTAACATGAGCTATCTAAACATGGCAGTGGTCATAATCTAGCAGGGGGTTCTCGGGTCCTAATGTTATGCACAAAAACAGTCCAAAGAAAATCGGACGTTACGACGGCTATGTTTACACGATTACCAATGTTTAAACTACTCCAATTAACCACCAACCAACTCATAACCATCAATACAACAAAAATTCACCTAAACCATACCACATCAGTCCATAATCTCCAAGGTTTTCAACTCAAACAACCACAATCAAGACCTATGAACTATAATCAAGCTTCAATTACCAAAACACTTCCAAATCAAACCAAACTACTAATAATCACAATCCATGCTTCTCATTTCACAACACCAACCATTAAACTTACTAACAAATAAAGTAAAGGCTAGGGTTTGAAGTTTATACCTTCCTTGGGAGGTGTTAAGTTGCTAGGAAGCCTTAGGGAGCCTCCTACAAGCTTGATCTTTCCAAAGAAATCAAGAACACAAAGTTAGGCTTTGAAGTTTCTAAAAGTCCGATTTAAAGAACTGTAAAAATGAGGGTCTTACCATGATTATTTGGACGAGACTTGTGAACAAGAGTTGTAGGCCATCTCAATACCTTTCCAATGAGCTATAGAACACAATATTTGAGTGAGAAATGAAGGAGATACAGCAGTTTTAGTGTTCTGGTTCTGTTTTGGCCGAGAGCATGAAGAACAATGCCTTGGTTTCTTTTTGATTTTGATGAAAAATGATTTGCTTGGCTTGGTTGGTTTGATTTTTGTGTTTGTTTTAGTAAATTACCTAGTTACCCTTGATTTTGTGTGGTTAAAAAGCCACCACATCTCCTTCCTTCCCATGTCATGCTTGTGTCATCCTCATGATGTCATCCTCCCCTCCTTGTCCTCTTTCTATTGGTTGGATGACATCATCCCCACTAATCCCCTTGATTAACTTCCTAATCGTTTGCCTAATGACCGCTGATCTGTTATACGGTTCGCTTAACTTTCGTTTTCGTTTATCGTTTGAGGGATCATACCCGGGATCTTATTACTTAGGTTCCCTTAACCTTTCTCAATATATTATATTCCTTTTATGATCCTCTCCTATAATCCTTTAATTTAAATCATTTTTATCCTGTTACCTTTTTCTCAAATCTTTCCGTATCTAGTGTATTTCCGGGAAAAATCAAAGTGTTCGGATTTGGATTCTGACGATCTTTACATACACTTATATCCCATATAAAGTACTAATAAAATCTCAGAATATCCATATCAGAACCCCTACATAGTATGGCATGAAAAGTTTTCTCATTCAGCAAAAACACTATTCATAAGGGTTTCAAAAATTTCCCAAAAATTGGGGTTATTACAATAATTCAATATGATAACCATTGTAATCTAATAAAAATAGAATTATGATTAACAATGATAAAGCATTTATATCAGAGCATAAAATATTTCATGGTATCACCAGGGTAAATCAAGGTGTAAATATAAAGAACGGCTTCAAGCCTGATGTAGAATCAAGTATCAAATGAACAATGGTTCAATGATAAAGCAAGATATAGATCTTTGATGATATAGGGTAGTATAGAATCATATTTTATGTTTAATATTTGGGAAATCAACCGTTGGGTGTTTGCAAGAAATAAGGCTTACAGCTCAAGTTCAAAGATATGATCAGAGTTCAAGGTTAAATAGTTTAAAGCGCTTGCAATATAAAACATGATTTATTTTGAATACAAGCAACATGTTATGAGAAAGTTCAAATATATTTGCAATATATCTCGAAGAAAGGTTCAGAAGTACTTGCCTTATCACAGATGATTTCCAACCTTACTTGTACTCATTTAACAGTTCTACTCATCAACCATTTTGCTTCTGTTTCGATGCCTTGCTTCTATTCATTGATCACTTACTTTCTTTTTCTACGCTTCAGTTCTATATACTGATCGCTGGCTTTCTTTTATATGTCTCGCTTACTCTTCTAGGTATCATATATATCTATCAATACTCAATCTCATATCATTCTAATTGTCACGTAGACGTCATAAGTTTTCATCTACCCTTCGTTTCACCCAAATCTGACGTACGGATTGAAAGTTGTAGCAAAAACAATCAAACAATGTACGTACAATCATATTACACATTAATCAGATCACATATAACACGTAGCACGTAAGATATTCAATTAAAATAATTTTTCAAAGAAGATTCGGGGTTAAAAATGATTTTTCAGGTATTTAATATGAAATTTTGAACATTTTTCAGAATTAAAATGGGGCTCCGAACCATTTTATAATTAGTAAAAGGGTTCAAATACTCGAATCTGGCTTTAAAATAATTTTATAATAATTATCGAGCCTTGAAAATAATTTTAAATATTATTTTAAAGCTCAAAACTAATTTTCAGAATTTTTAAATAAAAAATAAATAATTAAATCCAATTATTAAATTAACTAAAAATAATTAATTAAATTATTTAAATTAATTAAATTAATTAATCAATTAATATTTATTTAATTGATTAATTAAAATAATTTAAAACTAATTAAAATTAATTAATAAAATTAATCAGATTTATTTTTGAATAAATAAATAATTAAAACAATTTTCAGAATTTAAAATAATTAAATAAACATTTTTCTAATTTTTAAAATAACAGAAATATCAGTTTTAAAATATTTTAAAACAATAATCAAAATTTTGCAAGTTTTTGAAAGTGTTTCAGGAAAATGAAATTTTTACAAAACCAAGGGATCAAATGTAATAAACCATCGCCCCCCCCCCCCTTTCTTCTGTCGTCGGCCTTTGCCATTAACGGTGACCGCCGAGCTTCCGGCAACCCATATCCTGCCCAGAACACCGTGAATCGATGCAGATATGTTATTCACAACGCCGTGAATCGATCCCTGTTCTCCAAATACTCAGAAAACCGGCCAATAACCGGGAAAATCTCGACGAACTTCCACGCCGTCGTTCGAGTTATTTTCCGGCGAGGCTTCTCTGTTTATCGTTTGTTAAGCTTATATATACCATTCGATTTGTCTTTTCACAATCTACAATATGGTGAAATCAATTTGCAACAATAACCTCTAATGAAGAAATACCCAATTTTCAATTAAGAACATTCAACCTATAAACCCTAATTTAAATTTTCCAGAATTAAACATCAATTTGGACATATTATTGAACTCCAAATTTGACATATAATATACCAAAATTACCAGGAAGAAAAGATCTACATGATTCTAGCATCAAATCATATCAACAACATCACGAACAAATTTTCATAATTTAATCTTTAAATAAATCCAATTAAAATGATTAAATATGAAAAATATCTTAATTTCTGCACTAAAATGGTGGATTGATTCACAAAGGTCTTTTTGAGAGCTTCGATTTGATATATAGCACGCCCGAATCGGAGTTCGATAACGCCTTTGATTGTGCATTTGATTTTCAAGAACGTATCGTTTAATTAGAGTTTTCTCTGTATTTTACTGGATTTTACTGACTGATTATGATTATACGAATAAAATGAAATAATAAAAGGCTATATATATTTATGGAATATTGGTACATGTTGGATCGTATTGGATCGATAAATTAGTTACTTAACCGCTAAGTAACTGCAGAAACGATCCGATTTGATACCCGTATTGGATAATTATCCAAACTAGGCTTCTTATAAAACACTTTATACTATAATAATGTAATAATATCCCGTCGTTTGAGAATACGGGTTTTGTCGATTTATCAAAACGATTATCGTATCAAAAATTTTGCGCCGGGACGCGCACGGCTCAAACCGTAATCCAGATCGAAAAAGTCAAAACACGAAAAATGTCCGGAATTACCAGATTAGGTTAGGAAGGAGTTTTCGGAAGAGTTTCGGGTTGTAAAAACGTAAAAACAGTTGAGGTTGGATGATTCTCGGCTTTATAAAATAGTTTTGTAATTATTCAGAAAATAATTAATAACTTCATAAATCAATATAAAATCATATAACGATCCAAAAATTACCAGAATATAGCACAATTATCTATATTTTATTCTGGACATTTTAAAATTAACATACTCATATCTTATCACATATAAACATGTAAATATAAATATCAATCATTAGATAATTCACCAAAAGTCACATAATAATCATATAATAATCAATTATTGATAAAAATAATTACACGCGATATTTCGGATATGATTATTATATCCTCTTAAAAGGATATAATTATCTAATGATGTCCGAAATATCACGTGTAATTATTTTTATCAAGATCACACTAAGGATCAGATAATGATAAAGTCAAGTATCTCACTTCCATTTCTCAGATTGATCCTTCAATCTTATAACTTTTCATAAACTTTTACTCGCAGCATCACTCATTACTTAACAGCCTCTTGCTGACATCATTTCCTATTAGTTGCTCATATAACTCAACTCAAGCCTCCATTTTATATATATAATGGAGCTAAATTGGTCTTCATGAGTATACACATATAAACACCTATAAACCTGCTTTACGTGAGGCGGTGAAGCCAGCTCACTTACACTTATCCTGTCTATTTTACTGTTCCAAAAGGACCAGCATAATGCATATTAATTCTCTTTTCTTTCTAATTCTAGTAATTCATGCTCATGAACATTTTCAATAGTTACTGGTTGTTGAACCTCATTCCCACATGTTTCTTTATTCAATTAACTTAGTTTGTAATCGCTTCCAATCGTATTCGAGGCTCTTTAATCGTCCCCTTAATCTTCTTGTCCATCTGCGAATGATATATTGCAACCAGGGCGTATTTGATTTCGAACGTTCTTGAATTTACTTTGGAATTAAGAATCAACGAGAAAATCTTGACTGAATATGATTGACATACAAAATTATCACCATATCTTATTTTCCTTGAATCACAATCGAGTATATTTGCTGAGCGAAAATTTCTTATTGCTTTGGAGAAAATACACTAACCTGGAGGCATTACTAGCATATTCTAACCCATATTATCCTTTATTTTGGTTCTAAAAAGTTCTCATACAAAACTGACCGCAATACTTTCCTTGACGTCTAGTCACATATATCGTTTATTCTTTCCTAATGCCATATCATAAAAAAGCCTTCTTTGACATTTAGGTCTTGTATCATATTCTCAGTGTAGCTTGAATCTCTTAAGTTATTGAGATTTAACCAAATTCCTATCTTTTAGATTTGTCTTACCTAATATTCGTTCATCTAGGAGTGGTATATACTATTCTGGTTCGACATAATTCATCGTATTCGGAATACTCCTGTCAAATCTCAAATCAAACAATATTGATCATTTACAATCAATTTCTGGATTTGATGACGTACCACTATTTATTCAAGCAGCACAAACCCACTTATTGGACAAACTGTTTATTAATAAACAAGAATAATAAGGTTTGGATAACCTATTAATAATGATGCAATTAACGGTTTCCTTACCTTTGGTTCTCATGTGACTTCACTACGACATCTCATGGCAAAATGTATCCATCTAGTCTTTGATGTCCCGCCTTAATTCTTGGGTAGGTATAATATTTATTTACATGTTCCCCCCCCATTTCCTCTTCATGTTTGGTCACTAGATATCTTATTTTAGCCCTCGGTACTTGTTCGTACTCCAGGGATGCATTCCTTATCTCAATTTTAATAATGTTTCCTAAATTTTTCACCTTGCTTTTGTCCTTCATATTACTCATATCTTACCAATCTCATGGCATCTTATAAAGTTTCTTTATCATCCTTTTGATTCCATTTCCTTTCCTATTTTCGTTCTCATTCTCATAGCTCATTCACAACCGAACTCTTGATATTAATACTCATTTTGATGTCATATAAAATTAGATATTAATATGAACTTTGATGGTCACAACATCCCATACTAAAGTAAACATCAATCATATATATTAATACCACTTTTGATACCCAACAACAACAACCCAAGTATCAACATCAATCAGGAACTGAATTAAAACTGTATCTCAGATTTTGTCCAAAACAAAAATACTTGGTAAATCGTTTATTGTATGATGATCAAAACAATTTAAAAAAAGATTTCCTTTATTACAGATGATAAAATCTCTTTCATTTTCTAATAAAATCCATATTGGTGTAATTATTAATCTCTTCTTTATTCCATCTCCCTTCTTCCTTTCCTTTGTTCCTTCTCTTTACTTTATCTTAAATCTTTAGTTCTTGGAAACATTTTTCTCACTTGTCGATACAATTAACTTTTTATGTCTCTTGTCCATTAAAAAGGGCACATTCATCCAAGTAAAACTTCACACACTTGCAGCAATTTCTGAATTCTATCGGTGTCCTTACCTTCTCGAAATTCCTCATTGCTTTGATTTCAGATTTGAAAGTCACATCAAACTTTGACTTAATCTAATTGGAATCGATTTTCATCTAACTGGCCATTAATTGGTAAAATTAACCAATTATCTCACTTAGTTGATCAATTAAACCAAGTGATGACTAGCTAAATAAAATCAAAGGCCAATTATATATAGTTGGATGGATTGTAACAACATTTTCAAGAGCCAAGATCACAATTGTTTGGAGTATCAACATGAATATCAATAACACACGGACCTATACTTTCTATCTTTAAGAGTAGGGTAATTTTTGAAAATTTAGGCGGCATCTCCTTTATATTATTAATTACCAGTCAGACTAAAGCCAACACCAACAATCAATCAAACAACCCACAATCAATCCACAAGTGTACCAACCAGCTGCCACCTTCTAAACTCATCATTTCACCACCACATATAATACTAGCCAGTATAACCCATATTTTTAGTTCAACTTAAGATTATAGTGAACAATTCTTATTGTACCATACCTTTTCTCATATCTTGTGATTGTAACAGAATATCACTAATGAGTACAATTACAAATTATTCTAGAATTCTTCTAGTTCATGTTTCAATTTAAGCTCTCGAATTAACAATTTATCCATCTTTGAAAACATAAACTTATTCTTATTAGTTAAATTTTTCAACTTCTGATAACTAGCACGTGGTCTTAGCCAAGACTATTATAATCTTGTGAAAGAATTTAGTTGGTTTTAAAGCATCACTTCTTAAAAATTGTTGCAGTTAACCACCATATCTTCATTTCCACTTATCCTTTTCTATACTGAACCAACTTTGCTGGCTCAGTTATGAGCATCAATTTTACCATAACTCACTTGCTTGAGTGGGAAATTCCAACCATTCCTTGAAGAACACACTCAAAGTTTATTCGTATCTAGCATTTCCTCGATCTTGAAACTTCATGACAAGTATCTCCCACATGATTGAGGTATGCTTCATCTTCACAATGTATTAATCGATTATCTGGTTATTATTAAGAATTTCTTCATTTGCTTCTGCTGTCCAATCAATCATTTGCCTTATTCGATATAAACAACTTTACTTTCTTGTCTCCCTTGTTAATTTCCCTCATACGGTTCACTAACTACTTCAATTCGTATCAAAATCTCAGACTTGAAACGTATTATGTATACTGATTTCTGCTTCTGGTTTGATATCGTCATGACCACCATGTTATTGGCATAATGATTCTTCTTTGCACGTATATGCCCACCATTTATTGGCTTACAATTATCCACACTCATCATATAACTCCATCTGCTACACGGGTTCATTTCACTTCCTTTTAAAACATTCAAAGAATAGACCTTACACAAGAAGGGAATTTGTGTATATGATTCTGATTGGAAATCTTTTGTAAAGAATAACAGTACAAGAAAACAATCGGAAGGATCCATAAATCAATAAATCATAATTGAAGAGGAAAGAATGAATGATGATTTAGATATGAGTGAGACAACCATATTTGGACTCAAGATGGCTAGTCTTTCGTACTATATTGCATACAACACAAGATTAGGTGGCGTCCCACCAGACTCTTTGTCATTTCAACAAAGCGTCACACCATAACACTGTTTGTCTCAATCAGAATATAAGACTTAAGGGAAAAATGATTTTGAAAGGAAAACAACAATTTTCTTATCACCTCATAGAGCTGATTATGAACGAAGTTCATACTTTATTCAAGATTCATAAGAACTAATGGTATTATAGAAAAGAATGATATCATTGGTCGTCATCCACATATCATCTGTTTACAGCTTCAACGCTTGTCCGATCAACATATCCCATTCCAAGTCATACATTAACTTTAGAAAGTTCTCTATAATGCCTTCTTAGATCGATCATTAGAATAAATCCCCATTTATTAGGTCTTGTATCTTTAGCGTCGCGCTTCCATGTTCAATATTTTATAATTCGATCCTATTTGCACTCTTACGAGATTTATAATCATAACTTCAAATTTCGCTTACGCTACTGATCATTCAGCATATCGACTTCCTTGCTAATAATATTCTTCCTTTAGAAAAGTCTGGAGATTTTCTTAATCTTCTTTGCTCATACTCGGCTTCTTTTTCAATCAATGAACTCTTTAAAATCTAATCATCTCAAGAATTAAATAGTGTCTCCGCACGCTAAGTCTGTTGTTAACATTATCAAACAAAACTTGCATTCCTCTATTGAGAACTATCGAATCCTCTTCCTAATAGAGGATCTACTTGACCCTCTGAATTAACAATACTAATTTTAGAACAAGTATTCTTCTGGATAATCTGGATCTAATAATAAGCAAGAAACCCAAGTGGTATTTTGACAACCAAGTTTTTAAAACTTGTTTTATTTAAATGATTTTTTTTTAGAAAATTTTTGTTAAGAAAATCTCTTTTGAAAACTGTTTAGAATTTTAAAAATCATACCCTTGGTCGTCATTACTATATGAGTTAGTTATCATTGTTCTCAACCACTACCAAGTATCAAAATAGGGAAACACTCAGATAAGAGCTCATTCATTTCCATATATCCTCTACCCCTTGTTGGGTCCATTTTACCTTCATTGGTCTACAAAAATTCTAATTACCGTTGCATATTATCTTATTCATAACTTCACTTCTAGTCTTTCATACCGGTAACACTCTCATCATTATCTCTTATGATTACTAACTATAACAAGTCTATCCAGTATTCACTAAATCCATTTTATAAAATAAGGTCGACTAACATCACATCATATTACTATTATACGTATCATGATTGATCATAACATCATCATCAATTCTAAGAAAACTCTCGATATCTAATCTTGTCAAACTCTTTTAATATAAATCTAGCTCACTCCACAAGATAATCATGGGTGGCATGCTTACTAGTAGTTTTATATAACCCGGTAGCGGCTATCTTCCGGAGCACACGTATCCTCACTCTCGGTTCCTTCTCACATTTCTTAATACCTTGTGTACTCATTATATGTTGTAGCTCTCGAATCCATCCTCATAGGTGTTGTTACTTCATAAGACGAGTTTTAAGCTGATGGTATAGAACAAGGTGTAGTGTAGATAGAAAAGATGTGCTTACAGCTGAATATCCGATAGAACCGGAATTAGTATGTGGGGGATTCTCGAATAAGTAGTCTCGCATCAGGGGACGAGATAATAGCTGAAAAAGGTGCAACCGTCGCAACCGGAGGTGATATGGCTAACACCGGTGGAAGAGCAGGGCGTGAATCATATGATAGTCCTCCGACTGAAGTCTCTGAATGATTAGATGATACCGAGATAGAAGAATCTGCCATCGCTACTATCAGAGAATTACGTCACTAGATAAAAATCTCGAATCTCATCACGAATTATACCAAAACCTATTATACAGTCGTACTCAACCTCTCGACGTCCTATCTTTCTATTTCTTAATCCTAATCCTAACCCTCTATCCATTCCCGACACTCTAAACTTGTTTCAGTGACTTATAACCTGTAGCTCTGATACCAAACATGTGACGCCCTCCAAACTCGGGTCAAAAGTTTGGGTTTCACAATACACACACAATATACAAACCTGTATATAAGGTATTATATGCATTGACCCTTCTTTATAAAACCATAGATCGCAACAGGTTAAAGTATGAAAATAAGCAACAAACTTATCTTTTATTACACCGTACCAAATCCCAACTAGTTCAACTTACATTGGATAATGATATCATTCTTACAATCTTGCATAACTCATCTACAATATAAAGCTCATGCTAACTCGATCCAACTTAACCTAGAATCTTAGCTCGCACACTGGACTGGGAATCCTTGTTACCAATAATTTCCTTTTTAGGTGTTGAAAACATAAAAAGGTTTGTAAGAGTGAGCTAACTAGATCAGCAAGTCATAATAACAATAACTGAGGTTAAACAATGACCAATTGAAATGATTCAGAAGAATCAAGTTTCTGAATAAGCAATGATTAGAATTGGACATTCACTTTCATTTCTGAAAACAAAACAAGGTTAGGCTGCTGATCTGTCACGCACTACCCCCGAGGAAGGCACACGACTATGCTCTCTATACTGGATCTAAGACATGCATTGGCCTAATATGACCACGAATCTGGTCTGGCCACAAATCTGGTCCATATTTATAAAACCATCCAATTCTAAAATAATTCAATATGATAACCATTGTAATCTAATAAAAAAGAATTATGATTAACAATGATAAAGCATTTATCTAAGAGCATAAAACATTTCATGGTATCACCAGGGTAAATCAAGGTGTAAATATGAAGAATGGCTTCAAGCCTGATGAAGAATCAAGTATCAGATGAACAATGGTACAATGATAAAGTAGGGTATAGATCTTTGATGATATAGGGCAGTATAGAGTATATCCGTTTCTGTATGCTCAAGTAATTCTGTTTCAGTATTTTAATTATGGTGAGTATGTATTTGTGGAGTAGTATCGTATTTGTATGGTTTAATATCTCGGAAATCAACCGTTGGGAGTTTACAAGTAATAAGGCTTACAGCTCAAGTTCAAAGATATGATCAGAGTTCAAGGTTGAATAGTTTAAAGCGCTTGCAATATAAAACATGATTTATTTTGAATACTAGCAACATGTTATGAGAAAGTTCAAATATATTTGTATTATATCTCGAAGAAAGGTTCAGAAGTACTTGCCTTATCACATATGATTTCCAACCTTACTTGTACTCTTCTAATAGTTCTACTCATCAACCACTTTGCTTTTGTTCCTATGCCTTGCTTCTATTCATTGATCACTTGCTTTCTTTTTCTACGCTTCAGTTCTATATACTGATACTGGCTTTCTTTTATATGCCTCGCTTAGTCTCCTAGGTATCATAAATATCTATCAATACTCAATCTTATATCATTCTAATTATCACATAGACGTCATAAGCTTTCATCTACCTTCGTTTCACCCAAATCCGATGTACGGATTGAAAGTTATAACAAAACAAATCAAACAATGTATGTACAGTCATATTACGCATCAACCAGATCACATATAACATGTAGAACGTAAGATATTCAATTAAAATATTTTTTCAAAGAAAATTCGGGGTCAAAAACGATTATTCAGGTATTTATTCGGAAATTTTGGACATTTTTTGGAATTAAAATGGGACTCTGAACCATTTTATAATTAATAAAAGGGTTCAAATACTTGAATCTGGCTTTAAAATAATTTTATAATAATTATCGAGCCTTGAAAATAATTTTAAATAATATTTCAAAGCTCGAAACTATATTTCAGAATTTTTAAATTAAAAATAAATAATTAAATCTTATTATTAAATTAATTTAAATTAATTAATAATTAAATTAATTAATTAATCAATTAATATTTAATTAATCAATTAATTAAAATAATTAAAAACTAATTAAAATAATTAAAAACTAATTAAAATTAATTAATAAAATAAATCATATTTATTTTTGAATAAATAAATAATTAAAATAATTTTTGGAATTTAAAATAATTAAATAAACATTTTTCTAAATTTTAAAATAACATAAATATCATTTTTAAAATATTTTAAGACGATAATCAAATTTTTGCAAGTTTTTGAAAGTATTTTAGGAAAATGAAATTTTTTACAAAACCAGGGGATCAAATGGTAATAAGCCATCGTCCTCATCCCTTTTTCTACTGCCGCCGGCCGGTCGCCATTAACGGCGACCGCCGAGCTTTCTGGCAACCCATATCCTGCTCAGAACACTATGAATCGATGCAGAAAGGTTATTTACAACGCCTTGAATCGATCCATATTCTCCAAGTACTCAGAAAATCAGCCAATAGCCGGTAAAATCTCGGCGAACTTCCACGCCGCCATTCGTGTATTTTCCGGCGAGGCTTCTCTGTTTATCGTTTGTTAAGCTTATATATACCATTCGATTTGTCTTTTCACGATCTACAATATGGTGAAATCAATTTGCAACAATAACCCCTAATGAAGAAAGGGTTAAAATCGATATGGTCACTTAACTCAAGCCCATGTATCTAAAAACACACAGTAGTTGTCGGGGCCTCACTTGCATCACCCTAGTTGACGATAATGGATGGCCCGTTAGTCAGAGCCGTTGACCTGACGGGAATATTACGTGGCAGTGAGTAGTTGGACAGAGTGGACATAACAGCCCGATTTTTGCTACGTGGATATGTAACCTCTGTATAACGGCTATATAAGATATACAACCTCTGTATGCATGTATAAATTAGGGTTCATCAACTTAAATTAGTAGAAATCTAAGTCCATCATATATCAGTTTAATTCATTGCACAAAATTGAAGGTAACGTGTCGACATATAGAAGCCCCATGGGAAGAAGCAACGATAGTTCATCTTCGGTGAAAAAGGAAGAGCACCAAATGTGTTTATGTGGGAGACGAGCTAGAATCTGTGTGCCATGGACCTTAAAAAATCCTGGAAGACGTTTTTACACTTGTACAATTCCTAAGGTAATTTTTTTTAACTTAAGATTTATGTACTTGTAAAAAGCAAATTGTTTTTTGGAAATGTAGGCAGGAGATGGATGCCATTTCTTTCAGTGGTTTGAAGAAGATTTTTGTCCCAGGTCAATGGAAATGATTACTCACTTAAATCACAGGAGAATCTATCTAGAGCAGAAGTTGAAACTTGTTGAAGATGATCTAGCAGAAAGTGTTGAAAAAAGAAAGATTTTGAAGGAGGAAAGGAGGCTGTTAATTGATGCAAGAATTCAGTTGGAGGCTGACAAATCAAACCTGAAAAAACAATTGAAGATCTGCATTATCTTAGCTGTGATAGGGGTTGCATTTGTGTTAATGATGATGTAGTTGTAGTGTAGTAATTGTTGATGTGCCAAGGTTGGTAGTAGTAGTGAACAGTATTTAGTAGTGACTGGTAACACTCAATGTATGGTATATTTTGCAATGAATGAAAAGATCATGTAGACCTAATTTTGGTCTTGGCGTAAATAACCAAAGTATAATGTTTACTAAAAAATTAATGGCTATGGAAACAAATTCATTCAACTGCATTTAACCATCAATACCAAATACCAAAAGTGATACCCTTTCTTACAATCCGATGGTAAATAGATAAGTCTTACAATACCAGAAAACCAAAATACATAAGACTTGGAATGAGGAACTTAACATTACATATTTAGAAGTCTGAAAATAGATACTTCATAATCATTGGATAGATAATTCAGTCTTCTAGGTTAATTGGATCTTCTGGAGTGTTCTTGAATCCACTCAACCTTTTGAGCTCAGTACTCAATCTGATTCCATACCTGTTACTGGGAGGAGGAGGAGGTGGTGGAGGGTTTTGCTGAGTTGGAGGATTCCCCATTATCCTTCTAGTGCTACTGATGCTGCTTTGCTGTGCATTTCTGGCTGAGTTGTTGTTGGTTCCAAGTCTGACTGGGGGAGTTGATGCTGGTGGTGTGCCCCTTGGAGGATTGAAAGGAATTAGGCCTGGTGTAGGCATGAAAACAGCCTTAGTTCCTACAGGCCACCTTAGTTTGTCACTAAAACCTACATAGTCTTTGCCACTTTTCTTCCATTCATCTGCATTTTGTCCCTTCACCAATGGCATTTTCTTCCTTGGAACTTTTTTGAAAAATGTTAATGGCTCATCATCTTTTAGTTCATCTGCTACCAATGGTTCATCTATCTCTTTCTCTTCTACCAATGGTTTCCCTTGTTCATCTTCATGCCCAAAATAATGATCTTCAAATATTCTCCACACCTCATTATCACTGTGATCTGATTCATTTTCTGATTCAGATTCTGGTGCTAGTGCCTTGCCTTTACCAGTATATAATGCTTCCTTGACCTTGCTCTTCCCAGTTTGTGAAGATTATGTTTGTGGTTCACTGATTTTAATCCCTTTCACTGGCCTTCTCACAGTGAATTTCTGTCATTTTAGTTCCTTGGCCGCTTTCTTCTTTGGAGTAGTGTTTGTGCTCTTCCTTTTATTGGCAGAATTTTGCTTTTCATTTTTTGCAGTTTTATTATTTCCAGCTGTGTCCTTAGCTTCATCTTTCCCTGGGCATTTTGACACTCTATGGCCTTCTTTTCTGCAGTTGCTGCAATGCATTACCCTTTTATTGGAAAACCTTTGTAAGATAACACCTTGAGATGGTGTTGCTTGACTCCTTGACCCTCCTTCCCATGCCTCTCTCCTTCTCAACTTCTTAGGCCTTCCTCTAAGCTTTTTAGGTATGTCTGGAGGCAACGACTCCTCAGTAGCATGAAAGTCCCATTATTCCTCCCCCTTCATAGTTTCAAGTGAGTATTGATATGTTGCCAAGTATTTTTCATCAACAGGTTGGTGCCTCCTTGAATGAATTGCTGCAATGGCATGATGGCAAGGAATGCCAGTTAAATCAAACATCCTACAATCACAGCTTCTTGCATCCAGGTCCACTGTCACTGATCTTGTGCCTAATTTAACTTGAAATTTTTTATGTCCATCCCATGCAGTAGACCACTTCCTTGACTCAGTGATCAAGATGTCCAAATATCTTTTAATTTTTGGACAAATCTGAAGGTCAGATTTCATCATGTCATCCCTTTTTTGCCTCATTCTTGTCATCAACTTGTGGTGTATTTCTTGCAACATAGTTAACAATGGCATAAACCTACAATTTATTATACATAATAAAGACATTATAAAATGCATGAAATACATAATAAAATGCATGAAACAGATGGTAAAATACATTATAGAATGCATGAAATACATATTAAATTTCATTGATTATCTATGAATTGAAACTCTCTAACATGTTGTTATCTATGTTATCAACCAAGGAATGGGTGGAAAAAATGCCTTACACCACTGTTTTGGATCCAATTTAGATAAATGTGCATAAACAGCCTTTGAGTGCTTCTCCAGTTCTTTCATTGATATGGTATATGCTACATTGTGTGTAGCCCAAGCAATATTCTAAAAAATCATCTTCAACAAAGAGCTAGGGAACCTGCACAAAATATCAAATGGCCAGTTATACAAAATATCACAAAATAGAAACATAAAAATCAAAAATGGTGAGTTTTACCTTTTTGTGAAATTTGAACACAAATGCCTTGTGCAAAATCTGTGTTCTACCCTAGGTAGAAGCTCCTTCACAGCATTTTCAAGCCCTTTTTGCTGGTCACTGATAATAGTCAAGCCCCTCCCCTCATTCAAGTCTAAGTCATCACTCATCAAACTAATGAACCATCTCCATAAATCTGTATTTTCTGATTCTACAACAGCATAACATATTAGGAACATTTGATTGTTCCCATCTCTCCCTACAGCTGCTGGTAGCTGCCCACCAGTGACTGTTTTGAGGAAACAACCATCTAAACCAATAATTGGTCTACATCCTTCCTTCCATCCAGCCTTCAATGCAAAATAACACACATATATTCTCTTAAATTTGACAGGGTGATCTAGATTAAGCCTTGTAGTTGAAATCTTCATAGTGTTTTTGGATTACTTAGCAAAACCTCATGGCCAAAGTCCCTAACCCCAAAGTAATGCTGCTTAAGACTCTCTGCAATTCCTTCAAGTGCAGCTTTCCTTAACCTGAGAATCTTAATTCTAGGGACCTCAATCTCCAATTCATTATTGATAGTTTCTTCCATCTCCTTACAGCTCCATTGTGGATTCCTCCTAATTCTGTCCCCAAATACCTCCACTAAGTACTGAACATTTGCCATTTTATTATTGTATGGCTTAGTGCACAACTGTGTGTCCACCAGTGTTTTGATTGTGCAAGCATGACCATCCTTCTCCCTGCTACACCATATGTAGAAGGGGAACTTAGCCTCACAACTTACCTGACACCTACGTGCATCATTAGTTATAAACTGCACAACTCTTTTTTCACGAACTCCATATGTCCTCACTTGGTCCCTAAACTATGCCATGTTAACAAATTTTTGACCAAACTCCCATCTTGGAACACCACCAATACTTCTCTTGCTTCTCAATTTTTTCCTTCTTTTAGGATTAGGTGGACCTATATAACCAATCTTACCATTCTCATCCTCACTTGAAGAAGAGAGTGACCTCATAATTTGAGAATCAAACTCAGACGCCTCACTAGGGGACTTGGTGGGTATATTCATAGCATTATACATACTATTCTTAAATTTCTTAGCATTTTTCTTTATAACTTATTCTACCTCATCACCCACGCAATCATCAGGAAGTAAGCTCTCTTCTTCAGAATCTTCATTGTCACTCATGTTTTTAAAGTCTGGATCTTCAGGGTCCTCTGAATCATCACTCAAGTAGACACCATCACTCTCATTATCTGGCTCACTCTAATTATTTCCCCTAACTGTTTCAATTTCTAACATTGTATCTACATGGGGTTAGTCTTACTTGGATTTTGTTTTGGAGTGTTTGGTACATCAATTAGTTCATCAAGCTCAAAATGATCAACATAGAAGTCTATTCTATCATAAGGCTTATATATTTCTATTAAATCGAGAACAAATTTATCAACATAAACCAACCTTGTAACGTCTGGGAAATATTATGTAATTATTTTTATCAAGGAATAATTATTATGTGATTTTTATGTGATTTTGGTAAATTATTTGATGATGGATAATAATATTTGGATGTTTATTTCTGATAAAATTTAGATATCTTAATTTTAATTATTCAGAATTAAATGTAGATAAATTTGGGTATTTTCTAGTAATTTTTGGACTGTTGTATGATTTTATAAGAATTTATAGAATTAATAATGATCATTTTTACATAATTATAAAATTACTTTTTAGAATCAGAAATCATCCCACTTCAACCGTTTTTGCATTTTTATAACCAGAAACTCTTCCGAAAACTCGTTCCTAACCTATTCTGATAATTCTGAACACTTTTCATGTTTTGACATTTTCAATCCGGTGTAAGGTTTGACCTGTACGAGTCCCGGCGTAAAATTTTCGATACGCTAATCATTTTATAGATCGATAAAAATTTATATTCTCAAAAGGCGAGATATTATTCCCTTATTGTCGTATAAAGTATCTTATAAGAGGCTCTATTTTAATAATTATCCAAATATGGTATTAAAATCGTATCGTCTTTTTGGTTACTTATCGGCTAAATAACCTATTTTTGGACCCGATCTGTAAATATAATTGTGGAATTATTAAATAAATAAAATATTCGATGAGTCTGTCAGTTGTGCTTTGCCTTATTACAAATTGTGTGTGATCTGTGGGGTACAAAGATTAATTATATAGTTAATTATTGAGTTGTACCAATTGTTTTGCTTTTAAAATGATTTTTATTGAATATTTATTCTTATAAATGCTAAAATTATCTCTAAAATTATTTTTGTTGTTTTATATTTTATTTATTATTTTTGGGAATTTATAAAATTTAGAAATTAATATTTTATTAAATATTTATCTTTAATTGATTTTCTGATTTCATTAAATCGTAAAATCAGTATTTAATTCCAAAATATTTCAAGAATCATGAAAATTTTATTTTATTAACTTTTGAATATTTCAAAAATTTTAAAATTATTTCAGGAATTTTCTGGTTTTTATTTTACCCCACGTGTATACGTTAAAATTGTAAAATACAAGTCTGATGCGCATTCCAAAAATGATTTAAAAATTACAAAAAAAATTATTATTAGTTTTTAATTATTTTGAGAATTTTAAGACTGTCTTGGGAATTTCTTGAATTAATTTTATTCGTAGATTAGCTCGCTAAATTGCGGATTTCGTGTTATTGTTAGGTTTTACAAATTAAATAAAAAAAGAAAGAAAGAAAAGGGGATTGGATCATTGCAGAAGGGGCTATCCCTTTTCTTCCCTAGCTTATTTGTTTCTCTCACACCGACTCTCCCTTTTCTCTCTCTCTACATCGATCTCTCTCTCCTCCTTCTCTGTTATCTCTCTCTCCTATCTCTCTTTTCTCTTTTCTCTTTTCTCTCTTATTTCTTTTCTTCTCTTTCTCTGCTGGTTCCTCTGCCCCGTTGATTTGTTCCGGAGTGATGGTTTATTTCGGCTGGTTTCAGGCCGCCGCCTTACCTTTCAGGTGAGTTTCCGCCTCTTTGGGGCTGGTAGCTCCGATTCTTGCATATATACACCTATAACTATTTATGTGTATGTGTTTACAGTGTTCGTGTGTGTGTATTTTGTGTGTATGTGAGTCGTGTGTGTGCGTGTGTGAATCCTGTGTGTGCGTGCGTGTTTAAGGCTACTGTTGTTACAATTTTTCCGGCCACCGCCATAGGACATCCGATAAATGGAAATTCGCGAATTTTACCGCCGTCGGCGATGAGCCTCAGCGAGCCGATGGTGGGCGATGATGATTTTTATCTGAGTCCTACGTTATTATTTTAAAAAAATTAGTTGGGTAAAAATGTGAATAAAATAAAAATACGAATAAAAATGTAAAATAAAAGTAATGATAGTTATTAACCGAATCGTAGTTTGGGATTTATGGAATTGGTTGTGATTGGATTGTTGTTGTGAATTTGACGTCAATTTGATTTCGACGGGTAGGCCGATAAACAAAGTAAACGCTGCCCGATTTTCGGGAAATTAATTCCGAAACTACGGGAACGTAACCTATAATTATCGGAGACCTCCAATAACTATATATAGTTATATTATACGAACTTAATTACGGTTGAGACAGAATAATTTATAAATAATCGATTACCTGTTTTTCAACCCGACGAGTATACGTATTTTCCTAAAATAAATACCGAACCGAGTTTGGAAAATGTGAACCCTAATTGCTATGTGTATTTTAACAATACATATAAATATAAGTTGGGTTATGAAATCGCATGGGTAAAAATGATAGTGGTATTAAATTGAGCTTAAGCGATTATCTGAATTAGGGTATTTCAACCCTGTAGGTACTAGACGGAAAACCCGAGTATCGACATCGGACTAGGAATTATCTAGTGATTAGACGTCGAGATTAACGAAGTTCCAAATCGAAGGGCCTCAGTGTTGGGATCGTATCCAAAATGGGATAGTAGTTTGTCGATAAAGCCGAACATTCAAGTTGAACCAAAGTCAACTAGTAATAACGATTAAAGCTTATTGAGGCAAGTATTCCTCATTTTTCTTTTAAAATACTGCAAATATTTATTCATTCCTATTCTAAGTTCAAAATAGTTAAATGTTTTACATTTCGCTGCGGAATCACATTGTCACTTTTGGATTTATAATCTCAACTCCTTTAAATAAATAGAATTGTTAAATTGTTTAAAGATTTTTGTCCGGAAATTTTCGTTTGATATTAATGTTTGAAACTCAAATTATATACTTGCCGGGCATTTTTCGCTCACTCTTGCCTTGTTAAATCTTATTTCTTTCAGAAGCAGATAAGGATAAAAATGAATAGCTTTCATTAGACAGCAGAAGTTAGAGAAATCTTCGCAGCGAGAGAACGAATATGTTAGAAAAATATGACAAGGACATTAGTATAAAAGTATTTGCACTTGTATTGTAGTTGATATGAATTGTAGAAGGTTAGATTCTTGTTTCATACCATAACCTGTAAACGATCCGGATTCAAAGGGTTAATTAAATATTATTTTATTTCATGTAAAGATTGTTTAGTGACACCAAATCTTGACCCCGGATTTGGGTTGTTACAAGTTGGCATCAGAGCTACAACTTATTGGTCACTGAAATAAGAATAGGTGAGGGTGAGATATGAGTGATAGGCCATATGAGATAGGAAAGACCCTAGGCATATCCATTTTAAGTTCGAATTGAGTGCGAGTGAGGATTAGTAGGTTTGATACGGAATTGGTAAGCCAGGATGGTTGAGAGAAGTGTAAGGTGAATATCACAACGCTATAGGTATATTGAGTTCTCAGATCCTACAGTAATGAGGAATCGACAGATCGACGGAGACTGGGTATGTCACCCTAATTTTCATGTGGTTTTGAAGAATATGCGATCGATTCTTGTGAGAATTTATGTAAGAGAAGCTACGATTTAACTTAGGATTAGGTAATAGGACGAGCTCTAAGTCGGAGGCCACGAGTTGATGGAAGCTGATGGCGGGCCAAAGTTGCAAGCTGCAAAGGCACCACCATTGCGAGAAGATACTTATCACATACCGGGAGCTGCGCGAGGAATGATATCTACCTTACTAGGTGTAGGTAAGACTAGTAAGAAGGTGCGACTTTATCTACAGAAAGAACGTCGAATCGCATGTGTGGTTGCAAGCATAACGTCACGGAAGATGACCAAAATGTCAAAGATAGTACCAGATGTCAGCATTACGGTAGAATTGCGAATAAAATGATATACAACGGTAAATGAAGTTTCGTCGACTAATAAGTGCGAGCAGAATCCAAGGAAAAGTAGAAGATGTACCAAAATAAAGAGACCCTTATATGAGCATTCTTTTAATCAGATATTTCATTAGCAGATCCTGAGAATAACAAGTAACTTATATAGTAATGACGACCAAATATGTGACTTTCAAAATTTCAAAATGAGATTTCGAAACAGATTTTCTTGATCAACTTTTAGAAGATTTTTGCATAAATGAGTTTCACAATTTGGTTGTCGAATTACTATTTATGTTCTTGTTATTATAAACAAAGAATGACCTAAAAAGAAAGAATGGAATTAGACTTAGTGTTGTTAGTCCGAAGGATCAAGTAGACCCACCAACATGGAGAAAGTTTAAAGTTCCGTGAGAAACGAACATGAATTTTGTTTAATAATATTAATAATTGAATCAACATGTTAAAATATTATTTACCTAATTCATGAAATTATTAAAATTTAATAAGATTCGTGATTCGAGCGGTTAGAGGGTGCTTGAAGGAAATGAAAGAATTCTCCAGATGATTGGAGAATAATAATGTTCCTATCGACGAAGTTGAGGCGTTGCGTGATCAATGGTTATTTTACGCAACATAAATGGAATCTGAAGCAGTGGTTATAAATTTTGCAAGGACGCAATTATGATCAAATCATTAACTTATTTAATGTGGAGGCATTTCCCAACGGTATTTCAAAGTCATAATGTGACCGAAGCTGCGAATCTCTCATTCGAATAATTCCTGAGGACATACGTAAATGATGCGTGAATGGTGACCAACAGTGACCTGCAATGTTATTCTTTTACAAATATGATAGCATATATTCTTCTTGATTCCTGAATACGTATGGGCTTCTTCTATTGATAAATTGTAGGAGGCAAAAATGAAACAAAATTTATTGTATTCCTTCTGAATTATTTCTCTCCTCAAAATTATTAATTCCTGATTGAGACAAACAGTGTTGTGGTATGACGCTTTGTCCAAATGATGAAGAGTCGGGTGGGACGCCACCTAATCATGTGCTATATGCCATATAGTATGAAAGACTGGCCATCTTGAGTACGAATATGATTGTCTCATTCACATCTAAATCTTCGCTCATTCTTCTTCCTTCAATTTATTGATTTACGGATTCTTCCAACTGTTTGTTACATTGTTATTCCTTATCCGGTTCTTTTCATTCAAAATCCTATTATTAGGAATATATGTGCATTAGTTTGATGATATGTTTAACAAAACACTTAAGTAGAAATCTAGTGTTTGTAGCCTCAACGGATAAGACCACTTTGGCTATCCGTTGATGGTGTAGCTTTACTTAGAAATAAGTCTAGTGTTGTAGCACATTTTAGTCTCTGATTTTGAGATATAATTCTTAAATGTTGAGGGAAATTTTAAGTCATGTTGACTACTAAAGGATATGCAGATAGGAAGGCCAATTGTAAATATTTCATGCCTTGTAATTTTGTATAAATGAAATGGTGTCAACGGATAACTTAAAGACCTTCAACGGATGAGAAACAAAGCTTCAACGGATGTCTCTAAAGCTTCAACGGATAACATCCTTCAACGGATGAGTGCATCAACGGATAGAGCTTCAACTGCTAACACATCAACGGATAAAGCCATCAACGGATGAAGGCTTCAACGGATGTTCTGTTAAATAGCAGTTGACAAGTGGTAGTTGTACCTACAAACAGAGGCACATGGGTTGACAGAGACAACTGAGATGTGGTAGCCTATTTCAGGAACATCAGAAAAAGCAGCCGTTCTACTCTAGTATAAAGAGGCAATAGTCAACAATGCACTGGAGTAAAATGGAGAAGAAACAAGTGGAGAACTTATTTTATTATTGTACTTTTTATCTTTGTCTTCACTTGTAAACTTGGTGTTATATAAAACCAAGTAGCAGCTAGTAATTAGAATAGAATTTTTCCAGAGCTGTTTAGAAAAATCTTGAGAAAAATTATCTAGTTTGTACTAGGATGCAGCTGTGATCAACTTCTTGAATCACAGATTTTCTGAAATACCATCTCTGGTGGAACAACAAATCCACCAGAAAAGTTTTTAAGGTCTGTTGTGTTCTGTACTTTTGTGCTTGAATATATATCTGTCTGTATTAGCTTAAAGCAATTCACACACTTGTTTATCTTAAACACACAGCCTTTGAAACAGCTTAAAACTTGAAAAAGTTTTGAGATTTACATTCAACCCCCCTTCTGTAAATCTCATTGTTAGTTCACTAGGAATAAAAATTGGTATCAGAGCAGGCTCTTGACACACAAAGAGTTTAAAGTTCTTGGAAACTAACAAAGATGAGTAAGAAGGATATTGGAGTAAAAATCCCAGTTCTTGACAAAGACAGTTATCACCATTGGAAGGTGAAAATGCACCTTCATCTACTCTCCCAAGATGAAGGTTATGTAAACTGCATTGAGAATGGTCCTCACATTCCCCATAAAGTAGCCACAGTTGCTACAGCCACAATTGTTGTTGGTCAATCCATTCCAAAACCTAGAGCAGAATGGACAATGGAAGACACAGATGAAGTCCACAAGGATAAGAAGGCTATGAACATTTTGTTTAATGGTCTTGACAAGGATATGTTTGATAATGTGATAAATTGCACAACTGCCAAAGAGGTTTGGGACACAGTTCAGCTACTGTGTGAAGGTACAGAACAAGTAAAAGAAAACAAATTGCAGCTTCTCATTCAACAGTATGAATATTTTCATTTTGAAGAAAATGAATCTTTAAATGACACATTCAATAGATTCCAAAAGCTGTTGAATGGACTGAAGTTGTATGGTAGAGTGTACCAGGTGAAGGATTCAAAACTTAAATTTTTAAGATCCTTGCCAAAGGAATGGAAACCCATGACTGTCTCCTTGAGAAACTCTCAAGATTATAAGGACTTCACTCTTGAAAGATTATATGGAATCTTGAAGACTTATGAACTAGAGCTGGAACAGGATGAGGTATTGGAGAAGGGAAGAAAGAAAGGAGGTTCAGTTGCCTTGGTAGCTGAAAATGAGAAAGAATGCAGACAAGAGACTGTGAGATCAACATTAAACTCCAAAGATGGCACAAGCAAATCAGAATCAAGCAAGGGTAAGGAGCAAGTTGCTGAGAATGAAGACAACTCCAACCAAGATGACTCTGATGGTATTGATGAGCATCTTGCATTTCTGTCCAAAAGATTTGCAAAGATGAAATTTAAGAAAAACACTAGAGCCACTAAACCTCATAAGAACATGGTGGACAAATCCAAGTTCAAGTGTTTCAATTGTGGTATAAGTGGACACTTTGCAAGTGAGTGCAGAAAGCCAACTTCTGAAAAGAAGAAATTTGACCAAGTAGATTACAAAAAGAAATATTTTGATCTGCTCAAGCAAAAGGAGAAGGCTTTCATTAATCAAGAAAAAGACTGGGCAGCTGATGGAGAAGAAGAGGATGAAGATGTGGAATATGTCAACTTGGCTCTCATGGCTGATTCTGAGGAAAATGAAGTTCGTTCATCAAGCAACTAGGTAATCACTACTGATTTAACACAGCTTACTAAAGAAGAGTGCAATGATGCTTTTAATGACATGTCTACTGAATTGTATCACTTGCGTGTGTCTCTTAAATCTCTTGCTAAAGAAAATAGTAGGATTAAAGAGAACAATCTGTTTTTAAGTAATAGAAATGCTGTGTTAGAAGATAAGTTGATTGACCTAGAGAAAACTAAGCTACATTGTATATCTGTTGAAAATGAACTAGCTGAATCTGTTAAGAAAGTAGAAATACTTTCTAATCAATTAGAGAGAGAGCAAGAGGTGATTAAAGCCTGGAAGACATCTAGGGATGTTAGTGCTCAAATTGTCAAGGTCCAAGGAATTGAATCATTTTGTGAGACTGCCTGGGATAAAAACAAAAAGAAAATGGAATTAATTGATGGGCTGTCAACGGATGTGGAATCAACGGATGATGAAAATTATCCGTTGAAGGAAGAAAAGGAGCATCCGTTGAAGGTTCCTCAATTAAAACAGGCAGATGTTTCTAAAAGTGAAAATCTAAAGAAACTCAACAAAAAGTTTGGTTCAACTTCCAAGAACTTTGTCAAAGAAGAAGCAAACACATCCAAAGATTTCAGTAAGGTGAATATAGGACACATGACCTTAGAACAGTTAAAGAATAGGCTCAAAGTGGTTGAGGATAAAAAGGAAACTAAAAGGAAATCTAATAGAAATGGGAAGGTAGGGGTTAACAAACATAACAATTACACACCTGATAAGTATGCTCCTAGAAAAAGCTGTGTGCATTGTAATAGTGTTAATCATCTATCTGCTAATTGCAAATCTATTAAGAAAACTCCCATACCTGTACCCTCTTCCATGCCTAATATGTCTGCATCACCTCTGCATGCTATGCCTGTTATGTCTCAACAGAATCCTTATGCACATTTTGCAAACATGCCATATTTTAACAATCCTTATCTTGCTGCATTTAGTATACCTCAAATGACATACAATATGCCTATGTGGAATAACATGTTTGCACAATCCATGCCTTATCAAATTCCAAATGTGCTAAATGATTCTGTGACTAACCCTACACCTCAACCAACTACATCTAAGATCAAGGTTGACTCAAAGTTACCTAAGTCTAAAGATGCAGGAGGAATGAAGTCTAGGAGAAAGGCTAACATGAATAGACCCAAGGAAACTTGGGTACCAAAATCAACTTGATTGATTTTATGGTGTACAGGGAAACAGAAGAAATCTATGGTACTTGGACAGTGGCTGTTCAAGACACATGACAGGAGATTTCTCCCTGCTCATAGAGTTTAAGGAGAGAGCTGGCCCTAGCATAACCTTTGGAGATGACAGCAAAGGGTTTACTATGGGATATGGCTTGATTTCAACAAGGAATGTCATCATTGATGAAGTTGCATTAGTTGATGGTCTCAAGCACAACTTACTGAGCATCAGTCAACTATGTGATAGAGGGAATACAATTTCCTTCAATTCTGAAGCCTGTGTTGTCACCAGTAAGAAAGACAACAAAGTGGTTCTAACTGGAGTTAGAAAAGGAAATGTGTACATAGCTGACTTCAACTCTACTGATGCAGAATCTATTACCTGTCTCTTCAGCAAAGCAAGTCCAGTTGAAAGTTGGCTATGGCACAAGAAGCTATCCCATTTGAATTTCAAGACAATGAATGATCTAGTCAAAAAGGACTTAGTTAGAGGAATTCCTCTTGTTGAATTCTCAAGGGATGGTTTGTGTGATGCTTGTCAGAAAGGCAAACAAAGGAAAGCATCATTCAAAAAGAAGCTTGAAACAACAATTGATGAACCATTACAGCTGCTACATATGGATTTGTTTGGACCAGTCAATGTATTGTCAATTGCAAGAAAAAGATATTGCTTAGTGATTGTAGATGATTTCTCAAAGTTTTCATGGGTCTATTTTCTTGGATCAAAGGATGAAGCAAGTGAAATCATTATCAATCACATCAGGCAAGTCAATAATCATCCTGACTTGAAGGTTAGGAATATCAGGAGTGATAATGGAACTGAGTTCAAGAATTCGACAATGAAGCTGTTCTGTGAAGAAAATGGAATCATGCATGAGTTCTCAGCTCCAAGAACACCTCAGTAAAATGGGGTAGTTGAAAGAAAGAACAGATCTTTAATTGAGGCTGCTAGAACAATGCTTGAAGAATCAAAGTTACCAACATATTTCTGGGCTGAAGCTGTTCATTGTGCCTGCTACACTCAGAATATTTCTTTGATCAATCAAGCTAAAGGCATGACTCCTTATCAGTTGTTCAAGAGAAGAAAACCAACTCTAAACTTTCTTCATGTCTTTGGATGTAAATGCTTTATACTGAGAAATCAATCTGACCATAAAGGGAAGTTTGATGCAAAGGCTGATGAAGGGATATTTGTTGGTTACTCAGCTGGAAAATCTTATAGGGTCTACAATCTAAGAACCAACATTGTTATGGAATCTGTGCATGTTGTGTTTGATGATAAAAAGATTGATGGACTAACAGATGAGGGACACCATGAGAGACTCAAATTTGACAACATTGAGATATATTGTGATGATAGTGAAGAGGAGACTGATGGAGATGACACTTCAAAAGGGATTCAAAACATGCCCTTGGATAATGCACAAAATTCTGCATCCGTTGATAGAGGCAATGCAGTATCCGTTGAAAGACATAGTGCATCATCCGTTGAAGTACAAAATGAAGCATCCGTTGATCATAGTTCATCAACGGATAATCAATTTACATCATCAGTTGATAGAACTCCAAGTTCCCTGCAAAGGACCAACAACTCAGGGGGAGTTTCAACTAATCAACACTCTGTCTCACATCATGACAATACTGAGGCCACCTCATCTAGAGTATATCTTCCACCTCAAAGGAAATGGACCAAGAATCATCCCTTTAAACTGATCATTGGTGATGCATCATCTAAAGTGCAAACAAGAAAAGCTACTCAAGATGAATGTCTGTATAGTAGTTATCTATCTCAGGAGGAACCTAAGAAAGTGGAAGAAGCTTTATTGGATCCAGATTGGATATTAGCTATGCAGGAAGAGCTGAACCAATTTGAGAGAAACAAAGTTTGGAAGCTGGTACCCAAACCAAAGAACAAGAGTCCTATTGACACAAAATGGGTATTCAGAAACAAGATGGATGAAAATGGCATTGTCATAAGGAATAAAGCCAGATTGGTTGCTAAAGGCTATTCTCAACAAGAGGGAATAGATTTTGATGAGACATATGCTCCTGTTGCAAGACTTGAAGCCATCAGAATTTTTCTAGCCTATGCAGCCCATGCCAATTTCAAAGTCTATCAAATGGATGTCAAGAGTGCATTTCTAAATGGGAAATTGGAGGAAGAAGTTTATGTAAGTCAACCTCCAGGGTTTGAAGATTCAAATTTTCCAGACTATGTGTATTATCTGTTGAAAGCACTCTATGGACTGAAGCAAGCACCTAGAGCCTGGTATGAAACCTTATCAAAATTCCTTTTGGAGAATCACTTCACTAGAGGTACTGTTGATAAAACTCTCTTCTTTAGGAATGTTAATGGCTCTAGTATACTTGTTCAAATTTATGTAGATGACATAATATTTGGATCTACAGATGATAAGCTTTGTAAAAAGTTTGCTAAGCTAATGCAAAGTAATTATGAAATGAGCCTGATGGGAGAACTAACCTATTTTCTTGGTTTACAAGTTAAACAAGTTAGTGATGGAATTTTCATTAGTCAAACTAAATATATTTATGATCTTTTAAAGAAGTTTGACTTAATAGAATGTTCATCTGCAAAAACTCCCATGGCCACTGCCACCAAACTTGAATTAAATAAGACTGAAAGGTTTGTGGACATTACAAGTTATAGAGGCATGGTTGGTTCACTTTTATATTTAACTGCCAGTAGACCAGACATAATGTTTTCTACATGTCTCTGTGCTAGATTTCAAGCTGACCCTAAAGAATCTCACTTAGTAGCTATTAAAAGAATTTTCAGATATCACAAGGGGACTCCAAATCTAGGAATTTGGTACCCTAGAGAGTCTGGTTTTGATCTAATTGGCTACTCAGATGCATACTATGCAGGTTGCAAAATAGACAGGAAAAGTACAACAGGCTCCTGCCAATTCCTGGGAAACAAGCTTGTATCATGGTTTAGCAAAAAGCAAAATTCAGTCTCTACTTCTACAGCTGAGGCTGAATACATTGCTGCTGGAAGTTGCTGCTCTCAAGTGTTATGGATGAGGAATCAGCTCCTTGATTATGGACTACATGTTGATAGAATTCCTATATTTTGTGACAACACAAGTGCCATAGCCATAACAGAGAATCATGTGCAGCACTCAAGGACCAAGCACATTGATATCAAGTACCACTTCATTAGGGAACATGTGATGAAAGGTACAGTGGAACTTCATTTTGTTCCAAGTGAACAACAAATTGCAGACATATTTACCAAGCCACTTGATGAATCAACATTCACAAGATTGGTAAGTGAGCTAGGTATGCTTAATTACTCTTAAAATTCATGTCCTTATTGCAATTTGAATTGAAGCCTGAAATGTATTAGCTGCAAGAACAAATTTGATTTTTAACATAGATTATTCCATCAACGGATATTCCCTATCCGTTGAGAGTCAAAATTGTTCTATCAACGGATGTTCATTATCCGTTGAAAGTCATATACATTTCTGGAATTTTTATCCGTCAACGGATAAAACTGAAGTGCTCTTCAACGGATGACAGTTTACCTTATCCGTTGAAATATCACATCAGTCGATTCAAGTGTTTCACAGTCATTGATTCTATTGTCTTAACCGTTGATACTCATACATACAGCTGTATGTATTTGTTTTAAAGGTAGTTTTCAGAATACTTACAGTTTATTCTTAAACGGCTGAAATTCACTTACACATATTTATTGTTTAATCTCTTATTTATGTTTTATTTATTTATTTGAGAAAGTATATAAGCCCTTCTGATTTTTCATTTTTACTTTACGCTTTCTTGAAATTTCAAAGCTTTTACCATTTTCTCTCTGCAAAACCTTCAAGTTATTCTCTGCAATTTCTACTCACAACAATGGCACCAGTAGTAAAGATTATGTCTCAATCTGGGTTCATCTATGAGAAGAACAATTTCATAGCTTTGGTAGAAAAGAATGAAGCCCACTCAGATTATCACAAAATGATGAACTTCATCAAAAACTGTAAACTTAGCTATGCAATGCTGGAAGCCCCAACGATTTACTGTGAAGTAGTTGAGGAGATTTGGACAACTGCTGAGTTCAACTCCATAGATATGACTATCTCCTTCACTCTCAAAGGTAAAAATCACCGTGTTAACTGTGATGACTTACTAGCATGTTTTAAATTACCTGAGAACAATGCCATGACACCACACACTGATAATGATGTATCCAGCATGTTAGATTCCATAGGTTATTCTCTTAACTCTGCTAGTTTAGGGAGTATTAAAAGAAAAGGCCTTAGGAAAGAATGGAGTTTTCTTGGGGATGCCTTTATCAAGGTTTTCTCTGGGAAAATTAGCAATTTTGATGCCATAACTTCATCTCTTGTTAATATGCTCTATATGCTTGTTTCTGATAGGTATTTTAATTTTAGCAACTATGTTATGCTAGAATTGGGTACTAGATTAGGTAACAAAGCTAATAGACCTAATAACATCTATTATGCTAGATTCTTTATGTTATTGGCTAACCATGTTGCTGAAGGTTTAGTCATTACGAATGAGAATAATAAACTCTAGTGCTGGGCACAAGAGAAAAGAGTTCTTGCAGATTTATTGAGAATGGATCTCAACAGCAGTGTGCCATTGGTATATTTACCAATCATGAATGCACCACAGGTAGGCGAGGTAATTGCTTCTACAACTCCTACTTCTTCCAACCCCTCTATTTCTTTATCTTCTAGTGTGGCCATGGAATCTGTAACAATGCCCCAACAGATTCCTACCAAGGTCACCAAAACTAAACTTTCAAAATCAAAGGCAAAGAAAACCACCTCTGTTGTTTCTCAAAAGACAACAGTTGTAACACCTACCATTAACCCTGAGGGGAGTGAACAGGGTGTGAGTGGTGAGGGGAGGGGTGAACATCAAAGAAACCCCCAGGATAAGGAAGGAGAGAAAAGTGCTTCCCAAGCTAGCCAAGCCACAGTTTCTTAAAAAGCTGTGGTGGTTGAAAAGGTTACTAGCATATCCCTAGCTGCATCCTCCCAAAAGGATGTAACTATTGAAAATAGTTCCCAACCAGGAACACACAAATGAGGGAGGGACACTAAAGCCAAACACTCACCAACAAAAGCCTTTATTAGAAGAAAGAGAGCTAGAACCCAATCTTCTACACAGGGTGCACACACTGCACAGATACATCCATCTGTATCTATGCCTTCTCAAACTCAGTTTGATGTGGCTCCAACAAATATGGAGTCACAGCCCCATTCTCTCACAATTAACACACATCAATCACCACACACTTCCTCACCATCTCTAGATGTGGATATGTTATTCCCATCAATTCCTGATTCTCCCTCTTTACAACTCAGGGAGGAGCCCCACTCAAATACAAGTGATCATCATCTTTTAGATGATTTGTTGGATCACCCGCAAATTCTTTCAGATGTAATTGAAGGATCTGTGTCACCAAAACTCATATCAATCTACACAGATTCAACAGTTATATCACTTTCAATTTCTACTTCTTTTCCTTCTTCAACGGATATCACTCATCCGTTGACAAGTGGTTGTTCTTCAACGGATAAGCTTAACAGCAGTTATCCGTTGATACCATCAGTTTCACCTTCAACGGCTATTCCTCATCCGTTGATAGTCTCTACACACACAACTGAAACAATTCCAAGTGTAGAAGACTTGATTACTGTACAATCACTTCTAGGACTGAGGGAAGGGAGTGACAATTTGAGTGAGAGGCTGGGTTGCTCCCAGGCAAAAGGAGAGATTGAGAGCTCAAATATGCATGCTATTTCTTCCAGCATGGCAAAAGAAAGTGAGAGGAGTACCACCTTAGTAGGTGAAGGTGAGGGAGTGAGTTGTGTGAGCCAGGGGGATCCCCTGATGCAAGAACATAGAGAAAATGAGAGAAAGGCAGGTACAGCAGATATAAGGATGGATCCAGCCATTGCTAGTGAGTCAATGATTGTGAATGATGCTGAAAAGGAAAGACAATTTCAGCAACATTACAAAGCTGTAATTGATAACATTTCCTTGGATGCTGACACTTTTACTCATCCTGTTTTAGCCTATCAAGTATTGGCTGCACAGGGCAATGTGGAGGCAGAAAAGACACTACATCTAGTACATACAACAGCATCTCTTCAAAGGGACAAAACTGCTATTAACAAGATACCTTCAACAGCTGGTGAGTCATTTGAAGAATTTGGAGTAAATTCTAATGATGATGACTTTGTTTCTTCTGATGGAAGCATGAACTTAGGGGGAGATGAAGGCCCTAGTTCTATTCCAAATCTACCTGAATGGGCCTTCACAAAGGAGTCTACAACAGTGCAATTCAATGTCTCCTTAGTCAAACAAATCAGTACTATCAAATAGGCCATTCAGAAAACTTCTCATGCTGGTACAAAGGCTATCCTTACAGCTCACTTGGACTCACTGCATCTCATGAAGTTGCAGCAAGTAAGACAGAATCTGAGTGTGGATGAACTCAGAAAGGATATTGCTGACTTGAAATCCTACAATTCTGAAAAATTGGATTCAGTCATGCCCTTTGGTATAATGCAGGACATTTTGTTGAGATTGAAAAAGGAATCACATACTGAAAAGAGGCTGGCCAAATTGGAAGACAGAGTTCAAGTTATTGAAGATTCTGTGGCCACCATTCTTCACAACCAACAATCTCAAACAAATCTACTAATGCAGCTGGCAAAAGCACAGGGCTTGACCCCTCTCCTTGATGATAACAAAAGGGGGAGAGTAAAAGGGAAGGGGAAGGAGAGCCATCTACAAAAATCCAAATATCTAAAGTGCTAGTTCCTGCCATCACTACTTCTCCAATCATTCAAATCAAAGGAAAGCCTGATGGAATTGATTTAATCCAGCTAGCAGCAGCTGAAATTCAAGTGAAAGAGCAAAGGAGGAGAATTGATGAAAGGATGCAATAGCTGTTTGGCTCAACACAAGATAAATCAATATCTGTGAAACATAGCACAAAGGTTGAACCAATCAATATGGAGCACAAGCCAGAAAGGAGAAATAAGGTTGGAGAGACTTCTTTCAAGAATCTAAAACCTATGGTTCTCAAGCCCAACACCAGATCCAGCAAGGACTCCACTAAGAACCCTCTAGACTTTGCTCAGATGAAAGAAGTGGACTTTCCTCTTCCAAAGCCTGATGAAGACAAAGTTTTGGGTACAAGCATCATAAAACACAAGGAGACCATGGATGAGGCAGTAAGGAGAAACATGGCTATTATCTTTAGAGAGGGAAAGAGCATATGTGTGATGCAAGGACATCCCAAATTATCATTAGCCAAGAGGGAAGAAACCAAAAGGTTAAAGAAAGAAGCTGAAAAACTCAAGGCTGACAAAAGAGCACAAGCAAAGCTTGAACAAAAGCTAAAGTCAAGTCTAGTTGAAAATGAGAAAGGAATTGAAGTCAGGGGTGAAGAAAAGATTGCAAACTTAGATGAGGTTTTTGGGAGTATATTTGGTGAAAGCATGGAGGAAAAAGATGAATGGCAGAAGGGAAATAGAAGAAAGGCCAAGGCACATAGAAGGAGTGAAGGCAACACTGAAGAAACTAAATCTCTACCTTCCATACCTGAACCCTTTGTTGCTGATCCCACTATAAACATCCATGGTGAACCAATCATCCCAAAAGAGGAACCTATTGATTGGGACACCATCAATTTGCCTACCTTTTTAACCACTCTTCCACTACCAAAGAAACAGAAAAGAAAATCCAAATCTACACCTCCCCTAAACTCTAAGAAATTCACTCAAAAACATAAACCTAACCCTAAGCCACCCATTTCTAAAGATGATTATGTTCACATCTGTGACATAAAAGAAATTTCAGACATTGAACTCTATCTGGATGAGCTGGAGGATGTAAGGGGAATTGCTGCTTACAGACAGCTACCAGAGAGATTGGTGTTCAGATACAAAGGAGCTGGGGAAAGAACATGGCCTCTCTACAGGATTCTGAATGAAGGCTACTCTACCTTGATCAGAGTCTTTTCAGCCATACAAAAGGATTCTGGCTTTACCAGGACTGCCAAGACTGAAATTCTCAACAAGATTGCCAACATAAGGAAAACTTGGAGGGAGCCCAATGCTTTGCCCAGAACCTTACTCATTCAAGAAAGGGGAACTACAATTCACAAATCACCTCATTGGTTGATGGAATTCAGAGATGATAAAGGAGTCAGAAGATTTTTCAGACTTGAAGACCAACTCAAGATTGCCAGCAATGAAACTTTCAAAGAAATGCAATCTAAGTTGGATATCAGTGATGAAGATGAAGCTGAATTCTTCAGACAACTCCAACTCCAAATTGAGGAAAATGACAAAGGGCTAGGAAAGAAAACCAGGGATCAAAGAAGAAAAAGATGATTTGCTCAGGCTAGAGGAGCACCCTTGGAAACACTGTAAATCTTCAATTACCTTCTAGTACATACACTTTTGCAGCACTTTTAAATTTCTACTTAGTTTCAGTTCATATATTTGTTAAGTGTTTTGTTATCATCAAGTTAACCTTGAATTTATGTCTATAATTCTTATAGACATAAATAGGGGGAGATTGTTAGGAATATATGTGCATTAGTTTGATGATATGTTTAACAAAACACTTAAGTAGAAATCTAGTGTTTGTAGCCTCAATGGATAAGACCACTTTGGCTATCCGTTGATGGTGTAGCTTTACTTAGAAATAAGTCTAGTGTTGTAGCACATTTCAGTCTCTGATTTTGAGATATAATTCTTAAATGTTGAGGGAAATTATAAGTCATGTTGACTACTAAAGGATATGCAGATAGGAAGGCCAATTGTAAATATTTCATGCCTTGTAATTTTGTATAAATGAAATGGTGTCAACGGATAACTTAAAGACCTTCAACGGATGAGAAACAAAGCTTCAACGGATGTCTCTAAAGCTTCAACGGATAACATCCTTCAACGGATGAGTGCATCAACGGATAGAGCTTCAACTGCTAACACATCAACGGATAAAGCCATCAACGGATGAAGGCTTCAACGGATGTTCTGTTAAATAGCAGTTGACAAGTGGTAGTTGTACCTACAAACAGAGGCACATGGGTTGACAGAGACAACTGAGATGTGGTAGCCTATTTCAGGAACATCAGAAAAAGCAGCCGTTCTACTCTAGTATAAAGAGGCAATAGTTAACAATGCACTGGAGTAAAATGGAGAAGAAACAAGTGGAGAACTTATTTTATTATTGTACTTTTTATCTTTGTCTTCACTTGTAAACTTGGTGTTATATAAAACCAAGTAGCAGCTAGAAATTAGAATAGAATTTTTCCAGAGCTGTTTAGAAAAATCTTGAGAAAAATTATCTAGTTTGTACTAGGATGCAGCTGTGATCAACTTCTTGAATCACAGATTTTCTGAAATACCATCTCTGGTGGAACAACAAATCCACCAGAAAAGTTTTTAAGGTCTGTTGTGTTCTGTACTTTTGTGCTTGAATATATATCTGTCTGTATTAGCTTAAAGCAATTCACACACTTGTTTATCTTAAACACACAGCCTTTAAAACTGCTCAAAACTTGAAAAAGTTTTGAGATTTACATTCAACCCCCCTTCTGTAAATCTCATTGTTAGTTCACTAGGAATAACACCTATTCACAAACTCTCCTCTTGCATAGAGTCTGTTCTTTGACGATTACAAAAGAAAAGGAATAGTCCCATGTGATATATAGAATTATGTGTCGAAGGAGGATATGATTTCAAACTGATAAATGGTGGACACCTGCGAGCAAGAAAGAATGAATACACCGACAAATGTGGACATGGCGAAGATATCAAGTCAGACAGTTGTTCTTGCTATGGGGATCTCATCAGTATGGTAGATTATGTTAACGCGATGCACTTCGAATTGGAAGATTTTGACGAGAAATGAATCGTTAGTGAACCGTAATAATTAGACTAATTACAAAATAAGGAAGTAAAGTTGTGTGCGTCAGAAAGAGCAAACGAGTATCGGGATGACAATCAAAGATCAAGGAAATTTTGAATAATGATTCAGATATGCAATTACTAAGTGAAGTATCCATTCGTCACGGGAAGATATTTGTCATGAAGATTCAAGATGGAAGAAATCTTAAATGTAATCGAACTTCGAACGTGTTCTTCAAGAAATTGTGAAGTTCTCTAACTTGCATAAATAAGTTATGGTAAATTCAATGCTCATACTCGGGCCAGTGACGAAAGTTTGATGCAGAACCATAAGTGGAGATGAAGCAATGGTGACTCGACTGTGAAACCCTTTAAGAAATAACGATATAACAATTAAGTTTCCACCAGATTGCGACGATAATAATGAAGACCATGCGCGGTTATTAAAAGATAAACCGATTAATAATGGTCAGAAATAAATTAAAAGAATTGTGAAATCAAATTTTAAGTTCATTAATAATAATTCTTAATATTCTGAAAGAACTGAGAAAGGTATGGTTATATTAATCATTGTTGGTGTAAGACCCAATTCCCATTTAAAAAGATATATGCTATGCCAGTCAGATGCTGATCAAAATGATAAAATGTGAATTGTGGGAATTGATGATTTTGGTTGATGGAAGTGGGTGGATATGATTTTGGATGATTTGGTTGATTGATGGTGTCGGCTTGAGTCCGACTGGTAGTCAATGGTGTAGGGGAAGTGCTGCCCAAATTTTCAGAAATTACCCTATATTTAAGGATAAAGAAGTATATTGTCATTCTTGTTAGTACTCCAAATGATTGCGATCTCGGTTCTTGAGAAAGTTGTTATGACCAAACTGACTTTATATAATTGGTCTTTGATTCCAGTTAGCTAGTCAACACTTGGTTTAAGTGATCAGTTAAAGGAGTTAATTGATCAACTTTACCAACTAATAGTTAGTTAAATGGAGATCGATTTCAATTAGATTGAGTCAAGCTCTAACATGGTTTTCAGATCCGAAATCAAAGCGATTAGTAATTTGGAGGAAGTAATGGCATTAACATAAATTGAAAGTTTAGTACAATTAGCAAGATGATACTGTAAACATGTGCGGGGTTTTATCCAGAAGAATACGCCCTTTTCGATAAATAAGAGGAACAGAAAGTTATTGGTACATGCGAATAAGAAGAATATTTCCAGGAACGGAAGGTGTAAGATAATACAAAGAGATGTTATCATTCGTAATGACGTTCCAAGACGGACTTGAATGTAAACTTCTTTTGAATGGCGATTGAATGGAAGTTTCTGTAAAATAACGAAAAGCTCGCAAATTCAAGCATTTAATGTAAAACGGAGACTGATGAAGTCCGCATGTGAACTCAGGGAAAAGAGATGTTGGTCAATGAAGAGAAGTTAAATACGCGATCCGTGATGCAATAAGCAAGGCTAAGAAAATAGCTCCCGATAAAATTCGATAATTCTGTTAGTAAGAATTTAAATATTATAAATAAAAGCCTTCATTCCAGTATGAACTCCAGAAATGACCTATCCAATAATAAACAGATTAATATTACTAAGAAAAAGAAACTCGTTATGCTTAAAAGAGATAATGAATAATGAGAATGGAGAAATAATGAAGAAAAGAAGTGGAATCAAAAGGATGATAAAGAAATTTTATAAAATAATCCAGGAAATATGCAAGTTGGGAATGTCGATTGTGCCAGAACTGTTAGGAGAATGAGGTGAAACGCAGATAGTTGGAGATAGGAACTCATTCAAAGAATGCGTGTAAGCAAGGAAGAATAAATAAAGGTATTAGTGGCGAACTGTTAGAGAAGAACGTTACAATGAATCTCATGTCGGAATTCTTTAAAACTAAAGTGAAGTCCCGGAGGTTCGAATAAATGATTTACCAAGGTTACTAGAGGAATGAGGTAAGAATTTCTCATCGGTTACTAGGCGAGCTGGTGTCAAAAGCCCTGTATTGTATAACACAGTAGGGATAAAGTAATGAATGAAGGAAACTTCAGGAGTGTGGAATGAAAGAATAATGAAATAAAAAGTGTTTTTGTGTTATACACAAAAGAGGTCATGGGAAAAAGAGAATGGAGGTACGAAGTTACGCATCGATTATCAGAAGTGGTAAGTCTAAAGAGTAAATGAACATAGTGTATCAGGAGTATTTGGATATTGCAATTGTATTTATTGATAACATCATCGCTAATTCAAAGACTAAGGAAGACCAAGTTGAACGCCTGAAGATATGCATGTGAAGCGTTGAAGAGTAGCAACTACATTTTTCAGCTTCAAAGGTATGAATTCTGGTTATAATTGATTACGAGCTCCAGTTGTGTAATTAACTACCAAACAGGAAGGGTCCATTCAGAGACAGATGTCTAGAGTAGAAAAGAAAGAGTGAATATCATTAGTATTATCGGGGAATGAGTAAAGGAATTTGAAAAAGTTAGAAATTGAAGAACAGGTTTTGATCCGACTTCTGGATTATACTGATACTTACTTTGTTATTGGATATCAAAGGTGGTATTAATATAGATGATTGATGTTGACTTCATTATGGAATGTTGTGAGCATCAAAGTTCATATTAATATCTAATTTGATATGACAATAAAATGAGTATTAGTACCAAGAGACCGGGTTTTGAATAAAGTTATAATTCATTCCGTTCTAAATTAATATAATTTCTTTCAGATAGTAGAAGATTCTCGTTCGATGAATATACATGATAGTGATTGAGAAGAAATTGAGATATACTATAAAATGATGAGTTAAATGCAACTGCCGAAATTTTTCCTTTAATTTTTAGTTTTTGAATAGATTTAGAACATTCCGAAGTATCAGACGCCATGAGCTCAGGGTATCGGGCACAGACGGAAGAAAAGTGCAAGAGACTGATTAAAGATTCCTGAATATGATTAGGAAATAATTATAGGCCAGGCTAACCGAACAGAAGGAGATATGAAAAATAAAGTAGAACAATCAGTGAAAATAGAAAGTTCATGAACATGAACTGTTAGAATTGGAAAGAAAAGAAGGTTAGTGCGAATTAAGTTAGTCCTTTGAAATAATGAGATAAACAGAATGATTGTGAATGAGTTGGTCTTGTAATCACAGGTATTACAAGTTCATAAGACGTTCATGTGTGTATGACCATGAAGAGTAATTTAGCTCCAAATGTATAAGTAAAGATTGAGTTAGGGGTTGCATGAGCAACCGATAAATTTGATGACGATAGGGGACCGTCGAATAATGATTAAAGTTATAAGTTCCGAGAAATTTTAAGTAAGATACTCGAAAAAAATAGTATGGTCTATTCCTTAGCATGATTCTGAGGATATAATCCTTTTAAGGGGAAGGATGTAACGTCTGGGAAATATTATATAATTATTTTTATCAATGAATAATTATTATGTGATTTTTATGTGAATTTTGGTAAATTATTTGATGATGGATAATAATATTTGGATGTTTATTTCTGATAAAATTTAGATATTTTAATTTTAATTATTCAGAATTAAATGTAGATAATTTTGTGTATTTTCTAGTAATTTTTGGACTGCTGTATGATTTTATAAGAATTTATAGAATTAATAATGATTATTTTTACATAATTATAAAATTACTTTTTAGAATCAGAAATCATCTCACTTCAACCTTTTTTGCGTTTTTACAACCCGAAACTCTTCCAAAAACTCCTTCCTAACCTATTCTGATAATTCTGAATACTTTTCATGTTTTGACTTTTTCAATCCGGGGTACGGTTTGACCTGTACAAGTCCCGGCGTAAAATTTTCGATATGCTAATCATTTTATATATCGATAAAAATTTATTTTCTCAAAAGGCGAGATATTATTCCCTTATTGTCACATAAAGTATCTTATAAGAGGCTCTATTTTAATAATTATCCAAATTTGGTATTAAAATCGTATCATCTTTATAGTTACTTAGCGGCTAAGTAACCTATTTTTGGACCCGATCTGTAAATATAATTATCGTATTATTAAATAAATAAAATACTTGATGAGTCTGTCAGTTGTGATTTGCCTTATTACAAATTGTGTGTGATATGTGGGGTACAAAGATTAATTGTATAGTTATTTATTGAGTTGTACGAATTGTTTTGCTTTTAAAATGATTTTTATTGAATATTTATTCTTATAAATGTAAAATTATCTTTAAAATAATTTTTGTTATTTTATAATTTTATTTATTATTTTTGGGAATTTATAAAATTTAGAAATCAATATTTTATTAAATATTTATCTTTAATTGATTTTTAGATTTCATTAAATCGTAAAATCAGTATTTAATTCCAAAATATTTCAAGAATCATGAAAATTTTATTTTATTAACTTTTGAATATTTCGGAAATTTTCTGATTTTTATTTTACCCCACGTGTATTCGTTAAAATTGTAAAATGCAGGTCTGATGCGCATTCCAAAAATGATTTAAAATTATAAAAAAAATTATTATCAGTTTTTAATTATTTTGAGAATTTTAGGACTGTCTTGGGAATTTCTTGAATTAATTTTATCCGTAGATTAGCTCGCTAAATTGCGGATTTCGTGTTATTGTTAGGTTTTACAGATTAAATAAAAAAAAGAAAGAAACAAAAGGGGATTGGATCATTGCAGAAGGGGCTATCCCTTTTCTTCCCCAGCTTATTTGTTTCTCTCACACCGACTCTCCCTTTTCTCTCTCTACATCGATCTCTCTCTCCTCCTTCTCTGTCATCTCTCTCTCCTAACTCTCTTTTCTCTTTTATCTCTTATTTCTTTTCTTCTCCCTCTCTGCTGGTTCCTCTGCCGCGTTGCTTTGTTCCGCCGCGGTGGTTTATTCCGGCTGGTTTCAGACCGCCGCCTTACCTCCGATTCTTGCATATATACTGTTAGATATATTTGATAATGTCATGGCTAATATAATTTATGTTTAGATTTCAGATCTTACTTAACAGGACAAATCAGTGCTTAACTGTTGATCAGTACTTATACTGGAAGTCAGGACTTAAGGATATCAGTACTTATATTATCAGGAGATAATCATCAGAAGTTAGATATCAGAACTTAAGTGCTGAAGGACGATCAGATAAGGACAGTAGCTGATTAAAGGAAAGAAGATCAAGATAAACATAAGAAGAGATATGCATGAAGAAGGAGTTCCGTGAAGAATGGAATACTTGGAAGAAAAGATATCTGATTGATATGTTTTAGGAAGCAGAATTATATTCCATATCAATTAGCGATTATCTTGTAACTGTGTAGTATATAAACACAGACATAGGGTTTACACTATAAATGTTAATATATTCGAGAAGATTATTTATTGTAACCCTAGCAGCTCTCGTGATATTTGTTCATCACTGAGAGGTAACAGTTCCATACTATAACAGAGTTTATTGTTTCAATAAAGTTTGTTTTCTGTTACTTAATATATTAAAGTTCGATTTGATTGTATTATACACTGTATTCACCCCCCTCTACAGTGTGTGTGATCTAACAAGTGGTATCAGAGCCAATCTGTTAACACACATACAGTTAAAGATCCAAACACAATCATGTCGGACACAGAAAGTCCAACTAAGCCTACCAAAACTGAGGAACCACCAAAGACACAAATTCAGAGTCGGTATGAGACCATCAGAGTTCCCATACTGAGACCATCTGAATATCCCATATGGAAGGTAAGGATGACCATGTTCCTGGAAGCAACAGATCCAGAATACCTTGATAGAATCAAGGAAGGGCCTCACAAACCAACCAAGCTCGATGTTGCAGTTGCAGGTGAAGCAGCAAAGACCGTACCAAAGGAGAAGAGTGATTATACTGCTGAAGATATAACATCAATTGCTAAGGATAAGGTACGACACTTACTGCATAGTGCCATTGATAATGTAATGTCAAATAGGGTAATCAACTGCAAGACTGCTAAGGAGATATGGGATGCTCTGGAAACAAGGTGTCAGGGAACTGACACAATTAAGAAGAACAGGAAAACAATACTCACTCAAGAGTATGAAAATTTTGACTCAAAGACTAATGAGTCATTGAATGATTTATATGATAGATTTGTCAAACTTTTGAATGATTTGTCATTGGTTGATAAAGAGTATGATCTTGAAGATTCAAACCTTAAATTCCTGTTAGCTCTTCCTGAATGCTGGGATTTGAAGGCAACGACAATAAGAGACAACTACAATCTTGATGAAACAATTCTTGATGAAATCTATGGAATGCTCAAGACTCATGAGCTTGAGATGGAACAAAGAAGCAAGAGGAAAGGAGGAAAGTCAAGGACAGTTGCTCTTAAGGCTGAAGAAGAATCCCCCAAAATAGCTTCCTAATGAAAGACAAGGGTAAAGCTCTTGTCATAAAGTCTGAAACTGAGTCATCAAGTTCTGAAAGTGATGATGACTCAGATTCTGAAAGCTTTCCTGAGACTGATGCTGATGAGGAGATGATGAAGCTGTGTGCTCTTATGGTGAAAGGAATCACAAAGATTGCATACAGGAAGTTCAGGAAGGGAAAGAAGTTTTCCAGGAAAGGCATAAGTTCTGATAAGAAGAATTTCAGAAGATCTGAAGGCAGAGGAGGAAAGTCTGACAGAGGAGATTATACCAATGTTAAATGCTATAACTGTGGTGAGAAAGGCCACATATCTCCTGATTGCAAGAAAGAAAAGAGTGACAAAGGCAAGGCTCTTGTCACAAAGCAGAAAAGCTGGACAGACACCTCAGACTCTGAAAGTGAGGAGAACTATGCATTGATGGCAAATGCTGATAAAGAAAGTGCTGAGAGCAGTTCTGAAGCTGCTGAAACAAAGGTACCTCAGACTACTTATGCTTTTCATACTGATGATATTAATGAGTTGAGAAGATATCTTAAAACCATGTTTGTTAGTTATAGAGATCAAACTTTAACATGTGAAAGATTAACTTCTGAAAATCTTGCTTTTAAAACCAGGATTCCTGATTGATTTGGTATGTCCCCTGATCGATTTTAAGCCAGAGTTAAAGGAAAAATCCAAACAATAAGGAAAAATCCCAGAATTCAAGGAAAGTTCCGGGAAATTAAGATAATTCCTAAATAATAGGGATGAAATCAAATCATTGTAAATGTGTAGGTCGCTCCACACTTTACGCAAAAAACGATACCCTGTAAGGGAACAAGTAAAACTTCTGCGAAACCAAACCACTGTTTCCCAAAAGTTGGGGGCAAATGATAGGGAGTAAATAAATATTGATTATGTAATTAATATTGCATTAATTACACATGATTTGGGCTACAAGGTCCAATAAGAAGATGTATGTTATTCAGACCAAAAAGGTTAACACATTGATCAGGCCTGATGGAACAAAGAAGGCCCAAAACCCTGAATATCAATTAATTTCGTAATTAATTAATAAGGGAGAAACACAACTATTAAGATGAATCCTGGTGGGTATATCCTTGTAGATTGGCCTCCAAGGAACCTCATGGGATAAGGAATCAGCTTCCTACTTCCTAGGACTCCAAAGTCTATTCTAATTCCAAGACTTGTCCATCAAGTCTCCTAACCCAAGTCCAATTCAAGGACTCCCAACATCTATATAAGGGGTCTCACCCCCATCAATCAGAACTACGTTTTTTGACTTGGTCCTTGGCAATCAGCAAGGTACGTAGGCATCTTGTTAAGGCATATTGAGTCACGCAACACAAGAGCAGTCAAATCGAGCCTCGAAGCTCACGTTCCTTAGTAATAAAATACCTTAGTGTTTAATCCATAACACAATCATTGCTCACTCTTGTTTTCTTTTTAATGTCACAACACAATAGATTACCAGTATGCCACTATTCGGAATTTTTAAATCAAAAATAAATAATTAAATCCAATTATTAAATTAATTAAAATTAATTAATAATTAATTAAATTAATTAATCAATTAATATTTAATTAATCAATTAATTTAAATAATTAAAATTAATTAATTAAATAAATCAGATTTATTTTTGAATAAATAAATAAATAAAACAATTTTCGGAATTTAAAATAACTAAATAAACATTTTTTAAATTTTTAAAGTAACAAAAATATCAATTTTAAAATATTTTAAAACAGTAATCTAATTTTTTCATGTTTTTGAAAGTATTTCAGGAAAATGAATATTTTTACAAAATAAGGGGATCAAATGGTAATAAACCATTGTCCCCCCCTTTTACTTCTGTCGCCGGCCGGTCGCCATTAATGGCCACCGCCGAGCTTTCTCGCAACCAATATCCTGCTCAGAACACCGTGAATCGATGCAGATAGGTTATTCACAACGCCCTGAATCGATCCATGTTCTCCAAGTACGCAGAAAACCAGCCAATAGTCGGGAAAATCTCGGCGAACTTCCAAGCCGCCGTTCGAGTTATTTACTGGCGAGGCTTCTTTGTTTATCATTTGTTAAACTTATATATACCATTCGATTTGTCTTTTCATGATCTACAATATGGTGAAATCAATATGCAACAATAACCCTTAGTGAAGAAATACTCAATTTTCAATTAAGAAAATTCTACTAATAAACCCTAATTTAAACTTTCCAGAATTAAACATCAATTTGAACATGTTATTGAACTCCAAATTTGACATATAATATACCAAAATGACCAGGAGGAAAAGATCTACATGATTCTAGCATCAAATCATATCAACAACATCAAGAACAAATTTTCATAATTTAATCTTTAAATAATTTGAATTTAAACAAATAAATAAGAAAAATACATTGATTTCTGCACTAAAATGGTGGATTGATTTAGAAAGGTCTTTTCAAGAGTTTCGATTTGATATATAGCACGCTCGAATGGGAGTTCGATAACGCCTTCGATTGTGCATTTGATTTTCAAGAACGTATCGTTTAATTAGAGTTTTCTCTGTATTTCACAGGATTTTACTAACTGATTATGATTATACGAACAAAATGAAATAATAAAAGGCTATATATATTTATGGAATATTGGTTCATGTTAGATCGTATTGGATCGATAAATTGGTTACTTAGCCGCTAAGTAACTGCAGAAACGATCCGATTTGATAACCTTATTGGATAATTATCCAAACTGGGCTTCTTATAAAACATTTTATACGATAATAATGTAATAATATCCCGTCTTTTAGGAATATAGGTTTTGCTGATTTATCAAAATGATTATCGTATCGAAAATTTTGCGACGGGACGCGCACGGGTCAAACCGTAATCCGGATCGAAAAAGTTAAAACACGGAAAATGTCTGAAATTACCAGATTAGGTTAGGAAGGAGTTTTTGGAATAGTTTCGGGTTGTAAAAACGTAAAAATGGTTGAGGTTGGATGATTCTCGGCTTTATAAAATAGTTTTGTAATTATTCAGAAAATAATTAATAACTTCATAAATCAATATAAAATCAGATAACGATCCAAAAATTACCAGAAAAATAACACAATTATCTATATTTTATTCTGGACATTTTAAAATTAACATACTCATATATTATCACATATAAACATGTAAATATAAATATCAATCATCAGATAATTCACCAAAAGTCATATAATAATAATATAATAATAATATAATAATAATTTATTGATAAAAATAATTACACGTGATATCCCGGATATTACAATTATTGTTCACTCTTGTTTTCTTTTTAATGTCACAACATAATAGATTACCAGTATTCCAGTATGGGACTTAGTCGCTTGCAATCGTGGGGAGATTCCCTTACAACATTGTCTCAGGTGGACCAGAGTATTCAGATTAGTATAAGATGTTAGTAGTAATTATTGTGACTTCATGTAGAGGTTACGAATAATTGTTTAAGATCCTGTAAAGTACATTTGAGTTGTAATAAAAGAAGATTACATTGTGTACATTGTTTCTAAGGCTATAACTTGTGTATGTGTGAGATTGTGGGTCTGTGATATAGAGTCATTGGATTATTGAGTTAATACAGGTTACACATGCTTGAAGGATTGCGTAATGACCCAGATTCCTGACCCCGGATTTTGGGGCATTACAAAATACCTCTTCTTGGAAATTTACAATACATTGACTAGTCCAAATAGATCCATGTGCAACAGTTACAATGGTTCATCAATTATTGATTCACACTTCCTCTTAAATGATGCCTTCATCTGCTTTACTTTTTGATTGGAACCACACAGTCCATCCCTTAAATATTCAACTTGAGGAATGACTCTAACAAGCTCTAACCTGACCAATTCATTCATTGTCTTGAAGATCAAATAAAATAGCTTCTTGTGCCACATCCAATTTTCATCTTGACTTGCTTTTCTGAAAAGACAAGTGATTGAATCTGCATTTGTTGAGTTCAAGTCAGCTAAGTACACATTTTCTCTTCTTACTCCAGTAAGAACCACTTTGTTGTCCTTTCTACAGGTTACAATACAAGCTTCAGAAATAAAGGTAACTGAGTTTCCTTTATCACAAAGTTGGCTGACACTCAATAGATTGTGCTTGAGTCCTTCAACTAGTGCAACTTGTTAATCGCTAAGCACGCGCTAATAATACACGCAAGTATACAAGGTCGCAAGTAATATAGAACTATTTCTAGTTCATTCCCACAGAGACTAGTTTAGGTTAACTTTGTGATTTATGCACTTATGCAACAATGGTATGGCTATTATTCAATGCTAAGACGAATAACAATTTGGGTTTTGATTATACTACGATTAACTGTTGAGAATTATACTATAGAACATTAACTAAAGAGAGTAAAGAGAGTGAATAATGTATGATACAAATATGGGATTCTAAGTTCATTAAGTACTTCATTCAATAACCTTTTCATTCTTAACCTTAACATGTAATGGTGATGACACTAATCAGATAACATAAAACTGATAAACGCCAACTTTCGTTGTACGAATACCATACTACCAGACATCCACAAAAGAGATAGAAGCTGAATAGACACCAATTATATTGAGACCCTATATGTCTATGGAATTTGACAATATAATGGTTTAATGCACAAGTTATCTATCGTGATTACATAAGGCAAGTAAGATGGTTAAAATTACCTATTAATCATGCATAACAAATACATGAACCTATGCTAGCATGGCAAGTTCTAAACCCCTATATTCACTTTCGCTTTAATAGAGATTAACACGCTATCTTATATGTCCGCGACACACATAAGACGAATACGCACAACCAATACTAGGATATCATACAATCACCACATACTAAGGCATCGAAATAAATTAACTAAAGAAATCCATAAATATATACCCTAGAACCCCACGATAACGATTAGCCCATAATCGGATTCATCATCAATGTGGGTTCCGATGAAAGCATGGTATAATAAACGTAGTCTTTATAAAATAATAAACAAAGTACGTAATCCAGAGTATTAGGTTTCAAAAAAACAAGAAACGAGCATCCAAGATTATAACTTATAACAAAGATTCACAAGAATAAACTAAATCTTCTTCGCCTTCGTTGAATTGTGCTATAGGTCTTCTTGTCGTCTTCTCCTTAAGCTCCGTTATAAAAAATGCCTTTTAACTGTCTTTAAATATCTCCCCAATTAAGCCAAAAGCCCAGAAAAACAGTCTTCTAATTGAAACAGGAAACTGGATTCCCGACCTGGCGCGGCCGCGTGCTTCACCGGCGTGGGCGCACTGACATTCTGTTCCTCTGGCGCGTCCGCGCGCTAGCACAACGTGGGTGCGCCGGTCTTCTGGAAAAACTGGAATTGCCTTCTTTTCTTGCTGCAATGAGTTGGTCTTCGCGAGCTTTATTCCTTGGACACCATCCTAACACCATATTTGTCACGCCCCCAACTTAAACAGCAAAATAAATATAGCTATTACAAAATTTTAAAAACATTTATATTACAACATTTTAAAATTACTCTTATTTAAAATTTTAATATAGCTATCACAACATTTTAAAAAGAAGTATACACAACCAACTCCAAGATCTTACAGTTTAGGGTTTGGAACAGCCCAACACTACCAACTATTACATCTGATTTTAAATACCGAGTCCTCACACGAACTACTATCACTTATTCTACCTGAGCTCGAACATAAGCATCAGCATCACAGGTCTTACGGGCAGTCTGCTTGAATCTAACCATAGCTGCTAGCTGTAATATCAGTGTAAAGCAAGGAGTGAGCCAAATGCTCAACAAGTGCTAACAGTATGATACAAAATATAAATCGAGATATACATAAAAAAATGACAATGGAAAGACATAACCAATGATAACGAGGGATAAAACTATGAGTGATGGCATCATTTTGCTTGTATCAAAACAATTTTAAAATCATATATTAATCAAAATCATTTTATGACGCTACGGATTACAGCCGGTGATCAGCCGCGAAGTAATCCCGAACCTCGCTGGGTTCTAAAACATTAATAGGAATCCCTAGGCAACTTTTAAGCCTAATATAAGTGTGGAAAGGACTCGCGTCTCAGTCCAGATCCACCATTCAAAGAAAACATTTATCCCCCTTTGGGACTGAAAACCCACATTTTATTTATTTCAAAAAAACTGATGCCGAATTATAACTAAAATCTCTTTTTACAGTAAACATTTTTATCAAGGGATTATAGATTAACTCGAAACACGGGGAAAATGGTACTAACTCTCAGAGCCATGAATTACAAAACTATACTCTATTAGGGTAACTGAATGGGTTTCAAATATCAAAGTTTGGAGAAGGGAATTTAGTGAGGCTATTGGATATCATGAAGGGAAATGCCAAATTGGGCTTAAAGCAATGGTTTCTCATCAAGGTTCAAGTGCTGGATCATTAAAGAGGTAAGCTTCATGAATACTAAGGGTGTTAGGGTATGCAGAAATGATCTTTAACTCAGGATATATCAGAATTGTCAAGCTTTAGGATAAGAAAGAGGGTATCAATCAATGAGGAATCACGTTGGTAAGTATCTGACTATCAGAGTTCAAGGTAAGGTTCTATAGGGTTTCAAGTTTCAGGGTGAGGTATTAATACTTAGGAATCATTAGCATGTTAATCAAGAGGATCAATCAAGTATTATAACAACTCTTTATTTTATCATGGCATTCAATTATCATGAAAAGACTTTTGAACTACTTGCAATATGTACTCGAGGGTTCATGACATCTTTATATAATTCAAAGATAACATAAGATAAGCTTGATTTAGTACATTAAATAACACAGGGTAGTTGTAGCAATGTATGAACTATTAGTAGTAAATACGAAGGTCAAGTTGAATCACTTGCCTTGAGAAAGGCTGGTCTGGTCTGACTGGTAGGAGCAACTAGAGCTTCACTCGACCTTTACGGCAAGTTTTCCCTCGTCTCGAGATCCTACATAAATAATAATAATCCTCATTATAATATATTCTCACCAACTTAACCTATTTACAACCCGAAATTAAACACGGATGGCACTTAGGCCTATATGCACTTAATTTATATTCACTTTTAAATTACAATTGCACACACATAGCCACATAATCACATATCATATATTAATACCAAATAACACCATATATACCATAATGCAACACTAGGCTTGGATGATCTCGACTCACAACTTAAGTCACTTGGTCGCTAAACTAGACATAGTCCTCTAATTTTGGCTTCCTAACTCGATGTGCCTTTCCTAAATTATCCAACACCTGTTGACCCTCACTTGTGCCTTTTACTCTACTGACCTTATACTATATTACAACTATGGTGGTCGACCTAAATCTCACTCCTAAATGTTCTAAAACTATGTGATAAGTGAAAGTGCTCACTGGTGCAAATTTCAGAATGACAACTATGGTTTCTTGAGTGCATTAGACACTCTTAAACTAAGAGTTTCCCTTCAAAACTTTTACACAAGACTCTCCTGACCTAAGGTCATCTCAAAAACTTGATGTGGCTCAAGGGCCTGGCTTGGGGCTTCTTGGGCCTAAGCTAAAAATCCAAGGTTCCCCTGTTTTTCTGGGCAGAAAACGCCCTGACTTGAATTAACTTGTGACACATGGTTCTAACTCATATCCTATGAAATATGGTTGGAAAAACTTCTCTGACACTCCCTCTAACTAAGGCCCAATAGGGCCTAATGAGGGCCTACCCATGACATGGTCAAATCTCCCTATTTCGAAGTTGCAACAAAACTGTCCCCTGCTGGACAGATTTTGTTATTCTACTTGTGCACCTAACCAAATGACATGCAAACCTCCAACCAACACCTAAAACCTTTTATATACTCCCAATACTAACTTCTGGTGGCTTGGGCCTCGAAGTGCACATCAATGACATGGTCAAAACTCACTCTAAACCTCAGGGTACTAAACTGATTTTCTGCAGAAACTATAACTCTCCTTTGTCCAAAGTCTTGACTTGACAAACTCAACTACCAACAACCCAATACTCAAACCAAGACTTAAACATGATAATCTACTGAAATAACTCCCTTATTCTCAAAATAACCTTGGGTGAGATCATCCTTACCTAAGGTACAATTATGGCAAAACAAATGAAACTACACTTCATTATCAAATAAACATGCAAAAATTGAATTAAGCAACAAGAATAGTCTCAAGGACCATTCATTCGGCTCCCATATGGTCATGGACGAATGAAATGGAAGGAAATGGCCATTTAATCATCAAGAGTTTCCCTCTCAAGACTTGGCACTTCTCCATTCCTTGTAGTCCTCTCAAAAACAACCCTAAACTCACAAGAATCAAGGTTGTACTTTGAGTTTCAACTAAAACCTTTACATGCAACCTTTAAACTTAAATTTTCTACTCAAAACTCTTTGAAATATGAGTGATCATGGAAGGGAAAGTAACATTTACTTGTATAAAGAGTGGAAGCTTGGTTGAGAATTGAAGAAAAAAACGGGGAGGGGGGTTTCGGCTAAAAACCCGAGAGTGAAGGAGAGAGGAGGGAGAGAAGAATGAGTGTGGTGGTGAGTGATGTATGAAATGATCATGAATTTGCTTGTTTTATGGTTTTTGTGTTGCCTAATGTGAGTGGAATTAGGAATTGACATGATTAGCCTTCCACTTGAACTTGGTTCAATTTGCATGCAAGGGTAAAGAAGGTATTTGGCTAGGAAATAAGAGTTAGTGGGGTGGTTATTGACTCTTTAGCCCTTTTGGAATGTATAGAAGGGATTTGCATGCAAGGATAACTATGTAATTTGCTAATTATAACAATTAACATCTATAAAGATTTATTTTTATAAAATAAAACACAAGTTCAAAAATTATAAAATTTATACCATAAAATAACTTGGATTTTTAGAAATTTTATAAAACTACTTTTGAATTTTGTGAATAAAATAACTTTTAAAAGAAAATTTCTCCAAGGTTTAGAATATTCCTTATAAATCAAAAATAAAGCAAATAAATAAACTCTTGCTTTGAAAAATCATATACTACATAAAGCAAATTTAAAATGTAGAAATTTTTCATTCACACAAGGCACAACCATTAAGTATATTCACTTACGGCTTTAATATCACACAAAATCCACATATATTATTACATAAAATGCCGTTCGTAACATCCTCTCCCCCTTAAGGGATTCTGTCCCCAGAATCTAAGAGAACAGATGAGGATACCGGGAACGCATATCAGACTCTAACTCTGAAGTTGATTCTTCGACCTTGGGGTTCCTCCAAAGTACTTTCACTAACTTTACCGACTTATTCCTAAGACTCTTTACTTGCCAGTCGAGTAATTTGACAGGTTGCTCCACAAATGACAGGTCTGCCTGAATTTCTACAGGTTCATATTCTATCACATGGCTAGCGTCAGGATTGTACTTCTTAAGCAACGACACATGGAACACATTATGCACATGCTGATACTGAGGTGGTAAGGCCAACTCGTAGGCCACATTTCCCACTTGACTCAAAATTTCAAAAGGACCTATATATCTAGGTGCTAACTTCCCTTTCTTGCCAAATCTCATCAACCCTTTTCTAAGTGACACCTTCAACAAAACAGCTTCGCCAATTTGGAATTGAACATCCTTACGCGCTGGATCCGCATACTTCCTCTATCTATCTTGAGAAGCAAGCAACCTTTTCTGAATTAACTTGACTGAATTATGCAACTGTTTTACCAATTCCGAGCCGAGAATTCTTCCTTCTCCTACTTCATCCCAACTTGTTGGTGATCTACATTTTCGCCCGTACAAAGCTTCGTCTGGTGGCAGGCCGATACTGGAATGATAGCTATTGTTGTAAGAGAATTCAATCAATGGAAAGTGATCGTCCCAACTACCTACAAAATCGATTGCGCAACTGCGCCACATGTCTTCGATTGTTTGAATTGTCCTTTCACTCTGGTCATCAATCTGTGGGTGGTACGCCGTGCTCATATTCAACTTTGTGCCCAGACATTCCTGAAATTGCTTCCAAAATCTCGAGTTAAATCGGGGATCTCTGTCTGAAACTATTGATACGGGTACTCCATGCCACAGTACGATTTCGCGCACGTACAGATGAACCAACTTGTCCAATGATGACTTCTCGTTTATTGGAAGGAAATGCGCCGATTTCGTAAGACGATCAATTATAACCCATATTGCGTCATGCCCGGATTTCGTTCGCGGTAGTCCTACTATAAAGTCCATAGCGATATTTTCCCATTTCCATTCTGGAATCTTCAGGGGCTGAATTAATCCGCTTGGTCGTTGATGTTCTGCCTTCACTTTCTGACAAGTATAACACTTCGCAACTCATTCTGCCACGTCTCGCTTCATATTTGGCCACCAAAAGTTCTTCTTTAAGTCTCGATACATCTTGGTTCTTCCCGGGTGGATTGAAAATTTCAAATTGTGGGCTTCATGGAGGATCTCATTCTTTAATTCAGGTACATGAGGAATCCAAATTCTGGAAGAAAACCTTAGTATCCCTTGCTCATCCCTTTGAGTATTAATCTCCTATCCAGTTAACTGATTCTTCTCTTTCTCCATTACTTCTTCTTGACATTTCTTTATCTTTTCCACTAGTGTTGGCTGAAAAGTCATTGCACGACAAACTTCTTCAACTTTTCCACAATCACAAAGTTCCAGTTCAAATCTCTTGATTTCTTCAGATAACTCTTTTGATGTTATCATCATATTCAGTCTCTCCTTCCTACTCAGAGCATCGGCCACAACATTCGCCTCTCCAGGATGGTAATTTATCGAACAGTCATAGTACTTGATCAATTCCAGCCATCTCCTCTGCCTCATATTGAGCTCCTTCTGAGTGAAAATGTACTTTAAACTCTTGTGATCCGTGTATATTTCACACTTCTCTCCGTAGAGGTAATGTCTCCAAATCTTAAGTACGAACACTATGGCGGCTAGTTCCAAGCCATGCGTCGGGTACTTTAACTCATGCGGTTTTAATTGTCTTGATGCATATGCGATCACTTTACTGTGTTGCATCAACACACAACCCAAACCCTTATGTGAAGCATCGCTGAAAATTACAAAGTTTCCTTGATCATCTGGAAGTACCAACACCAGAGCTGTTACCAACTTCTGCTTCAACTCTTGAAAGCTATCCTCACATTCTGCACTCCATTCAAACTTTTGATTCTTTCTGGTTAACTTGGTCAATGGCATGGCGATCTTCGAGAAATCCTTGATGAATCTTCTATAGTATCTGGCCAATCCTAGAAAACTTCGCACTTTGTAGGAGTCTTTGGCCTCTCCCAACTCATAACTGCCTCAATTTTTGCCGGATCCACTTTAACTCCCTCATTTCTAATGACATGCCCCAAAAATTGAACTTGCTTTAACCAAAACTCACATTTGGTAAACTTGGCATACAACTTTTCTTGACGAAGTATCTCTAATGCTATCCAGAGGTGTTGCTTATGTTCTTCTTCCAACTTAGAATAAATAAGGATGTCATCAATTAACACCACGACAAACTTGTCTAAATACTTCTTAAATACTCGATTCATCAGATCCATAAATGCGGCCAGAGCATTGGTCAATCCAAACGGCATTACTAGGAATTCATAGTGCCCATATCTGGTCCTAAATGCGGTCTTGAGAATATCTTCTTCCTTGATCTTTAATTGATGGTATCCCGATCTCAAATCGATCTTTGAAAAGCATTTTGCTCCCTTCAGCTGATCAAAAAGGTCATCTATTCTTGGTAGCGGGTAGCGGTTCTTGATCGTCACCTTATTCAACTCCCGATAATCTATGCATAGCCGCATACTCCCATCTTTCTTTTTGACAAACAGAACAGGTGTTCCCCATGGCGACGTACTTGGCCGTATCACTCCCTTATCCAACAATTCTTGTAGCTGGCTTGCCAACTCTTTCATTTCTGCTGGTGCCATCCTATATGGGGCCTTTGAAACTGGTTCCGTGCCTGGAGCAAGGTTGATCTCGAATTCGATTTGTCGATCTGGTGGTAAGCCTGGTAGTTCGTCGGGAAACACATCTGGGAACTCGTTAACTATAGGGATATCTTCCATGCTGGGGCTGCCTTTTTCCGAATCCACTACATAAGCTAGGAACGACTCACAACCTTTTCTAAGTAGCTTCTTAGCCTGAACAATTGTAAGAAATAGTTGCTCTTGCCTCTGCCCCTTAAATACTACCTTCTCTCTACTCTTCATTTTTAAATACACTTTCTTGGTCTTACAATTAATCTGAGCGTTATTCTCTCCTAATCAATCCATTCCTAAAATTATGTCAAACTCTCCCAACTTGAAGAGTATCAAGTCGGCTGAAAACTTATACCCCGAAATATCGATCTCACACTTTGGATAAAATTAATTCACAGGAATCTTCTCTTGGTTTGCAATTAACACATTTACTACCTCACTCATAATCATTTTATCACATTGAAACTTATCAACAAAAGTTTCTGATACGAAAGATCTTGTTGCTCCCGAATCAATCAATACTTTAGCTTTGACATTATTGAGTAAAAGTGTACCTGCTATCACCTCAGAATTCTGAACAGCATCCTTCATCTTCAGATCAAATGTCCTTGTTGTTGCTTGCGGGGTTGGTGTGGGTGGTGGAGGTAATGCTAATACCTCGGCTGGCACGCTTGCACTGGTACTTGCCACGTTCATCAGAGCTTTGACTGGTCCGGTTGCCTTGCACTCCCTAGCTATGTGTCCAGTTCTCCCACACTTGTAACACGTAACTCCTGGCTTCGGCATCTTGCACTCATTCTCCAAATGTCCCTTCTGATTACACCTATAGCATGTCATGCTCAACTTATTACACACTCCGGGGTGCCTTCTTCCGCAGTGCTTGCATTCGGGTCTCTGGAACCTGTTTTCTCCAACTTACCCTTGGCTTGCCTGATTGTTCCCCTTCGATTCTTGCCTTTTACCCAAATTTCCTTTCTTTTGAAAATTTCCGCCCTTCTGGAATCCGATCCTCTTTACATTCCGATCTTGTGAACTTCTCGCTTTAGACTTTTCTCCATAAAATGGAACATTCCTCATCTTGTTATCCCTTTCCTTCCTTGACCGTGTCCCATTATTTTCAATCAGAGCAGCTTTCTGTACTACTCCCGCATAAGTTTCAAGCTCAAACATAGCCACTCTATCTCTGATCCAAGGCTCCAATCCTTGCTGAAATTTCTTCGCTTTTTCCTCCTCGGTACTGGTATACTTTGTCACAAACCTTGACAACTCAGTGAACTTCTTCTCATACTCCAGTACCGTCATGTTCCCTTGCTTCAGCTCCAAAAATTTAAGCTCCATCTGATTCTGCATGTACTTAGGGTAATACTTGTCCAGAAATAACTTCTTAAATCTCTCCCAAGAAACCTGCTGAGTGACTTCCATAGCTTTTACTGATTCCCACCAATAGATGACTTCTCCCTTCAAGAAGTAAGTAGCATACGGCGTCTTCTGATCGTCTCCTAACTGTACCAACTCAAAAGCCCTTTCCATCTCCTTGATCCATGTGTTAGCTATCACTGGATCAGTGGTATCATGAAATGTAGGTGGATTCACACTCTGAAAAGCCTTGAAAGTGACAATTTGTCTAGGTGGTACTGGTGGTTGATGTGGTTCACGGTTATCTTGGTTTTCAATTCGTTGTTGAAGAGTTAGTTGTTGTTGAGCTATAGCATTGGTTTACTGTTGCAAAGTTTCCAGTAGTCGAAGAATATTTGGGTCTGTGGGGGATGTGGTTGTTGGGTTCTTCTTTTTGGGAGGCATGATCCTGAAATAAGAGTTATGTTAAAACATATATGAATGATAAAATGATTCGAGGGTATCGCATGGCATTCTTATTTACATATGGGGTCAAGTTTCCAAATTAAGCAGATATGGTGATGCATATAAAAACGTAAAATAACAGTTGAGAGTAAATAGAACGATAGAACATAATTATTGAAGTTTTAAAGGTCACAATACATAGGATTAGGACAAAGTCTGATTCTAGGAATCACAGGCTTATTTTAAGGAAATAACGTAAACAACTGGGGATTCCACAGAGTCTGATAGTACAACAACATGAAAGGTAAATGGAAAGAACTAAGGCTCCACTCCATCTGAACGGGGCTTGGTAGTCTTTTCCTCTCGAAGCGTCTTCACAATGCTCTGGAGCTCATCCGCCACCATCTGAATGACATACTGGCTGGTACGGTCCCGGTGCGCTGGCATCTCCTCAAGCTTAGTGTTGACGTACTGAACCAAGGTCTCAAGTCTCGCAGTCATCTGCTCCTTGGGCTTCCCTTCGTAGTTTCGGTTGTCCGGATACACGTTCTCCAGTCGGTCGTACTTGTCCTGAAGCATGTCAAACTCGCGCCTCAACTCAGCATACACCGTGAAAGCAATAGTGTCGTCCGAACCAGAGGATGATGAGGAATGCGCCCTTTGCTGACAACCAATAAGAGGAGTATTAATAATAAATTTACTTATCCTACTCTCTCGCATATTATCTATATCCTACACACCTAACCTATAACCTATTTGGGTTATCCAGGGACTCTAAACCGTAGCTCTGATACCAAAACCTGTCATGCCCCCAACTTAAACAGCAAAATAAATATAGCTATTACAAAATTTTAAAAACATTTATATTACAACATTTTAAAATTACTCTTATTTAAAATTTTAATATAGCTATCACAACATTTTAAAAAGAAGTATACACAACCAACTCCAAGATCTTACAGTTTAGGGTTTGGAACAGCCCAACACTACCAACTATTACATCTGATTTTAAATACCGAGTCCTCACACGAACTACTATCACTTATTCTACCTGAGCTCGAACATAAGCATCAGCATCACAGGTCTTACGGGCAGTCTGCTTGAATCTAACCATAGCTGCTAGCTGTAATATCAGGGTAAAGCAAGGAGTGAGCCAAATGCTCAACAAGTGCTAACCAGTACGATACAAAACATAAATCGAGATATACATAAAAAAATGACAATGGAAAGACATAACCAATGATAACGAGGGATAAAACTATGAGTGATGGCATCATTTTGCTTGTATCAAAAAAAATTTTAAAATCATATCTTAATCAAAATCATTTTATGACGCTACGGATTACAGCCGGTGATCAGCAGCGAAGTAATCCCGAACCTCGCTCGGTTCTAAAACATTAATGGGAATCCCTAGGCAACTTTTAAGCCTAATATAAGTGTGGAAAGGACTCGCGTCTCAGTCCAGATCGACCATTCAAAGAAAACATTTATCCCCCTTTGGGACTCAAAACCCATATTTTATTTATTTCAAAAAAACTGATGCCGAATTATAACTAAAATCTCTTTTTAAAGTAAACATTTTTATCAAGGGATTATAGATTAACTCGAAACACGGGGAAAATGGTACTAACTCTCAGAGCCATGAATTACAAAACTATACTCTATTAGGGTAACTGAATGGTTTTCAAATATCAAAGTTTGGACAAGGGAATTTAGTGAGGCTATTGGATATCATGAAGGGAAATGCCAAATTGGGCTTAAAGCAATGGTTTCTTATCAAGGTTCAAGTGCTGGATCATCAAGGAGGTAAGCTTTATGAATACTAAGGGTGTTAGGGTATGCAGAAATGATCTTTAACTCAGGATATATCAGAATTGTCAAGCTTTAGGATAAGAAAGAGGGTATCAATCAATGAGGAATCACGTTGGTAAGTATCTGACTATCAGAGTTCAAGGTAAGGTTCTATAGGGTTTCAAGTTTCAGGGTGAGGTATTAATACTTAGGAATCATTAGCATGTTAATCAAGAGGATCAATCAAGTACATGAAATGACACAGGGTAGTTGTAGCAATGTATGAACTATTAGTAGTAAATACGAAGGTCAAGTTGAATCACTTGCCTTGAGAAAGGCTGGTCTGATCTGACTGGTAGGAGCAACTGGAGCTTCACTCGACCTTTACGGCAAGTTTTCCCTCGTCTCGAGATCCTACATAAATAATAATAATCCTCATTATAATATATTCTCACCAACTTAACCTATTTACAACCCGAAAATAAACACGGATGGCACTTAGGCCTATATGCACTTAATTTTATATTCACTTTTAAATTACAAAAGTACACACATAGCCACATAATCACATATCATATATTAATACCAAAATAACTCCATATACACCATAATGCAACACTAGGCTTGGATGATCTCGACTCATAACTTAAGTCACTTGATCGCTAAAATAGACAAAGTCTTCTAATTTTGGCTTCCTAACTTGATGTGCATTTACTAAACTATCCAAGACCTATTGACCCTCACTTGTGCTTTTTACTCTACTGACCTTATACTATCTTACAACTATGGTGGTCAACCTAAATATCACTCCTAAATGTTCTAAAACTATGTGATAAGTGAAAGTGCTCACTGGTGCAAATTTCAGAATGACAACTATGGTTTCTTGAGTGCATTAGACACTCTTAAACTAAAAATTTCCCTTCAAAACTTTTACACAAGACTCTCCTGACCTAAGGGCATCTCACAAACTTGATGTGGCTCAAGGGCCTGGCTTGGGCCTTCTTGGGCCTAAGCTAAAAGTCTAAGGTTCCCCTGTTTTTCTGGGTAGAAAACGCCCTGACTTGAATTAACTTGTGACACATGGTTCTAACTCATATCCTATGAACTATGGTTGAAAAAAATTCTCTGACACTCCCTCTAACTAAGGCCCAACAGGGCCTAATGAGGGCCTACCCATGACATGGTCAAATCTCCCTATTTCTAAGTTACAACAAAACTGTCCTTTGCTGGACATATTTTGTTATTCTACTTGTGCACCTAATCAAATGACATGCAAACCTCCAACCAACACCTAAAACCTTTTATATACTCCCAATACTAACTTCTGGTGGCTTGGGCCTCAAAGTGCACATCAATGACATGGTCAAAACTCACTCTAAACCTTAGGGTACTAAACTGATTTTCTGCAGAAACTGTAACTCTCCTTTCTCCAAAGTCTTGACTTGACAAACTCAACTACCAACAACCCAATACTCAAACCAAAACTTAAACATGATAATCTACTGAACTAACTCCCTTATTCTCAAAATAACCTTGGGTGAGATCATCCTTACCTAAGGTACAATTATGGCAAAACGAAAGAAACTACACTTCTCAATTCACAAATCATCAAGTTTTTAAAACAACAAGATATTCATTTTTATGAAAGATAACCACGAATTATTACCATGCATCAAGGAGCATTAATCAATATTAACACCTTATTTCTACTGAGATTAAATCTCACTAACAAAATCTTTCCAAATGATCAAAATCTTATAACATTCTAAGAGAAATCCACATACATGCATGTCTTCGGGTTTTGCAAACCAAAACAACATATTTTCTACATATATTCTATCATAAAATTGACATGCAAGCCTAGCATAAGCTGTACCTAGATGATCACTTAGCATGCAAAGAGTTTTATCAACTTTTCACCATAAAATTCAAGCCATTATCACATAAACATGCAAAAATTGAATTAAGCAACAAGAATAGTCTCAAGGACCATTCATTCGGCTCCCATATGGTCATGGCCGAATGAAATGGAAGGGAATGGCCATTTAATCATCAAGATTTTCCCTCTCAAGACTTGGCACTTCTCCATTCCTTGTAGTCCTCTCAAAAACAACCCTAAACTCACAAGAATCAAGGTTGTACTTTGAGTTTCAACTAAAACCTTTACATGAAACCTTTAAACTTAAACTTTCTACTCAAAACTCTTTGAAATATGAGTGATCATGGAAGGGAAAGTAACATTTACTTGTATAAAGAGTGGAATCTTGGTTGAGGATTAAAGAAAAAAATGGGGAGGGGGGTTTCTGCTAAAAACCCGAGAGTGAAGGAGAGATGAGGGAGAGAAGAATGAGTGTGGTGGTGAGTGATGTATGAAATGATCATGACTTTGCTTGTTTTATGGTTTTTGTGTTGCCAAATGTGAGTGGAATTAGGAATTGACATGATTAGCCTTCCACTTGAACTTGGTTCAATTTGCATGTAAGGGTAAAGAAGGTATTTGGCTAGGAAATAAGAGTTAGTGGGGTGGTTATTGACTCTTTAGCCCTTTTGGAATGTATAGAAGGGATTTGCATGCAAGGATAACTATGTAATTTGCTAATTATAACAATTAACATTTATAAAGATTTATTTTTATAAAATAAAACACAAGTTCAAAAATTATAAAATTTATACCATAAAATAACTTGGATTTTTAGAAATTTTATAAAACTACTTTTGAATTTTGTGAATAAAATAACTTTTAAAAGAAAATTTCTCCAAGGTTTAGAATATTCCTTATAAATCAAAAATAAAGCAAATAAATAAACTCTTGCTTTGAAAAATCATATACTACATAAAGCAAATTTAAAATGCAGAAATTTTTTATTCACACAAGGCACAACCATTAAGTATATTCACTTACGGTTTTAATATCACACAAAATCCACAGATATTATTACATAAAATGCCGGTCGTAACAATATTAGCATCAAATCAATGCTAATTCACCTGAATCCCGGATTAATGCCTGAAACGCAAAAACACTAGAAAACACATTAAAACACCAACAACTTGAGAATAAATACACCAATTCAAAGCTTAATGGAGCGTTATAAAGTGTCATAAATGACACTCAACATACTCCCAAACTTGAATCGATGCTTGTCCTCAAGCATAAACTGATTCAAAGAACAAGAAATAAAAATGCATGAATCCAACTAAATGAATGCAACGATCCTCAATAGAATGACTAAACCAATCAATAAGAACATCTCAACAAATGTAGTTATTCGCATAAAGGTCAATCAAACCTTACAAACCAGAGACGTGCGTGTGTGCAAATGCTTACAGATATACTATCGCAACTAGATAAATAATCATGACTTACTACTCTTCAAACCAATCGCAAGGTAATAAATAAAATAAAAGCTAGACTCAAAATAACTTATAACAATTCAATTCTTATTTTGGAGTTTTACATGGATTCACGCTTTTATTCACAACATATAAACAACACAAGTATGCTTGTTTAACCGTGCAATGCGTGAGGTCCACAAAAGACTTATACAATAGTACCCATGTAACGAGCATTAGGTTAGCGGGTCCCAGACTATAAAAGCCTTAGGTCACTAGGCACAAAGTCCCCTAAGAACTTAATAACTCGAGTACTAAAGAGCCCACTCATGATCAATTATACATAACTCTTATTTTTTCTTTTTTTGCTCTTTTTTTTTCTTTTTTTTTCTTCATAAATTTCTGAACGAGTGCGTTACGCTCCATCTCGCTCAACCCTAGACTACTCATATAAATATGAGCCAGCTACTAGCCATTTGACACCTAGCCACAACAACTAGCAATGAAATCCAATTTCTCCAATTTTTTAAAAATCATGTTATTTTACCATTAAGAGAATATCCTAAATTCTAAATATAAACAAGCGATTAAACCTCGACAAACACACAAACCATGATCATGATCTAGCACTCAAGCAACCTATAAGACTTAGTGAAATACAATTCTCTCTAGTATGCAAATCAATTCGACAAGACTTAACATCACTAAATATGACATCACTATACTAGCATCAATATCACAAATCAATCGGAAAAACTCATCTAAGGGATCATGTTATTATGCAAATGCATGAAACTATATGAACAACTGTCATACAAAAAAACTACAAAAATAAATTAAAAAACTACCACATGGAAAATATGCAACTATATGAACTAAACTAGCATGAATATGCAAACTATATGCGACTCAAACAAAATATATTCCTTCAACTACTACCCCCAAACTTAAAATTTTCACTATCCTCAGTGAAGGTAATAATAAGGAATCAGGCATACCTACTCGGAATCAGGATCCTCACCCCCAACGGGTGGAGTGTCAGGTGTATCTGAAGGTGGATACACGGAGTCCTCACCAAATACTGGCCACTAGATGTCAACTCATGTGGCTCTGAATGCAGTCCCTAGTGCTTGGGTGAGATCACATGCAAACCGACTATAGATGTCATGCATCGCATCCATCCTCCTCGCTAGACGCCTATACTGCTTCGTGCTCAAACCAGCGCCAACATCTGTTCCTGTTTCCTCCTGCTCCTGCTGCGATGGACCAGCCTCACCTAACTCAGCTCTCTAAGCTGCCTTGCTTGCCTGCACCGTGCCACCGACATATGCCTGAGGAGCTGGCCTTCCACCTGGCAGATGGTCATAAGAATATCCAAGCCCCTTAGGATCGGGCTTCCAACAATACCACTCTATCATGTTCAGCAGAGTAGAACTGTCGATAGGAGCACTAGGAAGCTGTACTTGCTCATGTGCGGGCCAATGAACATAAACTGCCACGCATAGCTTCATCATAACGGACGCATAGGGTATAGAACCCGTAGTGCTCCCTCGCAAAAAACTCAGAATACCCTGGTAGATCACCATCCCAAGGTCTACATAGTCACCCTAAAGAATACCTCACAACAACCGTGCACGCTCCACAGTTACATCATGCACATGAGAAGATGGCATGATGTTAGCACAGATAAACGCATTCCATGCACGAGCAAACCTGTTCATACACGAAGCAGGGAATGTGTATTAATCAGTCGCGCCCCTTTTGAACTTCCAGTGAGTCTCAGGCACACAAAGAGTAGGAACTATCAAATTTAAATCAAAATCCTCCGAAGTTTTATCATTCCAGGTGTCCTGACCGGGCTTCCTCGTGGGATGCTCAATCACCCTCCTTATCGCTTCAACACTGTACTCCATCATCATCCCCCTAACCACAGTGAAACCATTCTTCTCCGCCTTAGCATTAACATAAAACTCTCGAACAACACTCATGGGCATAGCAGCGGGTGCCTCGCAAAAAGCAACCCAGCCCATCTCCAAGATCATCTCCAACAACTTACCATTTTTCCCTGATGGCAGAAAACCTCGTTCATTTGCTATAGGCTTCGAGAGAAGCCTCGTATACTCTGATTCAGCCTCGGGAGTTGAAAACCTTGGCCTCACACCACCCACACTTGAAGAATCAATGGTGATGCTGCAGACTTGAGTTCTTTGTCTCTTGGATGCCATTGGGATTGAATACGAGAGAATAAAAGATAAGTATTTGAGAGAGAATTGTGTTTGAGAATTTGAGAAGTGGTGGAGAAGTTTGTGTATAGGAGGTGAGAAGAGAATTAGATATGAAATAGAAGTGGGAATTGATTATGGGAATAGTGGGAATAATGGGTTTGATTTGGAGAGGGAAATTTGGGATGTGGAAGAGTAAAAATCGGGTAGAAATTGATTTTTAAAAGAAGTCCCCGATTTTATCTTCACAACTGCCTTTTATTTTTTTCTGAATCGGGACCCCAGCGCGGCCGCGCGCTAGACCAGCGCGGGCGCGCTCACCTTCTGCCAAATCGGCGCGGCCGCGCGCTAGATCGACACTAACCACCTCACGGTTTGTCATGTCACCATACTAATGCTTCAACCTATGACCATTTACCTTGAATGCTTGGCCCGAATCATTCTCGAGAATCTCCAGTGCTCTATGTGGAAACACAGTTTTGACAACAAACGGCCCTGACCACCTTGACTTCAACTTTCCATGAAAAAGACGGAGATGAGATTTAAATAAAAGTACTTATTGCCCCGACACAAATGATTTGAGCACTAGACCCCTATCATGCCACCTTTTGACTTTCTCCTTATACATTTTGTTGTTTTCATATGCTTGAAGTTGAAACTCGTCGATTTCATTCAATTGAAGAATCCTCTTCTTTCCAGCTGCATCCAAATCAAGATTCAACTTCTTCAAAGCCCAATACGCTTTATGCTCTAGCTCCACCGGTAAATGACACCCCTTACCATAAACCAACTGAAACGGCGACATTCCCAATGGAGTCTTGTATGTTGTTCTATACGCCCAAACAGCTTCGTCAAGCTTCAAAGACCAATATTTTCTCGATGGAAACACAACCTTCTCTAAAATTAATCTCTCTGTTAGATACCTCAGCTTGACCATTCGTCTGAGGATGATAAGCCGTGGAAATGCGATGATTCACCTTATATCTTTGCATCATAGAAGTTAACTTGCGATTACGAAAATGCGACCCCTCATCACTGATTATGACACTTGAAGTTCTAATTCTTGTGAATATCTGCTTGTGAAGAAAATTAAGCACTACTTTCGCATCGTTCCTTGGAAACGCCTTAACTTCAACCCATTTCGTCATATAATCAACCGCCAACAAGATATACTGATTGTTACAAGATGAGACAAATGACCCCATGAAGTCAATTCCCCAAACATCGAAGACTTCAACCTCAAGAAGCACATTAAGAGGCATCTCATCCCTCTTGGACATATTACCCACACGTTGACATCGATCATATTTCAAAACGAACTGATGAGCATCTTTAAACAAAATCGGCCAAAAGAAACCTGCTTGAAGAATACGAGCTGCTGTCTTTTCTCCACCATAATGTCCTCCATAAGCCATTGAGTGGAAATCTCGCAAGATCCCCCCCCCCGTTTCATTGTAAGGAATACATCTCCTGATGATTTGGTCAGATCCTTGTCGAAAAAGAAACGGCTCATCCCACATATACAACTTCACTTCATGCAGAAACTTCGTCCTTTGAGCGTATGACAAGTCGGGAGGCATGATATTACTCACCAGGAAGTTCACAATGTCTGCAAACCGCAGTTCTTCCTCTTGCACTCCAAACAGCTGCTCATCGGGAAAAGACTCATTTATTAATGTTTTATCCAATGAGGTTGAAATTGGATCCTCTAAACGCGAGAGATGATCAGCGACTTGATTTTCAGTCCCTTTTCTGTCCTTGATCTCTAATTCAAACTCCTGGAGTAAAAGAACCCATCGAATCAATCTAGGATTCGAGTCCTTCTTCGAGACAAGATATCGAATGGCAGCGTGATCAGTGAAAACTGTCACCTTCGTCCCTGTTGGGTTTCGAGCACATAAACGCAATGACAACAGTAATTAAAAATGTGAAAAATATGAATTTTCGAAACCCGCCGCAGGATCCATACGAAAACTAGATATTTAATTCATAGATCAGATTGTTTACCTTAAGAAGCTTTACAAATTGGTTGACTATTGGAGATCCAAAGCTTGTTCAATCACCACGCATCCCGCTCTCGCGATCTACGCTCTATTGGTATATACACGAATGCTTGAACGCAAGGATTGAATGTGTACTAGCACAAACTCGTTTCTTCATGCTCTCTCCATCTTCTCCCTTGGTGATTAGGGTTTTAGTAAAAGTCTTATTATATTTAAAATCAGTCACACAAGAGATATTATAGAGAGAATAAAAAGAATTATAACTCTTAACTAATTAGGAGTTATTATTTATTCGAAATTCTTATTTGTATAATAATTAAGTCATAGTTAATTATTTAACAAATAAATTTCATAATTAATATTAGTAAATTCGAATATCAATATTTATCTAATTACTTGAGTCATACTTAATTAATATTATAAATAATTTGAATTACTTTAATATAATTTAAATCCAATTTAAATTAAATAATCCTTCAAGCATTCTTAGTGTGTGGCCCTATAGGTTATTATTACGTTGGCAACCAATTTTAAATCTAATTTAAAATCGTAAACAATAAGCGGCATCTAGTAATACATCATTGCTATCCAAGTAATAATAATTGAATCGGTGACCGATTAAACCTTTCGTGAATAATGTACATTGTAATATAATCCCTTTAACCAAATATTATAGATTAAACTAGAGGCATGTAATGTGTCATCCTCATCATAATTTAATCTAAGTTTCCTTGATCAATGAGTAGAGTATCATATCAAATCAACATCTGATTGTGGCCACGCATTTCATAGTCTATCTCATACAAGAGGCCAATAATATCACTCCTAAAATAGGAGGATTAAATCCTATCTAGATCATTCATATTTCTCATATGATTCATAATATAGCCAATGTCCACTTTTATCATTACCCGGTCAAGGATAACTTCTAATGGAATCAATGTATATTAATTCTCGTATAAAAATATAATGACTTCAGGTATAAGGACCATTACATCATTATCACTGTGAGAATTACTTATGACACAACAGACATGTAGAATCTCACATCGGGCCTGTCCAGCACCATGTACATATACATCTTCTTGTGTTTTTAAATTTAGTATCACTATACCTATGATCAATAAGATGTGATCATCAGTCAAGAAACACACCGGTTTTAATGCATTATTATTGTCCCTTAATAATAATACTCGACTAGGGACCTTTAGGAATATTGATACTATTCTCATAATCTAATTTCTAAGTCACATACTTAGAGATATAGAATTGCATATCATATTCCAAGGACATTTATTAATCTAACATTTATATCGAAGTAAATTAAAAATTAATAAATTATAAAAGGAATAATCGATAGAACATAAACATTAATAATCCTAATGTTTTAAACTAAAACATCACAGTGTTGTCTCTAGGGCACAAACACTAACAATCTTCCACTTGCACTAGAGCCAATCACCCATATAACTAATACTCATGGAACTCGTATGACCATCGTGCTTCTGCTGCGACAAAGCCTTAGTCAGTGGGTCTACAACACTATCATTACTATATACTTTACATTTATATCTCCTTGATCATTAATCTCAGTAATAAGGTGATCTCGCCTAAGGACATGCCTAAACATTCTCCTTGGTTGTTTTAAAAGTATCAATATATTCGGCTTCCATTATAGAATCATCAATGTTCTTGTTGTGAACCATTCCAGCTAACATAACTTATATTTAGACAAAACACAAACCAGACATAGACACATAATCATCCTTGTCTGTCCAGAAATTAGGTTCAGAAACTAGTATCAGTGTAACCCTTTACAACCAGTTCCCTATCTTCTCCATATACCAAAAATAAATCTTTACTCCTCTTTAAGTACTTAAGAATATTCTTGAAACTTATCCGGTGACCCTCGCCTGGATTAGACTGGTATCTGATCATCATGCTCAAAGCATACAAAACATCAGGATAAATACATATCATTGTACACATTATAGATCTAATTGCTAAAGCATATGGAGCTTTCTCAAACGACCCTTATCATCTAATGATTTAGGGGCAATTATCTTTTGAGATCACTATCCCATGAGACATCAAAACATATTCTTTCTTTATCTCCTGCATCCTAAAATGATGCAATATTTTATCAATGTATGTATTCCGACTAGGTCAATTAATCTTTTCAATCTATCTTTATAGATCCTAATCCCCGATATATAGGTAGCATCGCCTAAGTCTTTTACCGAGAAATTAGTTCTCAACCCAGTCTTAACAGCCTGTAGAGATGATATGCCATTCCTTATTTTTTATATGTCATTTACATGTAATACTAGGAATGTCACATGGCTCCCACTAACCTTCTTGTAAACACATGGTTCATCTCTATTTTGAATAAAACCAAACTTTTAGACTGTTTCATCAAAATAAATATTCATTCTCCTTGAGGCTTGCTTCAATCTATAAATAGATAGAAGTAACTTACAAACTATCTTAGCAAACTTTGGATCGACAAAACCCTCAGGTTGTATCATATATACATCCCATTCAAGGCTCCCATATAAGAAAGCATTTTTGACATCTATTTGCCAAATCTCATAGTCAAAGTAAGCAACTATTGCTAACAAAATCCTGATGGACTTGACCATAGAAACTGGTGAAAAAGTCTCATCATAGTCTATACCATGAATTTATTTGAAACCTTTTGCCACTAGTGGCACCTTATAGGTATGTACTTTACCATCCATGTCAGTTTTCTTCTTGAAAACCCACTTGCACCCTATAGGTTTTACCCTTTCGAGTGGATCAACTAAAGTCAATACTTTATTTTGATACATGGATTCCATCTCGGATTTCATGGCCTCTAGCCATCTCCCGGAGTCTGAACTGTTCATAACATCTTGGTAGTTGAGAGGCTTATCATTATCCGTAAGCATCACATCACAATCATGAGTCAAAAGAAATTCATAATTTCTCCCGGGCTCATGGTGAATCCTACTAGATCTACGAATAACCTGTGTTTCTTGGACATAATTACTTTCAACATTTTGATGTACATCCTGATCTTATTCCAACTCTAGTTCAATGTTATCATATGGTTCTCGATCTTCATCGAGATGTATTATCCCCCACTGATTTTCTTAGAAAGTACCCTCAAGAAATACAGCCGCCCGAGCAACAAACACTTTGTTCTCGGAAGGATTATAAAAACTATACCATAGTCTCACTTGGATATCCCACAAAATAACATCTATCTAATTTTGGTCCAAGCTTGTCAGAGGATAAACGTTTTACAAACGCTTCACGTCCCCAAATTTTCATAAATGACATGCTATGACATTTGTCACTCTATATCTCTTACGGAGTATTTTGAACCACTTTAGTCGGTACTTGGTTAAGTGTATGTAGCCATTTCTAGAGCATAACCCTAGAAACTGAATGGAAGATCCGCTTGACTCATCATCGATCGCATTATGTGCAACAAGGTACGATTTCTCCTCTCAGAATCTCTATTCCATTGAGGTGCTCCGGAAAGTGTAAGTTATGATACACTATCATACTCCTTCAAGAAACTCTTGAAATTGAGGTTTAAGTATTCTCATCCACGATCTGATCGTAGAACTTTTATACTTTCCTCTGTTTGCTTTTATTCTTCGACCTTATATTCTTTGAACACTTCAAAAGAATCAGATTTATTTTTATAAGACATACATATCCATATCTACTAAAATCATTAGTAAACATTGTGAAGTAGTATAAGCCACCCATTTCCATCATACACATTCGACCACATACATCATTATGTATAAGTCCTAATCGTTCGGTGGCCCTTTCACCTGATCAGGTAAAAGAAGCTTTAGTCATTTTGCCAACGAGATAAAGTTCGCATCTTCCGTATGATTCAAAATAAAACTTATCCAAGTATTCATCTATATGTAACTCAGAAATGCATTTCTCATTAATATGGCTTAACGAGAATGCTAGAGGTAATGTTTGATTTGAGTCAACTTAGAACATATAAATTGTTAACTAATTATGCAACATTATAAGTCTTATCATTAAAATAGAATAAACAACTATTGTTTATTTAATTAAAATAGTCTTGACAAGAAATTGATTAATGTATCCACTAAAGGCAGGCACGTTATAACAATTTATCAAGTTCTCAATCTCGGCTTATGGGAAAAATTAGGTATCGAGTTCCTTCAACTAGAGCAACAACTTTTGCTCCAATTCTAACCCTATACCTGATGCTTGACCATTGCTAGTCTTCTTCTTTAGATCTTCCAAACAAGCTCGACAATTTAACTTCCAATCATCTAGTTATTTCCATGTGAACACCATCAATATGGACGTAATTCATGCCTTTACCATGCTATTTTCAGCAGTTCTAAACATGCTTAACAACTCAGTGAGTGTTTTGTTTATCTCATTCCTTTTGTTCTTAACAAACCGAGATCAGAAGTTGTTCAAAGATTGTTTGATCAAATCAAGCTGAGTCTCTAGACCATTCTTGAAACCCAAAATATCAAGGTACATATACCTATTGTTGAGTGGCATTTATGACACTTTAATATACTCTAATAAGCTTTGAATTGGTGTATTTGTACTCAAGTTGTTATGTGTTTTAATGTGTTTTTGCATTGCAGGCACTATTCAGGTAATCAGATGAACTAGCATTATTTTGGTGCTAATTTGGTGTCCAGGTGGTGTTGGAATAAAAGCCTATAGAAAGCCGATTCGAAGCAAGAAGATTTAAGAAGAAATCTGAGTTTTTCCTAGAAGGATGGCGCGCCCGCGCTATGATAGCACGCGACCGCGCCGGGGTTCCAGAAATGCAGCGTGCCCGTGCTGTAATAGCGTTCGGCCGCGCCGAGGCCGAATTTCAAAATCCCATTTCTACTACAATTCTAAAAGGGAATCCTTCCAGATTGTTGAGGACTTCTATATATATTCATATTAGGTCGTTTTTAAGATATGAAGTTAGAGACGGACCATAGCGCAAGGAGAAGACGGAAAAAGACCTTTAGCATAATTCAATAAAGGCGAAGACGATCTAGTTTATTCTTGTGAATCTTTGTTTTGAGTTGTAATTTGGATGCTTGTTTCTTGTTGTGCTGAATCTATACTCTTGTTTGTACTTGGTTTTATTTATTTGTATAAAGACTACATTTGTTATATCATGTTTTTATCGGAACCCACATTGATGATGATTCCGATTATTGGCTAATCCTTATCGTGGGGTTCTAGTGTATTTATTTATGGATTTCTTTAGTTAATTTGTTTGATGCCTTAGTATGTGGTGATTGTATGATATCCTAGTATTGGTTGTGCGTATTCGTCTTATGAGCGTCACGAACTTATAGGATAGTGTATTAATTCATGTATGTGTCATGCATGATTCGTAGGTAATTTTAACCATCTTACTTGCCCTATGTAATCAAGATAGATAACTTGTGCTTAAACCGTTATGTTGTCAAATTCTATAGACATACAGGGTCTCAATATAATTGGTGTCTATTCAGCTTCTATCTCTTTTACGGATTTCTGATAGAATGGTACTCGCGCAACGAAAGTTGGCGTTTATCAGTTTTCTGTTATCCGATTAGTGTCATCACCATTTCATGCTAAGGTTAAGAATAATAAGGCTATTAAATAAAGTATTTAATGAAGTTAGAATCCCATTTTTGTCATATATATTAATTCAGTCAATCTTATTCTCGTAGTTATAATTGTTAGCGTAATTCTTAGTTATAAACAATCTCAATTTGTTATTCGTCTTAGCACTGAATAATAACCATACATTGTTGCTTAGGTGCATAACTTAAACAGTTAACCAATACAATCTATGGGGGAAGGAACTAGAAAAGATTCTATACTACTTGCGAACTCGTATACTTGCGTGTATTATTAGCGTGTGTTTAGCGACTAACAATTCAAAGCTTATTAGAGCATAATAAAGTGTCATAAATGCCACTCAACACTACCCTCAAACCTTACAGCCTGTGAAGGCTGATTTGCACATGAAGGTGCATTTGTGATTGTAATAACCCCAATTTTTGGAAATTTTTGAAACCCTTATGAATAGTGTTTTTGCTGAATGAGAAAACTTTTCATGCCACACTATGTAGGGATTCTGATATGGATATTCTGAGATTTTATTAGTACTTTATATGGGATATAAGTGTATGTAAAGATCGTCAGAATCCAATTTCCGAACACTTTGGTTTTTCCCGGAAATCCACTAGATACGGAAAGAATTGAGTATAAGGTAGCAGGATAAAAAGGATTTAAATTAAAGGATTATAATAGAGGATCATAAAAAGGAATATAATGTATTGAGAAAGGTTAAGGGAACCTAAGTAATAAGATCCCGGGTATGATCCTTCAAACGATAAACGAAAACGAAAGTTAAGCGAACCGTATAGCAGATCAGCGGTCATTAGGCAAACAATTAGGAAGTTAATCAAAGGGGATTAGAGAGAGAGTGATGTCATCCAACCAATGAGAGGAGGACAAAGAGGGAAGGATGACATCACAGCATGACATAGGCATGACATGGGAAGGAAGGAGATGTGGTGGCTTTTTAACCACACAAAATCAAGGGCAACTAGGTAATTTACTAAAACAAACACAAAATCAAACCAACCAAGCCAAGCAAATCATTTTCATCAAAATCAAAAAGAAACCAAGGCATTGTTCTTCATAGCTCTCGGCTTTTTACTATTGCAAAGGGAGAGAAATTCAAAACTCAAGATCCAAGCTTCCTAAATTGGTGAGTTAATTCCCTAATCATCCTTATACTTAGTTAGGGCTATATCATGAGTTTAAGCCATCAATTCCTTCTTAATCTTCTTCATTTAATCAATGAAGAAGATAATGAATAGTGTTTTCAAGTTTTTAACTTGAAATTTTTCTTGATTTCCTTGAAGATCCAAGCATTCCTAAGACTTTTCAAGGCTTCTTAAGGCTTCCTAGCTCCTCCCACCACTTCGAGGAAGGTATATCATCTCCAAAACCTAGATTCCTATGTATTATAAGATGATTTTTATTAGTAGGGTGATATTGTAGCTTAATGTTTGTGATTTAGAGTTTGGGATTGAAATGGTATTGGAATGGAATGGTAAATGTTGTTGTTTTGGTTAAAAGATTGTAGTATAGTTAAATTCAAGCTTAGGCATAAGTATGAATGTTAAAATTGAATTGGTTGGGGCTGATATGATGTGATAAGGATGGATGTTGGTTGTATGTTTGATTTGAGGTTGAATTGGGTTGGTTTTGAATGGTTTTAAATTGGGAAATCGCGTAAACATAGCCGTCGTAACGTCCGATTTTCTTTAGACTGTTTTTGTGCATAACATTAGGACCCGAGAACCCCCTGCTAGATTATGACCATTGCCATGACTACATAGCTCGTGTTACGAGCTTCGTTTTGATATGTAGTTCGTTCGATTCCGATGCACGGTTTAGGAGAAACGACCGTTTCAAGTAACGGCGTTTCGCGAACGAAACTTTTCCCCTCGCCTTACTTTGAAACATAGGTTAAAGACCAAAAAGGGTTAATTAATGTATGAAACATTTATGGTAAGTGTGTTAGGCAGTTGGTAAGACACTCGCGAAGGAATCGCCCTAAAACTCGTAAAGGTTAAATTATTAAAAATGGTGGAGCCGAGGGTACCCGAGTGACTTAAGAGAATCAGTAAGCGCAAAACAAGCGTTAGAGTCTAAGTTAGTTAAAGTATAGATTTACAAGTGACTTTGGTTTAATTCCAACTTACTTGTTGCTTATAGGTTACCAGACTCGTCCCGAGCCATTTGTAACCCCCAGTCGCTCAGGCAAGTTTTCTACCCGTTATAATGTTGTTGTGATGTATATATGTATATGCATTATCTTGTGATAGATGCATGTTGGTTAATTAGCAAATTTTGCGATATATTGAAGCATGCTGATATGGTATATATATGCATGCCTGTTTCGTATTCTTGCCATATATATCTGTTGGTTCAGTTGATAATACCTATGCTAGAGAATAGCGGTAATTTGCATAGACCCTTAGTATAGGGACCCAAAGGTGAAAACATTTATAATATTCATTCGAGGTATTATGACTCAGCTTATTATTTAATGAATATTATTTCGAATATTCATTCGAGGGCTTATGACTCAACTTATTTTATTTATTGAATATTATTTGAATATTCATTTGAGGATCTATGACTCCGATTATTTGCTGAGATATATTCTTTATTTTATTAAAGAATAAGGTGTCGATAATCAAACTCACTTTTGATTATTCAAATAAAGATAGTACTTTCGTATAGGTATATCTTTGGTTATTTAATATTCATTTCAAGTATAAGTTTTAATACTTCTACTTCAATTATATTTATAAAGATTATTCTTTATGGGAATATTATTTAAATAATAATATTCAGACATTTTCTAAATATACTGGGGACTGATTTACTTCATTAAATCAGCTTTACTCCAAACACTCTTTAAAGTGTTTTCGAGTCTTCAAAATGATTTTTAAAAGTTAGAGCGGATCCCAAAACTCATTTTTATATTTAAGATCTTCCTTTTTAAGGGGATTTAAATACTCGCTCAAAACCTGAGGGATCCGGCTCTGTGGTGTATTTTATATTCGCAACAAGGTTGCAGTTTTGGTAAATGAATTGATTACTTACCCAATGTTCGGGAAGTAAGTCCATCTATTGAGTCGGCATAAGCAATATGGGCTCAGTGGGCGTCCATGATAGTGTAAGTGGCTCAGTGGGAGTCCATCAAATGCATAAGTGGCTGAGTGGCAGTCCAGCATAAGGTCCTATTGAGACCAGGGTGATGACCAGTGGGGAATTCGTCCATCTACTAGTAGAAAAGGTTACTTATTGGTATCTTTTCCAGATCAGCAAGATATCAGGTTTATGCCAAAATTCTTTCCTTTCCAAATTTATTGGATATTGCAATTCTGTTCATACTTTACATGATAGAGGTTTTCAGGAAACGTATGTATATATATAGGTGTATGTATATATCGGGACTTAATGAAGTATATCATAACTTCATTTCCTTCAAAATATTTCAAAGATTGAATCTATTCAAGTCTTATCTTGTAGTCTCATCAGTGTGATAAACTTTTGAAACTAATTATAACTTGAACGGTGGTAGTTCAAGTAGTATTTGGAAAAGATATAAGTATATTGGAGTATCTTGTAACTTCATCTTTTAAACTAATATCTAGTAAATGATTATCTTATGAATATCAAAGATTTTCAGAAAAACGTTGAGACAAGGGTAGATATATGAGATCACCTTGCAACAATATTTTTATACAGTTATAAACTGGAACTTTGTGTACATTATGCATGGAAGAGGACTTCCAATATTTTGAAAAGTATATATGTATATATATACTGAATATTTTGCGACTTCATCGCATTAAGATATCAACTTGGTTCATTTCTTTTGACCAAGACTTTCATGAGTACTATGAGAAGGCTCATATATTGTTAATCATTATACATATTATTTTGGTGGGCTTGCTGCTCACCCTTGCTTTCTTCTTTCATCACACAACAACAGATAGAAAAGATGAACAGGACCAAGCTCCCGATTCGTAAGCGATTAGGAAACGTTCCGCAGTTTCCTATAGGCGTTGATGTCGCTGTAGCTGAGGTAGGAACTACCAATAGGCTAGGCTTTCAACTTTTGATGTACTAGACTTATGTATCTTTATCAATTGTAATAATGGCAAAGAAATGTAAATCTATTCAGAAACCTTTTTAAGGTGTATTGACATATAATTGTGGAATAAAACGACTTGTGATTATTTTTGGATATTCATCTCTGAGACTATAACTTGTGGTGTGTGTGTTTATTATGGGGTCACAGTACAGAGTAGTTGATTGTGTATTAAGATTGGGTGTTATTAAGGGAAATGGAACTCGTGACAACCCGCATCCCCGACCCCGGATTTGGGGGTGTTACAGAAGTGGTATCAGAGCTAAGCGTTATAAACCTCAGAGATGATGTGACGTTAAGATAATAAGTTCACTAAGATAATAAGAACTCTTGCCAAGTTCATAGTCGGACTACCTAACGTAGTACTGACAGTTAAAATCCTTATGGGAACCCTTATAAATATCGTGATAGTAGCGTAGTTCGTTATCGTATATGGTAGCGGGACTCCGAACCCTGAGGTTGAGAAGTGACAGCGCGATGATGTTTTATTACTAATTGGAGATCGGATTGTGGATCCGATAGAGCGTCCTAACGCAGGACCAGATGATGTTCATATTGAGGATCTAATGGTTGAGGATGTTGTCCTAGATGGGATTGTTGCTGAGGAGGATCTCGTGGAAGATCCTAACAAGAATGAATAAAGGACCATTGAGGAATTGATGACCATGGTTAGGGAAACTACCAGAGGTAGGATTGGCCGGTCACTACGGAGGTTCGTTCAAGTTTGTAAAGATAGTAGCCCCTTTGAAGCGGCTTACTCGTAAGACTAAGAAGTTTGAATGGACAGAGAAATACGAGAAAAGATTTTAACAACTAAAGCAAAGGTTGGTGGCGACCCATATGTTGGCGTTGCCGGATGAAAAAGGAGATTTTGTGAATTGTAGTGACGCTTCGCATAAGGAATTAGGGTGCTTCTTATACAGCACAGCAAGGTAATCGCGTACGCGTCAAGATAATTAAGGGAATATAAAATTCGATATCCCCACCTATGAGCTTGGGCTCATGGCAATAGTTTTGCCCTAAAGATTGGAGGCACTACTTGTATGGAGAGAAGTGTGAGAATTACCTAAGCCATAAGTGCTCTAGTACATTTTCACGCAGAAAAGAGCTCAACATGTGCCAAATGACGTGGTTAGAGCTAATCAAGGATTACGATTATGAGATTCTTTATCATTCGGGGAAAGCCAATGTGGTGGCTGATGCCCTTAGTAAAAAGGAGAGACTCAAGATGATAATGTCTTTGAGAGAGTTTATAAGAGATTTTGAGAAGATGGAAATAGAAGTGAAGGTAACCGGAGCCGGTACCGAAAAGCTGTTTGAGATTGCAATAGAGACCGAATTATTGGAAAAGAGCATATTGTGCCAGAAAAAGGTGATGAATGAAGGCAGAGAGCCAACAAATAAATATGAGATTAATACTGAGAAAGATGATAAGGGAATAATGAGGTATTCCTATAGAATTTGGGTTCCGAAAGATTCAAGAGCTTAAGGATGAGAACTTAGATGAGAGCCATAGTTTGAGGAATAGGATTTAGGGCAAACCCAGAATGTGATAGTCAGGGAGGTTTCCATCAAGAAAGAAAGAACCCATAACATAATAGAGTGGAAAACAAGGTTTTTAATGTATAAGATAACCCCGATTATGGGAGAAGGTTGAAACATTTCATACTAAGGAAACAGAAAGTCGAGTAAGGAAAGGAGACCCGAGACGGTACTCCTATACGGCAATTTATTGACCTGTCTAGACAGAACTTAGACTATTATCCCAAACCACCACCTTGAGGAAACAATGCGATAGGAAATTCTTTCAGGACCTTTAAGTCTTTAATCTCTCAGAGTTCCAAGGAACAGGTTGACCTAGTCGAGGCAAGAGCCTGGCTAAAGGAAATAGATGAATCATTTGAGATTCTGAATGATTGACGAACCACAAAAGACTGTTTTTGTCACTTACCCTCCTAAGAGAGAGACCACCCGCTGGTGAAAGACCAAGGAAGGCACGGAGCAAGAGATTATAATAAACTGATTTAAGTTCAGTCAATTGTTTTCGGGAAAGTAATTCCCAAAGATAAGGAGATAGTGTAAAAGCTTTAGAGCCAGAACAAAGGCAGACGAGTATGATGAATTATGAATCTAAGATGTAAAAGTTGTCAAGATTCGTTCTGAGGACATAAATCCAGAATGACGGGATGTTTGAAATCAATGCTTATGTTGTGTTGGTACATGAAATAATGATAAGAGAAAGGAAAATAAAAAGAAATTGAAGTGGAAAGGAATATAACGGCAATAGAGTTTGAGGAATGATAATGGAGTTGGGTATGAGGAAACCCTAAAGACTCGTAGCAATAGAAATAGAAAAGTATGTAATCGTCAGGATGAGGGTGATTCACCATGAGTTAAAATTGATGGTTGAGGGCATAAGAGATACATATATTTTATCCCCTGTAAGTTGGGAGGATTCGAGGAAACCTTGAGATAATTTGAAGGATAAATAATGAGACGCGGATAGACTAAAGAGACAAGAAAGTAAGAGATTAGGAAAATTGGATGAAGGAAGGACCTTCAAGAATGTAAAGTGTAAGACCGGTGGCATGATACCCAGAAAGGGAGACGCCAGGTATGAAAGATATCCCAACATTGAGATGACTGTTGAGGTAAACAACAAATGTAAATAAGGAATTATTAAGAAGAAGTTTGCGTTGAACACGACCAATATCTTCCAGAACATCCTTGTTATCGTTACCAAATTAGGCAAGAAAAGCGGATAACCGTTGTTATCTTTTGGAGGCCATATTGATTGACCTCATCTTGAATACAGATGTTATTGTGAAAATTAGGCATATACTATCGAGGTGGGAATGATTGAATAAGACACCCTTATCAGGGATATATGACTTGATTTATCCATGGAAGGATGCATGTATTTTTTTTTAAAGGTGGAATTAAGGATAGAACATCGGTAACTTAAAACGAATCCTAGGGGAATGCATAAAGGATGGCATTTCACCCTTAATAGGGACATCATGAGTTTTGACAGTATGAATTAGGAAAGGATTAAGGTAATAACGACCTTTAAGGATCAGTGGAGAAATTTTTCAGAAGTATATAGACTATGATTCTGGTATTAATAAATGGTATCTTGATATGCCCTGTGCCTAGGGTGTACCTGATAAAGGATTTAAGGATAACCTTAAGAGTTTTACAAGGAGAAAGGTAATATTCAAAATTCTCAAGAATAGAAATGTTGATAAAGGAAATATGACGTAATTATAATGATGCCAAGTGGGGCACGTGTTAAACCACGAGAAGGTATGGATCGAACCAGTAATGGTCGAAGTTGTTCAGGGCAATTAGGACTTAAGATAAAAAGATGTTCTAATTATGATTAAGAGTCAGTCGTGACAGTGAATAACCTCTAAAGACTGAGGCAATAACTTATGGAAAAATGGTAATATTTTTTTTTACTCATCAGATTTTAAGGAAAACATCTTCACATAAGCTGTGATTGAAATAAGGTAGAAAATTTATTTGGAGGTGGTTAAAATGACATTGACTGTAAGGAAATTGTACTATCAGGAAAGGCCAAAGAGGTGGCCGACACTTTAAAGGTAAGAGGATAATTATAGGCGCTTGTGCCAAAAGAATACTGTGATGCTGGTTAAAGCTGTGAAGGTTGTATTATGGTTTGGAAAATTGACATTCCTTCTGATGACTGTGCAATACCCAATCGTAATAGTAGTTGGTAAAGGTTTAATTCGTGTAATCGCCATGAACGGGCTATCTATCTTAGAAGGTCCTATCTTGAGATAAGCCAGGACCATGTTTCAAAAAGGACTAGACGAACCTTTGAGTAAGTCTTCTATTTAAGGCATATGATTTAGAATGGTATTAACCTGCTATCGTTGCTTTGATTGAAACTCTTCTGCAATTTTATCTGCTTCATGTCATGTATGTATGTCAGGATCAGGAGTGTTCTTCATGAATCATGAATGGTGATTATGTTACCTCCTTAGAAGAATTTTATACGACATATATGGACTCCGTATGGTTAGATATTAAGATTTCATGGAAAGTGAATGATGACAGTAGGTCAGTGGTGGACCATAGTAAGGCAGCAATGATTCTGCGAGTAATGAGCTGATTACAACCATGAGAGTTGTATTGGAATGGATGTTGAGATTAAGTACCACTAATCAGGTCGTGGTAGTGTATAAATTATCATTGATAGACTAATTAAGTAGAGTATCTACCTATTGAATATTTATTCCTTTTTATCAATAGAGAGTCGTATTATTATACGAGGAAGGTTGCAATGCAAGCATAGAATTCTAGTAACGATGATGTCTAGAATGAGATCCCAGATTCGATTTTCAATGTCGAGGGAGTTTCAAAGGTAATTGTGTATAAGCTCGAGGAAGAGCATGGGTCCATAGAATGATGGATGGAATAGCAAAAATATTTAGGCATGTGAAATACGATGCTATAATACTTGATGTTGATATGTATACATATATGTTTTGTTCTCCTATGACAAACCTCTATAGTTCAGAGGTAGGTTCCAAGCCAGATATTTTGTGGCAGTATATTTTTTTTCAAATATACAATTCTCTTCAATTCGTTCTTTTCTCTTCTTTTCAATTCATGTAAGCTGAGAAGAACAACCCTTCCAGAAGGGGAGGTATTGCCGAATGACTATCTATCTGTGTGATAGAAGCCTAGTAGGATACCATCTATTGTTTAATTGCTTGTCAAGTACTAAAGGCTGGCCACCTTTTGTGCTAACTATGCGATATAACAAGTGTTCATGATCATAGTGATCTCTCAATAAATTATTTTACTTCTATATGAAGGATGAAGCTTTCGATAATAGAAACAGCTGAAAAAGGAGTAGTAAAATTTTGGTGGTATTCGGAATGGAAACACATTCGTGATACTAAGGTTGACGTGGTTATTAAAAGGTTATAGAACGCTAATGAGCAAAAGGGTAACCAGTATAATATTAGGAACGGAGGGCAGTAGCGATTACGAACTGGAAAAGAATGGGTATTGAGAAGCAAAAGCTCTAATGTAAAAGTTATAATGAGAGTCTGTGCAATAGACTTGAAAGAAATTGGAATGATCACTTAACGCAGATTGAGTTTTCTCACGACAATAGATCATATGTCAGTATTGAGATATCGCCATATGAGATTTTTGAGGGAAGACAATGTCGATCTCCCTTATGTTAGGATGAAGTTGTAGAGCGCAAGATGCTCGGACCCGCAGTAGTCCAAAGGATCAGGGATATAATAGATCTAATCAGAGGACGGCTGGTAGTAACCCAAGATGGACATAAGAGGTATGCTGATTTGACACGAAAGGACAAAGAATGAGAAGTAGGGGACCTAGTGTTGTTATAGGTATTCCCTTGGAAGGGGTTAATGAGATTCAGAAAGAAAGGAAAACTAAGCCCAAGATACATTGGACCTTTGAGATATTAAGACGGATTGGAAAGTTAGCTTACGAGCTAGCCCTACCCCCGAACCTGTAGCAAGTCATAACGTGTTTCGCGTATCAATCTTAAGGAAGTGTAATTCGGATGCCAGACAAATAGGGGCATATGAGCACATAAACATGCAACCCGACGTAACCTATATGGAGTAACCAGGAAGGGTTATAGATTGAAAAAGGAACAAGTGCTTAGGAGAAGGATTATCAAACTATTCAGAGTTTGATGGAAGAACCACAATGTGGGAGAATTTACTTGAGAATTAGAAAGTGTAATGCTAAGAGAGTATCCCTATTCATTTTCTATCTGATTCCGGGACGGAATCCTTTTAAGGAGGGGAGACTGTAATAACCCCAATTTTTGGAAATTTTTGAAACCCTTATGAATAGTGTTTTTGCTGAATGAGAAAACTTTTCATGCCACACTATTTAGGGGTTCTGATATGGATATTCTGAGATTTTATTAGTACTTTATATGGGATATAAGTGTATGTAAAGATCGTCAGAATCCAATTTCCGAACACTTTGGTTTTTCCCGGAAATCCACTAGATACGGAAAGAATTGAGTATAAGGTAACAGGATAAAAAGGATTTAAATTAAAGGATTATAATAGAGGATCATAAAAAGGAATATAATGTATTGAGAAAGGTTAAGGGAACCTAAGTAATAAGATCCCGGGTATGATCCTTCAAACGATAAACGAAAACGAAAGTTAAGCGAACCGTATAGTAGATCAGCGGTCATTAGGCAAACAATTAGGAAGTTAATCAAAGGGGATTAGAGAGAGAGTGATGTCATCCAACCAATGAGAGGAGGACAAAGAGGGAAGGATGACATCACAGCATGACATAGGCATGACATGGGAAGGAAGGAGATGTGGTGGCTTTTTAACCACATAAAATCAAGGGCAACTAGGTAATTTACTAAAACAAACACAAAATCAAACCAACCAAGCCAAGAAAATCATTTTCATCAAAATCAAAAAGAAACCAAGGCATTGTTCTTCATAGCTCTCGGCTTTTTACTATTGCAAAGGGAGAGAAATTCAAAACTCAAGATCCAAGCTTCCTAAATTGGTGAGTTAATTCCCTAATCATCCTTATACTTAGTTAGGGCTATATCATGAGTTTAAGCCATCAATTCCTTCTCAATCTTCTTCATTTAATCAATGAAGAAGACAATGAATAGTGTTTTCAAGTTTTTAACTTGAAATTTTTCTTGATTTCCTTGAAGATCCAAGCATTCCTAAGACTTCTCAAGGCTTCTTAAGGCTTCCTAGCTCCTCCCACCACTTCGAGGAAGGTATATCATCTCCAAACCCTAGATTCCTATATATTATAAGATGATTTTGATTAGTAGGGTGATATTGTAGCTTAATGTTTGTGATTTAGAGTTTGGGATTGAAATGGTATTGAAATGGAATGGTAAATGTTGTTGTTTTGGTTAAAAGATTGTAGTATAGTTAAATTCAAGCTTAGGCATAAGTATGAATGTTAAAATTAAATTTTTTAGGGCTGATATGATGTGATAAGGATGGATGTTGGTTGTATGTTTGATTTGAGGTTGAATTGGGTTGGTTTTGAATGGTTTTAAATTGGGAAATCGCGTAAACATAGCCGTCGTAACGTCCGATTTTCTTTAGACTGTTTTTGTGCATAACATTAGGACCCGAGAACCCCCTGCTAGATTATGACCATTGCCATGACTAGATAGCTCGTGTTACGAGCTTCGTTTTGATATGTAGTTCGTTCGATTCCGATGCACGGTTTAGGAGAAACGACCGTTTCAAGTAACGGCGTTTCGCGAACGAAACTTTTCCCCTCGCCTTACTTTGAAACGTAGGTTAAAGACCGGGTTAATTAATGTATGAAACATTTATGGTAAGTGTGTTAGGCAGTTGGTAAGACACTCGCGAAGGAATCGCCCTAAAACTCATAAAGGCTAAATTATTAAAAATGGTGGAGCCGAGGGTACCCGAGTGACTTAAGAGAATCAGTAAGCGCAAAACAAGCGTTAGAGTCTAAGTTAGTTAAAGTATAGATTTACAAGTGACTTTGGTTTAATTCCAACTTACTTGTTGCTTATAGGTTACCAGACTCGTCCCGAGCCATTTGTAACCCCCAGTCGCTCAAGCAAGTTTTCTACCCGTTATACTGTTGTTGTGATGTATATATATATATGCATTATCTTGTGATAGATGCATGTTGGTTAATTAGCAAATTTTGCGATATATTGAAGCATGCTGATATGGTATATATATGCATGCCTGTTTCGTATTCTTGCCATATATATCTGTTGGTTCAGTTGATAATACCTATGCTAGAGAATAGCGGTAATTTGCATATACCCTTAGTATACGGACCCAAAGGTGAAAACATTTTCTAAAACCGGGAGTCGAGGATCCCGAGTAGATTTTATATATATATATAATATATATATATGGTTATAGTTTTCAAAACTATTAATCGAATAAGGTTTATTTGATAACTTTATTTTATTAATGAATATTATCTTGAATATTCATTCGAGGACTTATGACTCCTTTATATTATTTATTGAATATTACTTGGATATTCATTTGAGGATGTATGACTCCTTTATTTTATTTAATGAATATTATTTATAATATTCATTCGAGGTATTATGACTCAGCTTATTATTTAATGAATATTATTTCGAATATTCATTCGAGGACTTATGACTCCTTTATATTATTTATTGAATATTAGTTGGATATTCATTTGAGGATGTATGACTCCTTTATTTTATTTAATGAATATTATTTATAATATTCATTCGAGGTATTATGACTCAGCTTATTATTTAATGAATATTATTTCGAATATTCATTCGAGGGCTTATGACTCAACTTATTTTATTTATTGAATATTATTTGAATATTCATTTGAGGATCTATGACTCCGATTATTTGCTGAGATATATTCTTTATTTTATTAAAGAATAAGGTGTCGATAATCAAACTCACTTTTGATTATTCAAATAAAGATAGTACTTTCGTATAGGTATATCTTTGGTTATTTAATATTCATTTCAAGTATAAGTTTTAATACTTCTACTTCAATTAAATTTATAAAGATTATTCTTTATGGGAATATTATTTAAATAATAATATTCAGACATTTTCTAAATATACTGGGGACTGATTTACTTCATTAAATCAGCTTTACTCCAAACACTCTTTAAAGTGTTTTCGAGTCTTCAAAATGATTTTTAAAAGTTAGAGCGGATCCCAAAACTCATTTTTATATTTAAGATCTTCCTTTTTAAGGGGATATAAATACTCGCTCAAAACCTGAGGGATCCGGCTCTGTGGTGTATTTTATATTCGCAACAAGGTTGCAGTTTTGGTAAATGAATTGATTACTTACCCAACGTTCGGGAAGTAAGTCCATCTATTGAGTCGGCATAAGCAACATGGGCTCAGTGGGCGTCCATGATAGTGTAAGTGGCTCAGTGGGAGTCCATCAAATGCATAAGTGGCTGAGTGGCAGTCCAGCATAAGGTCCTATTGAGACCAGGGTGATGACCAGTGGGGAATTCGTCCATCTACTAGTAGAAAAGGTTACTTATTGGTATCTTTGCCTGATCAGCAAGATATCAGGTTTATGCCAAAATTCTTTCCTTTCCAAATTTATTGGATATTGCAATTCTGTCCATACTTTACATGACAGAGGTTTTCAGGAAATATATGTATATATATAGGTGTATATATATATCAGGACTTAATGAAGTATATCATAACTTCATTTCCTTTAAAATATTTCAAAGATTGAATCTATTCAAGTCTTATCTTGTAGTCTCATCAGTGTGATGAACTTTTGAAACTAATTATAACTTGAACGGTGGTAGTTCAAGTAGTATTTGGAAAAGATATAAGTATATTGGAGTATCTTGTAACTTCATCTTTTAAACTTATATCTAGTAAATGATTATCTTATGCATATCAAAGATTTTCAGAAAAATGTTGAGACAATGGTAGATATATGAGATCACCTTGCAACGATATTTTTATACAGTTATAAACTGGAACTCTGTGTATATTATGCATGGAAGAGGACTCCAATATTTTGAAAAGTATATATGTATATATATATACTGAATATTTTGTGACTTCATCGCATTAAGATATCAACTTGGTTCATTTCTTTTGACCAAGACTTTCATGAGTACTATGAGAAGGCTCATATATTATTAATCATTATACATATTATTTTGGTGGGCTTGCTGCTCACCCTTGCTTTCTTCTTTCATCACACAACAACAGATAGAAAAGATGAACAGGACCAAGCTCCCGATTCGCAAGCAATTAGGAAATGTTCCGCAGTTTCCTATAGGCGTTGATGTCACTGTAGCTGAGGTAGGAACTACCAATAGGCTAGGCTTTCAACTTTTGATGTACCAGACTTATGTATCTTTATCAATTGTAATAATGGCAAAGAAATGTAAATCTATTCAGAAACCTTTTTAAGGTGTATTGACATATAATTGTGGAATAAAATGACTTGTGATTATTTTTGGATATTCATCTCTGAGACTATAACTTGTGGTATGTGTGTTTATTGTGGGGTCACAGTACAGAGTAGTTGATTGTGTATTAAGATTGGGTGTTATTAAGGGAAATGGAACTCGTGACAACCCGGATCCTCGACCCCGGATTTGGGGGTGTTACAGTGATCACCATGGGGTCTTCAGTAAAAACTGATGAATCCCCCATGTTTGTGATGGTGTCATCAAGGTCTACTCCAGCTAGTAGCCTCTCACCATCTAGATTAGGTGTTTGGGTGGTTAGCAAGGTTTCTTGAACCAAGTCACTTGAGTGAAGTTGCACTTGAGAATCAGATTCAGGTGCTGTGTAGGAAGAAGAAATTTTAAAAATAAGAGTTTGTTGTTCAGAAGTGAGTGTTGGCATCTCCCCCTGAATGGATGAGGGAGCTTCAAGGGTTGTGCTCTCTTTGTGTGTGCCATCCTTATTTCTCCTCCCATACATTTGAATTTGTTCAAGTGATGGTTATGCAGACTCTTTACAGGGTGCATTTGGGTTAATGCTCTTTTCAATAGAGACATTCTTTTGAGAGGGTGCCTCTAGAGTCTGTTTAAGTCCCTTGTTTACAACTACATTCTTTTGAGAGGATGCAGAGGTGGCCTGAGTGGTCAACTCAGTTTGTTTTGCCTTATTTGGTTTTTTGACCAAGGGTGACTCATTTGGTGTTTGTTCCTCACCACTCTCACTCATGATTGTTAGGTTAACCTGCTTTCTCTTCTTTTTACTCCCTTCACCCTTTTGGGAAGATGAAGTGGTTGGTTTCCTAGCTTCTAGAGGTATAGAAGAAGTGGTCTCAGCCTGGGAAGGCACCTGTTGGTTTTCCTGTATTTGTACTTCTACAGGTTCGGGGACCATGGCTATACTAGATTGTGCATTAGATCTCATATCAGGCATAGGGTAAGGGTAAGTCTTAAACCTCTCCATCATAAATGAAGTGATTTTTAGACTTACACTTACCTTATTCTTTGTAGTAAGTGAGCCAAATATAATTTTGGACACTTGCTTAAAATTGCCTATTTTTGTGCTATCTATATTATTTAGAAAATGTATATCTGATAGTTTATGATTTAAAGTAGACATAATAAATCTAGGAAATAAAATTTTCTTACCTCTTGCAGATAGGGGCATAGTTAGCCTGGTTGCAAGTTCTTTCAGGATCAATAGACCAACATTCAAGTGTTTGCTAAGGGCTATTGAGTACACCAGCTTTTGCACCACACTTGAGTGTTGCCATATCCCGTTTTCCTGCATGTGAAGGCCCTCACTATAGAATCAAACACAAAAGGCCATTCCTTCATTAGGTTTGTTCTATTCAGACTTGCTAGATTGATCCTTCCACCATAGTTGATGAAATCTATGAACTCATCTAGCGCATCCTGTGTTGGCACCTCCACTAGATTTACAGTTGGAAGACCCAAAGCTGCATTCACATCTTGCTCATTGAACTCTATTTGTTAGCCTCCAATTGAGCAAGTTACCACCAAGGACACAGAGTTGTCATTCATAATTGTCCTTACCACAGCTGTTGTCCAGAATTCATGCAGGACATCCAAGTACATGTTTGGGTTAGCAGTTAAAGCACCTGCAAGATAAGATTCAGACAAAAACTTGACAAACCCCTTGAAACTGTTAGGGGCTTCGTTAGCATCAGTAAAAGCAAGGTAGTTGGTTTCTTTTTTGGGGATATCAGCTCTAACATTGTTGAGTGCCATTGTTGTTGAGTGTGAAGGAATGGGTAAGAAAAATTAGTGAGAAAGAGCTTTAAAAGAGAGAGAAATCGGTTTGGAATTGAAAAAGTTAGGTCACTTAGAGTTCTCGAAGGCGTAAGTATGTGTATGTCGAGATGTCTGAGTATTTATTGTAAAAGCAAATGACTTATCGAGAACTCAAAAGTAGACGTTTGGAGTATGCTTATTGAGAAGTTATTTTGAAAATAGAATTACATATCGAGAAGTCATTTTAATTTACTCTTTTATAGATCTAAAATTAACTTGTCGAGATGTCAAATAAATACTCAGTTTGTCCTAAAATGGACTGAATTATTTCTAATTTCTATTTGAATAAATCCAAATGAATTTAGAATAAATTTATCAAGAGTAATTTACCAAAATAATTTATTGAATTTAAATTATTTCAGTTTTGAGTTATTTATAAGTCTAAATGTACTTGTAGAGAACTCTATGAATTAACACTTATAGAGAACTCTACAATGACTTATCGATAAGTCATAATAAAGCTTATCGAGAAGTCCCTCGAGAAGTCAGAAAATTGACTTGTCGAGAACTCACTAGAGAAGTCTTTAAAATAATTTGTCGATAAGTCAATTATACTTATCGAGAACTCAGTTTTCTATACGCTCTTGATCATTTTGACTCTGCCTTGTGTTTATTTTACATATTGGAAATGTAAATAAGCATTTTGACAGTTTTCTTAGAATTGAAAAATTCCAAGCTAAATTTTAATTTTTGAAAGATAAATATGCAGAGATTTCTGAAATATTTATAATTCATATTCCAGTTAATTTTCAATTAATAAAATTAATTTTGATTTATTAGAAATTAATTTGCTGCAACACATTAACTGAGTTCTTGCCTTAGGATGAAGAATTTAACATTCAAATTTCACCTTCAAGTCTAGTGAAAGTTGCTTCATCCAAAGGTTTAGTAAAAATGTTAGCTAATTGTTTTTCTATTGGAACAAAAATGAGTTCAATAGTATCATTTGCAGCATGTTCTCTAATAAAATGGTACCTTATATCAATGTGCTTTATTCAAGAGTGATTAACTGGATTAGCAATAATAGATATAGCACTAGTATTGTCACACATAATTGGAATTTTGTGTAACACTAGGTCATAGTCCATTAGCTGATTTCTAATCCAAAGCACTTAAGCACACAACAACTTCCAGCAGCTATGTATTCAGCCTCAGTTGTGGAAGTTGACACATATTGTTGTTTCCACCAAATACAAGTATTTGTCCAAGAAACTGAGAGTTTTCACTAGTACTCTTCCTGTCAATCCTGCATCCAGCAAAATCTACATCTGTGTAACCAACAGCTTCAAAACCAGTTCCCTTAGGAGACCATAATCCCAAGTTTGGAGTACCTTTCAAATATCAGAAAATTCTCTTCACATCCATCAAATGTGATTCTTTTGGATTAGCTTGAAATCTTGCACACGGACATGCTGCAAACATGATGTCTGGTCTATTTGCAATTAAGTACAACAAAGATCCAATCATTATTTTATCGCTTGAGATATCTACACCCTTGCCCTTTTTATCTTCATCCAACTTTGTAGCTGTAGACATAGGTGTAGATGCAGGTGATAATTAACCAAACCAAACTTTTTCAATAAATCCTTGACATACTTAGTTTGGCTGATAAAAATTCCATCACTTATTTGACTGACTTTAAGTCCAAGAAAGTAACTTAATTCCCCTATCATGCTCATTTCATATTCACTCTGCATAAGCTTAGAGAATCTTTGACAAAGTTTTTCATTAGTAGAACCAAAAATGATATCAACCACATAAATCTGAACTAAGATCATATCACCACCATGCAGCTTGTAGAAGAGTGTCTTGTCTAAGAGTGTCTTGTCTATTGTTCCTCTAGTGAATCCATGTTTAAGTAGAAAATCTGACAATGTGTCATACCAGGCTCTAGGTGCTTGTTTTAGTCCATAGAAAGCCTTGAGCAACTTGTATACAAAGTTTGGAAATTCTGGATCTTCAAAGCTAGGTGGTTGTTGCACATAAACTTCTTCTTCCAACTCACCATTCAGGAAGACACTTTTGACATCCATTTTATATACTTTAAAATTTGAATGAGCAGCAAATGCAAGAAAAATCAATTTACAACCAACCTTAGCTAGTTCCCGGTGATAATCCCATTTTCATCCATCTTGTTCATGTACACCCACTTTGTTCCAATTATACTTCTGTTCTTTGGTGCAGGAACCAACTCCCAAATTTTGTTTTTCTTTCAAACTGATTTAGCTCTTCTTGCATAGCACATATCCAATCAGGATCAAGTAGAGCTTCTTCAGTTTTCCTTGGCTCAATTTATGAAAGAAAACATGCATGTAGACATTCATTTGCAGTTACACTTCTAGTCCACACTCTAGCATTTGGATCACAAATTATTGCTTCTCTAGTGTGACTTCTATCCCACTTTCTGGTGTGAGTTTGTTGACTTGAGTTTTCAGTGTTTTCTTCACCATTGGCATGACTTGCAGAACCTTCCTCTCTTTCTCCACCTGAGTTTGTGCTATCAATTTTAGGTTCATGAGATGAGCTTCCATTATAATGATTCATTTGTTCAGTTGACTCTTCATTTGTTCTGTGATTTGTGTTGACTTCAGCTTTATCATCAGAGTCACTATCAATGTTCAGATTTCTAAACTGGGCACTTGTCATCATCAAAAGTAACATATGTGCTTTCCATAATTTTCTTTTATTCAGTCACTTTAACTTTGTATGCAGTTCTCTCCAATGAATATCCCAGGAAAATTGCCTCAAAAACTTTAGAGTCAAATTTTCCCACATATTTATAGTTGTCCTTCAACACATAGCACTTGCTTCCAAAGACATGAAGATGCTTCACAATAGGCTTTCTCTTAGACAAGATTGAGTAGGGTGATTTTCCAAGATTCTTGTTAATGAGCTATCTGTTTTGAGTATAACATGCAGTGTTTACAGCTTCTTGCCAAAAACTAGTTGGTAACTTTGCATCTTGCAGCATTGTTCCCGCAGCTTCCACTAAAGTTCCGTTCTTTCTCTCAACTACACCTTTTTGTTGAGGTGTCCTAGCTGCTGAGATTTCTTGAAAAATACTTTTGTCTTTGCAAAATTCAGTTAAGGTTGCATTTCTGAATTATGTTCCATTGTCACTCCTCAATCTTTTCACACACTTTTGATCTGCAGCCTGCTTCTCAATCTTCTTGATGTGTTCAACTATGATGTGTGGAGTTTCATTTTTAGAATGCATAAATTCTACCCATGTATATCTTGATTAGTCATCCACCATCACAAGTGCATATTTTTTTCTTGAAATTGACAGGACATTGATTGGTCCAAATAAGTCCATGTGAATAAGTTGCAAAGGTGCACTTATAGAATTCACAATTTTACTTTTGTGACTTGATCTTTTCATTTTTCATTTTTGACAAGTCTCACAGACTTCTTCTTGAGCAAATTTTAAATTAGGCATGTCTCTCACCAACTCCTTTTTGACTAGAGTATTGATTGCCTTGAAATTCAAGTGAGACAATTTTGTATACCATAGTTTGCTTTGCTCTACAGATGCCTTGGTGTAGAAGCAATAGATTTCATCCTTATTTTTTGAGTCCAGGTCTACAAAAAATAAGCTTCCTTTCCTTGCTCCTTTTAGAACAACTTCACCAGTCTTTTTGCTGATTAAAATGCATTCTCCTTTGTCAAATGAGACCTTGAATCCTTTGTATGCAAATTGACTAACACTAAGGAGATTCACTTCAAGACCAGCTACCAGTGCTACATCTTCAATGACAACATTTCCAGAAATCAATTTTCCATATCCCATTGTGAATCCTTTGCTGTTGTCTCCAAAAGTCACTAATGGGTCAGCCTTCTCCTCAAACGGTAAAAACAGGGCCATATCACCTATCATATGTCTTGAGCATCCACTATCTATGATCCATATGACTTTCTTTTCTTTTCCCTGCACACAATGAGTTTTATGTGTGTTTAGTAACCCAAGCAGTGTTGGGTACTATTCTTTTGTTAATAGATTTGATAGAGGTAGAGTTTGATGATTCAGAAATAACAGAATTCATTGAATGATGGGCATTTTCATTTTAAACTGTGGACTCAATATTGATTTTCTTAAGATCAACTTTCAGTTTGTGGCAACTTGTCATTACTTTCATGTTACAAAGTATGCAGTCAAACTTCTCACATAATGAGTAGGGATCTTCAGCTTTTATCTCATTGTACTTGCATGCTCCCACTCATGGTTTACTAACAACCTTTTTACAAAGGTGAGTTATGATTCACAGAGCCACATTTTTGACACTGTTTTCTTGGAGCATCTGCAGCATAGGCAAAATTATTGCTCTTGTTTATCCCAATTTTCCCATTTCTATTCTTCTTTTTCTTTCTTGCATCTTCCACTTTTATTTCCTTGACAGGTGTCTTGGAATCTTGGTTGATCATGAGCTTCTTTTCAGTTTTGGAAATTGGAGTTGTTTCTACATTTTTCTTCTCACTGTCCACATCAGCAATTTCTTGCTTTATGATCAACTCCTCTTCACTGAAATCTATTTCACATACTTTACCACCAACATCTTTCTTGTTGTTGTTCAAAGCATCATAATCAAGACCAATTTCTATGTTAGCACATTGTTTGTTCTTCTCATGGTATTGACCAACCAACTCAGATGCAATCCTGAATGATTTTAGTTTCACCTCATTCTTTTCAATCTTTTCTCTTAACACAGCTTCAATCTCATTGGCACACTTCAGCTTGTTTTTTAAATATTCATTCTCTTTCTTGACTGACTCAAGCTCCACAAGAAATAGATCCAGCTTTTGCTTCTCACTCTTAAGCTTCTCATTAGCATTTGTTAGCCTGATAACTTCCTCATTAGCTGCTACTAAGCTTGTGTCTATATGAAATATCTTCACACTCATCTTTTCCACAGTCTCCTTATATTGACTATCATTTAAATCAATGGTGGTTAGAGTTGGTACCTTTGATTTTGAAGTGGATGCTTCTTCATGCTCAAAAACCATTAGTGCATAGTTTCCAACTTCTTTATCCTCATCATCAACATCAGTGTCATCCTAACTTTTTCCTTTTACAATATAAGCTTTTCCAGAATGCTTCTTCAAGAGAGCTTCATACTTTGCTTCCAGTTCAAGATATGCCTTGTCTTTCTTCACATTTTTAGGCTTTCTGCATTCAGTAGCAAAGTGACCCAACTCATCACAGTTGAAGCACCTTATCTTTGATATGTCCACAAATCCTATTTTGTAGCCACCTTTGCTAACTGAATTGTACTGAGTTTTTGGTTTCCAATTGTTGATGTTGGAAGATTGTCCCTTGCTCTTGAAGAACCTTGGCTTCTTGACTCTTATGTTTGGGAATTTCCTTTCCAAGTAAGCCATGGATTAGTCCATTTCATCAAGCTCATCCAAGGTGTAATATTCATCTTCTTCTAGCTCCAGTACAACTTGCTTTTGAGGTCCTTTATTCTTTTGTTCCATAGCTTGAACAACTGGAACTTGATCATCTTGCTCATCTTCACTTTCTTCTCTGTCATTCACAATCAAAGCACTTGAACCATCAACAACAAGTCCATGATGTGCTTTCAATGACTTCCTTTTCAGCATCTCAAGTTCATAGGTTTTCAAGATTCCATATAGAACTTCCAAAGTCATTCTGCTTAAATCTCTTCCTTCTCTTATGGTTGATATCTTTTGTTCAAGAAGGTCAGGAAGAGCTAGAAAAAACTTTAGGTTAACCTCCTCAGCTTCATAATATTTATCATGTAGCTGCAAGTCATTTATCAGTTTGTTGAACCTTTCAAAAACTTCTGTAATTCCTTCTTTTGGTTTAGCCATAAACCCTTCATACTGAGAAACCAGAATCCTCATTTGGTTTGAACTAACTTCCTCTGTTCCTTAACATAATATCTCTATTTTCTCCCAGGTCTGTTTGGCCGTGTCAGAGTTGACAATGTTATTGTACATTAAATTATCAAGTGACTCTATCAAGATCAGCTGCAAGCCACTATCTAGAGAGACTTTTTATTTTTCAGGCTCAGTGTATTCTGAAGGATCTTTAGGAGCATAATGTGCTAGAATGACCATGTCTCCATCTATAGATTCCTCAAATCTTACCATGGGGTTGAAAGGCCCATTCTTGAGGACCTGAATGTATAATGGATTGGCCATCCTTATGAACAAGCATCATTTTTTCCCATAATGTGTAGTTAGATCTGTAAAAGGTAGGCATTTTAATACTGCTTTATTTTTATGTATTCATTCTTCCAAGATCTTTAATCTGTTTGCTTTTAGATTTTGCTCTAATACTACTTGTTCGGTAATGAATACAACACAGAAGGGGAGGTGAATGTGTTTTAAACAATTTTAATGGCTTTTTGAACTTTAAATATGTTGAACAAAGTAATGTGTATTGTAGAGATAATATGTTGTAATAGAAGAATTAAAACATGCACATGAACACACTTATCTTTTAAAACTCACTTAATTTTATATTAAAATTAAGCTAGTGTTTTGTTACAAATTTCCGGGTTCTTAGTATATTAAGTGAAAGGAATATGTCCTAAGTCCAATCATGTATTAGGATTTAGGAATATGTTCTTAGTATGTTTTGATTTCATTGATATTAATAAAGACTTGTTTTGTTTTTATTACGGGCTTTATCTATTTAAGTGTTTAAATAAGATATACCATAGTTTAGAGTAAAGCTTTTTATGGATTATGATGAGATCATAATAGTGAGACCTAAAAAGATGATAACTCTAAACTTAAATAGTTCCTGGTCATAGGATTACTAACTGGTAATTAATAATCCGCAAAGATCGGTACATACTATGCTTGCTTTATTATGAAGGATGTCTGTTCTCATAGACATTTGTGTGGTGACACTATAGCTAGTATGTAGGTGCTTATTATAGAATAAGTTCACTGAACATGACTCACACAGCTGAACAGCTGATGGAGTTCACTCATGTGTCAGCAGTTGTTCACATAATGATAGTTGTACAAGTATCCTTAGACTTGAGGTCATCATAGTCATCTTGTGTACACTGAACTATGCTTTGGTTTAGTTCTTAGTCTCCAGGGACAATTATTAGGGCTCTTCTGTGTATAGGAATTTGTACACGAAGATAGTGTATGATCAATAAAGGATCTACCCCTTCCAGTGAAGGAAGCGAATGTTCAAGGCTGATCCACTTATGCTAGTTCAGGAATCTCTGGCCCGAGTGAATGAAATTAGAAAGGAGTTTCTAATTTACATAGAACTAAGCATAGTAAATGGTAAGCAAGTGATTAAATTAGATAGGCTTGACACGAGATTCATGCCTTGTATTTAATCGGGACATTGTAGGGTAGAAGGAGTTTATTGTATGGTAACTATTCACTGAATAGGTTCTTGATATTCTAAGCAGTGAATTCATATTATCCGGATAGTCGCGATATGCTGAGAAGTATCCCTCACGATGTAGAATAAATGTGATTAATTAATTAATCATATTTAATAAATTAGAGAATTTATATAAATAATGATAAAATAGTTTTATTATTATTTATTTCTACTACCGGCTTAATATTGAACCTACATGGTCACACAATAAAAAGAGAATGATTTAATGGTGGAGGAATTAATTAATAATGGCTAAATAATTATTTATTTGTGAAATAAATAATTAATTGGAAAATTTAATAATTGATAAAATGAGATTTAATTGATTATAAATTAATTAAGAAAAGTTCTTAATATTATTAATTAAAGGATTTAATTTTTGGAAATGAAATCAAGAGAGAGAATTATTTCTAAAGTGTTTAGAAAAAGGATTAATGATTAAAAGGTGTTTTAATTATTAATGAGAATAATAAATGGGATAATAATAATAATATTTATGGGAAAATTTCAGCTGAAAATTTTGCCTATAAATACACTATTATAGACCCTATTTTTATTCGAACCCAAGAACCCCAAAAACCCAAAAAGTTTGGAAAACCCAATTCTCTCCACCTCCTCCCTCCTCCTTAACATCGTTTTCTTGGTGGATACCGGTGGAGTGCTTCACACTTGAGGAGCAACTGCTAAGGATCTCTGATCGTTGTCTCCGAATTATTTTAAAGGTTAGATTCGATCCCTCAAATTTTTATTCATGATCTGTATGCTTTTATTTGGATTTTATGTGTGTAAAAGTGTTTTACCATGCCCCCGCTGCGTTTAAAATCCAACATTGGTATCAGAGCATAGGTTGTATGCATATAGATCTGTGGTAAAAATTTCAGAATTTTATTTGCTTGTATGAATTAATTATGATTTTTACAAGTTATATCATGGATTAATTTTGTCTTATGAGAAATCGTTTCTCAGAATAATTTTGAATGTTGATCTGGGTTCTACAAGTGTTGTAGATCGTCTAGGTATTTTTTTCATAATTTTAGGATGTATAGTTTTTTTATTATGAATTTTTGAAGTTCTTGTAATTAAATTCATAATTAAATAAGTATATATATATATGTATATTCAGTTGTATATATATATATCTGCTATACATCTGTTATTGCATCTGCTTGTCTGCTGTTGCACGGAGAAAAGAATCAAAAGGTACAGGTTCTGTCAGGCACGTTTTCCGAGAAAACAGGCGGCGGCTACTGCGAAAAAGAAAAAAAAATAAAGGGTGTCGCGCGTTCCGGGAATGCGTTACACACCTGTGGCGCATTCACGGAATGTGTTACGCCTTTTAATGGCTTAAAAGGGTTGTAACGCTTCACCGGAATGCGTTACAGGGCTTTTAACGCGTTCCTTTAATGCGTTACAGCCCGACTGTTTACATTAAAATTGATTTTCTGGGAGTTTCGTAACTCCGTTTTGGGCGTGCAATATACCGTTGGATTCATTTTTCCGAGACGGATCTAATGGAGTGATCAATTTTAGTTTATATAAAAGTTTTGAACTGTTTATATTTCCGAAAGTGTTTTAAAGCTGTTTTTTAACTATTTTAACTGCTTTTAAATGCTTCATGTGATACATAGAGATGTATAATGCTTAGAATAATATGCTAGATGGTGTAACATGCCTACCTTGATGTTTATTCATGTTTATATATGTGATATATGCTTAGTTTATCATGCGATGATAGATTTAGGTGAACTTAAATGAACATAAGGCGTTTGTTAGACAACCTAGTATAGTGAAATTGTTTCATAACCTTAAGAATAATATTACGAATACAATCATGAGATTCTTGTGTTTGTGAAACACGTAATTGAATATGAATTTTCGATATGAGAGAAAGGATGATTCTGTCAACAACAGATTTCTATCTTTAAGAAAGGGTTATTAAGTGACGCCTCTTGACAATGCTCCACCCGATCTGGGAATCATCTGATTATTGATTATTGATTTCAAATATTTAATTTAAAAGGAAGAATTTCTTTATAATATGATTATGATTGTAACGTAATATAATCCCTCTAAAATTAAATAATATTACGTAGTAATTGGCCAATGATACAACGGGCTTGTGTCGGTCATAGCCTTCCAACATGATAGAAAAGTAGTTCTTATTTTTGAATCATTGTCGGTTTGTGCTACAGCCGAGGGCTTTGATTTCGAAATAAGAAATACTTGTCTATTACATAGATATGTGTACATTGAATAAGAATCTAAAGGTCGGTACGTGCTACAGCCGTGGGCCTTTGGGGACTGATTCAACTGTACGGAATGTTGGGTTAGACTTGACTTAGAATATTGAGTTTGTCGTGCTACAGCCGAGACTCAATTATTCAAGAGGCTAAAGTTTGATTAGGGAATAACATAAGATGTAATTGACAAGAGTTGTCTGCCTATTGAACATTATATGGCGGTTCGTGCTACAGCCGGGGTTGTGTAATGGAATGTAGGATCCCTATTCCCACTAGCATTATGAATGCTTAATTTTTCACGTAGAGGGTTGAATAAATTAGATAAACTAGTGGGAGCCACTTATGAATAAAGACCCGATTCATATAGTGTTTTAAAATGAAATCGAATATTTGCTAAGTGTTGTTATGTGCTTATCATTTACAGATTTACAATATACATTATGTCTTCTGAACTACCACTCAGGAGCATACTAGATGCTCACAAATTGACTGGTCCTAATTATGCTGACTGGCTTCGAAACTTGAGAATTGTTCTCAGGATTGAGAAGCTGGAATACGTGATTAACTCACCTAAGCCTACTGAACCTGCTAGTGATGCACATAATGATGAACATGTTGTGTATCGTAGGTGGATAGATGATGCAAATGTTGCTCAATGCATCATGCTAGCTTCCATGAACATTGAGCTACAGAAGCAACATGAGCATATGGATGCTCACACTATCCTCATGCATCTACAAGAGTTGTATGATGTGGCGGGGAGGACAGCTCGATATGAGATATCGAAGGAGCTGTTCGGTTGTAGGATGTCTGAGGGATCATCTGTGAATGACCATGTACTTAAGATGATCAATTTGATTGAACGTCTTGAACAACTTGGTTTTGCCATGGATGGGGAGCTGAGCCAAGACTTGGTCTTGCAATCGCTTCCGAGTTCGTTCTCGTAGTTTGTTATGAACTTTCACATTAATAAGTTGGATGTCAGCCTGCCTGAACTCCACAACATGTTGAAGACTGCGGAATCGAATTTTCCCCCTAAGAAGAGTTCTGTTCTTCTAATTGGTGAAGGTTCCAATCCTAAGAAAAGGAAGAGGAACCCTTCCAAGAAGAAGAAAGTAGGTGAGAAAACGCCGGTTCCACCAAAAGCTGAAGACCCCGAGAGCAAAGTTGTTTGCTTTCACTGCAACAAGGTGGGGCACTGGAAGAGGAACTGCAAGGTTTACCTTGCAGAATTGAAGAAGAAGAAGGGTAGTGAGACTACCGCTTCTGATTCAGGTATGTTCATGATAGAAGTGAATATGTCATTAAATCAAATTTCTACTTGGGTATTAGATACCGCCTATGGTTCTGACATCTGCAATTCGTTGCAGGGACCAAGGAGAAGTAGGACTCTTGAGGAAGAGGAGGTGATTCTACTGATGTGAAATGGAGCAAGAGTTGCTGCTGAAGATGTAGAATCATTTCATTTACATATGCCTACGGGCAAGACTATTGTTTTAAATAATTGTTATTTTGTTCCCTCGATTGTGAGGAATATTATTCCCATGTTAGACTTGGCTGGATTTTCATTTATTATTGAGAATAATGAATGTTCTATTCTTAGAGATAATATTCTTTATGGACTTGGTACTTTAAATAATGGTCTGTTTATTTGTAACATAATTTACTTCAGATTGAACAAACTAATAAAAGAAAAGGGATGATGAAAATCTCACTTTATAGTGGCACTGCAGTCTCCATTTAGTAGACATGGAGAGAGGACTGCAAATTTGCTAGGAATGGTATACACAGATGTATGTGGACCAATGTCTAAGCAAGCCATGGGTGGATTTTCATACTTTATTACTTTCATAGATGATAGATCTGGATTCGGATATGTGTTTGATGAAACACAAGTCTGAGGCCTTTGAAAAGTTCAAAGAATATAAGTATGAAGTGGAGAAACAACCAAACATAGTATTATAACTCTTCGATCAGATCGAGGTGGTGAATACTTTAATAGAGTGTTTCTAGATTATCTCAAAGTAAATGGTATAGTCTCCCAGTGGACTCCTCCAGATTGGTATCTGAAAGGAGAAATCGAACTTTGTTAGACATAGTTCGGTCCATGATGAGCTATGCAAATCTTCCAATATTCCTATGGGGTTATGCATTGGAAACCTCAGCATATTTACTGAATATGGTGTCTTCCAAAATCTGTTCCTCAAACTTCGTATGAGATATGGAAAGAAAGGAAACCGAGTCTTAAACACGTTAAGATTTGGGGATATCCAGCTTATGTCCAGAAAGTTGACCAAGATAAGCTGGAATATCGATCCGTAAAATGTGGTTTTGTGGGATATCCTAAAGAGACTTTAGGGTATTACTTTTACACCGATCATCGGGTGTTTGTCTCCAGACATGCTACCTTCTTGGAAAAGGAGTTTAGCCTTGAAGGAAACAGTGGGAGCAAAATTGAACTTGATGAAGTTCAAGAAGCACAAACTACTACGGATTAAATGGAAACACATGTTCTAACTGAACAACCTTTTGTGGAACAGTGCATTCATAGTTCAGGGAGAGTGTCTCTCCAACCTGAGAGGTAATATGGCCTTGTCATTGAGAATGACAAAGAGTTGTCGATCATTGATGATGACGACCCTGTGACCTATAATGAGGCTATGAGTAGTGTTGACTCAGAGAAATGGCATAGTGCCATGAAATCCAGAATGGAATCTATGTATACGGTATACAAAAGATAGATTATAGCAAATGGCCAGGTGGAGACCTATAAGGGCAGGCTTGTGGCAAAAGGATTCAAACAAAGGAAATGCATTGACTTTGATGAAACCTTTTACCTGTAGCCCTGTTAAAATTAGTTCGAATTTTGCTTGCAATTGCTGCTTACTACGACTATGAGATCTGGAAATTAGCCAGATGGTTTTCTTTCCAAGAGAAATGAAAACCTAGTGTGTAAGCTACTGCGAACCATATGTGGTTTAAAGCAAGCTTCTTGTAGATGGAACATTCGTTTTGATGAGATAATCAAAGAATTTGACTTTATCAAAAACGTAGATGAACCATGCGTCTACAAAAGGGTTAGTGGCAGCGCGATAACATTTCTTGTGTTGTATTGAATTAGAGTTGACACACATAACAACATAGAAGACCCACTCACAAAGCTACTTTATGAAAGTCACTTTGATCATCATAATGACAGGATGGGTATTAGATACCAGAGTGATTGGCTTTAGTACAAGTGGGAGATTGAAAGGAATATGTCCTAAGTCCAATCATGTATTAGGATTTAGGAATAACTTTTATGTAATCTGTTTTGATTTCATTGATATTAATAAAGACTTGTTTTGTTTTTATTATGGGCTTTATCTATTTAAGTGTTTAAATAAGATATACCATAGTTTAGAGTAAAGCTTTTTATGGATTATGATGAGATCATAATAGTGAGACCTAAAAAGATGATAACTCTAAACTTAAATAGTTCCTGGTTATAGGATTACTAACTGGTAATTAATAATCCGCAAAGATCGGTACATACTATGCTTGCTTCATTATGAAGGATGTCTGTTCTCATAGACATTTGTGTGGTGACACTATAGCTAGTATGTAGGTGCTTATTATAGAATAAGTTCACTGAACATGACTCGCACAGCTGAACAACTGATGGAGTTCACTCACGTGTCAGCAGTTGTTCACATAGTGATAGTTGTACAAGTATCCTTAGACTTGAGGTCATCATAGTCATCTTGTGTACACTGTACTATGCTTTGGTTTAGTTCTTAGTCTCCTGGGACAATTATTAGGGCTCTTCTGGGTATAGGAATTTATACACGAAGATAGTGTATGATCAATAAAGGATCTACCCCTTCCAGTGAAGGAAGCGAATGTTCAAGGCTGATCCACTTATGCTTGTTCAGGAATCTCTGGCCAGAGTGAATGAAATTAGAAAGGAGTTTCTAATTTGCATAGAACTAAGCATAGTAAATGGTAAGCAAGTGATTAAATTAGATAGGCTTGACACGAGATCCATGCCTTGTATTTAATCGGGACATTGTAGGGTAGAAGGAGTTTATTGTACGGTAACTATTCACTGAATAGGTTCTTGATATTCTAAGCAGTGAATTCATATTATCCGGATAGTCGCGATATGCTGAGAAGTATCCCTCACGATGTAGAATAAATGTGATTAATTAATTAATCATATTTAATAAATTAGAGAATTTATATAAATAATGATAAAATAGTTTTATTATTATTTATTTCTACTACCGGCTTAATATTGAACCTACAAGGTCACACCATAAAAAGAGAATGATTTAATGGTGGATGAATTAATTAATAATGGCTAAATAATTATTTATTTGTGAAATAAATAATTAATTGGCAAATTTAATAATTGATTAAATGAGATTTAATTGATTATAAATTAATTAAGAAAAGTTCTTAATATTATTAATTAAAGGATTTAATTTTTGGAAATTAAATCAAGAGAGAGAATTATTTCTAAAGTGTTTAGAAAAAGGATTAATGATTAAAAGGTGTTTTAATTATTAATGAGAATAATAAATGAGATAATAATAATAATAATTATGGGAAAATTTCAGCTGAAAATTTTGCCTATAAATACACTATTATAGACCCTATTTTTATTCGAACCCAAGAACCCCAAAAACCCAAAAAGTTTGGAAAACCCAATTCTCTCCACCTCCCTCCTCCTTAACATCGTTTTCTTGGTGGATACCGGTGGAGTGCTTCACACTTGAGGAGCAACTGCTAAGGATCTCTGATCGTTGTCTCCGAATTATTTTAAAGGTTAGATTCGATCCCTCAAATTTTTATTCATGATCTGTATGCTTTTATTTGGATTTTATGTGTGTAAAAGTGTTTTGCCATGCCCCCGCTGCGTTTAAAATCCAACATTAAGAACTCAGCTTCATTCTTGAGAGTTACAAGATATTTTAGATCTATTTGATCTAGTGTTTACTTTATAGAACAATAAACACTGTTTTACATAACATGTAATGGCATGTACTAAACCCTACTTTTGGATAACTAAATCTCTATTTCTGGCTTAGTATATCTTTGCAAATCTTGTATGTCTGTGACGTTACTTTGTCAGTTAATCTTGGCCTTTGATCTTGTACTTCTCAAGCTGCTTTTGTAGACTTATCAAATCATTGATTGGTTTGTTTGTTAATTGATAATCCTGGATATTAAATTGATCTACATTTTGTACTTGAGCTTTATATCGAGATCTCGAGTTAGTCATTTAGAGAACTCGACATCTCGATAAGTATAATGACTTATCGAGATCTCTTATTACTCTATAGTTGTTTTGACTTATCGAAGTCTCTGAGTTCTCTATAAGAGAATTTAGCTTGTCGAAATCTCTAATTTTCTTCATGTAGAATTGACTTATCAATATCTCTAATCTCCATGTCTTCAATTTGGCTTGTCAATATCTCTGAGTTCTCTAGTGCATAAATGATTTGTCGATATCTCAAAGATCTCTAGTGATATTTTGACTTGTCAATATCTCTGAGATCTCTAGTGGTAATTGACTTGTCGATATCTCCAACCTTTATATTTTCATTTGACTTGCCGATATCTCTGAGACTTCTCTATAAGTTTTCCTTGACTTCTGGATAAGTCATTCTGGAGTTCTTAAATGACTTCTCTATAACACTTAATCTTCGACTTGAAGATTTCTTGACTTTGAATATTTTTCCCCAAAACAGATTTATTCAAATCCAAGTTTCTTCACACTTTCTCTGAGGCATGATCTTCATGATCTTCTTCCAGAGTTTATTCTTAGGCTTGAGACTGTTTACAGAAAAATACTATAGTCTAATCTAATTACACTTTTACAGAATTAAGTGATTCAATACAAAACACAAACTTAGATTATCATACAACTTACTTAGGGTTGTCAATCTGACTTAGTCTCGTTATAGTACAGGCATGTTTGACACAACAGTATCATGTTGAACTTGAGAAGCCTGTTGTTTCTGTCTTAACAAGCACTAAGTTGGCGACTTATAAGATTATGTTTTTGCATATTATAACACCTTGTGTTATAACAAGCATATTTTGCATATCAATAGAACAAATTCTTATTTGCTAAAGAATGAATACTTAATGTAAAAAGTTTTTGTCGATTCTGTCCATATTAGTACATTGCCATCGTCCAAAGTTTATTTCAACCTAAATGATGATTATGTTACTGAATTTAGAAAGAGGTATGCATTTTTTAAATCTATATACTTCAATGTCTTAATGTTATGAATTTTACTTATTTACCAATCAGTATAAATCTATTGTACATAAGGGTTAAAGAGGATGGTTATAAGGGTTCTGTGATTGATGAGGGTCAGAGTTCCGAAACTAGAGATTTTCCAGTATTTTAGATGATGTCTCTTGGTCAACTTATGTTGAAATTTGAAGATCTGCTTCAGGTTTAGCTTATTATAGATTTGATTTCATTTGTAGTTCATATGCAGTTAAATAATGTTAATTTTTGTGTTCCTAACGGTAACGTCCGAGAAATATTATGGAATTATTTTTATCAAAAAATGATTATTATGTGAATTTTGGTGAATTATTTGATGATTGATATTAATATTTGGGTGTTGATATCTGATAAAATTAGGATATTTCAATTTTTAATTATCCAGAATAAGATATAGATAATTTTTGGTATTTTTTCTGGGAATTTTTGGATTGTTATGTGATTTTATGAGGATTTATAGAATTAACAATGGTTATTTTTACGTAATTATAAGATTACTTTTTTTGAACCAGAAATCATCCCACTTCAACCATTTTTGCATTTTTACAACCCGAAACTCTTCCGAAAACTTCTTCCTAACCTAATCTGATAATTTCGAACACTTTCCGTGTTTTGACTTTTTCGATCCGGGGTACGGTTTGGCCTGTACGAGCCACAGCGTGAAAATTTCGATACGCTAATCATTTTATAGATCGGTAAAACCCATATTCTAGAAAGGCGAGGTATTATTACCCTATTTTTTATAAAATGTTTTATAAGGGGCTCTGTTTTGATAATTATCCAAATCTGGTATTAAAACTGTATCGATATATAGTTACTTAGCGGCTAACTAACCTATTTTCTGATCCGATATGTAAATATAATTATCGAATTATTAAATAAATGCCCTGAATATAATTTTTATTAATTTATTTTACTATATGCAGGATTTATCTGATTTAAGTTTCTTGAAATAAATAAATTCGTGTGGAAAATTACTAATAATTAATCGGTAAAATTCGCGTAGGACGCCCGACATAATCGGGAACCCGCGAATTTTACCGCCATCGGCGATGAGCCTCAGCGAGCCGACGGTGGACGATAATGATTAATTCTGAGTCCTAAATTATAAATAAATAAAATTAGTTTGTGAAAATTAATTTCGAAACGAAAAGAAAAATAAAATATGAATAATAATAAATAATAATTGAATTCATATCGGTGATTGGGATTGATGAATTTGGTTATGAATTAGATGATTGTGATTGTTGTTAATTGTGATTGACGTCGAACTAATTCGACGGGTAGACCGATAAACAAAGGAAATGCTGCCCGATTTTCGGGAATTAATTCCAAAAATTACCTTATAATTATCGGAGACGTTGAACGAGGATATATAGTTATATTATATGAACCTAATTATGTGTTGTGGCACGATATTTTATAAATAATTAATTATTTATTACTTTCAAACCAACGAGTATACGTACTTTCCGAAAATAAACACCGAACCGAGTTTCGAAGATGTGAACCATAATTGTTATGTGTATTTCAATAATACATATAAATATGAGTTGGGTTATGAAATCGTATGGGTAAAAGCGATAATGGTGTTATGTTAAGCGAGACGATTATCTGAATTAGGATATTTTAGCCTTCTAGGTCCTAGTTGGAAGACCCGAGGAGTGACATCGGACTAAGAATGATATAGTGGTTAGCCGTTGAACTCAGTAAAGTTCCAATCGAAGGACCTGAGCATTGAGATAGTAGCCAGAATAGGATAGTGGTCTGACGATAAAGACAAACGTTCAAGGCAATCCAAAAGTCAACCGATAATAGTGGTTAAAGCTTATCAAGGCAAGTATTCCTGAACTTTCTTTTAAAATACTGCAAATATCTCTTCATTCCTATTCTAAGTTCAGAATAGTTAACTGTTTTATATTTCGCTGCAATTACTCTTATTATGCAAGTTCCATTCATTATTGTTCCTGTATTATCGATTGCTCTCTTGAGTAAATACCCATTCTTTCGGGTTATTTGTGAACCCTGAATTAGGATGTTTTGAATTCAAAATGATTTGACATCAAAATACTCTACGGGCTGGATGGTTATTGTGAGGGCCAGCGATGAGCTGTACCCTATGGGCCAAGGATGGACCAGACCCTTGGGCGATAGTGCCTGGGTACCCGAATGGATCTATACGGGTGGATATAGATCTACACTATATCCTAACTGATCAACATGGTACGAGTGTGAACTAGTGTCCAGTCTAATTTATTGTTGATCGCTCTTAACGATATTCTCTCTCGAAAAGTTTATGATTCCAAAATCTGACAAAACCCTGATTTAAGAGATGAATCTGGGAATCGCTTGTCACTTTTGGATGTATGATTAAAGGCTGGTAACAGCCAATGTCTGTTCGCTCAACTTCCTCAATAAATAGAATCGTTTAAAATTGTTTAAAGCTTTTGTCCAGAAATTTTCCTTTGATATTAATGCTTAAAATTCAATTTATATACTTGCTGGTGTCTCACTTTTGCTTTGTCAATTCTTATTTCTTTCAGAAACTAATAAGGATAAAAGTGAATAGCTTTTGATAGACAGTAGAAGTTAGAGAGATCTCCGCTGCGAGAGGACGAAGATGTTAGAAAAATAAGACAAGGGAATTAGTACAAAGGTATTTAAACTTGTATTCTAGTAGTTGTGAGTTGTAGAAGGTTAGATTCTCCTAACCTTATTTCATGTACAAAGGTATTTAAACTTGTATTCTAGTAGTTGTTAGTACAAAGGTATTTAAAATTACTTCATGTAAATATTGTTTAGTGACACCAAATCTTGACCCCGGATTTGGGTTGTTACACGTTGGCATCAGAGCCATAGGTTATTGGTCACTGAAATAAGAATAGGTGAGGGTAAGATAAGAGTGATAGGCCATATAAGATAGGAAAGAGCTAGGCATGCTCATGTTAAGTTAAGTTGAGTGTGAATTAGGGTTATGAGACCCGATATGGAATTAGTAAGATAGGATTATTGAGAAAAATATAAGGCGAATATAGCAACGCTATAGGTATATTGAGTGCTCAGATCCTACAGTAATGAGGAATCGACAGATCGAGGAGACTGGGTATGTTACCCTACTTTTCATGTGGTTTTGAAGAAAATGCAATTGATTCTTGTGAGAACTTGTGTAAGGGAATTGAGGTGAGTATTAGTACGATTTTACTTAGAATTAGGTAGTAGGACGAGCTCCACGCCGGAGACAACGAGTTGATGGAAGCTGATGAAGAGCCAAAGTTGCAAGCTGCAAAGGCACCAACGTTGCGAGACAGTTCTTATCACGTATTGGGGGCTGCGCAAGGAATGATATTTACCTTATTAGATACAGGTAAGACTAGCAAGAAGGTGCGACCTTATCTATAGATGGAATGTGGAATTGCATTAGTTGGTTGTAAGTATAACGTCAAGGACGACGTCGAGAATATCAAAGACAGTGGCAGACGTCAGCATTGGGTTCGAGTTATGAATAAAATGGTATACAACGGTAAATGAAGTTTCGTCGGCTAATAAGTGCGAGCGGAATCCAAAGAAAAATAGAAGATGTACCAAAGTGGAAAGACCCTTATATGGGCATTATTTTAATTAGATATTTCCTTAGTGGATCATAAAAATAGAAAGTAACTTATATAGTAATGACGACCAAATCTTTGACTTTCAAAATTTTAAAAATGAGATTTCGAAAAAGATTTTCTTAATCAACTTTTAGAAGATTTTTGCATAAAATGAGTTTCACAATTTGGTTTTCGAATTACTACTTAAGTTCTTGTTATTATAAATAGGAAATGACCTAAAAGGATAATGGATTTAGAATTGGTATTGTTAGTTCAGAGGACCAAGTAGACTCACTACCAGGAAGAAATTTTAAAGTTTTCCCATGAAAGACGGATGTAAACTTTTTTAATAATATCAATAATTGAATCAACATGTTAAAATATTATTTACCCAATTCATGAAATTATTAAAATGTAACAAGATTCGTGATTCGAGTGGACATAGGATGATTGAAGGAAATAGAAGACTCTTCTAGATGATTGGAGAAGAATCGTATTTCTATCGATGAAGTTGAGGCGTTGCGTGGTTTAGGGTTATTCTACGCGACATAGATGAAATCGGAAGCAATGATTCTAAATTTCGCAGGGATGTGATTATGATCAAATCATCAAGGCATTTAATGTGGAGGCATTTCCGGATGATATTCCAAAGTTATGATGTGACCTAAATTGTGAATCTCTTATCCAAGTAATTCCTGAAGGCATACGTAGGGGAAGTTGTTGTCGTATTAGAGAAAAGAATGACAGAGTAATAAAAACACAAGTCTTTAAAACTTTCTGGTGGATTTGAATGTATCTACCATAGATATATAAATATCGATTTGAGAACTCTGTGAAGCTCAAATTAGCTCACAGCTGCTTTACAAGTTGAACAAACAAACTATGGAGAAATTCTTGAGAAGTACAGCTTTATCTATTTCTCACCTAAAATGTGTTTGCTTAGTTTGATAGTTGTTGTTGTTGTTGTTCTACTTGCTACACTTGGTTTATATATCACCAAGTTTACATGGTAATAAGACAGGATAATAAAACAAAACATATAAACTCTAACTCCATGCTACTTCATTACTCTATTCCAGCATCTTTGAAAATCTTCATAACTTGTATGGAAATGGTAATGCTTCTTTGTTCTCAATTTCCTGCTAAACAGGCTGCCACATTCCTTTTTCAAACACCCAACGCATGTGACCGTGTTGTCACTGTCAACAGATGTTTGAATTGATCATCCGTCGGGTACATGCTTGTTATACGTCATTCAGAAGGTGACCAACAGTGTCATTCTTTTCTCTAATACGACAACATATGTTCATCTCGATTCGTGAATACGTATGAGCTTTTTTTAGTGATAGATCATAGGAGGCGAGAACAAAAGAAAATTTATTTTATTCCTTCTGAATTATTTCTCTACTCAAAATATTGCTTCTTGATTGAGACAAACAGTATTGTGATGTGACGCTTTGTCGAAATGACGAAGAGTCGGGTAGGACGCCACCTAATCATGTGCTCTATGCCATATATTATGAAAGACTGACCATCTTGCGTACAAATATGGTTGTCTCATTCACATCTAAATCTTCACTCGTTCTTCTTCCTTCAATTTATTGACTTGCATATTTTCCCAATTAATTTTTCCATTGTTATTCCTCATCCAGTTTTTCATTCAAAATCATATTCACAAACTCTCCTCTTGCGTAGAGTCTGTTCTCTAACGATTTTAAAAGAGATGGAATAGTATAGCACATGGAATTATATAACGAACATAGATATGACTGCAAACCGATAAATGATGAACATCTGTGAACAAGGAAAAATGGATACACCGACAACGCGGTCGTGGCAAAGATATTAAATCAGACAGTTGTTCATGTTATGAGGATCTCATTAGTATGGTAGATTGCGTTAGCGCGATGCGCTTCAAATCAGAAGATTTTGACGTAAAATAAATAATTAGTGAACTGTAATAAAGAAATTAGTTATTAAAAAATAAGGAAGTAAAGCTGTGTGCGTCAGACAAAGCGAACGAGTGTCGGGACGACAATCGAAGATCAAGGGAATTCTGAACAATGACTCAGTCAGGAAATTAATACGTGAAGCATCCCTCATCACCGGAAGATATTTGTCATAAAGATTTGAGATAGAAGAAATCTTTATTGCAACTAAATTTTGAACATGTTCTTCAAGAAATTATGAGGTTCTCTAACTTGCATAAATAAGTTATGGTAAATTTAATACCTATAACCGAGCCAGTGATGAAAGTTCGATATAAGTGAAGATGAAATAATGGTGATTTGATTGTGAAATCTTTTAAGAAATAATGATCTAATGATTGAGTTTTCACCAAATTTTGATGATAATAATGGAGACCATGCGTGGTTATTAAAAGGTAAATATATTAATTAATGAAACAGGGTGTGTATCGTCGAAGATAGAGGATTGGTGTGATTAGTTGAAGGATGCGGCATAATTTCTAAAGGTGACTGTATACAATTAGTAATGACAAGAAATAAGTTTAAAGAATTGTGAAATAAAGTTTGTGAGTAACAACAAGATAATCTTAAGCTCATTAGGAACATTTTGTAATATTATGAAAGAACTGATAAAAGCATTATTGTTTATAACTTTAGTTCAATTAAAAGATGTATGCCATGTCAGTAGTGCATATAATTAACAGCATGCTGTATTCTGAATTATATTAAATTGATGAATTTGGTTGATGGAAGTGGATCGATATGCCTGTGGATGGTTTGGTTGATTGATCGTGTCGGCTTGAGTCCGACTGGTAGTCGATGGTATAGGGGAAGTGCTGTCCAAATTTTTAGAAATTACCCTACTTTTAAGGATAAAGATGTATATTTTCATTCCCATTGATACTCCAAATGATTGCGATCTCGGTTCTCGAAAAAGATTGTCATGACCAAACTAACTTAATATAATTGGTCTTTAATTCCAATTAGCTAGTCAGCACTTGGTTTAATTGATCAGTTAAAAGAGTTAATTGATTAACTTTACCAACTAATGGTTAGTTAAATTGAGGTCGATTCCAATTAGATTAAGTCAAACTCTGACATGATTTTTAGATCCGAAATCAAAGCAATTAGTAATTTGGAGGAAGTGATAGCATTAGTAGAAATTGAAAGTTTAGTAGAATTAACGTGATGTTACTGCAGACATGTGCGAGGTTTTATCTAAATGAATAGGCCTTTGCGATAAACAAGAAGAGCGTTTTCAAGAACTGAAGGGTTAAGACAAAACAAAGAGATTTTATCATTTATAATAGCGTTCCGAGAAGGACTTGTTAGGATACCCATATCGAATGACGTTTTAATGGAAGCTACTGTAAATTAGTGGAAAGCACAAATACAAGTATCTGATATAAGACAGAGGCTGACAAAGTCTACATTTGAACACAGGAAAAAGAAGTGTTGATCAATTGGGGGAAAGCCAAATATGCAATCCGTGATGATTTAAGCAAGGCTAAGAAAATAGCTACCGATAAATTTTAATAATTCTGTTAGTAAGAATTTAAATATTATAAATAAAAGCCTTTATTCCAGTGTTAACTTCAGAAATGGCTTATCTAATAATGAACAAATTAATATTATCAAGAAAAAGACATTCCTTATGTTAAAAGAGTTAATGAATAATGAGAATGAAGAACTAATTAAGAAAAGAAGTGGAATCCAAAATGATGACAAAGAAATTTTATAAAATAGTCGAGGATATAAGCAAGTTATGAACGTCAGTTGTGCCAGAATTGATAGGAGAATGAAGTGAAACGCCGATAATTGAAGATAGGAATTTCATTCAAAGAATGCGTGTAAACAGAGAAGATTAAACAAAGGTATTAATGGAGAACTGTTAAAGAAGAACGTTACAATGAATCTCATATCGGAATTCTCCATAATTAAAATGAAGTCCCGAAGGTTTTAACGGATGATTTACCAAGGTTACCTCGAAACATACGGTGAAATTTCTCATTGGTTACTGCACAGAGTCGAGCTGGTGTCAAAAGCCCAGTATCGTATGGTCCAGTAGAGATGAAGTAATGAGTTAAGGAAATTTCAGGAATATGGAATGAAGGAATAATGAGATTAGGAGTGTTTCGCATTATGCACAAATGTGGCCATAGAAAAGAAGAATGGAGGATTAAATGAACATAGTGTATAAGGAGTATTTGGATAGTGTAATTATATTTATTGATAACATCCTCGCTCATTCAAGGACTAATGAAGACTAAGTTGAATGTATGAAGATATGTCGGCGGAGGGTTGAAAAGTAGCAACTGCATTTTAAGCTTCAAGGATATGAATTCTGGTCATAATTGATTATGAGCTACGATTGTTTGGTTAACTACCACCCAGGAAAGGTCCATTTAGGGACAGATCTCTTGAGTAGAAAGGACAAAGTAAATATCATTCAGATTTCCGGGGAGTGGGTAAAGGAATTGGAAAAGTTAGAAATTGAAGGTCAGGTTTTGATTCAGTTCCTAATTGATGCTGGTAGTTACTTTGTTGTTAAATATCAAAGGTGGTATTAGTATAGATGATTGATGTTGACTACAGCATGGGATATTGTGAGCATCAAAGTTCGTACTGATATCTAATTTGATATGATAACAAAATGACCATTAGTATCAAGAGTTCTGTTCTGAAAGAGGTTGGTTAAATCGTGGCAACCTGGGAAATTTAGGTTACTCCGAGAATATGATACGAGACATAAAAATAGAAGATGACTTTCGGGTAATGTGGCGTGAAGAAAGGAAGGAACGTTATATGTGACGTAACGTCAGAGAAAAGCACTTCAATAAAATTTTAAATAGTGATTAAGTGGTGAGCTGAACGCAATTGTCAAAATTTTCTCTTTAATTTTAAATTTTAGAATAGACTTAGAACATTTAGAGATTGAAGACACCAGGAGTTTAGTATATGATTCACAGATGAAATATAGGAGATCGATTAAAGGTTCCCGGATACAATTGAAAACAATCATAGGTTAGGCTAATCGAATAGAAAGAGGCATGAAAAGCAAAGTAGAACATCTAGTGAAAATGGAAGGCATTCATGAGTACGAATTATTAGAATTAGAAAGGAAAGCATATTAGTATAAATAAGTTAGTCCTTTGAGATAATGAGATTGACAGAAAGATTGCGAATGAGTTGACCTTGTTGTTACAGATATAGCGAGTTCACAAGACATTTAAATGTATACAACCGGGAAAAGTAATTTAGCACCATATGTATAAAATGGAGGTTTGAGTCAAGTTGTATAGACAACTGATAGATGTGATATTGGTAGTCTGTTCCTTAGTATGATTCTGAGGATATAATCCTTTTAAGGGGTGGAGGATGTAACGTCCGAGAAATATTATGTAATTATTTTTATCAATAAATGATTATTATGTGATTATTATGTGAATTTTGTTGAATTATTTGATGATTGATATTAATATTTGGGTGTTGATATCTGATAAAATTAGGATATTTTATTTTTTAATTATCCAGAATAAAATATAGATAATTTTGATATTTTTCTGGGAATTTTTGGATTGTTAGGTGATTTTATGAGGATTTATAGAATTAATAATGGCTATTTTTACGTAATTATAAAATTACTTTTTTTGAATCAGAAATCGTCCCACTTCAACCATTTTTGCGTTTTTACAACGCGAAACTCTTCCGAAAACTCCATTATAACGAAATTTGATAATTCTGAACATTTTCCGTATTTTGACTTTTTCGATCCGAGGTACGGTTTGACCTGTACAAGCCCCATCGTGAAAATTTTGATATGCTAATCATTTTATAGATCGGTAAAACCCATATTCTCGAAAGGTGAGGTATTATTACCCTATTTTTTTATAAAATGTTTTATAAGGGGCTCGGTTTTGATAATTATCCAAATCTGGTATTAAAACTGGATCGTTATATAGTTACCTAGAAGCTAAGTAACCTATTTTCGGATCTAATATGTAAATGTAATTATCGAATTATTAAATAAATATAATATGTGATGAGTTTGTTAGTTGTGTGTTACCTTACTGTTAATTTTGGGTAATTGTTGGATACGAACCTTATTTGTATAATTAATTATTGAACTGTATGGCATTATTTTGTTTTTAAAATGATTTTTATTGAATATTTACTCTCCTAAATGCTAAAATTGTTTCTAAAATTATTTTTGTTGTTTTATAATTTTATTAATTATTTTTAGGAGTTTATAAAATTTAGAAATTAATATTTTATTGATTATTTATATTTAAATGATTTTCTGATTTTATTTAATTGTAAAATCAGTATTTAAATTCCAGGATGTTACAAAATTATAAAATTCATATTTTCTTAAGTTTTGAATATTTCGAGAATTTCAAAATTATTCCAGAAATTTTTCGGATTAAATTTACCCGCAAGTTTATACGTTAATTTGTTAAATGCGGGTATGTTGCGCATTTCAAAAATGCTATAAAAATTATGAAAAAATTTATTTTATTAATTTTAAATTATCCTGAAAATTTTTAAGTTGTTCTCGCGAATTTTTGGGTTATTTTTAATCGTAAGTTGTTTATTAAATCGATAATTGCGGAGTTATTTTTAGATAATAATCAGATTAATACTTATCCTCTTATTTTATCATTGCACATTATATTATCCCTAATCCCTTAATCTCTCATCTCACGGCTATCTCATCTCTTTATATCCAATTCTCTCGACTCTCTCTCGATTTTTTTTTCAATTCAATATCTTACGTCTCTCTCTCTCTCTATTACTCTCTTGATCTCTTCTCTTTCCCTCTGTTTCCCTATTTAATTCCCCCGATACTTATACTTTTCCGCTGAGTGTTGTCGTCGTCTTTATTTCCGGTTATCTCCGGTGGTTTCTTCGGTTTAGCCCTGTTTGTTAATATATGTATATATATGATTGTGTGTGTGTAGTCTCTGTGTGTCGTGTGTGTGTGTTGTGTTGGGTGTGTGTGTGTCTGGTTGTGGTCGCCGCCTCTTGGTGACTGTCTGGCCGTGCCTGTTCTTTTTCCGGTTGGCGCGTAGGCACGTGCATGTTGTTGTTAGTTGTTGGTTCGAATATGCCTTGAATACAATTTTTATTAATTTATTTTACTTTACGCAGGATTTATTTGATTTAAGTTTCATGAAATAAATAAATTCGTGTGGAAAATTACTAATAATTAATCGGTGAAATTCGCGTAGGAAGCCCGACATAATCGGGACCTCGAAAATTTTACCGCCGTCGACGATGAGCCTAGGCGAGCCGACGGTGGACAATGATGATTAATTCTGAGTCCTAAATTATAAATAAATAAAATTAGTTTCTGAAAATTAATTTCGAAATGAAAAGAAAAATAAAATACGAATAACAATAATTAATAATTGAATTCGTTTCGGTGATTGGGATTAGTGAATTTGGTTATGAATTGGATGATTGTGATTGTTGTTAATTGTGATTGACGTCGAACTGATTCGACGGGTAGACCGATAAACAAAGTAAACGCTGCCCGATTTTCGGGAAATTAATTCTGAAAATACGGGAACGTACCTTATAATTATCGGAGACGTCGAACGAGGATATATAATTATGTTATATGAACCTAATTATGTGTTGTGGCATGATATTTTATAAATAATTAATTATCTTATTACTTTTAAACCAACGAGTATACGTACTTTTCGAAAATAAACACCGAACCGAGTTTCGAAGATTTGAACCATAATTTCTATGTGTATTTCAATAATACATATAAATATGAGTTGGGTTATGAAATCGTATGGGTAGAAGCTGTAACGTCCGGGAAATATTATGTAATTATTCTTATCAATAAATAATTATTATGTGAATTTTGGTGAACTATTTGATGATTGATATTAATATTTGGATGTTTATTTCTAATAAAATTTAGATATTTTAATCTTTAATTATCCAGAATAAAATATAAATAGTTTTGGTATTTTCTGGTAATTTTTGGAGTGATATGTGATTTTATGAGGATTTATAGAATCAATAATGATTATTTTTACGTGATTATAAAATTACTTTTTAGAATCAGAAATCGTCCCACTTCAACCATTTTTGTGTTTTTATAACCCGAAAATCTTCCGAAAACTCTTTCCTAACCTAATCTGATAATTTCAAACACTTTTTATGTTTTGACTTTTTCGATCCGTGGAACGGTTTGATCTGTATGAATCCCGGTGTGAAATTTTCGATATGTTAATTGTAACACCCCCAAATCCGGGGTCAGGATTGGGTGTCACTATACAACTTTAAATAATAAAAACCTGTATATTAAAATAAATATACAGACAACCCCTCATTAATCAGGATCGCTTACAGGTTATGGTATGAAACACGAATCTAACTTTCTAAAATTACATTGTCTAAATACAATTTTATTACCTTATTACTAATTTCCTTGTATTGACCACTCTGGCACCTCCAAATTTCTTCAGCTGGAATCTCACCACTTTTAATGTTTATTAAAAGCTATGCACTTTTGTCCTCATTTGATACTGAAAGAAATAAGAGTTCACAAAGCAAGAGTGAGCCAAAAATGCCCAGCAAGTATTATAATTGGTTTCCAGGTATCAGATCAAAGAAACTCCTGGAAACGATTGTTGAATGATTTCAAAACATTTTTATATTTTTAAAACAGTTGAGCAAACAAAACGTCGGCCCTCATTGGCCTTTAATCATAAATCACATTTTTATGCAAAAGAACAGTGAACGTTTCAATATTTCATCCCTTTTAATCAAATCTTTGTTTGATTTTATAATTATGAACTATTCGGGAAGGATTGCCGTTAATGGCGATCAACAATAAATTATACTGGACACTAGAAACCAACATATGCATTATAACCTGCTGATCAGTCAGGATATAGTGCGGATCTATACCCAACTGCATAGACCCAACCAACATATGGGGTACCCAGGCAACTATGGCCTAATAATCAAGGGACCATCCATCCCCGGCCCATAGGATCCAGCTCATCACTGGCCCTCATTATAATCGTCCAGCCCGTAGAGTATTTTGATGTCAAATTATTTTGATTTCAAAACATACCAAATCAGGGTTCGTAAATAACCTGAAAGAATGAGTATTTGCTCAAGAGAGCAATCGATAATATAGGAACAAGAATGAAAGGAACTTGCATAATTAAGAGTAATTGCAACAAAATATAAAACATTTAACTATTCTGAACTTAGGATAAGAACAAATAAATATTTGCATTATTTGAGGAGAAAGGTTAGGAATACTTGCCTGAATTGATAATCCTCTGATCTTTAACTAGCTGCCATATCACTCAGTCATGTTGCATCTGTATTTCCTTTGACATGCTACTTGACCTTTCTTATTTTACCCTCTTAGGTTTATCTTTATTCTGAATCCGCTCATTTCATTATTACATGCAATCAGGCTTTTCTTCTATAATCTCTATTTGGCTTTGAACATCTCTCCCTATGCAGATCTATCACAAATAATACTATTCAATGAACTGACAATATATAATTGTCTAGGCTATACATTTATCCCTATCGTCTACCCGCCCGATAATAACAGATAAGGATCACATCTCATTCAGATAACGTTTAAAAGACATGTTGACTCACAATTCACATAACACGTATACATAAGTCACATGATCATGTTATTCATCTAACACGTAGTCACATAATTCATGCAGCATATAAGTTGAATCGTCAAAAGATAGTTTTTGATGCATCTATAATTGAAATCGGGTCAAAAAAAGTATTTTATTGATCAATAACTGACTCGAAATGATTCATAAAACAAACACCCTTTTGATGTCAAAGAATTTAGGCTTTAAAAGTATTTTTATTGAAATCGGAATATTTTTCTGAGTCTAGAGTCGTTCATTTCACATTAAACGGACGAACGGTTGATTTATTGTGAATTTTTGAACATTTTCGGAATTAAAACGGTCTCCGAATCATTTAATAATTAAATAATAGGGTTCGAATACCCAAATCTGACTTTACAATTTTTTTATAATAATGATCGAGCCATGAATATAATTTAAATAAATATTTTAAAGCTCGAAACTATTTTTCGAAATTTCTAAATCAAAAATATCTAATTAAATCTAATTAAGTAATCAATTAAAAATAATTAATAACTAATTAGATTAATTAATCAATTAATATTTAAATTAATTAATTAAATAATTAATTAATTATCAACTAATATTAATTAATTAAATAATTAAGATTTATTTTTAACTAAAATAATAATTCTCAGAAATTGAATACTATCCATAAATAATTAATTAAATTTTTTTTAACTAACTAATTCAAATTCTGATTTTTGAAAATAATTAAGAAAATAATTTTATAGATTTAAAATAATTTTAACTAATTATTTAAATAATTAACTAAACTGATTTTTCAATTTAAAAACAATTCATAGGATTTATAAATGATTTTTAAATTATTTTTAAATAAGAAAACCCATAAACAGGTTTTCAGTTTTCAATCTGGGGAAAAGAGGATCAAAATCGGGTCAGATTCGGGTTTTGAAAATGGGTCACGAAGAACACCATCGGGTCGGGTTGCACAACCCAGATTTCGGTGGTAATTCCCGGTCACCGGAGATAAATCCGGTCAAGTCCAATCACGGCCAAATTAGTTCATTTTCTGTAGTTTTTCGATCCCAAATCCATCAGTGGCTTACCATAAACTATTTTATAACATTCATAGTAACAAACGATATCAGAATCACTGAGTCCGATCAAAACTCGCAGCTCACCGGCGAGTTCAATCGTTTTCCGGCGAAGCATCTAGACACAACCAAACCTAACATTCTCTGTATAGAAACGAAGCTTATTACTTTTCCAATCTGTCCATGGAACCAACACAAACAATTCATTCACGATTATCTCAGAAGATCAAAGTTTAAAATTTAAGAAACCCATAACTCGGGTATGCATTTCTGAGGATCAAAACACACAATCAAACACATAAAATGACTATAAGTAACAAGATAAAGCTATATGCATCAACAAAATAAACCACAGATCCATATATCAAAAAACCCCAATTTCGAATAAGAACCCTAATTTTCGAATTGGAAAATTACCAATCTGTGAATTGATTCGATGGTGTAGTCAGATAGTTCTTGTCAAGAGCTTCAAAACGAGTACAAACACTCCATACTTTGCTTCCCAGGTTGAATCAAAATCATGCTTTAATCATCAAGAACCCATTAACCCTAACCCTAGAATTTGGGAGAATTTTTCTGATTTTTTTATTTATATATTCTGATTTTTATATTAGTAATTAAATAACAATTAAATTGTATTTATAGTTATATAAAAATAATAACAGTTGGGTCGTATTGGATCGCTAAATTAATTACTTAGCCGCTAAGTAACTGCGAAAATGATCCGATTTGATACCCGTATTGGATAATTATCCAAACCGGGCTTTTTATAACACTTTATACAAAAATAATGTAATAATATCCCGTCTTTCGAGAATACGGGTTTCGTTGATTCACCGAAATGCTTATCGTATCGAAAATCTTGCTCCGGGCCATGCACGGGTCAAACCGTAATCCGGATCGAAAAAGTCAAAACACGTAAAATGTCCGAAATTACCAGATTAGGTTAGGAAGGAGTTTTCGGAAGAGTTTCGGGTTGTAAAAACGTAAAAACGGTTGAAGTCTGACGATTCCCGGCTTTATAAAATAATTTTGTAATTATTCACAAAATAATTAATAAATTCATAAATTATTATAAAATCATATAACACTCCATAAATTACCAGAAAAATACCTTACTTATCTATATTTTATTCTGGATATATTAAAATTAACATACTCACATTTTATTATATACAAATATCCAAATATTATTATCAATCTTTCTTTAATAGCCTCTCACTAACATCATATTCTATTTGTTGCTTGTATAACTCAATTCAACTCTCCATCTCCTATATATAATAGAGCTAACTTACTCCTTCTGGATATATACATATAAACGCCCTATGAATTCGCTATACGGGTAGCGGTGAAGCCAACTTACTTCTATTTACCCTCTCTATTTTACAGCCTCAAAAGGATCAACATAACGCATATAAATTTTTCTTTTTCTTTCTAAATCTAATAATTCGCTCTTATGAACGTTTCCAACTGTTACTCATCGTTGAACCTCGTCCCCATATGTTTCTTCGTTCACATAACCTAATTTGTAATCCCTTCACATCGCATTCGAAACTCTTTAATCGTTCCCGTAATCTTCTTCTTTATCTGCAGGTGATTTACTGAGATAATGGCGTATTTGATTTCTGACGTTGACTATGATATTTTTCCAATTACCTTTCTTATAATTTCTCATATCTCATTATTTAAATCACCACTCAACTGTCTCTTATCGACATCAAATCTATCAGTTACTCACGTAACCTGAATCAACATTCATTTTATACATAGGGAATTAAATTACCCTTCTTAGTCATATAGCTTTAAACATCTTATGAAATCGTCATGCCTGTAACAACAAGGCCAACTCATTCGTAATTGTTCTATCTATCTTAGTGTCTCAGTAGACTAACTTAATTTATACTCATCTGCTTCTCTTTTTAATTCTAATAATTTGTGTTTATAAACCTTCCATTTTCCCTGACTGTTTTACTTTACTTCCCGCGTCTCCTTCTGTTTGGTTAGTCTGGCCTATGATCGTTTTCAATCGTATTCAAGAACCTTTAGCTGGCCTCTTGTACTTTCCATCCGTGTGCGCCCGATATACCGAGCTCATGGCGTCTGATGCTTCGAAATATTCTAAATCTATTCAAAACTAAAAATTAAAAGAAAATCTCGACAATTGCATTTAACTCACCACTTTGTAGTATACTTCAATTTCTTTTCAATCACTATCAGGTATATTCATTGAGCGAGAATCTTTTACTATCTAAAAGGAAATATTAGTTTGGAATGGAATGAATTATAATCTTATTCAAAACTGAATTCTTAGTACTAATACTTATTTTATTGTTATATCAAATTAGATATCAATATGAACTTTGATGCTCACAACATTCCATACTGAAGTCAACATCAATCATCTATATTAATACCACCTTTGATATCTAACAACAAAGTGCGTATCAGTATCAACTAGAAACTGGATCAATACATGTTCTTCAATTTCTAACTTTTCCAATTCTTTTATCCACTCCCCAGCAATCTTAGTGATATTCACTCTTTCTTTTCTACTCAAGACATCTGTCTCTGAATGGATCTTGCTTGGTTGGTAATTGACCATACTTCCGTAGCTCATAATTAATTATAACCAGAGTTCATACCTTTGAAGCTTCGAACGCAGTTGCAAATCTTTCACCCTTCATATATCTTCAGGTGTTCAACTTGGTCTTCCTTAGTTCTTGAATGGGCGAGGATGTTATTAATAAATACAATTACAATATCCAATCACTCCTTATATACTATGTTCATTTAATTCTTCAGATTTACAATTTCTGATAACCGATGCGTGACTTCATACCTCCATTCTCTTTTCTTCATGATCACCTTTGTATAGTGCAAAGTACTCTTTATTTCATTATTATTTCGTTCCATATTTCTGAAGTTTTCCTTTTCTCGGTATCTCATTCCTATTGGGTTATACGACACATGGCTTTTGACACCAGCTCGACTCCGTACAGTAACTGATAAGAAATTCTTACCTTATTTCTCGAGGTAACCTTGGTAAATCATTCGTTAGAACCATCGGGCTTTGCTTTAATTCTAAAGAATTCTGATATGAGATTCATTGTAACGTTCTTCTTTAACAGTTCACCATTAATACCTTGGTTTAATCTCCCCTGTTTACACGCGTTCTTTGGATGAAATTTATATCTTCAATTATCGGCGTTTCACTTCATTCTCCTATCAATTCTAACACAGTTGACGTTCACAACTTGCTTATATCCTGGACTATTTTATAAAATTTATTTATCATCCTTTGGATTTCACTTCTTTTCTTATTTATTTCTTCATTCTCATTACTCATTAACTCTTTTAACATAAGCAATGTCTTTTTCTTGATAATATTAACATGTGCATTATTAGCTAAGCCATTTCTGAAGTTAATAAAAGGCTTTTATTTATAATATTTAAGTTCTTGTTGACAGGATTATCAAATTCATCGATGGTTACTTTCTTAGCCTCACTTAAATCATTATTGATCGCATATTTGGCTTTTTCTTCCAATTGATCAACATTTCTTCTTCCCAAGTTCACATGTGTACTTCGTTAGTCTTCGTCTTACATCGGATACTTGGATTTGCGAGCTTTCAAAAACTTTTATTCAATAGCCATTCGATATGGGTATACTTTCAAGTCCTTCCTGGAATGCTATTACAGATGATAGAATCTCTTTGCTTTATCTTGAACCTTCAGTTCTTGAAAATTTTCTTCTTACTAGCATGTACCAATTACTTTCTGTTCCTCTTGTTTATCGAAAAGAGTGTATTCATCTAGATAAAGTCTCACACATGTTTGTGGTAACATCACGCTAATTCTACTAAACTTTTGATTCCTGCTAATGCCATCACTTCCTTCAGCTTGCTAACCGCTTTGATTTTAGATCTGAAAATCATGTTAGAGCTTGACTCAATCTAATTGGAATCGATCTCCATTTAGCTAACCATTAGTTGGTAAAGTTGATCAATTAACTCTTTTAACCGATCACGTAAACCAAGTGAAGACTAGCTAACTAGAATCAAAGACCAATTACATAAAGTCAGTTCGATCATAACATTCTTTCTCAAGAATCGAAATCACAACCATTTGGAGTACAACTGGGAGTGAGAATACACTTCTTTATCCTTACATGTAGGGTAATTTCTGAAAATTTGGACAGCACCTCCCCTATGACATCGACTACTAGTCGGACTCAAGCCGACACCATCAATCTACCAAATCGTCTACAATCACATCCATCCATTTACATCAACCAAATTTATCCATCCACCATAGTTTGAACTATATCATTCTGATTAGTATAGGTATCATTAATTGGCATAACATAGATCTTTTTGAAATGGGACTAAGGTCTGCAACCAACAATGATTAATATAGCCATACTTTTCTCAGTTCTTTCAGAATATTACAAAATTTTATTTCGCAGGTCTTTTAACTTATCTCCTACCATTACTAATTGGGTATAGTTACTTTTGAAACTTATGCCACATCCTTCAACGAACCACACCAATCCTCCTTCTTTGACGATACACACTCAATTTCATTAGTGAGTTTGTTACCTTTTAATAACCACGCAGGGTCTTAATTATTATCATCACAATCGGATGAAAACTCCATCATCAGTTCATTCTTTCTTAAAAGGTCTCGCAATCGAATCACCATTACTTTATCTCCACTTATGTTCCCATATCGAACTTTCATCACCGACCCGGTCATGGGTATTAAATTCACCATAACTTATTTACTCAAGGTAGAGAACTTCACAATTTCTTGAAGAACACGTTCAAAATTTATTTGCAATTAAGATTTCTTTGATCTTGTATCTTCATGACAAATATCTTTCCGCGAAGAAGGGATGCTTCACATATTAATTGTCTGTCTGATTCAGTGTTCAGAATTCCCTTGATCTCCGATTGTTGTCTCAACACTCATTATCTTTGCATACAGCCTTACTTCCTTATTTTATAACTAATTTATTTGTGACGATTCGCCAACCATTCATTTCACGTTGAAATCCTCTGATTTGAAGCGTGTCATGATAACGCAATCTATCGTACTAATGAGATTCTCATAGCACGAACAACTGCCAGACTTGATGTCTTCGCCACATCCATGTTATTGATGAATTCCTTCTTCCTTACCCGCAGATGTCCACCATTTATCAATTTGCAGTCGTATCTATGTTTGTTGTATGATTCCACATGCCACACTATTTTATTTCTTTTAAAACCGTCAGAGAACAGACTCTACACAAGAGGAGAGTTTGCGAATATGACTTTGATTGAAAACCGAATAAGGAATAACAACGTCACAAATGATTGGGAGAATTTGTAATTCAGTAAATTGAAGGAAGAAGAATGAATGAAGATTTAGATGTGAATGAGACAACCATATTCCTATTCAAGATGGCCAGTCTTTCATACTATATGGCATACATCACATGATTAGGTGGCGTCCCACCCGACTCTTCATCATTTCGACAAAGCGTCATACCATAACACTTCTTGTCTCAATTAGAAATTAGTGATTTGAGGAGAGAAACAATTTAGAAGGAATACAAAAATTTTCTTTCGTCTTCACCTCATATGATTTATCCACAGAAGAAACTTATACGTATCCAAGAATCAAGAAGAACATATGCTATCATATTAAGAAGTGGAATTTCGATGTTGATCATCTTCCACGCTTCACCTACGTATGCCTTCAGAAACTAGTTGAATGAGAGGTTCACAATTTAGGTTACATTATAACTTCAAAATGTCATCTGGAAATGCCTCCACATTAAATGCTTTAATGATTTGATCGTAATTGCGTTCTAACGAAATTTATAGTTTTTACTTTCGATTTCCTTTATGTCACGTAGGGTAACAGTCGATCCCGCAACGTCTCAACTCCGTCGATAAGAATACTATTATTCTCCAATTATCTGGAAGATTCTTCCATTTCCTTCAGTCATCCGCTGTCTGTTCAAATTACGAATTTCGTTAAATTTTAATAATTTCATGAATTGGGTAAATAATATTTTAACATGTTCATTCAATTGTTGGTATTATTTAAGCAAAGATTACTCTCGTCTTTCACAAAAACTTTAAACTTTCTCCCTCCTAGGGGGTCCACTTAGTCCTTCAAACTGACAACACTGAGTCTATATCCATTCTTCTTTTTAGGTCATTTTCTATTTATAATAAGAGGAACATAAATAGTAATTCGACAACCAAATTGTAAAACTCATTTCATACATAAATCTTCTGAAAGTTGATTAAGAAAACCTTCTTCGAAATCTCATTTTAAAATTTTGAAAATCAATTATTTGGTCGTTATTACTATATAAGTTACTTGCTATCCTCTTGATCCATTAATGAAATATCTAATTAAAGGAATGCCCTTATAAGGGTCTCTCCATTATGGTACATCTTCTACTCTTCCTTGGATTCTGCTCGCACTTATTTGTCGACGAAACTTCATTTACCGTCGTATATCATTTTATTCGCAATCCTACCTCAATGCTGACATTTAGTATTGTCTTTGACATTCTTGTCGTCGTCCTTGACGTTATGCTTGCAACCACGCATGCGACTCGATGTTCGGTCTATAGATAGGGTCGCATCTTCTTGTTAGTCTTACCTATACTTAGTAAGGTAGATATTATTCCTTGCGCAGCTCCCGATAAGTGATAGGAATCTTCTCGTAGCGGTGGTGCCTTCGAAACGTGCAACATTGGTTCTTCATCAGCTTTCATCAACTTGTTGCCTCTAGTGTGAAGCTCGTCCTACTACCTAATTCTAAGTTAAATCGTACCCAAAACTCACCTAGCCTTTCTTACGTGAAGTTCTCACAAGACTCAATCGCATTTTCTTCAAAACCGCATGAAACGCAGGGTAGCATATCCAGTCTTTGTTAATCTATCGATTCCTCATTAATGTAGGATCTGAGAACTCAATATACCTATAGCGTTGCGATATTCGCCTTACGCTTGCCCCAACAATCTTGACTTACCAATTCCGTATCGGACCTGCCAATCCTCATTCACACTCAATTCGAACATAAAATGAGTATGCCTAGGGTCTTTCCTATCTCATATGACCTATCACTCTTATCTTACCCTCACCTATTCTTATTTCAGTGACCAATAACATGTAGCTCTAATACCAACTGTAATACTCCCAAATCCGGGGTCAGGATTGGGTGTCACTATACAACTTTAAATAATAAAAACCTGTATATTAAAATAAATATACAGACAACCCCTCATTAATCAGGATCATTTACAGGTTATGGTATGAAACAAGAATCTAACCTTCTAAAATTACATTGTCTAAATACAATTGTATTACCTTATTACTAATTTCCTTGTATTGACCACTCTGATACCTCCAAATTTCTTCAGCTTGAATCTCACCACTTTTGATGTCTATTAAAAGCTATGCACTTTTGTCCTCATTTGATACGGAAAGAAATAAGAGTTCACAAAGCAAGAGTGAGCCAAAAATGCCCAGCAAGTATTATAATTGGTTTCCAAGTATCAGATCAAAGAAACTTCTGGAAACGATTATTGAATGATTTCAAAACATTTTTATATTTTTAAAACAGTTTAGCGAACAAAACGTCGGCCCTCATTGGCCTTTAATCATAAATCACATTTTTCTGCAAAAGAATAATGAACATTTCAATATTTCATCCCTTTTTGAATCAAATCTTTGTTTGATTTTGTAATTATGAACTATTCGGGAAGGAATGACGTTAATGGAGATCAACAATAAATTAGACTGGATACTAGAAACCAACATATGCACTATAACCTGCTGATCAGTCAAGATATAGTGCGGATCTATACCCAACTGCATAGACCCAACCAACATATGGGGTACCCAGGCAACTATGGCCTAATAATCAAGGCACCGTCCATCCCCGGCCCATAGGTCCAGCTCATCACTGGCCCTCATAATAACCGTCCAGCCCGTAGAGTATTTTGATGTCAAATCATTTTGATTTCAAAACATCCCAAATCAGGGTTCCCAAATAACCCGAAAGAATTGTTATTTTCTCAGAAGAGCAATCAATAATATAGGAACAATAATGAAAGGTACTTGTATAATTAAGAGTAATTGCAGCGAAATATAAAACATTTAACTATTCTGAACTTAGAATAGGAACAAATAAATATTTGCAGTATTTTAGGAGAAAAGTTAGGAATACTTGCCTCAATTAATAATCCTCTGATCTTTAACTAGCCGCCATATCACTCAGTCATGTTGCATCTGTATTTCCTTTGACATGCTACTTGACCTTTCTTATCATTTACCCTCTTAGGTTTATCTTTATTCTGAATCCGCTCATTTCATTATTATACGCAATCAGACTTTACTTCTATAATCTCTATTTGGCTTTGAACGTCTTGCACTATGCAGATCCATCACAAATAATACTATTCAATGAACTGACAATATATAATTGTCTAGGCTATACATTTATCCCTATCGTCTACCCGCCCGATAATAACAGATAAGGATCACATCTCATTCAGATAAGGATCACATAATTCATGTAGTATATAAGTTGAATCGTCAAAAGATAGATTTTGATGCATCTATAATTGAAATCGGGTCAAAAAGAGTATTTTATTGATCAATAACTGACTCGAAATGATTCATAAAACAAATACCCTTTTGATATCAAAGAATTTAGGCTTCAAAAGTATTTTTATTAAAATCGGAATATTTTTCTGAGTCTAGAGGCGTTTGTTTCATATTAAACGGACGAACGGTTGATTTATTGTGAATTTTTGAACATTTTTTGGAATTAAAACGGTCTCCGAATCATTTAATAATTAAATAATAGGGTTCGAATACCCAAATCTGACTTTAAATTTTTTTTATAATAATGATCGAGCCTTGAATATAATTTAAATAAATATTTTAAAACTCGAAACTATATTTTGGAATTTCTAAATAAAAAATATCTAATTAAATCTAATTAAGTAATCAATTAAAATTAATTAATAACTAATTAGATTAATTAATCAATTAATATTTAAATTAATTGATTAATCAAATAATTAATTATCAACTAATATTAATTAATTAAATAATTACGATTTATTTTTAACAAAAAAAAATAATTCCCAGAAATTGAATATAATCCATAAATAATTAATTAAAACAAATTTTAACTAACTAATTCAAATTCTGATTTTTGAAAATGATTAAGAAAATAATTTTGTAGATTTAAAATAATTTTAACTAATTATTTAAATAATTAACTAAACTGATTTTTGAATTTAAAAACAATTCATAAGATTTATAAATGATTTTTAAATTATTTTTAAATAAGAAAACCCAGAAACAGGTTTTCAGTTTTCAATCTGGGGAAAAGAGGATGGAAATCGGGTCAGATTCGGGTTTTGAAAACGGGTCACGAAGAACACCATTGGGTCGGGTTGCACAACCCAGATTCCGGTGGTAATTCCCGGTCACCGAAGATAATTCCGGTCAAGTCCAGTCACGGCCAAATCAGTTCATTTTTTGTAGTTTTTCGATCCCAAATCCATCAGTGGCTTACCATAAACTATTTTATAACATTCATAGTAACAAACGATATCAGAATCGCCGAGTCCGATCAAAACTCGCAGCTCACCGGCGAGTTCAATCGTTTTCCGGCGAAGCATCTAGACACAACCAAACCTAACATTCTCTGTACAGAAACGAAGCTTATTACGTTTCCAATCTGTCCATGGAACCAACACAAACAGTTCATTCACGATTATCTCAGAAGATCAAATTTTAAAATTCAAGAAACCCATAACTCGGGTATGCATTTCTGAGGATCAAAACACACAATTAAACACATAAAATGACTATAAGTAACAAGATAAAGCTATATGCATCAACAAAATAAACCACAGATCCATATATTAAAAAACCCCAATTTCGAATAAGAACCCTAATTTTCGAATTGGAAAATTACCAATCTGTGAATTGATTCGATGGTGTAGTCAGATAGTTCTTGTCAAGAGCTTCAAAACGAGTACAAACACTCCATACTTTGCTTCCCAGGTTAAATCAAAATCATGCTTTAATCATCAAGAACCCATGAACCCTAACCCTAGAATATGGGAGAATTTTTTTGATTTTTTTATTTATATATTCTGATTTTTATATAATAAAATAGTAATTAAATAATAATTAAATGGTATTTATAGTTATATAAAAATAATAACAGTTGGGTCGTATTGGATCGCTAAATTAGTTACTTAGCCGCTAAGTAACTGCAAAAATGATATGATTTGATACCCGTATTGGATAATTATCCAAATCGGGCTTTTTATAACACTTTATACGAAAATAATGTAATAATATCCCGTCTTTCGAGAATACGGGTTTCGTTGATTCACCGAAATGCTTATCGTATTGAAAATCTTGCCTCGGGCCACGCATGGGTCAAACCGTAATCCGGATCGAAAAAGTCAGAACACGGAAAATGTCTGGAATTACCAGATTATGTTAAGAAGGCGTTTTCGGAAGAGTTTCGGGTTGTAAAAACGTAAAAACGGTTGACGTCTGACGATTCCCTGCTTTATAAAATAATTTTGTAATTATTCAGAAAATAATTAATAAATTCATAAATTATTATAAAATCATATAACACTCCATAAATTACCAGAAAAATACCTTACTTATCTATATTTTATTCTGGACATATTAAAATTAACATACTTACATTTTATTATATACAAATATCCAAATATTATTATCAATCATCAGATAATTCACCAAAAATTCATATAATATTCACATAATAATCATATATTGATACAAATAATTATGCGATATTTCCCGGATGTTACATTAATCATTTTATAGGTCGATAAAAATCCGTATTTTCAAAAGGCGAGATATTATCACCTTATGTTCGTATAAACTGTTTTATAGGAAGCACTATTTTGATAATTATCCAAGTCTGGTATTAAAATTGTATCGTTATATAGTTACTTAGCGGCTAGTAACCTAATTTCGGATCAGATATATAAATGTAATTATTGAATTAATAAATAAATACTGTCAGTTATGTGTTGCTGTATTATTAACTGTTTGTGATTTATTGGATGCGAAGATTAATTTTTATAATTAATTATCGAGCTGTATAAATTTAATTCATTTTTAATGTAATTTTATTGAATATTTATTCTTACCAATGCTAAAATTGTTTCTAAAATTATTTTTGTTGTTTTAAAATTTCATTTATTATTTTTAAGAGTTTATAAAATTTAGAAATCAATATTTTATTGAATATTTATCTTTAAATGATTTTCTGATTTTATTTAATTGTAAAATCCGTATTTAATTCCAGAATGTTTCAAAAATCATGAAAATTTTATTTAATTAACCTTTAAATATTTCAAAATTTTTAAAATTATTCTAGCAATTTTCCGGCTTTTATTCACCCACACATTTATGTTAGATATATTTGAGATGTCTTGTCTAATCTGTTGTGTTTAGTTTCAGAACTTAATATCAGAACTTACTGGAAATCAGAACTTACTGAAGTCAGAACTTATATCAGAACTTAAGGCCGTCAGGATTTATATCAGGACTTAAGTGCGGATACTTCAGATAAGGAAAGCAACTGATTTACAGGAAATGATCATGACTAAAACAATAGAAGATATGCATGGAGAGTTAGAAGACTAGAAGACTTGTAGAAGATAATATCTGATTGATATATTTTAGGAGACAGAATTATATTCCACAGAAATTAGAAGATATCTTGTAACCGTGTACTATATAAACCCAACTTAGGGTTTACACTATATGTGTTATTATTCACGAGAAAGATTATACATTGTAACCTAGCAGCTCTTAGTGATATTGTTCATCACTGAGAGAGAACAACTGTTCCATTGTAACAGAGTTTATTGAATATACTTGATTATTGTTACATACTTGTGTTAATAAATCGATTTGATTGTATAAACACTATATTCAACCCCCTTCTATAGTGTTGTGTGACCTAACAAGTGGTATCAGAGCCTCTCTGTTGATATACAAACAGTGAGATCCAGTTTACAATCATGTCTGAAGAAACACAAACCCCAACTAAGCCCACCAAAACTCAAGATACTCAAAACAATCAAACCCACAGTCGATATGAAACCATTAGGGTTCCCATACTGAGAGCATATGTGTATCCTATATGGAAGGTAAAGATGACTATTTTTCTGGAAGCCACAGATCCAGAATACCTTGATAGAATTAATGATGGACCATATAAGCCTACCAAGCTTTCTATTGTAGTTGCTGATCAACCATCAAAGATGATACCAAAGGAGAAAGGTGATTACACAACTAAAGATATCTCATATATTGCCAAGGATGCAAGGGTAAGGCATCTGCTGCATAGTGCAATTGACAATGTCATGTCAAACAGGGTAATTGGATGCAAGACTGCAAAGGAAATATGGGATGCTTTGGAGACAAGATGCCAGGGAACTGATACAATCAAAAAGAACAGGAAGACTATACTCACACAAGAGTATGAGCACTTTGACTCAAAAGCTGATGAGTCATTAACTGGTTTATATGACAGGTTTGCCAAACTCTTGAATGATCTGTCACTGGTGGACAAAGAAAATGATCTTGAAGATTCAAATCTAAAATTCCTTTTAGCTCTTCCTGAAACTTGGGATTTGAAGTCTACTACCATAAGAGATAACTATGACCTTACTGAAACTACTCTTGATGAAATTTATGGTATGCTTAAGACTCATGAACTCGAGATGGATCAAAGGAGCAAAAGGCATGGAAGAAAGTCAAAGAAAGTTGCTCTTAAAGCTGAGGAGGAATCTCCTAAAGTGATTTTCTCAAAGAGGGGCAAATGAAAGGCTCTCATCATACAGTCTGATTCAGAGTCATCATATTCTGATGATGATGATTCAGAATCTAAAATTTTATCTGAAATGGATGTTGATACAGAGATGATGCAACTGTGTGCTCTTATGGTGAAGGGTATCACAAAGATAGCCTACAAGAATTTCAGAACGGGCAAGAAGTTTTCAAGGAAAGGTGGAAGTTCTGAAAAGAAAGGGTTCAGAAACTCTGAAGGCAAAAGAGGAAAGTCTGACAGAGGAGACAACTCAAATGTCAAGTGTTATAATTGTGGTGAAAGAGGCCACATCTCTCCTGACTGCAAGAAAGGAAAAAGTGATAAAGGCCAAGCACTTATCATAAAGAAGAAAAACTGGGCAGACACTTCAGATTTTGAAGATGAGGTGAACTATGTCTTGATGGCAAATGTTGATAGCAGTACTGATGCTGCTGAATGGAAGTTACCTCAATCAACTTTAGCTTTTCATACTAATGATATTTCTGAGCTAAGATTATATCTTAAAACCATGTTCATTAGTTTTAGAGATTAGACTTTAACAAATGAAAGATTAACATCTAAAAGTCTTGCTCTTAGAAACATAAATGACTATTTAGAAAAAGAGTTAGTTATGTTCCATCAAACTCAGAAAGAAAGAGATGAGGCTTTGTATATTAGAGATTAAGTGCTAAAATTTAATAAATCTCTTAAATCTGACTTGAAAAGGAAAAGGAGATAATCAAAACTTGGACTAACTCTGGAAGAACAACTCAGAAAATCTTAGAAAATGGAAATTGGAAAGAGGGTCTAGGTTACCTAGATGATAGAGAAGAAAAGGAAACTGAGTCATCTAAACCAAACTTTACCAAGAAAGCTGAAAAGCCTAAAATTAATCCTGTTAAATTTGTCGCAAAAACTGATGTGTCAAAATCTGAAAAGATGAATGATTCCAAAACAGAAGTCAAAGAAAAGTCAACTTCTGACAAGTTAAAATTGGACAAACCAGCTTCAGTAAAAATAGGTTTAATGACAAAGAAGCAGCTTAAGCATAAGCTGAAAGAGATTAGAAATGTGAACAAGGTAAAGGAAGCTAGGAAAAATAGGAATAGAAAGGAAGGTGTGAATAAAAGCAATAATTATATGCATGTTCCTAATGCTCCTAGAAAGAAATGCTATAACTATGGAAACTTTAATCATCTTGCTTCTTTTTACAGGAAAAATAAAGATATAAACTCTTTACCTCCTAGATCAGGAGTTAAGAGTCAGTCTGTTAGGTTTAAACCATAAAATTCTTGTTTTCATTGTGGTAGTTTATGGCATTCTATTTATACTTGTAAGGAATATCATAGTTTATACTATGATTATTATCAAATAAAACCTTCTTTGAAGAAAGTTAGTGTAATTCCTTCTAGTATAAATTCTAATTCAAAGTCTGATAGTGTAAGTTCTGATAAGAAAAATGTTGACATAAACTCTGATGCTAAATCCGCTGCAAATGTTAACAAACTTGATAAGGCCAAAGGATCCAAGCAAGTCTGGGTCCTTAAAACTAACTAATAGTGGTCTTTGTGATTGCAGGACAACAGGAAAAACATTCTAGTTCTGGACAATGGATGTTCAGGACATATGACTGGAAATAAAGCCCTGCTATTAGACTTTATGGAGAAAGCTGGCCCATGAGTTTCTTATGGAGATGGCAACATGAGAAAAACTATGGGATATGGCAATATCAATCTTGGGAATGTCATAATTGTATCAGTAGCTCTTGTCTCAGGACTTAAACACAATCTGCTAAATGTGAGTCAAATCTGTGACAGAGGTTATCATATAGATTTCTTTGAAGAACACTGTGAAGTTGTAAGTAATTCTACAGGTAAAGTAGTTCTGAAAGGTTACAGACATGGTTACATATATGAAGCCAGACTTTCAACAAACTCTGATGGGTCAGCAATCTGTCTGTTAAGAAGAGCATCAATTGAAGAAAGCTGGAATTGGTACAAGAGACTCTCTCATTTAAATTTCAACAACATAAATGAGTTAGTAAAGAAAGATCTTGTGAGAGGACTGCCAAAATCAGTATTTTCTCCTAATGGCCTTTGTGACTCATGTCAAAAGGCAAAAAAAAAAGAAAATCTTCATTCAAGAGCAAAACTGAATCTTCAATTCTTGAGCCTTATCACTTACTGCATGTTGATCTATTTGGTCCAGTCAATGTGATGTCTATTACAAAGAAGAAATATGTTATGATTATAGTGGATGAGTTCACAAGATACACTTGGGTGTATTTCTTGCACAAGAAGAATGAAATTGCATCTACTCTAACTGATCATGTCAGACAGTTGGATAAGTTGGTTAAAGATTTTGTTAAAATCATAAGAAGTGATAATGACACTGAGTTCAAGAATTCAATCATGGAAGAGTTCTGCAAAGAGCATAGAATAAAGCAGGAATTTTTTGTACCTGAAACTCCACAGCAAAATGGAGTTGTAGAAAGAAAGAACAGGAATCTCATTGAAGCTGCACGAACTATGTTTGATGAAGTAAAGCTACCAACCTACTTTTGGGCTGAAGCTGTGCAGACTACTTGTTTTACACAAAATGCTACACTCATAAACAAGCATGGAAAAACACTATGGCGCCCTTCAAACCCGGGTCAGAAGTTTGGGGTCCACACACACACACCTTATTTATAACCTGCTTATAATAATAAAGATAAAATAACATGTTGTGACCCTACTTACCAACTACCACGGACCGCAACAGGTTAAAGTTTGTACACAAGCCACACACACACACATTTATATTACAAACGTCCAAATCCCAACTATTCAAACTTAAGACCAAACATTAAACATTATTACAAACTTTTTCAAACTTAAACTATCTCAAAAGATGTCAGCTAGCTTAACTCGATCACCCTGGACCCCTAGCTCTCGCACTGGATTGGGGATCCTCGCTACCAACTAGCTCCTTCTTAACTGGAAAATAACATAAACAACATCGCACAAATGAGCTAACTAGCTCAGCAAGTCACAAAGATAAGACTGAGAATAATGATCATCAATTAAAAAAGGTTAAGGTATCAAGTGAGAAATGATTAATAATTTAGAATTGAATATTATATTTTTATTTTAAAAACCAAGGTTAGGCTGCTGATCAGTCACGCACCAACCCCGAGCAAGGCACACAACTCTGCTCTAATTACTGGATCCAAGGCACACATTGGCCCAACTTGACCACCAATCGGGTATGACCACGAATCTGGTCCACAATTTTATAAAACAATCTAGTTCTAACATAATAACAGAATAAACAATGTAAAGCAATAACAAAATCATAAGCAACATTGGATGTTCAATAATGAAATGGTTTCAATCTTCACAAAGGAACAATATGACAATTTTAAAAAATGGCTGTTAGGTAATGAAAGAATTGGATAACAAAGGAATCAAAGTTTCAAGGTTGCAAGGATTTGGTCTTTCAAAGCATAAGGTACAATGGTTTGAGTATGTAAGCAATTTGATTCAGTGTTTGGCATTTAGTTTGTATATATTTGTGGAGAAGTATCGTATATATGTGGTTCATATTCGGGTATACAACAATCAATGGTTCAGAAAGAATAAGGTTTACGGCTCAAAGATCAAATACTGGAATCAAGGTTTAGGGTTCAGTGCTTCAAAGCACTTGCAATATAGAATGGGACTATCAATCATCCACTTGCCCGATACTAGCTTGCTATACTGCACTAACTTCCAATCACAACCGTCTTACTCCTTGACTATCTGTTTTCCTTTCCTAAGCCTTTCCTCTTCTGCTCACATATCATAACCATCTATCAATACTCAACTCATACGATTATATTCAGTATACACTTCTATCTACCCTTCGTTTTACCCAAATCCGACTAACGGATTGAAAGTTACGCTATAAACAAGTAAACACCGAACATATAGACTAACAGTCAACAACAAGTCACATATAACACGTAACACGTCAAACAAACAATGATATATCATTTATAAAGGAGTCTCGGGTCATAAACAAGCTTGCGGGTATTTAATATGATTTTTAAAATATTTTTCGGAATTAAAACGGGTCGTTGGATCAATTTTAAAACAATAAATAAGGTTCGGTTGGCCAAATCTGGCTTCAAGAAAATTTTATAATAATAATCGAGCCTTGAAAACAATTTAAAATAATATTTTAAAGCTCGAAACTATTTTTCAGAATTTTTAAATAATTAAATCTAATTAAATAATTAATTAAAATCAATTAATCAATTAATTTTCGAATTAATTGACCAATTAATCAATTAATTATTAACTAAAATTAATTAACTAATTAATTTAGATTTATTTTTGAATTAAAAATAATTTTTGGAATTAAAATAATAATTTTTGGAATTTTCAGAATTTAAAAACGAATTTTTATAATTAAAATAAATAGGAAATATGATTTTTTAATAATATATAAACAGGAAGGTTATTTTTGCAAATTCTGGATACTTTAAGGACCAAACTGCATCGTCCCCAAAAGTTCAGGTATTAAACTGTAATTTGACAGGGGTTCGCCGGAAAACACCCCTGTCTCGCCGGAGAAGACGATCCAGGGATGCTCAGGCCATCACCACCTCCAGATCATATCTACACAACACCAGGAACACAACAATTCCATCAAAATACACAACCAATCCCTGAGTTGGCCGAAAATTGGCTGAGAAGTTCGCCGGTTTCTGGCGAGCTCGAAGTTAACTTAAAAATACAACTCCCTTCGATTCAGAGGTCCTCTGTTAACGAGCTATACACCAATCGATTGCAAATTTCATAAGGAACACAACCCACTATATTTCAACACCTAATAACCCCTAGAAAAAAAGCCCTAAATTTCAATTAAGAACATTCATACGGGTTATAAACCGTAATTTTAAAATTCGAAGAGTAAACTCAATTTTGAACATGTTATTGAACTCCAAATCAGTCATATGACATATGAAAATCATCAGGAAGACAAGCTCTACAACATTCAATCATCAAATCATTCAAACAATCATCTGAACAAAAATTCATAATTTTAATCAAAATAATTCGAAAATAAATAAAAATATAGAAAATAAACCTTTGATTCTGCAGTGATATGAAGCACATATTCTGATAGTATATTTCAAGAGCTTTGATTTGAGTACTCGAGCTTCACCAACGGATTCCGGTAACACCTTGAAATTGAGGTTTGAAATCTCGATAGGTTTTATGAATATATGAATTTTCTCTGTAAAATTATATAATTACTGTTTGCAAATGATTTTCGGTACAAAATAAATACGGTAAAGGCTATTTATATTTACGGAAAATTAGTATCCCGTTGGATCATTCCGGATATAAAATAGTACGTTTATTTATAAAAATAGATCCAAACGGTACCGGTTTTCGGGATAAATATCCAAATCAGTACAATTTGTACCGCGGTCTTGGTCTCAGCACCTGGTTATACGTATTACGAGGTGATAATTGTAATAGTTTAATAAAAAGATCCCGTTTATCAAAAATACAAGTTTTATTGATTTACCGAAATGAATAATGTATCAAAAATATTGCGCCGGGACCCGCGCAGGACAAACCGTACATCGGATCGAAAAAGTCAAAACATGGAAAATGCTCGGAATATTGCAATTAGGTTAGGAAAGAGTTCTCGAAAGAATTTCGGGTTATAAAAACGTAAAGACGGGTGATGTCGGTTGGTTCCCGATTGTATAAAATAGTTTATAAATACTCAGAAAAAGAATTTATAAAATCCATATATTTCCTATAAAATCATAAATCAACATAAAAATAAATAAGAAGATATGACAATTATCTATATTTTATTTTGGATATATAAAAATTAAAATACTCAATTTATATTATTTTTAAACATCCAAATACATATACCACTTAACAATTAATTCACAGAATAAATACTGAACATGCATAATATTTATTTATTAGCAACACTAATTACACGATATATCCCAGATATTACATCCTTCCACCCTTAAAAGGATTCTGTCCTCCGAATCTCCTAAGAAAATAAATGAGGGTACTTTTCTCTCATGTCACTTTCTAACTCCCAGGTTGACTCTTCAACCTTTGGGTTTCTCCACAATACTCTTACTAACTTTACCACTTTATTTCTTAACACTTCCTCTCTTCCCTCTAGAATCTCTATCGGACTCTCTACATATGACAAGTCTGCTTGAAGCTCTATTGGCTCGTATTCGATTACATGCCCGGAGTCTGGATTGTACTTCTTAAGCATCGATACATGAAAAATATTGTGAATGTGCTCCATGTGCGGAGGTAATGCCAACTCGTAAGCTACTTTGCCAACGCGCTTTAAAATCTCAAAAGGTCCAACATATCTTGGGCTCAGTTTTCCTTTCTTTCCAAATCGTGTCAATCCTTTCCATGGTGATACTTTCAGTAATATCAGATTTCCTTCTTCGAATTCCATATTTTTCCTTGATTGATCTGCATGCTTCCTTTGACGGTCTTGTGCTGCTATCAATCTCTTCTGGATAACTTCAACAACTTCCTTCATCTATTGCACCAATTCAGGTCCAAGTATCTTGCGTTCTCCTACTTCGTCCCAATATACAGCAGATCGACATTTGCGTCCATAAAGAGCTTCATAGGGTGGCATCCCAATACTGGCGTGATAACTGTTGTTGTAAGCAAATTCTACCAAGGGTAAATGCTCGTCCCAACTTTCTTTGAAATCAATGGCACAAAGACGTAACATGTCTTCGATTCTCTGGATTGTTCTTTGGCTCTGGCCGTCCGTCTGTGGTTGGTAAGCCGTACTCATATTCAGTCTCGTTCCCAAACATTCTTGAAAACTCTTCCAAAATCTTGAATTAAATCTTGGATTTCGATCGGATACAATAGACACAGGGACTCCATGACGAACTATGATTTCTTTCAGGTACATATGGACTAACTTGTCTAGTGAAATTTTTTCATTTATAGGCAGAAAATGAGCTGACTTGGTAAGTCTGTCCACTATAACTGTCACACCCCCAACTTAAACAGCAAAATAAATATAGCTATTACTTCATTTTAATGAAGAATACACAACAAAATCCAAGATCTTACAGTTTAGGGTTTGGAACAGCCCAACACTACCAACTATTACATCTGATTACAAATACCGAGTCCTCACACAGCTATTATTACTTATTCAACCTGAGCTCGAACATAAGCATCAGCATCATAGGTCTTACGGGCAGTCTGCTTGAATCTAACCATAGCTGCTAGCTGTAATATCAGGGTAAAGCAAGGAGTGAGCCAAATGCTCAACAAATGCTAACAGTACGACACGAAACATAAATTGAGATATACTTTTAAGAATGACAATGGAAAGACATAACTAATGATAATGAGAGATAAAACTATGTGAGATGGCATCATTTTTCTTGCATCAAAACAATTTTAAAATCATGTATTAATCAAAATCATTTTATGACGCTACGGATTACAGCCGGTGATCAGCCGCGAAGTAATCCCGAACCTCGCTGGGTTCTAAAACATTAATGGGAATCCCTAGGCAACTTTTAAGCCTAATATAAGTGTGGAAAGGACTCGCGTCTCAGTCCAGATCCACTATTCAAGAAAACATTTATCCCCCTTTGGGACTGAAAACCCACATTTTATTTATTTCAAAAGCTGATGCCGAATTGTAACAAAATCTCTTTTAACAGTAAATATTTTTATCAAGGGATTATAGATCAACTTGAAACACTGGAAATATGTCACAAAATCTCAAGGCCATGATCCACTAGACTTTACTCTATTAGGGTAACTGAAAGGTTTCCATACACAAGAAATTGGACAAGGAAATTTAGCAAGGCTATTGGATATTATGAATGAGTAATGCCAAACTAGGCTTAAAGCAATGGTTTTCGATAAGGTACAAGTACTAGAACATCAAGAAGATATGCTTCATGAATACTAAGGGTGTTAAGGTATGAAGAAATGATCTTTAACTCTGGATATATCAGAATTGTCAAGCTTTAGGATAGGAAAGGGGGTATCAATCAATGAGGACTCATGTTGGTAAGTTTCTGACTATTAGAGTTCAAGGTAAGGTTCTATAGGGGTTCAAGTATCAGGATGAGATATCAATACTTAGGAATCATCAGCATGTTAATCAAGAGGATAAATCAAGTAATATAACAACTCTTTATTTTATCATGGCATTTAACTATCATGAAAAGACTTTTAAACTACTTGCAATACATACTCGAGGGTTCATGGCATTTCTATATAATTCAAAGATAAGCGAGAGATACGCTTGATTTAAACATATCAAAATGACTCAGGATAATTGCATCGATATATATGAACAGTTTATAGTAAATATGAAGGTCAAGTTGAATCACTTGCCTTGAGATAGGCTGGTCTGGTCTGACTGGTAGGAGCAACTGGAGCTTCACTCAACTTTTATGGCAAGTTTTCCCTCGTCTCGAGATCCTACATAAATAATAATAATCCTCATTATAATATATTCTTACCATCTTAACCTATTTACAACCCGAAATTAAACATAGATGGCACTTAGGCCTATACGCACCTAATTTATATCCACCTTTATATTTCAAATGTACACACGTAGCCACATAATCACATATCGTATATTAATATCAAATAACACCATATATACCATAATGCAACACTAGGCTTGGATGATCTCGACTCACCACTTAAGTCACTTGGTCGCTAAACTAGACAAAGTCTTCAAATTTTGGCTCCCTAACTCGATGTGCCTTTCCTAAATTATTCAAAACCTATTGACCCTCACTTGTGCCTTTTACTCTAATGACCTTATACCATCTTACAACTATGGTGGTCGACCTAATACTCACTTCTAAGTGTTCTAAAACTACGTGATAAGTGATAGTGCTCACTGGTGCAAATTTCAGAATGACAACTATAGTTTCTTGAGTGCATTAGGCACTCTTAAACTACAAGTTTTCCTTCAAAACTTTTACACAAGACTCTCCTGATCTAAGGGCATCTCACAAGCTTGATGTGGCTCAAGGGCCTGGCTTGGGCCTTCTTGGGCCTAAGCTAAAAGTCCAAGGTTCCCCTGCTTTTCTGGACAGAAAATGCCCTGACTTGAATTAACTTGTGACACATGGTTCTAACTCATATCCTATGAAATATGGTTGGAAAAAATTCTTTGACACTCCCTCTAACTAAGGCCCAATTGGGCCTAATGAGGGCCTACCCATGATATGGTCAAATCTCCCTATTTCTAAGTTGCAACAAAACTGTCCACTGCTGGACAGATTTTGTTATTCTACTTGTGCACCTAACCAAATGACATGCAAATCTCCAACCAACTCCTAAAACCTTTTGTATACTCCCAATACTAACTTCTGGTGGCTTGGGCCTCAAAGTGCACATCAATGACATGGTCAAAACTCACTCTAACCCTCAGGGTACTAAACTGATTTTCTGCAGAAACTATAACTCTCATTTTCCAAGGTTTTGACTTGACAAACTCAACTAACAACAACTCAATACTTAAACCAAGACTTATACATGGTAATCTACTGAACTAACTCCCTTATTCTCAAAATAACCTTGGGTGAGATCATCCATGCCCAAAAACAACAACATGCAACTAAATATATAACATGCAACTCATGGAAAGCACATAACAAGATTTCGGCTAGGCATAAAGTTTTAAATGCTTGCAAAATCGACTTGCACCTAATACTCATCCTTAATAATCATGAAATATAACTTCTTTTAAGTATTAATAAGAAATTTATCATGGAAACAATCTATTTTAAGCACACCTATTTCGCATTTATAGATTTTTTAAACATAACAACATGATTTCGAAAAGAATAGCATGCAAAACATGGTTGATCATCATTTTAATGTCTTAAAACTAGCATGCATGCCTAAACATAAATATATAATAAAATTTCAGTAGCATACAAAGGATTTTAAAGCATGATATCTCCATAAAACACTTAGTTAGCACATATACATAATATATCTCATAGAGAGCTCTTGAATTCACAAGAATCAAGAGTTTCTCTTTGGAGATCACATAAGAACTACACATGCATCCATGGAACTTCAACTTCCAAGTCTCAAAACACTTGGAAAGGATATAAGATGAATGTAGGTAAAAGATTTACACTTGGGAAGATGAAGAATGAATTGAAAAATGGAAGGGGGGTGGGGGATTTGGCCTTCGGCCGAGAGCAAGGTGTAGGGGAAAAGAGAGAAAATTTGTGGTGTGTTGGAGTGTGGAATGAGTGGAATGATTTCTCCCATTTTGATTTTTTTGTTTTATGCTTTTTGGTTGACAAATAATGAGTGGAAGTGAGAACTTACAAAAATGTCCTTTAGCTAAAGTTAGGCCATTTTGCATACAAGGCTAATGTAGTAATTTGGTAATAATCAAATGAGTTAGTGGGGTTGGAAAAGTCTTATTTGCCCTTTGAGAGAATAGAAGGGTGATTTGCATGCATGGTCTCTTATTTAATTTGATAAATATGATAACTAAAATTTATAATGATTTATTTTTATAAAATAAAATACAAGTTCAAAAATTATAAAATTTATATCATAAAATAACTTGGATTTTTAGAGACTTTATAAAATCATTTTTAAAATTTATGAACAAAATACCTTTTAAAAGAAAATTTTTCCAAAGCTTAGAATATTCCTTATAAATCAAAAATAAAGAAATTAAATAAACTATTGCTTTGAAAAATCATATACTACACAAAGCAAATTTATAATACAGAAATTTTTACTCACACTAGCGTACAATCATTGAATATATTTTCATTTGACTTTAATATTATACCAAATCCATAAATAATATTACATAAAATTTCGGTCGTAACAATAACCCAAACGGCATCATGATTGGCTTTCGTCATTGGTAATCCGACTATGAAATCCATGGCAATATGCTCCCACTTCCACTCTGGAATCTCCAATGGCTGCAATAATCCACTTGGTCTCTGATGCTCTGTTTTAGCTCTTTGACATGTATAACATCTGCTAACCCATTCTGCAATTTCCCTCTTTATATCGGGCCACCAATAATTTTCCTTTAAATCTCTGTACATCTTGGTACTTCCTGGATGGATTGAATAACTTAAATTATGAGCTTCCTGTAAAATTTTATTCTTCAACTCCGTTACTGGTGGAATCCAAATTCTAGAAGAAAACCTAAGAATACCCTGATCATCCTTCTGCGTGCACAATTCCTCTCCTACCAAACGATTAATATCCTAATCCATTATCTCTGCTTGACACTTTCTTATCTTTTCTAACAACTCCGGCTGGAAAATCATACCATACACTTTTGTTTCATCAGGCTTGCAAATTCTAATTTTAAATTCCAGTTTCTGAAATTCCTTGTATATCTCTTCGGGTACTGATAACACATTCAGCTTTTCTTTCTGACTTAACGCATCCGCCATAACGTTTGCTTTATCGGGATGATAGTTAATCGGGCAATCATAATCCTTAATCAACTCTAACCATCTTCTTTGTCTCATATTAAGCTCCTTCTGTGTGAATATGTACTTCAAGCTTTTGTGATCCGTATAAATCTCGCATTTTTCTCCATATAGATAATTTCTCCAAATCTTCAAAGCGAATACTATAGCTGCTAGCTCCAAATCACGGGTAGGATACTTCTGTTCATGTGGTTTCAATTGCCTTGATGCATACGCAATAACCTTATCGTGCTGCATCAGAACACATCCGAGTCCTTTATGGGAAGCATCGCTATAGATTACGAAATTCCTTTGATCATCTGGAAGTGACAAAACAGGTGTTGTGCTTAATTTTCGCTTCAATTCCTAAAATCTTTCTTCACATTTATCGTTCCATATAAACTTTTCATCCTTCCGTGTAAGCTTTGTCATTGGAGTTGCAATCCTTGAGAAATTTTGAACAAATCGGCGATAATATCCCGCTAATCCCATGAAACTTCTTACCTCTGTTGGTGTTCTCGGTCTTTCCCAATTTGTAATTGCTTCAATCTTTGCTGGGTCCACTTTGATCCCTTCAATACTGAGTATGTGTCCTAAGAACTGGACTTCCTGTAACCAATATTCACACTTCGAGAATTTAGCATAAAACTTTTTCTTCCTTAAAATCTCTAAAGTTGTTATCAAATGTCCTGCATGATCCTCTTCTGTCTTCGAATGAATCAAAATATTATCTATAAACATGATAACAAACTTGTCCAAGTATTCCTTGAAAATTCTGTTCATCAGGTCCATGAATGCTGCCGGTGCATTGGTCAATCCAAAAGACATCACTAAAAATTCATAATGTCCATATCTTGTTCTGAAAGCTATCTTTGGTATATCCTTTGGCTTAATCTTTAGTTGATGATATCCCGACCTCAAATCGATCTTGGAGAAGTACTTGGCTCCTTTCAATTGGTCAAATAAATTGTCAATTCTGGGTAACAGATATTTGTTCTTGATTGTAAGCTTATTGAGCTCCCGATAATCGATGCACAGTCTCATGCTTCCATCCTTCTTCTTGACAAATAGTACCGGTGCACCCCATGGGGATACACTGGGTCTGATTACTCCTTTTTCTAACAGCTCTTGCAATTGCTTTGCTAGTTCCTTCATCTCAATGGGCGCCATTCTGTACGGGGCCTTGGATACTGGTTCCGTTTCAGGTGCTAAGTCGATCGCAAACTCAATTTCTCTGTCTGGAGGAAGTCCTGGTAACTCATCGGGAAATACGTCTGGAAATTCATTGACTAGTGGAATATCTTCAAGTTTTGCTGGCTCCTGACTTTTATCAATCACATATGCAACGAAATGCTCGCATCCTTGTCGTAGTAACTTTTTAGCTTGAATCATTGTTAAAAACTTCTTTGCTTGTTTCTGGCCCTTAAACGTTACTATTCTTTTGTCTGGCGTCTTCACCATTACCTTCATATTTCGACAAATTATCTGGGCATCGTGCTTAGATAACCAATCCATTTTTAAGATAACATCAAACTCTCCTAGCTTAAATAGTATCAAATCTACACAAAACTTACTGCCGAAAATCTCAATCTCACAATTCCCACAAACTTGATTAACAGATACACGCTCTTGATTTGCTAATTCCACAGTCATTATTTTATTTAGATACTCAACTGAACAGTTTAACTTGCTAACAAAATCTTGATAAATAAACGATCGAGTTGCTCCCGAATCTATTAACACTTTGGCACATAAAGAATTCACATTAAGCGTACCTGCCACGATATTAGTATCCTGGATAGCGTCCTTTATAGACATATCAAAAACTCTAGCCCTTGGAGTTTCATTTACTGCTGGGGTAGATCCCATAATTCCTAATGCATTACTGACTGGGGCTGGTGTCTTGCAATCCCTGGCTATATGTCCAGGCTTCCCACATTTAAAGAATGTAAATCCAATAGCTGGAACCTTAACCGCTGGATTACGGGTAGGCTGATCCTTGTTTGCTGGCTCTCTCGCTGGCTGATTTCGGCACTCCCTCGAATAGTGCCCTTTCTGGTTACACTTGAAACAAACCACATTCAACTTATTACAAACTCCTCCGTGCTTCTTCCCACATACCTGACAATCTAGAAACGTTAACCTCAACTGATTCGGCTGATTCACATTGACTCGACGGTTTGGCCTCCATCGCATGTATTTTGCTTTCTGAAATTAAAATTCCTCCCTGGATGAAACTTGCCCTTCTTAAAATTTGGAAACTTCCCTGGTTGTGACTGACCTTCATTCCCTTCAAACTTCCTCTTCTTACTTTCCTTTTCTTTCTGTGACATCTCACTCTCAGTTTCTGCAATCATGGCCTTCTGTACAACTCCTGCATAGGTATCCAATTCAAATATGGCTACCTTCCCTCTAATCCATGGCTTCAGACCTTGTTGGAATCTCTTGGGCTTCTTCCTGTCAGTATCTACATATAACGACACATACCTTGACAATTCTTCAAACTTACTTTCATAATCAGCTACCAACATATTTCCTTGCTTTAACTCTAAAAACTTCAGCTCCATCTGATCCTGAATAAACTGGGGAAAATATTTTTTTAAAAACAATTCCTTAAACCTCCCCCAAGTAATAACATCTGTACCTTCCAATGTCTTCATAGTCTCCCACCAATAGGTGGCCTCATTTTTCAAATAATAACTTGCAAACTCTACCTTCTGTTCTTCCTTTACTTTAACTAAAGTAAACGACTTCTCCATTTCCTTTAACCAAGAAGTGGAATGAATCTGATTTTATTCCAAGCTCCAAAGTTCTATCAGATCATATTGCTAAAGTTGATGAGTTGATGACAAATTCTGACTTTAAAGCTCAACTTAAAGTCACAGCTCTCAGTACTAAAAGCCTTCAAAGTCAACACTTCATTACTCATGCCAAGGTTGATAAGCTACAGGAAAATGCTGATAAGCTGGACCTGATGATCAAGCTAGATAAGAACAGGTTTATCAGACCTATTCATGAGAAAGTAGAGGCTATTGAGAAGGTTCAAGAAAAGCAACAGGCCCAACTGACTGAGGTCCTGCAGAATCAAGCCTCTCAACAAGCTCAAATGAATGAAATTTAATCTTCAGTAGAACTTCTTCTATCTTTACTCCTACCAGATGATGCCAAAAAGGGGGAGAAGGTAATGAAGTCCAAATGCTCAACTAGTCAAGTAGTGAAGAAGAAGGATGATAAGGAAGATGACCAGGGAAACCCAAGCAAGGGTCAAGGTCAAGGTCAAAGCAATAAAGTTTCTTCAAGGAAACTAATTTCCTACTCTAGAAAATCTTCTACACAAAAGAAGACAAGTTCTGAAGCTGTAGATGCTCAAACTCTAAATGCAAGTTATGATGATCAAAGTCTGATATCAAGTTCTGATCTTCTCATTCAAGGTGATAGTCAAGACTCTCAGAAGTTTTTGTAAACCCTAAAGCTCAAGGGAAGGGAGACTATAGTCTATTATAAAGATCCCAAGATTAAGACACTTGATGAAGAAATTTCCAGAAGATTATTTCTCAAGCATAATCATGGAATGGATTTAGAGACTTTAAAGGAGGAAGAACCTAGATTTGCAGCTGAGAAGATAAATATTAAGTCTAAAGCTTCTGATGCAAAGAAACCTCCAAGGCCTAAGGAAAAAGGCATTGTGATCAAGGAAAGCTCTGAGGCTTCAAAGCCCAAGACAAGATCACAAGTTAATCCAAAGGATAAAGGGAAATGAAAGATTGATGAACCAACAAAGCCACATGAGATGAAGATTCCTCAAATCCTGATGAAACCAGTGTGCAAAATGGTTCAAGTTTTTGATGATACAGCTGCTGAAGATAAAACTGTTAAAACTCTGAAAAGAAGGAAGATAACTGAAGAATCTAAGACAATCTCTGACAAAGCTCAATTTTTTCAGAGTGAAGAATAACAAGCTAAAGAAGAAACAGCAAATCCTGATCAAATCATCAAAACTTCAACCTCTGACAGTGCTAAAGTTGATTTGAACAAATTGACAGTTACTGATAAGAGAAAACTCCTATGGAAGAATGTTAATCCATCAGATCCTAAGAAAAGTCAACTGTTATATGATTTCATGACTATTGGATTAAAAGCTAGAAAAGCAAGAGATGGAGTTGGATAAGGTTCTGAAGAAGCTAAGATCAAGATAGAAGTCAAAGTATATACAAGAGATCCATTCTTATTGACTGACAAACCTCTTGAAGAAGTTACACAGAAACACCTTGATAAGGTTATATCTGTTCAAGTGGTATTGGATGCTCATGATAAAAGTAATGTCAAAGAAAAGCTGATTCTGTTTCTTGAAGATGGAAGAACATACAGAATGTCAGAATCAGATGTGCTAAACAAATCTCTAAAAAAACTTCATTTTTTCATTATCTTTTGGAGATAAAGTCTGAGATTACCAGGAGATGGTGAAGACCATAAGGGATAAAGCAAGAATTTCTGGATCAAGGGTTACAGAATTCATTCCAAATATTGTTGAAGATGATGGAAGTGAAATTCCAATAAAGAAGGATTATGCTAAACTTGAGGTTATTCTGAAAGAGAAATGTATGTGATGTAATGAAGACTCGTCTCACCCAAGGGTAATCAGACTTGGTGATGGTTTGGAAAGAAATCATATCTCAGCACTTAGGACTGCAATCTACCAGATTGGAAGTCAAGGTGAAGAATTTAAGCAAGTCAAAGTTACACTAGCTCAAGTCCTGCGGAATGCAGAAGAGAAGCTGATATCAAACTTTGTCAATAATCATTTTGGGTTCAGATTGACTCAGTAAAATTGGTAAAAGCTACGAGGACTGTAAGTTGTAGTTATTTGTCTAAATAAACTCTTATTGCATTTGTACTTAAATGTTTTTGACAACATCAAATCTATTAACTTGTATATTTTTCATAATTTAAAAGTTGGGGGAGATTGTTAAATATATTTGAGATGTCATGTCTAATCTATTGTGTTTAGTTTCAGAACTTAATATCAGGACTTACTGGAAATCAGAACTTACTGAATTCAGAACTTATATCAGAACTTAAGGCCGTCAGGATTTATATCAGGACTTAGGTGCGGATACTTCAGATAAGGAAAATAGCTGATTTACAGGAAAGGATCATGACTAAAATAATAGAAGATATGCATGGAGAGTTAGAAGACTAGAAGACTTGTAGAATATAATATCTGATTGATATATTTTAGGAGACTGAATTATATTCTATATCAATTAGAAGATATCTTGTAACTATGTACTATGTAAACACAACCTATGGTTTACACTATATGTGTTATTATTCACGAGAAAGTTTATACATTGTGACCTAGCAGCTCTTAGTGATATTGTTCATCACTGAGAGAGAACAACTGTTCTATTGTAACAGAGTTTATTGAATATACTTGAATATTGTTACATACTTGTGTTGATAAATCGATTTGATTGTATAAACATTATATTCAACCCCCTTCTATAGTGTTGTGTGACCTAACAATCTACTCGTTGAACTTGTAAAATACGGGTCAGATGCGCGTTTCAAAAATGATTTTAAAATTTTGAAATTTTATGATAATTAGTTTTAATTATTTCAGAAATTTTTTAGTATGTTCAGATAAATTTTGAATTATTATTACTCATAGATTATTTATTGACGGGATCGTTAATTGCGATTCGAATCAGGATTACAACAAAAAAGAAAAAAAATACATATATATAAAATAAAATCCCTGAACCCCCACCCCCATGTTCTTCTTCCTCACCGACTCTCATCTCTCTTAAATAATCTCTCTCGTCTCTCTCAATTTCTCATTGTCCCTCTCGTCCCTTTCCTTTCTCTCTCTTTTTCCTTTCTCTCCCTTCCTCCCTGTGTTCTCTCCGGTGCTCTGTTCTTCCTTTTTTCCGTCGATTCACCGACTTGTTTCTCAGTAAATACTCCGATTTGCTCCCTGTTATGTATATATATATATACACCCGTGTGTGTATTTATGTGTATAATTGGTGGGTTGCTGTTTGTTTCACTTCTCCCATCGCCGCCCCTCTCCGTTTCCAGCGAGAGTGGCGGCGCGTGGGGTGCTTCTCCGCGTGTGTCTGTTGTGCAGTGATTTTGGATCTGTGATTAGTTATTTCCATTTTTATCTCTTTTTCTGTTGCCGCCTCCCGGATTCCAGCGAGGCGAGGCGGCGGAGTTTGGTGCAGCGCGTATGCGCGTGTCTCTGTGCTATTGATTTCTGTTTTGGCCTATTTTAGTTTCCCGATTGTAAAGTGGAATTATTTTATTAGTTGTAATGATTTTCCGAGGGAATTTATTTGATAATATTCGTGAAATAAAAGATTTTCGTGCGGAAAATTAAATTAATCGGTTAGGTTCGTATGGAAACCCGAAATTTATCAGGTACCGACGAATTTTACCGCCGTCGACAATGAGCTTCAGCGAGTCGACGGTGGACCGTGATGAATTAATTCTGAGTCCTAAATTATAAATAAATAAAAGTAGTTGTGAAATAAATTTCGGAACGAAAATGAATAATAATATTTAATATAGTGAATTCGGATTGGTGGACGGGATTGATAAATGGATTTATGAATTGCTTGATGTTGTGTTGTTGTTGTGATTGACGTCAAATGATTTCGACGGGTAGGCCGATAAACAAGGGAGACGCTGCCCGATTTTCGGGAAGTTAATTCCGAAAATATGGGAACGTAACCTATAATTATCGGAGACGTCAAACGAAGATATATAATTATGTTATACAAATCTAGTTATGTGCGGTAACAAAATATTTTATAGTAACCCTACTATTTATAAAAAAAAGAGTATACGTACTTTCCGAAAACGAGCACCGAACCGAGTTTCAAAGATGTGGACCATAGTTGCTATATGTATTTCAATAATACATATAAATACGAATCGGGTTATGAAATCGTATGGGTAGAAGTGATAGCGATTTGATGTTAAGTTTAAGCGATTATCTGAATTAGGTATTACAACCCTGTAGGTCCTAGACGAGAAACCCGAGTATCGACATCGGATTAGGAATGATCTAGTGATTAGACGTCGAGATCAACGAAGTTCCAATCGAAGGGTCTGAGTGTTGCGATCATATCCAAAATGGGATAGTAGTTTGACGATAAAGCCGAACATTCAAGTCGAACCAAAGTCAACCAGTGATAGTGATTAAAGCTTCTCGAGGCAAGTATTCCTGAACTTTCTTTTAAAAATAATGCAATTATTTCTTCGTTCCTATTCTAAGTTCAGAATAGTTAAATGTTTTACATTTCGCTGCAAGTAATCTTATTATGCATGTTCTTTTCATTATTGTTCCTATATTATCGATTGCTCTCTTGGGGAAATACCCATTCTTTCGGTTATTTACGAACCCTGAATTGGGATGTTTTGAATTCAAAATGATTTGACATCAAAATACTCCACGGGTTGGATAGTGATGTGTGGGATTAAGTTCTTAATCCTAAGGACCGGGATATAACCGGATCCTTGAGATGGGTCGTAGAGCCTGGGTACCCGACTGGATCTATATGGGAAGATATAGATATGCACTGTATCCTGGCTGATCAGCAGGGTATGGGTGCGAACTAGTGTCCAATTTGATTTGTTATTGATCGCCATTAACGGCATTCTCTCTTGAAAGGTTTCATGATTCTAAAACCGGACAAAACCCTGATTCAGGAGATGAATCCGGGAATCGCTTGTCACTTTTGGATTTATAATCAAAGGCTGGTGATAGCCAACGTTTATTCGCTCAACTCACTCAAATCAGTAGAATTGTTAAAATTATTTAAAGCTTTTGTCCGGAAATTTTCCTGTGATATTAATATTTGAAACTCAAATTATATACTTGCTGGGCATTTTTGGCTCACTTTTGCTTTGTAAATTCTTATTTCTTTCAAACTAGATAAGGATAAAGGTGAATAGCTTTTGATAGACAACAAAAGTTAGAGAAATATCCGCTGCGAAAGGATGAAGATGTTAGAAAAATAAGACAAGGGCATTGGTACAAAGGTATTTAAACTTGTATGATAGTTATTGTGAATTGTAGAAGGTTAGATTCTTATTTCATACCATAACCTGTAAACGATCCGGAATTAAGGGGTTATTTATTTATTCTTTTATTTTATGTAAAAATTGTTTAGTGGCACCAAATCTTGACCTCAGATTTAGGTTGTTACAAGTTGGCATCAGAGCTACAGGTTATTGGTCACTGAAATAAGAATAGGTGAGGGTAAGATAGGAGTGGTAGGCCGTACAAGATAGGAAAGACCCTAGGCATACTCATGTTAAGTGGAGTTGAGTGCGAATTAGGGTTAGCAGATCCGATACGGAATTGGTAAGCCAGGATTGTTGAGGAAAGTGTAAGGAGAAAATCGCAATGCTATAGGTATATTGAGTTCTCAGATCCTACAGTAATGAGGAATCGATAGATTGACGGAGACTGGGTATGTTACCCTACTTTTCATGTGGTTTGAAGAAAAATGCAATTGAGTTTTGTGAGAACTTCATGAGTTTTGGGTACGATTTAACTTAGAATTAGGTAGTAGAACGAGCTCCACGCCTAAGGCAACCAGTTGATGGAAGCTGATGAAGAACCAACATTGCACGTTTTGAAGGCACCACTGTTGCGAGAAGATTCTTATCACTTATCGGGAGCTGCGCAAGGAATGATATTTACCTTACTAGATATAGGTAAATCTAGCAAGAAGGTGCGACCCTATCTATAGACACAACATTGAATCGCCTGTGTGGTTGTAAGCATAACGTAATAAGAATGTCAAAGATAGCACCAAATATCAGCATTACGGTAGAATTGCGAATAAAAGGGTATACAACGGTACCTCAAAGTAAATACGAACAGAATTCAAGGAGAAGTAAAGAACATACCGAAGTGGAAAGACCCGTACATGGGCATTCTTTTAATTAGATATTTCATTCGCAGATCATGAGAATAGCAAGTAACTTATATTGTAATGACGACCAAATATTTGATTTCCAAAACTTTAAAATGAGAATTCGAAAAGATTTTCTTAATCAACTTTTAGAAGATCCTTGCATAAAATGAGTTTCACAATTTGGTTGTCAAATTACTACTTAAGTTCTTGTTATTACAAACAGAAAATGACCTAAAAGGATAATAAATTCAGACTCAGTGTTGTTAGTTCGGAGGACCAAGGAAACCTACTAGCAGGAAGAAAATTTTAAATTTTTCCGTAAAAGACGAAAGTAAACTTTGTTTAATAATATCAATAATTGAATCAACAGGTTAAAATATTATTTACTCAATATAAGAAATTATTAAAATTTAACGAGATTCGTGATTCGAACGGATAGAGGATGATTGGAGGAAATGAAAGACTCTTCCAGATGATTGGAAAAGAATCATATTTCTATCAACGAAGTTGAGACATTGCAGGATCGATTCTTATTCTACGCGTCATAGATAAAATCGCAAGTAATAATTATAAATTTTGTAAGGACGCGCTTATGGTCGAATTATTGAAATATTTGATGTGAAGGCATTTCCAGACAGCATTCCGAAGCAATGATATGATCTAAATTGTGAATCTCTTGTTTCATTGATTCCTAAAGGCATACGTAAGTGAAGCGTGGACGACAATCAACACTGACATTTTTTCCTCTAATACGATAGCATATGTTCTTCTTGATTCTTGAATATGTATGAGCTTCTTCTGTTGATAAATCATATGAGGAGAAAGTGAAAGGAAATTTATTATACTCCTTCCAAATTATTTCTCTTCTCAAAATATTGTTTCTTGAGTGAGACAAACAGTGTTATGATGTGACGCTTTGTCAAAATGATAAAGAGTCTGGTGGGACACCACCTAATCATGTGTTGTATGCCATATAGTATGAAAGACTGGCCATCTTGAGTACGAATATGGTTGTCTCATTCTTCACTCATTTTTCTTCCTTCAATTTTCTGCTTTACAAATTCTCCCAATCATTTGTGGCATTGTTATTCCTTATTCAATTTTCAATCAAAGTCATATTCACAAACTCTCCTCTTGTGTAGAGTCTGTTCTCTGATGATTTCAAAAGAAATAAAATAGTGTGGCACGTGGAATCATATAACAAACATAGATACGACTATAACCCGATAAATGGTGGATATCTGCGAGCAGGGAAGAATGGATGCATCTATAATATGGTCATGGCAAAGATATCAAGTCAGACAGTTATTCTTGTTATGAGGATCTTGCCCGTACGGTAGATTGTAGTAACGATGCGCTTTAAATCAGGAGAATTTGACATTGCGCTTTAAGGAAGGAGAATTTGACGTGAAATGAATGGTTAGCGAATCGTAATAAATAAATTAGTTATAAAATAAGGAAGTAAGGTTGTATGCTTCAAACAAAGCGAACGAGTATTGGAACGACAATCGAAAATCAAGGGAATTCTGAACATTGACTCAGACAGGCAATTAATACGTGAAATATCCCTTCATTGCGGGAAGATAATTGTCGTGAAGATTCAAGATCGAAGAAATCTTAATGACAACCAAATTTCGAAAGTGTTCATTAGGAAATTGTGAGGTTCTCTAATCTGAGTAAATAAGTTATGATAAATTTAGCACCATAGCCGAACCAGTGATGAAAGTTTGATATGGAAACATAAGTGGAGATGAAGCAATGATGATTCGACTGTGAAACCTTTTAAGAAAAAAAATTGGCAATTGAGTTTCCACCAGATTGCGACGATAATAATGGAAACTCTGCGTAGTTATTAAAAGATAAACAGATTAGTTAAGGAAATTAAGTGTGTAATGTCAAAGATAGAGGATTGGTATGAGTATTTAAAGGATGCGGCATAATTCTTAAAAGTGAATATACATAATTAGTAATGACAAGAAATGAGTTAAAAGAATCGCGAAATAAAATTCTTGAAAACAACAAGATAAATTTTACACTAATAATATTTTGTAATATTGTGAAAGAACTGAGGAAAACATGGCTATGTTATTGTTGGTTTAAGACCTTAGTCCAATTCAAAAGATATATGTTATCACAGTTAGATGCTGATCAGAATGATATAGTTTGAATTATGGTGAATGGATGAATTGGGTTGATGGAAGTGGATGGATATGATTGTGGATGATTTGGTTGATTGATGGTGTCGGCTTGAGTCCGACAGGTAGTCAATGATATAGGGGAAGTGCTGCCCAAATTTTCAGAAATTACCCTACGTTCAAGAATCAAGAAATATATTGTCGTTTTCATTAGTACTCCAAATGATTGCGATCTCGGTTCTCGAGAAAAAACGTTATGATCAAACCGACTTTATGTAATTGGTCTTTGATTCCAGATAGCTAGTCAGAACTTGGTTTAAGTGATCAGTTAAAAGAGTTAATTGATCAATTTTATAAACTAAAGGTTAGTTAAATGGAGATCGATTCCAATTAGATTGAGTCAAGCTCTGAATTAAAGCAATTAACAATTTGGGGAAAGTGATGGCATTAGCAGAAATTGAGAGTTCATCAAAATTAGCGAGATGTTACTGCAGACATGTGCGAGGCTTCATCTAGATAAATAGACCTTTGCGATAAACAAAAAGAGTATTTTCAAGAACTGAAGATGTAAGACAAAACAAAGAGATTCTATCATCTGTAATGACATTCCAGGAATGAATTGAATGTATACCCATATCGAATGACCATTGACTAGAAGTTGTTGTGAAGTACGGGAAAACTCGCAAATCCAAATATCCAATTTAAGGTAGAGACTGACGGAGTCCGCATGTGACTCAAGAAAAAGAGATGTTGACCAATGAGGAAAAGTCAAATACGCGATCCGTAATGAGTAAGCAAAGCTAAGAGAATAGCTACCGATAAATTTTAATAATTCTGTTAGTAAGAATTTAAATATCATAAATAAAAGCCTTCATTCCAGTGTTAACTCCAGAGATGACCTATCTAATAATAAACATATTAGTATTATCAAGAAAAAAGAAATTTCTTATGTTTAAAAGAGATAATAAATAACGAAAATGAAGAACTAATGAAGAAAAGAAGTGGAATCAAAAGGGTGATAAAGAAATTTTATAAAATAATCCAGGATATATGCAAGTTATGAACATCGGTTGTGCCAGAACTGATAGGAAAATGAAGTAAAACGCCGATAATTGGAGATAGGAATTCGTTCCAAGAATGCGTGTAATCAGGGAAGCTTAAATGAAGGTATTAGTGGCGAGCGGTTAGAGAAGAACGTTACAATAAATCTCATATCGGAATCCTCTGGGATTAAAGTGAAATCCCAAAAGTTCGAACAAATGATTTACCAAGGTTACCTCGGGGAATGAAGTGAGATATTCTAGTCGATTATTGCATATAATTGAGCTGGTGTCAAAAGCCCTGTATCGTGTGACCCGGTAGGCATGAAGTAATGAGTGAAGGAAAACTTCGGAAATATGGAATGAAAGAATAATGAAATAAAGAGTGTGTTGCGCTATGCACAAAAGTGATCATGGGAAAAAGAGAATGGAGGTATGAAGTCACGCATCGATTATCAGAAGTCGTAAGTCTGAGGATTAAATAAACATAGTGTATCAGGAGCATTTGGATAGTGTAATTGTATTTATTGATAACATCCTCGCTAATTGAAGGACTAAGAAAGACCAAGTTGAATGCCTGAAGATATGCATGTGAAAGGTTGAAAAGTGGCAACTGCATTCTAAGCTTCAAGGGTATGAATTCTGGTCATAATTGATTATGAGTAACAAAGGTATGGTTAATTACCAACATGATAAGGTCCATTTAGGGACAGATGTCTTGAATAGAAAAAAAAGAGTGAATACCATTAGTATTTCTTGGAAATGGGTAAAGGAATTGGAAAAGTTAGAAATTGAAGATCAAGTTTCATTCTGGTTTCCAGGTTATACTGATACTTACTTTGTTGTGAGATATCAAAGGTGGTATTAATATAGATGATTGATGTATACTTCAGTATGGAATGTTGTGAGCATCAAAGTTCATGTTGATATCTAATTTGATATGACAACAAAATGAGTATTAGTACCAGGGGTTCGGTTTTGAATAAAGTTATGATTCATCCCATTCCAAATTAATATATTTCCTTTCAGATAGTAAGAGATTTTCGCGGTAAATATACTTGATTGTGATTGAAAAGAAAATGGGATATACTGTTAAGTGATAAGTTAAAATGCAATTATTGAAATTTTCCTTTAAGTTTAAACTTTTGAATAGATGTAGGACATTTTGAAGCAAAAGACGCCATGAACTCAGTATATTATGCGTAGACGGAAGAAAAGTACAAAAGATCGGTTAAAGATTCTCGAATACGATTGAAAATGATCATAGGTCAGGCTAATCGAACAGAAAAAGACATGAAAAGTAAAGTAGAACAGTCAGTGAAAATAAAAGCTCATGAACATGAACTATTAGAATTGGAAAGAAAAGAAGGTTAGTGTAAATTAAATTAGTCCTTTGAAACAATGAGATAGATCGAACGATTGTGAATGAGTTGGTCTTGTTGTCACAGGTATAACGAGTTCGTAAGACATTCATGTGTGTATAACCATGAAGAGTAATTTAGCTCCAAATGTATGAAGTAAAGATTGAGTTAGGGGTTGCATGAGCAACTGATAAATTTGATGACAGTAGGGGACCGTTGAATAGTGATTGAAGTGAAGAGTTCTGAGAAATGTTTTAGTAAGATACTCGAAAAATAGCATGGTTTGTTCCTTAGCATGATTTTGAGGACATAATCCTTTTGAGGGGGGAAGTATGTAACGTCCGGGAAATATTATGTAATCATTCTTATCAATAAATAATTATTATGTGATTTTTATGTGAATTTTCGTGAACTATTTGATGATTGATATTAATATTTGGATGTTTATTTCAGATAAAATTTAGATATTTTAATCTTTAATTATCCAGAATAAAATATAGATAGTTTTGGTATTTTCTGGTAATTTTTGAAGTGTTATGTGATTTTATGAGGATTTATAGAATCAATAATGATTATTTTTATGTGATTATAAAATTACTTTTTAGAATCAGAAATCGTCCACTTCAACCGTTTTTGTGTTTTTATAACCCGAAACTCTTCTGAAAACTCCTTCCTAACCTAATCTGATAATTCCGAACACTTTTTGTGTTTCGAATTTTTCGACCCGGGGTACGGTTTGATCTGTATGAATCCCGGTGTGAAATTTTTGATACATTAATCATTTTATAGATCGATAAAAATCTGTATTTTCAAAAGGCGAGATATTATCACCTTATTTTCGTATAAAGTGTTTTATAGGAAGCTCTGTTTTAATAATTATTCAAGTCTGGTATTAAAATTGTATCGTTATATAGTTACTTAACGGCTAAGTAACTTAATTTCAGATCCCATATATAAATATAATTATTGAATTAATAAATAAATAAGATATATGATGGTTCTATCATTTATGTGTTGTATTATTAATTGTATGAGATTTGTTGGATGTGAAGATTAATTTTATAATTAATTATCGAGCTGTATGAATTTAATTCATTTTTAAAGTAATTTTATTGAATATTTATTCTTACCAATGCTAAAATTGTTTCTAAAATTATTTTTGTTGTTTTATAATTTCATTTATTATTTTTAGGAGTTTATAAAATTTAGAAATCAATATTTTATTGATTATTTATCTTTAAATAATTTTCTGATTTCATTTAATTGTAAAATCCGTATTTAATTCCAGAATGTTTCAAAAATCATGAAAATTTTATTTTATTAACCTTTAAATATTTCGAAAGTTTTAAAATTATTCTAGCAATTTTCTGGCTTTTATTCACCCACATATTTATTTGTTAAACTTGAAAAATACGGGTCGGATGCGCGTTTCAAAAATGATTTTTAAATTCTGAAATTTTATGATAATTATTTTTAATTATTTCGGAAATTTTTCAATATGTTCGGATAAATTTCGGATTATTATTACTCGTGGATTATTTATTGACGGGATCGTTAATTGCGATTCGAATCGGGATTATAACGAAAAAGAAAAAAATACATATATATAAAATAAAATCCCTGGACCCCCACCCCCCTGTTCTTCTTCCTCACCGACTCTCATCTATCTCAGATAATCTCTCTCGATTTCTCACTGTCTCTCTCGTCCCTTTCCTTTCTCTCTCTTTTTCCTTTCTCTCCCTTCCTCCCTGTGTTTTCTCCGGTGCTCTGTTCTTCCTTTTTTCCGGCGATTCACCGGCTTGTTTCTCGATAAATACTCCGATTTGCTCCCTGTTATGTAATATATATATATACATCCGTGTGTGTATTTATGTGTATAATTGGTGGGTTGTTGTTTGTTTCACTTCTCCCATCACCACCCCTCTCCGTTTCCGGCGAGGATGGCGGCGCGTGGAGTGCTTCTCCGCGTGTGTCTGTTGTGCAGTTATTTTGGTCCTATGATTAGCTGTTGCCGTTTTTATCTCTTTTTCTGTTGCCGCCGCCCGGATTCCGGCGAGGCGAGGCGGTGAGGTTTGGTGCAGTGCGTATGCGCGTGTCTCTGTGCTGTTGATTTCTGTTTTGGCCTGTTTTAGTTTCCCGATTGTAAAGTGGACTTATTTTATTAATTTTAATGATTTTCTGTAGGAATTTATTTGATAATATTCGTGAAATAAAAGATTTTCCTGTGGAAAATTAAATTAATTTGTGAGGTTCGTATGGAAACCCGAAATTTATCGGGTACCGACGAATTTTACCGCCATCGGCGATGAGCTTCGGCGAGTCGACGTTGGACCGTGATGAATTAATTCCGAGTCCTAAATTATAAATAAATAAAAGTAGTTTTGAATAAATTCGGAACGAAAATGAATAATAATAATTAATAAACTGAATTCGGATTGGTGGACGGGAATGATAAATGGATTTATGAATTGCTTGATGTTGCGTTGTTGTTGTGATAGACGTCGAGTGATTTCGACGGGTAGGCCGATAAACAAGGGAGACGCTGCCCGATTTTTGGGAAGTTACTTCCGAAAATATGGGAACGTAACCTATAATTATCAAAGACGTCAAACGAAGATATATAATTATGTTATATGAATCTAGTTATGTGCGATAACAAAATATTTTATAATCACCCTACTATTTTCAAACAAACGAGTATACGTACTTTCCGAAAACGAGCACCGAACCGAGTTTCAAAGATGTGGACCATAGTTGCTATGTGTATTTCAATAATACATATAAATACGAATCTGGTTATGAAATTGTATAGGTAGAAGTGATGGCGATTTGATGTTAAGTTTAAGCGATTATTTGAATTAAATATTGCAACCCTGTAGGTCCTAGATGAGAAACCCGAGTATCGACATCGGACTATGATCTAGTTATTACATGTTGAGATCAACGAAGTTCCAATCGAAGGGTCTGAGTGTTGGGATAGTATCCAAAATGGGATAGTAGTTTGACGATAAAGTCGAATATTCAAGTCGAACCAAATTCAACCAGTGATAGTGATTAAAGCTTCTCGAGGCAAGTATTCCTGAACTTTCTTTTAAAAATACAACAATTATTTCTTCGTTCCTATTCTAAGTTCAGAAAAGTTAAATGTTTTACATTTCCCTGCAATTACTCTTATTATGCATGTTCTTTTCATTATTGTTCCTATATTATCGATTGCTCTCTTGAGCAAATACCCATTCTTTCAGGTTATTTGCGAACCCTGAATTGGGATGTTTTGAATTCAAAATGATTTGACATCAAAATACTCCATGGGCTGGATAGTGATGTGTGGGATTAAGTGTTCTTAATCCTAAGGACCGGAATATAACCGGATCCTTGAGATGGGCCGTAGAGCTTAGGTACCCGACTGGATCTATATGGGGATATATAGATCTGCACTGTATCCTGGCTGATCAGCAGGGTATGGGTGTGAACTAGTGTCCAGTTTAATTTGTTGTTGATCGCCATTAACGGCATTCTCTCTCGAAAGGTTTTATGATTTCAAAACCGGACAAAACCCTGACTCAGCCAACGTTTATTCGTTCAACTCACCCAAATCAGTAGAATTGTTAAAATTGTTTAAAGCTTTTGTCCGTAAATTTTCCTGTGATTTTTCTATTTGAAACTAAAATTATATACTTGCTGGGCATTTTTGGCTCACTCTTGCTTTGTAAATTCTTATTTCTTTCAAAATAGATAAGGATAAAGGTGAATAGCCTTTGATAGACAACAAAAGTTAGAGAAATCTCCGCTGCGAAAGGATGAAGATGTTAGAAAAATAAGACTATGGCATTGGTACAAAGGTATTCAAACTTGTATTCTAGTTATTGTGATTTATAGAAGGTTAGATTCTTGTTTCATACCATAACCTCTAAATGATCTGGAATTAAGGGGTTATTTATTTATTGTTTTATTTTATGTAAAAATTGTTTAGTGATGTCAAGGATTTGCTGGGAATTCCGGATCGACCTGGCCAAAGGATTCGTTTTCCAATGTTGACCCCAGATTTAGGTTGTTACAAAAGCGATAGTGGTGTTATGTTAAGCAAGACGATTATCTGAATTAGGGTATTTTAACCCGGTAGGTCCTAGTCGGAAGACCCGAGGAGTGATGTCGGACTAAGAATGATATAGTGGTTAGTCGTTGAACTCAGTAAAGTTCCAATCGAAGGACCTGAGCGTTGAGATCGTAGCGAGAATAGGATAGTGGTCTGACGATAAAAACAAACGTTCAAGGCAATCCAAAAGTCAACCGATAATAGTGATTAAAGCTTATCAAGACAAGTATTCATGGACTTTCTTTTAAAATACTATAAATATCTCTTCATTCCTATTCTAAGTTCAGAATAGTTAACTGTTTTATACTTCACTGCAATTACTCTTATTATGCAAGTTCCATTCATTATTGTTCCTATATTATCGATTTCTCTCTTGAGCAAATACCCATTTTTTCGGGTTATTTGCGAACCCTGAATTGGGATGTTTTGAATTCAAAATGATTTGACATCAAAATAATCTACGGACTGGATGGTTATTGTGAGGTCCAGCGATGAGCTGTACCCTATAGGCCGGGGATGGACCAGACCCTTGGGCGATAGTGCCTGGGTACCCGAATGGATCTATACGAGTGGGTATAGATCTACACTATATCCTGACTGATCAGTAGGGTATGAGTGTGAACTAGTGTCCAGTCTAATTTATTATTGATCGACATTAACGACATTCTCTCTCGAAAAGTTTATAATTCCAAAATCGGAAAAAACCCTGATTCAAGAGATGAATCTGGGAATCGCTTTTTAGTTTTGGAATTATGATTAAAGGCTGGTAACAGCCAATGTCTGTTCGCTTAGATTCCTTAAATAAATAGAATCATTTAAAATTGTTTAAAGCTTTTGTCCGGAAATTTTTTTTTGAAACTAATGCTTGAAATTTAAATTATATACTTGCAGGGCATTTTTGGCTCACTTTTGCTTTGTCAATTCTTATTTCTTTCAGAATCAGATAAGGATAAAAGTGAATAGCTTTTGATAGACAGCAGAAGTTAGAGAGATCTCTGCTGTGAGAGGACGAAGATGTTAGAAAAATAAGACAAGGGCATTAGTACAAAGATACTTAAACTTGTATTCTTATGGACCGTGTTGTCAAGTCATTGATATCACAATCTTCTACCAATCTGAAAAAAGCAACAGACAATATAATAATTTAATTGTATATTATTTATTTTCATAAAAATACAGTTGTGAATGTTTGCTATAGTTTATCACAGACTTGTTAAGCATATGTATAAACAACATTTTGATAACCATATTTACCATTTCAGGATGGTAAAATGGTTCATGTTGTTCTCCTTTCCCTTGCTGATAAAGAGATTACTGTTGTGATTACTGTTAGTGAAGATAAACACAACAAATGTGGATTTTTGTTTCATGCCAATGAGCTTTATTTAGGTTCCATAGCAAACACTTCTCTAACTGATGTTTCAAGCCCACCACAGATTCACGTCATTAACAAATCTGATGTTAGTCTAAACTATCTTTCTTAGTATCATAATAATGTTATGTTGGATATATTTGTTATGTTATGTCTAATCTGATTTGTATAGTTTCAGAACTTATTATCAGAACTTAATTGGAAATCAGAACTTACTGAAGACAGGAAGTTATCAGAACTTAAGCCATCAAGACTTACATCAGAACTTAAGTACGGATGCACTTCAGGGATGAAAAGCGGCTGATTTACAGGAGAGGATCTGGATTAAACAAAAGAAGATATGCTTGGAGAGTTATACAGCTATAGGACTGCAGTAGATAATCTCTGATTGATGTATTCTAGGAAATAGAATCATTATCATATCAATTAGGAGATATCTTGTAACTGTATAGTATATAAACACAGATTAGGGTTTACACTATAAGTGTTATCATTCATGAGAATATTATTCATTGTAACCCTAGCAGCTCTTAGTGATATCATAGATCACTGAGAGAGTAGATTAAACCTATTGTAACATAGTTTATTATATTAAACTTGATTATTGTTACATATTTGTGTTCTAAGTTGATTTGATTATATAAACACTATATTCAACCCCCTTCTATAGTGTTGTGTGACCTAACAAGTGGTATCAGAGCCTTTCTGTTAACACACATACAGTAAGATCCAAATAATAATCATGTCTGATCAATAAAAAACACAAGATCCTCATGAACCTGCAAAGGTTCAACCCATTCAAAACACCAGTAGATATGAAACCATCAGGGTTCCTATGCTCAGGGTGTCTGAGTACCCTGTATGGAGTGTGAAGATGGTCATGTTTCTAGAAGCTACAGATCCAGAATATTTAGACAGAATTTATGATGGTCCACACAAGCCCACAAAGCTTTTTGTTGCAGTTGGGAATGAGTCACGGAAGATGATTCCCAAAGAAAAGAGAAAACTCACCATTAAAGACATCTCTTCACTAGGCAAGGATGCAAAAGTATGACACTTGCTTCATAATGCACTTGACAATGTCATGTCAAACAGGGTGATTGCATGCAAGACTGCAAAAGAAATCTGGGATGCATTGGAAGTGAGATGTCAAGGAACCAATGTCATCAAAAAGAACAGGAAGACAATACTCACACATGAGTATGAGCACTTTAACTCAAAATCTGATGAGTCACTAACTGATACATATGACAGATTCAGAAAGTTGTTGAATGATCTGTTATTAGTGGATAAGGAATATGATTCAGAAGATTCAAATATGAAATTCCTACTAGCTCTTCCTGAAAAGTGGGATTTGAAAGCTACTACAATAAGAGACAACTATGAACTTGCTGATATGTCTCTTGATGAAATCTATGGGATGCTCAAGACTCATGAACTTGAGATGGAGCAAAGAAAGAAGAGGCATGGAGGGAATTCTAAGACAGTTGCTTTAAAGACTGAACAAAATCCAATTGTCTCTATGAAGGAAAAAGGAAAGGCTCTCATCATATAGTCTGATTCATAGTCATCAGATTCTGATGATGATGATTCAGAGCCTGAAAATTTATCTGAAGTGGATGTTGATGCAGAGATGATGCAACTGTGTGCTCTTATGGGGAAGGGTATCACAAAGATAGCCTACAAGAAATTCAGAAAGGGTAAGAAGGTTTCCAGGAAAGGTGGAAGTTCTGACAAGAAAGGGTTCAGAAAGACTGAATGCAAAGGAGGAAAGTCTGACAGAGGAGACAACTCAAATGTCAAATGCTATAATTATGGTGAAAGGGGCCATATCTCTCATGATTGAAAGAAAGGAAAAGGTGATAAAGGCCAGGCACTTATCACAAAGAAGAAAAACTGGGCAGACACTTCAGAATCTGAAGAAGAGGTGAACTATGCCTTAATGGAAAATGCTGATAGCAGTTCTGATGCTGCTGAACTAAAGGTACCTCTATCAACTCTTGCTTTTGATACCGAAGATATTACTGAGTTGAGATTATTTCTGAAAAATATTTATATTAGCTATAGAGATCAGACTTTGGAGAATGAAAGATTAAAATCTGAAAATCTAAAGTACAAAAACAGAAATAGCTATCTTGAAGAAGAGTTTGACAAGATGAACACTATTCAGACAGATAGAGATAATGTTGTGTATGTCAAGAATGAATTGCTTAAACCGAATGATTATCTAAAAACTGAATTAGAAAAAGAAAGAGAAATCATCAGGACTTGGACTAACTCAGGAAGATCAACTCAGAATATTCTAAGTAGTGGAAACTGGAAAGAGGGATTAGGTTATAAAGATGGTAAAAGTGAGAAAGGGACTTTGCTAATTAAGCCAATTGCTATCAAACAGACTAAAAAGCCAAAGGTAAATCCTGTTAAATTTGTTGTAAAAACTATTGTGTCTGATTCTGAAGAGATGAAAGACTCTAAAATAGAAGTCAAAGAAAAGTCAACTTCTGACAAATTAAAACAGGATAAACCAGCTTTGGTAAACATTGGCTTAATGACAAAGAAGCAGCTTAAGTATAAGCTGAAAGAGATTAAAAATGTGAACAAGGTAAAGGAAGCTAGGAAAAATAGGAATGGAAAGGAAGGTGTGAATAAAAGTAATAATTATATGCTTGTTCCTAATGCTCCTGGAAAGAAATGCTATAATTGTGGAAACTCTAACCATCTTGCTTCTTTTTGCAGGAAAAATAAATATATAAAGTCTTTACCTCCTAGACCAGGAGTTAAGAGTCAGTCAGTTAGGTTTAAACCACAAAATCCTTGTTTTTATTGTGGTAGTTTATGGCATTTTATTTATACTTGTAAGGAATAACATAGTTTGTACTATGATTATTATGAAATAAAACATTCTTTAAAGAAAGTTAGTATAATTCCTTCTAGTGTAAATTCTGATGCAAAGTCTGATATAAAGTCTGATAAAAAGCATGTTAGCATAAACTCTGAAACTAAATCCGCTGCAAATGCTAACAAACTTAACAAGGCCAAAGTATCCAAGCAAGTCTGGGTCCTTAAAACTAACCAATAGTGGTCTTTGTGATTGCAGGGCAACAGGAAAAACATCCTGGTTCTGGACAGTGGATGTTCAGGACATATGACTGGAAATAAAGCCTTGCTATCAGACTTTGTGGAGAAAGCTGGCCCAGGAATTTTTTATGGAGATGGCAACATGGGAAAGACTCTGGGATATGGAAATATCAATCTTAGGAATGTCATAATTGAAATAGTAGCTCTTGTCTCAGGACTTAAAAACAATCTATTAAGTGTGAGTCAAATCTGTGACAGAGGTTATCATGTGGATTTCTTTGAAGAACGCTGTGAAGTTGTAAGTAATTCTACAGGCAAAGTGGTTCTGAAAGGTTACGGACATGGTAACATATATGAAGCCAGACTTTTAATAAATTCTGATGGTTCGGCAATTTGTCTGTTAAGTAGAGCATCTAGAAGAGTTCTGAAAGGTTACGGACATGGAAGAGTTCTGCAAAGAGCAAGGAATAAAGCAGTAATTTTCTGCACCTGGAACTCCACAGCAGAATGGAATGTAGAAAGAAAGAACATGACTCTTATTGAAGTTGCACGAGCTATGCTTGATGAAGCAAAGCTTCCAACCTATTTTTGGGCTGAAGCCGTGCAGACTGCTTGTTTTACACAGAATTCTACACTCATAAACAAGCATAGAAAAGCACCATATGAGATGGTGAAGAAAAAGAAGCCAAATCTGAAATACTTTCATGTATTTGGATGCAAGTGTTTTTTTCTTAAGACTTATCCTGAACAGCTGTCAAAATTTGATCTAAAAGCTGATGAAGGAATTTTTGTTGGATATCCACTTTCCACAAAAGCCTTCAGAGTCTACAATTTAAGAACAAGGGTTGTCATGGAATCTATCAATGTATCTTTTGATGATAAAAAGATTACTGGACTTGAAGATTTTAATGATCATGATCAGCTGAGATTTGAAAATGAAGATGTAAATTCTGATTTTGTAAATTCTGATGACCTAAATCCTGATCCTGTAAATTCTGACGAGTTAAATTTTGATGTCATTGAAACTGTGGTAACTGCTCCAAAGGAAAATGCACCTGTTCAGGGGGAGCAAGCTAATGATCATACCACATCTCAAGACTCTCAAGAAGCATCAGAACCAGACACTGGCTCTTCAAGTTCTGATTCATCAAGTTCTAATGAGCCAAATTCTGACAATTCTGGAAACTCTAATTCTTCAATTCCTGAAGGATCCAGCTCAAATTATGGAATCTCAGAGAACATAACTTCAGGGGGAGCATCAAAAAATACTGATGGAGATAACATGAATCATGGGGGAGGATCCAGTTCTAGAGATCAACTTCCATCTGCAAGGAAGTAGACTAAATCACACACACCTAACTTAATAATTAGAGATCCTGAAGTAGGTGTCAGAACTAGAACAACAACAACAAATGAATGTCTCTATCATTCCTTTCTATCTCAGACTGAACCAAAGAAAGTGGAAGAAGCTCTTCAAGATGTTGATTGGGTGCAAGTAATGCAGGAAGAGTTAAATGAATTTGAAAGAAATAAAGTATGGACCCTAGTGCCAAGACCAAAGAACAGGTCCATTGTTGGCACAAAATGGGTGTTCAAAAACAAAACTGACAGTGATGGCATAATAACAAGGATTAAATCAAGACTGGTTGCAAAAGGATATTCTCAACATGAGGGTATTGATTATGATGAAACATATGCTCCAGTTGCTAGATTAAAAGCCATAAGAATCTTTTTGGCTTATGTTGCTCACAAGAAGTTTAAAGTCTTTCAAATGAATGTAAAGAGTGCATTTCTCAATAGAGAATTAGAGGAAGAGGTATATGTTGAACAAACTCCGTGATTTGTAGATCAAAAATTTCCTAATCATGTCTACAGACTTGATAAAGCACTCTATGGCCTAAAGCAAGCTCCAAGAGCATGGTATGAAACTCTGGCACAATTTCTTCTGAAAAGTGGATTTACCAGAGGCACAATTGATAAAACTTTGTTCTATATTAACCATGTCAAGGACTTACTTTTAGTCCAAATTTATGTTGATGATATCATTTTTGGTTATACAAATGCCAAACTCTATGAAAAGTTTTCAAAGCTAATGCAGTCAAGATATCAAATGAGTATGATGGGAGAACTTAGCTATTTTCTAGGACTTCAAGTCAAGCAAACTGAAGAAGGTACTTTCATAAATCAATCCAAGTACACCAGAAATTTACTCAAGAAATTTGGAATGCAAGACAGTTCAACTGCATCCACTCCCATGGCCACACCAACAAAGTTAGATAAAGACACTGGAGCATCAGTAGATATTACTAACTATAGAGGTATGATTGGCTCACTTCTATATTTGACTGCAAGTGGACCTGATATCATGTATGCTACCTGTCTCTGTGCAAGATTTCAGGCAGATCCAAGAGAACCTCACCTTATAGCTGCAAAATGAATTTTCAAGTACCTCAAGGGTACAGCTGATCTAGGATTGTGGTATCCTATGGAATCGGATTTTAAGCTAATAGGTTACTCAGATGCAGATTTTGCAGGATGCAAAATAGACAGGAAAAGCACTAGTGGAAGCTGCCAATTTCTTGGAGGCAGATTAGCTTTTTGGTTTAGCAAGAAACATAAATCAATTTCCACATCAACTGCTGAAGCAGAATATATTGCTGCAGGAAGCTGTTGTGCACAGATTCTTTGGATGAAGAAACAATTACTAGACTATGGGTTAGAATTTTCTAAAAGACCTATTTACTGTGATAATCAAAGTGCTATTGCTATGACAGGAAATTCAGTTCAACACTCAATGACAAAGCACATCAGCATTAGGTACCATTTCATAAGGGAACATGTGATGGAAGGTACAGTGGAATTACATTGTGTTCCAACAGATCAACAACTGGCAGATATCTTCACAAAACCACTATGTGAAGCTACTTTTACAAGACTAGTAAATGAACTTGGAATAGTTTCAGGTTCTTTCTCAAAATCTATTTAGTTTTTGTTCTCATACATCAGACTTTATGATCAGTGTTTACAGATTTTTCTATCTCAATGTAATTTGTGCTTAAATTGTAACATATTTAAACACTGCTTATTATCTGATGTGATTCTATAAACTCTGAAAGTGTTTTGAATGTTCTGTGACTATTCAATCCAATGAGGATTATCTTGTTAGATGCTGAATTAGCAGTCTTTAACAAACTATGTATCCCATGTTTGAATTAGTTATTTATGTGGAAATCAATAACACAAGCAAATTCTGATTTTAATCTTAGTCCAATTTACTTCCTGTATCTTATTACTAAGTCACAAACTATTATTGCTTCTTATCTGTTAAATTCTGGTGTCAGTAAATCTTAAGGATCAACTACATGCTTGATAAGCCTCACTTATCTGAAGAAAATAAAAAAAATAATTTGAAATCAGGTACTCCTTTGAGATCTAGAGTAATTTATGTGAAAGGGAAGATCCAAGTGCATTGCTGATATTAAGTTATATGCATTAGGAAAGCAAATTAATTTCTCTTGGTGACTTTTCACATTCTCTGAAGACTAGAGAAATATTCTGATAACAGCATTAATTCTGATGGCAGTTGTAACTTATTTACACTGAAAAGCTCTTGTCAAAAGAATTTCAAAAGATGCATAAAATAAGCACAAACAGTTGACGTGGATTCTTGCATAACTTTATTCTACAGTAGTCTTCACAATTCAAGACAGATTATAAGCATTTTTCTTAGTTATGCCTTATTTCTAAGATATACTGAAGTTTATCAGACTTTAATCTTTATCTGATCATTTGCACATACACACACTTTCACTCCATATGAATGATGAAAATTACTGTGGTGATTAAGTTGTTTCTGATAAACAGTTCAGTATTATTTGCATAAATTCTGAGGACAAGTTATGATTATATTCTGATGATTAAACTATGAAGAAACCAGTCAGTATTTGTGTGAAGAAACACAGAAACAGTCATTCACTTTTTGAGTACAGAAGCCATGTTCTGATGACCGTTAAATTTTGATAATAGTCAAGTTCTTATTGTTGTGTATATGTTATGTACTTGATAATTTCATGAACAAAATACCTTGGTAGATTTTACTTAGTGAAATTATGTAGCACTCGACGGATAAGGTTTATAGTCCCGACGGATGACTCAATATAGTCCCGACGGATGATGACTTATTATTCATCGAGTGAGTAGCTTATGTAACAATAAGTCTGTAGCACATTTCTGCATACACATTGTTTAGAATCTGTAGTAGTATTTGAGTCATGTTGACTTTAATTAAATATGCAGAATAGGTTGATCAATTGTACATAGATAATATCTTGTAATTCTGTATAAGTGAAATGAAGTCAAGTGCCTGATTGCTACTCGACGGATAAACAACAATGAATTCGACGGATGATCAACAACTCGACGGATGATCAATAACTTGACGGATGATCATGAACCCGACGGATAAAGAATTCAAATATCTGTTGACAGTGACAACACAGTCACATGCGCCGAGTGGATGCAAATGGAATGTGGTAGCCTATTCAACTGGGTTTTCGAGAACAAAGAAGCATTGCCATTTCCATGCTATTATGTAGATATTCAAAGATGCTGGAATAGAATAATGAAGTAGCATTGTAATAGACTAGATAGTTTTGTTTTATTATCCTGTCTCATTACTTTGTAATCTTGGTGATATATAAACCAAGAAGTAGCAACTAAGGAACTATATGAGAAACAAGCAGAGAAACATTTGTAAGCAGAATTATTAGCATTTCTCTGCATTCTTAGTTGTTCAATATTTGTAAGCATCTGTGAGATTTTTGCACACAGAGTTCTCTCGATATATATTATATATATCTGGTGGAATCATTCAAATCCACCAGAAAGTTTTTAAAGACTCTTGTTTTTAATTACTTGTGTTTTGATTCATTTAAGTAACTATTCCGCATTGTGCTAATCAATTCACACTTATATATATTCGAGTTAGAACATTTTTAATCAAGAAAAAGTTTCAAGAATTCCATTCAACCCCCCTTCTATAATTCTTGTTATATTGTTAAGGGACTAACTGTCACACCCCCAACTTAACCAACAAATTAAATATAACTATTACAATATTTAAAAATAAGTAAACACAACATAATCCAAGATCTTACAGTTTAGGGTTTGGAACAGCCCAACACTACCATCTATTACAACTGATTTCAATATCGAATCCTCACTCATAACTATCTCTTATTCTACCTGAGCTCGAACATACGCATCAGCGTCACAGGTCTTACGGGCGGTCTGCTTGAATCTAACCATAGCTGCTAGCTGAAATATCAGGGTAAAGCAAGAAGTGAGCCAAATGCTCAACAAGTGCTAAACAATATGATACAAAACATAAATCGAGATATATATTAAAGAATGACAATGTTAAGACATAACCAATGATAACAAGAGATAAAACTTTGGGTGATGGCATCATTTACTTGTATCAAAACAATTTCAAAATCATATCTTAATCAAAATCATTTTATGACGGTACGGATTACAGCCGCGAAGTAATCCCGAACCTCGCTGGGTTCTAAAACATTAATGGGATCCCTAGGCAACTTTTAAGCCTACATAATAAGTGTGGAAAGGACTCGCATCTCAGTCCAGATCCACTATTCAGAGAAAACATTTATCCCCCTTTGGGACTAAAAATCCACATTTTAATCATTTTAAAAATTGATGCCGATTTATGACAAAATCTCTTTTGACTGTAAATATTTTTATCAAGGGATTATAGATCAACTTGAAACACTGGAAATATGTCACAAAATCTCAAGGCCATGATACACTAGACTTTATTCTATTAGGGTAACTGAAAGGTTTCCATATACAAGAAATTGGACAAGGAAATTTAGCAAGGCTATTGGATATTATGAAAGAGTAATGCCAAACTAGGCTTAAAGCAATGGTTTTCGATAAGGTACAAGTACTAGAACATCAAGAAGATAAGCTTCATGAATACTAAGGGTGTTAAGGTATGAAGAAATGATCTTTAACTCAGGATATATCAGAATTGTCAAGCTTTAGGATATGAAAGAGGGGTATCAATCAATTAGGGACAACTTTGATAAATATATGGCTTTCAGGTATCAAGGTAAAGTTCTATAGGGGTTCAAGTATCAGGATGAGATATCAATACTTAGGAATCATTAGCATGGTAATCAAGAAGATCAATCAAGTGCTATAACAACTCTTTATTTTATCATGGCATTCAAATTACTTTAATATACTATCATGATAAGACTTTTAAACTACTTGCAATACGTACTCGAGGGTTCATGGCATTTCTATATGATTCAAAGATAAACATAAGATACACATGATTCAAATATATCAAAATGACTCAGGATAGTTGCATCAATATATATGAACTATTTGTAGTGAATACGAAAGACAAGTTGAATCACTTGCCTTGAGAAAGGCTGGTCTGGTCTGGCTAGTAGGAGCAACTGGAAGCTTCACTCGACCTTTATGGAAAGTTTACCCTCGTCTCGAGATCCTACATAATAATAATAATCCTCATTATAATATAATCTCACCAACTTAACCTATTTATAACATAAATGGGACTTAGGCCTATATGCAGACAATTTATATTCACCTTATAAATATAATCGTACACATAGCCACATATGCTCACATATCATATTTTAATACCAAATAATATCACACACACCATAATGCAACACTAGGTTTGGATGATCTCGACTCACAACTTAAGTCACTTGGTCGCTATACTTAGACAAAGTCTCCAAATTTTGGCTTCCTAACTCGATGTGCCTTTACTAAACTATCCAAGACCTATTGACCCTCACTTGGGCCTTTTACTCTACTGACTTTATACTATCTTACCACCATGGTGGTCAACCTAGATCTCACTCCTAAGTGTTCTAAAACTTTGTGATAAGTGAAAGTGCTCACTGGTGTAAATTTCAGAATGACATCTATGATTTCTTGAGTGCATTAGACACCCTTAAACTACTAGTTTTCCTCCAAAACTCTTACACAAGACTCTCCTGACCTTAGGGCATCTCCCAAATTTGATGTGGCTCAAGGGCCTAGCTTGGGCCTCCTTGGGCCTAAGCTTAAAGTCCATGGTTCCCCTGTTTTTCTGGGCAGAAAAATGTCCTGACTTGAATTAACTTATGACACATGGTTATAACTCATATCCTATGAACTATGGTTGGAAAAACTTCTCTGACACTCCCTCTAACTAAGGCCCAACAGGGCCTAATGAGGGCCTACCCATGACATGGTCAAAACTTCCTATTTCTAAGTTGCAATAAAACTGTCCCCTGCTGGACAGATTTTGTGATTCCACTTGTGCACCTAACCAAACGACTTGTAAACCTCCAACCAACACCTAAAACCTTTCATATACTCCTAATTCTAGCTTCTGGTGGCTTGGGCCTTAAAGTGCACATCAATGACATGGTCAAAACTCACTCTAAACCTCAAGGTACTAAACTGATTTTCTGCAGAAACTAAAACTCTCCTTTCTCCAAGGTTTTTACTTGACAAACTCAACCACCAACAACCCAAATACCCAAACCAAGACTTAAACATGGTGATCTACTGAACCAACTTCCTTTCACTTAAAATAATCTTGGTGGAGATCATCCTTACCTAAGGTTAGAGGTGACCAGTAGTGTGGTCCGGGCGGTCCGGGCCGGGCTAATTAAACCCCGCGAAAGATGAACACTGAACCGAACACACAAGTTCCACGAATCGGGCCGGGCCGGGTTGAAACCGACACACACGGACTCGTAACCGGCACTGGACTCATGAGCCGTGCAGGTTGAGCTGTGCGGGCTTCACGGGTTGGAGATTGAATTAAGTGTTTGGACAGGGTTGGTCCACGTAGTACATCATTACTCCATCCAAATCACATCTGCACTGTTTTCCATGTCTCCACTTCTCTCTCTAAACTCTCCTTTCATTCTTCCACCAGAATCAGGTTAAGAATTAGGTTCTAAATTGGTTGGTAAGAATCAGGTTAAGGTTAAGAATGAGGTTAAAATTAGATCTCGGTTATCTTCTTGAAGCTTCCGATGACGAACTCGGTATTCCTCCGTCGGAGAAGCCAACTGATACTGAGTTATTCCGAGTTGCGACCGAGTCAACCGAGTTATGGAGATTTGATGAACAGACCTTTGGTTATGACTCGTTTGATTTAGGTTTAATTGATGACATATATGAACATGATAGTAACTCGACCGAGTTTGTGGCGCTTGACTCGTTGTTTGATTATACTGATTGGTAGTCCGAAACATTGCCTGCGCTTTAGTAATCTGACAAAATAGATGTAGTTTAGTTATATCAGTTCACATGAATATATTTGTGTGAATGAGGTTAAAATTGCGGGCTGTGCGTGCCGGGTTTGTGCGGTCCGGTCCGGTCCCGGTTTTTTAAAATTGGATTCGTATTCGGCTCGTTGATTTTAGCGAATTGTGCGGGTTTGGACCGGCCCGGTTCGGGCCGAATAAATTCGGGTTTCCGTATGAGCCGGTCCCGAACGGGCGGTTCGAACCCGCACAATTGGCCAGCTCTACCTAAGGTGCAACATGGCAAAATAAAGGAAATCACATTTCACAACTTACAAGTCATCAAGTTTTTGAAAATAACAAGTTATGTATTTTTATAAAATATATACACGAATTATTACCATACATCAAGGAGCACTAATCAAGATTAACACGTTATCCCTACTGAAATTAAAGCTTACTAACAAAATCTTTCCAAATGATCAAAATCTTCCAACATTCCAAGAGAAATCTACATGCATGCATAACTTCGAGTTTTACAAACCAAAATAACATATTTTCTAAATATAATCTATCATGAAATTGACATGCAAGCCTAGCGTAAGCTATAGCTAGATGATCACTTAGCATGCAAATAGTTTCATCAAGTTTTCACTACAAAATTCATGCCATTACCACATAAACATACAAGAATTGAACAAAGCAACAAGAATGATCTCAAGGACCATTCATTCGGCTCCCTTAAGGTCATGACCGAATGAAATGGAAGGGAAATGTCCATTCAACATCAAGAGTTTCCTTCTCAAGACTTGGCACTTCACCATTCCTTGTAGTCCTCTCAAAAACAACCTTACATCCATAAGAATCAAGGTTGTACTTTGAGTTCCAACTAAAACCTTGACATGCAAACTTAAAACTTAAACTTTTTACTCAAAACTCTTTGAAGTATATATGATCATGATATGGGAAGTAGTATTTACTTGTATAGAAGGTGAGAGCTTGAATGAGGAATGAAGAAAAGGGGAGGGGGATGGTTCTCGGATAAAACCCGAGAGGAGAGGGGGAGGGCCGAGAGTGAGAGGGAGGAGGGAGGGAGGAGAGAGTGAGGTGTGGGTGGAGTGTGAAATGATCATGACACTTTGCTTGTTTTATGGTTTTTGATTTGATAAAATATGAGTGGAAATGAGAATTGACAAGAATAACCTTCCAATTATACTTAGATCAGTTTGCATGCAAGGACAAAGAAGGAATTTGGCTAGTAAAATGAGAGTTAGTGGGGTTGGAATTGTCTCTTTAGCCCTTTAATTGAATAGAAAAGGATTTGCATGCAAGGGCAACCATGTAATTTGATAATTAATAAACAACTTATTTTCAAAGATTTATTTTTATATAATAAAATAAAAGTTCAAAAATTATAAAATTTATACCATAAAATAATTTGGATTTTTAGAGATTTTATAAAACCACTTTCAAGATTTATGAACAAAATATCTTTTAAAAGAAAATTTCTCTAAGGCTTAGAATATTCCTTATAAATCAAAAATAAAGGAAATAAATAAACTTTTACTTTGAAAAATCATGTTCTACACATAAAAATTTTATAATGTAGAAATTCTCTCTAACACATCGTGAAATCATTGATCATATTTACTTTCGACTTTAATATTATACCAAAACCACAAATAATATTACACGAAAATGCCGGTCGTAACACTAACAATTGGTATCAGAGCCAACTCTTAACAAATAAAGAGTTTAAAGATCAAAACAATACAACAAGATGAACAAGAAGGATGTTGGAGTCAAGATTCCATTTCTGGATAAAGATAATTACCATCATTGGAAGGTAAAGATGCATCTTCATTTGCTTTCTCAAGATGAGGCCTATGTGGACTGCATAGAAAGAGGTCCTCATGTTCCAATGAGAGCTGCAACTGGAAATGAGTCATCTGTCCCCAAGCCAAGGCATGAATGGTCTGATCCTGACATTGAACAAGTCAGGAAGGATAAAAATACCATGAATATCCTGTTTAATAGAGTTGATGGTGATATGTTTGACAACATTATCAACTGCAAAACTGCCAAGGATGTTTGGGATACAATACAGATCATCTGTGATGGCACTGAGTAAGTTAGAGAAAACAAGATGCAGCTATTGATTCAGCAATATGAACATTTTCATAATGAAGAAAGTGAGTCTGTCACTGACATTTTGAGTAGGTTTCAAAAACTACTAAATACTCTAAAGCTGCTTGGAAGGGTCTATCAGACAAAAGACTCCAATATGAAATTCCTTAGATCTCTTCCAAAGGAATGGAAACCAATGACAGACTCATTAAGAAACTCACAAGATTATAAGGAGTTTACTTTTGAGAGACTGTATGGCATCCTGAAAACATATGAGCTTGAAATAGAGCAAGATGAGAGGATGGAGAGAGGAAAGAAGAAAGGAGGGTCCATTGCACTAGTTTCTGAGTTAGAGAAAGAGAAGGAGATGAAGATGGAAGCTGTTGAGTCAACTTCAAGGGTCTGTGAAAGCAAGGGCAAGGGGCTTACAGTAGAAAGTGAAGATTATTTGATCCAAGATGACATGGAAGACATTGATGAACATTTAGCATTTCTTTCTACAAGATTTTCCAAGCTCAAGTTCAAAAAGAACTTTGGAGCAGCCAAGCCCAATAGATACATGGTGGATAAATAAAAATTCAAATGTTTTAAATGTGGCTTGGAAGGGCACTTTGCCAGTGAGTGTAGGAAGTCAGATTCCAGTAAGAAAATATTTGAGCCTATGGATTATAAGTAAAAATACTTTGAACTGCTCAAACAAAAGGAAAGGGCTTTCATAACACAAGAAAATGACTGGGCAACAGATGGTCTGGATGAAGATGAAGATGTCAGCTATGTTAATCTAGCTCTAATGGCCAAGTCTGATAAGACAGAAACAAGTTCTTCAAGTAATCAGATAATTACTACAAACCTTGCACATTTATCTAAAGCTGAGTGTAATGATGCCATAAATGACATGTCTACAGAGTTATATCATTTGCGTGTTACACTTAAGTCTCTTACTAAAGAAAATGCTAAAATCAAAGAAAACAATTTGTTTTTAAGTGAGAGGAATAATGTGCTTGTGTCTCGGTTCATTGATTTTGAAAAGTTAAGAATTGAGTGTAAGATTGCCAAGGAGGAATTAACTGAGTCCTTGAAGAAAGAAGAAATTTTGAAGAAGCAGCTCGAGCGTGAACAAAAGGTGATTAAGGCATGGAAAACATCTAGGGATATCCATGCTCAAATCACTAAAGTTCAAGGAATTGAGTCTTTCTGTGATGCAACCTGGAAAAAGAATAAAGAGAAACTAGAACCAAATTTGGTGGATGGAGTGCCAACAGATGTAGACTCGAAAGATGATGAGGATCATCCATCGGATAACAAAAAGGGTCATCCATTGAATGATGAGAATCCTCATCCTTCGGCTGTGAGCAAGCCTATCAGTAAAGCCAAACTTGTTAAGCTGAATGAGAAGTATGGATCTGTTTCTAAGAACTTTGTTTCAGGAGAATCGAGTCAAGTTAAGAAAGGGAAAAAGGCTACTGTTGGTCACATGACTGTCAAACAGAGGCTAAAAAGAAAAACAATAGAAATGGTAAAGTAGGGATTAACAAACACAATAACTACACACCTGATAAATATGCTCCTAGAAAAATCTGTGTCAAGTGTGGTAGTGTAAATCACCTGTCTGTTAATTGCAAATCTGCCATGCCTACTTCCATGACTGTGCCACCTCACTTTCCTAGCATAAATGCCTTGCCTCCCATGCCTATGAATGCTATGTCTACACAGAATATGAATGCACAGTTTGTTAATATGCCATTTGCACCTAATCCTTATTATGCTGCATTTAGTATGCCATAATGCCATTTAGCATGCCTTACTGGAATAACATATTTACTAATAGCATGCCATTCCCTGTTGATTATAATATGCATGATAATTCTGTTGCAATGAATGGTTTCAAAGGCCCAACTCAAATAACCAAGGATGATTCTGATATCCCCAAGTCAAATGAGATAAAGCCTAAGAAACAGAAAAAGAAAGCTAACAAGGCAGGACCCAAGGAAACTTGGTTACCAAAATCAACTTGATTTGATTTTGATGTGTGCATGGAAATAGAAAGAATCTCTGGTACTTGGATAGTGGTTGTTCAAGACACATGACTGGTGATTCTACCCTGCTCACAGAGTTCAAGGAGAGAGTTGTCCCAAGTATTACTTTTGGAGATGACAGCAAGGGTTATATTGTGGGATATGGCTTGATTTCAAAGGACAATGTCATCATTGAGGAAGTTGCCTTAGTGGATGGTCTCAAACACAACTTGTTGAGTATCAACTAGCTTTGTGATAAAGGCAACTCAGTAACCTTCAACTTAGAAGCCTGTGTTGTGACTAATAAAAGAAGCAACAAACTGGTTCTCACTGGTGTGAGAAAAGGAAATGTGTACCTAGCTGATTTCAACTCATCTAATGCAGAATCTGTCACTTGCCTTCTCAGTAAAGCAAGTCAGGATGAAAGTTGGTTATGGCACAAGAAGCTATCCCATTTAAACTTCAAGACCATGAATGAGCTAGTAAAGAAAGAACTGGTTAGAGGTATTCCTCTAGTAGAGTTTTCTAAAGATGTACTGTGTGATGCCTGCCAAAAAGGGAAGCAGATTGAAGCATCATTCAGGAAGAAACTTGATTCAACAATTGAAGAACCTTTGCAACTGCTACACATGGATTTGTTTGGACCAGTCAATATGTTGTCCATCTCAAGAAAAAGATTTTGCCTAGTAATTGTAGATAATTTCTCAAAGTTCTCTTGGACATATTTCCTAAAGTCTAAAGATGAGGCTAGTGAAATCATCATGAATCACATAAGGCAAGTCAATAATCATCCTGATTTCAAGGTTAGAAGAATCAGGAGTGACAATGGAACTGAGTTCGAGAATTCTGTCATGAGAACATTTTGTGAGGAAAATGGGATTCTGCATGAGTTTTCAGCAGTAAGAACTCCACAACAGAATGGAGTAGTGGAAAGGAAGAACATATCACTTATTGAAGCTGCAAGGACAATGCTTGAAGAATCTAAACTGCCAACATATTTCTGGGATGAAGCTGTTAATACTACATGCTACACTCAGAATATTTCTCTGGTTAATCAAGCAAGATGCATGACTCATTATCAATTGTTCAAGAACAAGAAACCAACTCTAAATTTTCTTCATGTCTTTGGCTGCAAATGTTATATTCTGAGAAATCAAACTGATCAAAATGGAAAGTTTGATGTTAAAGCAGATGAAGGAATTTTTGTTGGATATGTTGTTGGAAAAGCATATAGAGTCTACAATCTAAGAACCAACATTGTTGTGGAATCAATACATGTTGTGTTTGATGATAAAAGAATTGAAGGACTAAAAGATGGAGATTACCATGAGAGCCTCAAATTCGACAATGTGGAGATGGTTAGTGATGATAGTGATGATGAAAGTGATCAAGAAACTGTATCTAAGGATAATGCAGAAAAATCTACTACCAATGAAGCACAAAACTCAACATCTGTCGAGTTGCATAATGCTTCATCCGTCGGGAGGCAATCTGCGTTATCCGTTGGGAGACAACCAACTTCATCCGTCGGTACTCAAAATTCACCATCCGTCGGGTTATCAAGAGAAGCTGGAAATCAAGATAGATCACCTATAGAAAGTTCCCCTTTCTCAAATCAAAGATCCACAAACTCAGGGGGAGTTTCTAATAATCAAAACTCAATCACACATCAAGACAACAATGAGGCCTCTTCATCTAGATCTAATCTACCTCAACAAAGAAAATGGACAAAGGATCACCCCTTTGAGCTAATAATTGGTGATGTTTCTTCTAGAGTTCAAACAAGGAGAGTAACTCAAGAAGAATGTTTATACAACAACTTTCTTTCCAAGAAAGAACCAAAGAAGGTAGAAGAAGCTTTGTTGGATCCTGATTGGATTTTAGCTATGCAGGAGGAGCTAAGGTAAAAGGAATAATGTAGGGAAGCTGGTGCCCAAGCCTAAAGGAAAGAATCCAATAGACACCAAATGGGTATTCAGAAATAAGATGGATGAAAATGGCATAGTAGTCAGGAACAAAGCTAGATTGGTTGCTAAGGGCTATTGTCAACAAGAAGGAATAGATTTTGATGAAACATTTGATCCTGTTGCAAGACTTAAAGCCATCAGAATCTTCTTAGCCTATGCAACCCATGCCAGTTTCAAAGTCTATTAAATGGATGTCAAAAGTGCCTTTTTGAATGGAGATTTAGAGGAGGAAGTCTATGTCAGTCAACCTCCTGGTTTTGAAGATCCAAATTTTCCAGAACATGTCAATTATCTTTTGAAAGCACTATATGGACTAAAGCAAGCACCTAGAGCCTGGTATGACACTTTATCGAAGTTCCTTTTGGAAAATCACTTCACAAGAGGTACTGTAGATAAAACTTTATTTTTCAGAAATGTTAATGGCTCTAGTATACTTGTTCAAATTTATGTAGATGATATTATTTTTGGCTCTACTAATGAGAAACTTTGCAAAATGTTTGCCAAATTGATGCAAAGTAAGTATGAAATGAGTATGATGGGAGAACTGACTTACTTTCTTGGTTTACAAGTTAAGCAAGTTAGTGATGGAATATTCATTAGTCAAACTAAATACATTTTTGATCTTTTAAAGAAGTTTGATCTAGTGGATTGCACATCTGCAAAAACTCCCATGGCCACTACAACTAAGCTTGAACTAAATACTACTGAAAAGTCTGTGGATATTTCAAGTTATAGGGGCATGGTTGGCTCACTTTTGTACTTAACAGCTAGTAGGCTAGATATAATGTTTGCTACATGTTTATGTGCTAGATTTCAGGCTGATCCTAGAGAATCTCACTTAATAGCTATTAAGAGAATTTTCATATATCTCACGGGAACACCAAAACTTGGCATTTGGTACCCTAGAGATTCTGGTTTTGATCTAACTGGTTATTCAGATGCAAATTATGCAGGTTGTAGAATTGATTGAAAAAGTACAACAGGAACCTGTCAATTTCTAGAAAACAAGCTTGTGTCCTGGTTCAGTAAAAAGCAAAATTCAGTTTCTACCTCTACAGCTGAAGCTGAATATATTGCTGCTGGCAGTTGTTGTGCACAGATTTTATTGATGAAAAATCAATTTCTAGACTATGGTTTTCTGTGATAACACAAGTGCAATTGCCATCACTGAAAATCCAGTTTAACATTCAAGGACAAAGCACATAGATATCAAGTACCACTTCATAATGGAACATGTAATGAATGGTACTGTGGAACTACATTTTGTTCCAAGTGAGAAGCAGCTTGCAGAAATCTTTACCAAGCCACTGGATGAATCCACCTTTTCAAGGTTGGTAAGTGAGTTAGGTATGCTTAATTATTCTTAAATCTATATGAGTTAATTTGCAAGTTGAAATGCAGCCATAAATTTTATTGATTTTTCAGTCTTGGATAAAATTTTGGCTAAGTCAAAATTTACATCTCGACGGATGATCTTTATCCATCGAGTTTGATCATCCGTCGGTATGCTATTTGCTAATAAAAATCAATTATTTTTCTGGAATATTTTATAACTCGACGGATAACTATTTATCCTCATCCGTCGAATTGTCTTAATCTTAGCCGTTAATTTCTTGAACATTATCCATCGAGTATACTTACAGTTTGTAAGCATAACATGACGGATAATGGGTGGAATTTTTACAGTTTATTTTTAAACGGCTATTTAGGCAATTTCTATTAGTTACTTTATTTTACTTTATTATTTTTAACAGTTATTTTTGAGATAGTATAAAAGCTTATTTCATTTCAATCGCTTTTCTTTTATCATTCTCAATTCAACTGCTCAAATTTCATTTTCTCTCAAAGCACTCACTCTCTTTATCTTCAAGCTCTTATTCTCTAACAATGGGACCAGTTGTAAAGATTATGTCTCAAACTGGGTTCATTTATGAGAAGAACAATTTCACTGCACTAGTGAACAAGGGTATTCAGCAATCTTGTGACTATCACAAGATGATGGACTTTGTGAAGAATTACAAGTTCAGCTATGCTATGATGGAATCACCCACAATCTTTTGTGAAGTTGTTGAAGAGATGTGGACTACTTCTACATACAACTCTACAGATAAGACAATCACACTCACCATTAAAGGTAAAGAATTATGTATCAATAGTGATGTTATAAAAGCATGTTTCAAGATTCCTGATAACACTGTGACCTCACCACACACTGACACTGATATAATCAATATGCTTAATTCCATGAACTATGCTCTTTCTACTTCTAAATTAAGTGACATTAGGAGAATGGGTCTTAGGAAAGAATGGAGTTTTATGTGTGATGTAATGACAAAGGTCTTTTCAGGAAAAATCAGCAATTATGATTCAGTCAATATATCCATGCTTAACATGCTCTACATGCTAATTACAGATAAATTCTATAATTTTAGTGACCTTATCTTGTTTGAGTTAGGCTTTAAATTAGGAGAGTTAAATAAAAGAGGTAAAAATGTGTATTATGCTAGATTCTTTATGATGTTAGCTAACCACCTCTATGAAGAAATTGTGCTTGAGAACCCAAACAACAAATTAGAATGTTGGGTTCAAGAGAGAAGGCTCATTGCAGATTTGAACAGGGCCAATCATCACAAGGATGTGCCATTATTTTATTTCCCTGTAATGGAAGCACCTCAGGTAAGTGAGGTAAGTTCATCTATCCCTACCACTATTCCAACCTCACTAATTTCTTTGAGTTCTAGTGTGACAATGGCAACTGTGTCAATGACCCAATAGTTGCCTACCAAAGCCACCAAACCTGCAATTATTTCAAAATCCAAATCTAAGAAAGCCCCCTCTGGTATCTCTCAAAAGATGCCAGTTGCAAAATCCACTAAAACCAAAGAGGGGAGTGTGAAGGAGGGAAAGATAGGTGAGGGAAGGGGTGAACATAAAAGAAACCCTAAGGATAAGGATGGAGAGTTGAGTGGATCCCAGCCTAGCCACACTGCAGTTTCCCAACAAACTGCAGTGCTTAAAAAGGATAAAAGCTCATTTCTAACTGCATCCTCCCAAAATGATGTAGTTATTGAACAAAGCTCTCAACCAAGAGCATAGGCCAAGACGGTTAGGGACACAAACTCACCCTAAACTTATGCCAGAAAGAAGAAGTCTAAAACCCTTGGGGATGCACAGGGTACACACACTGTGCAAACTGGTGCTAAAGACACAGTCACTGCACCTTCACAAATTCAGTTTGATGTGGCTCCAATAAATGCGGAGTCACAACCAAAATCTCTAATCATAGAAGAACCTCAAACACCAAACTCACCAACAAATTCTCTGGATGTGGATATGATAAAAACATCAATTCCCGATTCCCCTTCTTTAACTCTGTTGGGGAAGCCAAAATCTAGTGCAAGTGAGCATCATCTTTTAGATGATTTGTTGGCTCACTTACCAATTCTTTCAGGAACTGTTGAATCATCTGTGCCTAAAATATCATCAATCAGCACAGAGTCCACAATAGTTTCTTTTCCAAATTCATTCATTTCTACTCTCTCGATGGATATTGCTCATCCGTCGAGTAGTGATTGTATCCCGACGGATAAGCTTAACAGCAGTCATCCGTCAGATAGCAAAACCACTCACCCGATGGATATCACTCATCCATCGAGTATCTCTGCACAGCCTCAAACTTAATTTATTTCAAGTGTAGAAGATTTAGTTGTTGTATAATCACTATTAGGATTGAGAGAGAAGAGTGTTTTGAGTGAGAGTCTGGGTTGCTCCCAGGAAAAAGGAGAGGAAATGAGTGAAACTATGCAATCCATTTCTTCAAGGTTGGCAAAAGAAAGTGAGTGGAGTCCCACCTTAGTAAGTGAAGGTGAGGGTGGGGAGCCAGGGTGAGACCCTAATGCAACAAAAGAGAGAAAACGAGAGAAATGCAGGTACTGGAGCTATAAGGATGGATGTCATTGCTAGTGAGTTAATGAATGTCCAGGATGCAGACATGGAGGGACTATCTCAGCAACCTAAAGCTGTTATAGATTCCACCTCCCTTGATGTTGAGGCATTTACTCACCCTGTTCTAGCTTATCAACTTCTAGCTGAACAGGTCAATGACAATGCAGAAAGGATGCTCAATCTGGTACATACCACTCAGTCTATGCTAAGAGCCAAGGATGCCATCACAATTTTTCCTTCTACAGCTGGTGATGTGGACTATAAGACCGGTGGTTCAGCTGATTTTTTTGGAGATGGGAGTGGGGATAGTGAAGATGAAGCAATGGACATAGGGGGAGAAGTAGGTTCAAGTTCAAGATCAAGTATGCCATCATGGGCATTTTCAAAGCACTATGATGAGCACTACTTCAAGACAACCCTGATCCAGCTAATCAATCAGACAAATACTGCTCTTCAAACCACTACTAATACCAGCACCAAGAAGCTCCTTCAGGCACACCTAGCCTCCCTGCAACTTCAACAAATCCAAGGCTTCCAACATGCTAGGGATGTAAACACCTTGAAGAGTGATATTGAGGAGATGAAGAAGGCCATTTCAGAGAAAATGGATTCTAAGCTTCCAGAAACTATAATGCTTGATATCAAGAGGCAATTAAGGAAAAATTCTGATCTTGCAACCAAGATAGATGCCTTAGATATAAGAATGTCAGCTATGGAAGCATCTTTGACAGCCATTCATCTTCATCAAGCTCAACAAAAGATTTACTTCAAAAATTGGTGGCTGCTCAAACCTCCTCCACTACTCAACTTGATGATAACAAAAAGGGGGAGAAAGGACCAAGTGAGGGGGGGAGGTTTCAGATATAAATCAGTAAAGTAATTGTGTCTTCAATTACAATCTCAAAGCCACCAGTTACAGACAATATAGATATGATAAATGAAGCAGCAGCCAACATAAGAGCAGCTGATAAGGAGAAGTTGAGTTTAGTCAACTGGGAGAAAATTGATGAGGATATACAAAAGAAGTTTGAACTAGTCAAGGAGCCAGTAAAGTCAGCCATCCATCACTCTCAAGTCAGGAAGATTTCTTTGAATGAGATGAGCATGAACTATCTGGAAAGGGGACAGCCATCCTGCATCAAATCTCCAAAGGCTGAAATAATTCTGAAACCAAGGGTGAACTACTCAAAATCATCATTGAAGAACCCTTTGGATACTGTGTATAAGACACCTAAGCCTGATGAAAAGAAGCTTTTGTCAAGGTCAATTGCTTTCTACAAAGATCCAGCTGATTCAGCCTCTAAAAAGAGAATTGCTAAAATTTTCAGGAATGGGAAAGAAATTTGTGTGGTGGCTGGACATCCTCAATTTGCTCAAGCAAAGAGAGAAGAAAAGGCTAGATTGAAGAAGGAAAAGAAGCAAGCTGCTCTGGATGCTAAAAAGACTAAACAAAAGAAAGAGCAAATTGCTATCTTGGCCAAGCTACATGTTGTAAATTCATCACAACAAATTCCTTCTCAGCCATCTGAAGTTATTGAATCAAAGAAGCAAGTTGAACAACAGAAGAAATCTCCAAGAATCAAGGAATTGGATAAAAGAACTAAAAGGAAACTGGACATTGTTGATAAGGAATTGAAGAATTAGTTTCCCAAGGAATCCACTTCAACTACAACTCAAGCATCAAAACCCTCTGTGGTATTTGAAGATATCAAAGTGGTGGATCCTTACAGGAACATCCATAGTGAACCTATAGTGCCTAAGGATGAACCAGTAGAGTGGGAGAACATACCAATTCCTGACTTCTATTTTCCAATCCTTAACAAGCCAAAGAGAACAAATTCAAGTGCAGTCAAGAAAGTGAAGCTGTCACCTCTCAAATCTAAATCAGTAGTCAAAGCTCAATCTAAAGTCAATAGGGGAGATTACATGTACTTGTGTGACATCAAAGAATTTTATGATCTAAACCTCTATCGAGATGAACTAGATGAAGTGAGAGGAATTGATGCATACAGAAACCTACCTGAAAGGTTAGTGTTCAAGTACAAAGGAGGAAAGGATATACAGTGGCCACTTCACAGGATCCTTCAAGAAAGCTAAGCTGTACTGATTAAAGTTTATTCATCCTTCAAGAAGAACTTTGGGTTCAATATTACTGCAAGAAGATTGGTACTAAAGAAGATTGAAGAGCTAAGGAGTGTTAGAGCTAAAGATGCACTCCCAAAGACTCTAATCATCCCTTACACAGGGAGAAGAGTGCATCTAAGGCCCTACTGGCTGATGGAGTTCATGGATGACAAAGGAGTGAGAAGATTTTTCAGATTAGAAGACCAATTGAGCATCTCTAGCAATGAGACTCTTTCAGAAATGCAAGGAAAGCTAAATCTCTCAGAATCTGATGAACTGGAATTCCACAGGCAGCTCCAAAATCAGATTGAGGAAAACAACAAAAAGCTTGGAAAGAGATCCAGACCTTCAAGGAACTAGATAAATCTGCTTAGGCTAAAGGAGCATCTTGAAAATGACTGTGAGAAAAATTACACAGTTACAAGATAATCTTCTAATTGATATGGAATATAATTCTGCTTCCTAAAATATATCAACTAGTTATCTTTTCTTCCAAGTATTCTATTCTTCATAGAATTCCTTCTTCATGCACAATTCTTTCTGTCTTAGTCTCGATCTTCTTTCCTTTCAATCAGCCGCCTGCCTTATCTGAACGTCATCTTAAGTCCTGATATTATCTCCTGATTAATATCTACTAAACCTTAAGTTCTGATAACTTAAGTTCTGATATCTTAATTTCTGTCTTCAGTATAAGTGCTGATTTCCAGTTAAGTACTGATTTGTCCTATTATGTAAGATCTGAAAACTAAACACAAATCATATTACACATGACATTATCAAATATATCTAACAATCTCCCCCAACTTGTAAATTAGCATAATATACAAGTTCAACAGATATTTGATGATGTCAAAAACATTAAGTACAAATGCATGAGAATTTGACTAGATAACTACAACTTACAGTCCTTTCAGCTTTACCATCTTTAACTTTTGATAACCGCTTCAGTCTGTATAAACTTCAGAATTTAAGTAGTTGTAGATCTTTGACTTGGATTCAACTTTCAATTTCTTCTGATCTCTTTGATATCAGGAGTTTTCCTGAGACAGTTCTTCAACAAACATCTCTCTGCATATTCAAGTTCATTGACCATCCTCCTTTTAACATTTATCAATTCAGCTGTATCTTCTCCAGTTTGAAAAATAGCTGCTCTGAGATCATTTATCTTAGCTTTTCTTATCTCCTGATCTAGTCTAATCAGATATGCCTTATCAGACTCTAGATTGAATTCCACAGCCTTATAACCTAGAAAAGTAGTTATAATCCTAGCAGAGTTAGGCTTCATATCGACAATATCTCCCTTGTGATCTCTACACTTGGGACAGTATGTGCTGTCAGACTTTATAGAATAAAGCTTCTTCTGTCTTTGAATTTGAGACTTTAAATATCCTGCAGCACTATCTGTTAATCTGTCTTTCACTTGAAGTAGGAATAGAACATGTTCCAGTTCTTCAAAATACTTCAGTGGTATAGCATTTTTCTTAATCCGGTATACCCTTCCATCTGTCATAAAATATAACAAGATATGTTCTTTCAAGAAGGTATGGTAAACCATTTGTACAGATTCAAGTCGATTCAATCTTTCAAGAGTTGCTCCAACACCTGGTTCACTTAAGGAAGTTGGATCATTGGTAGTGTTATGTACTCTTCTTTCATCAGAACTACCCAACCCAGATTTATCCCTTGCTTCCTTTCCTGTAACAACTCTTGCTTCAAAACCACCTGTTGCAGTCTTCAAAGATTGAGTCTGTTTAGCTTTGGTGAATCCTTGTACGAGTATCTTTGAAAGTTTAACATGAGCAATGTCAGAGGTTTCCTTTTCCTTATCTTTTGATATCAAGCCAACTTGAGCTATGTCAGAGGTTGCTTGCTTCACTTTCATATAGAACTTACTAAATCTTGACTCTGAACAACATGAGCCATGTCAGAGGTTGTTTGAAAAAACTTCTTATGCATCAGAGTAAGATTAGCATCTGCTTCATCATCAATTATTTCTTCACTCATGACTGGCATATAAACCTTTACAGGTTCATCAACCTTTTCTTTGCCCTTGGACCTTGGATCAATTTCCATTTGTGATTTGGCCCCGGTTGCCTCAGAACTTGTTCTTTCCTTTATCGAAATACCCTTAGGCTTTGGAAATTTATTTTCAACAACAGAAGCTTCATATTTTGTCTTGACACCTTCTGCTTTGAGTCTAGCTTCTTCTCCCTTTAGACTCTCAAAGTCCATTCCTGGATTTTCTTTAAGAAATAACTGCTTTGAAATTTCTTCATCAAGTTCTAGATATCCACCAGAACTTATGCTTTTACCAGTATCAGAACTTATTCTTCTCCCAGTATCAGAACTTGTTCCTTGACTTGTAATTCTAGCTTTACTTGATGAAAGTCCTTTGCCTTGACCTTGACCTCTACCATTATTAGAGTTTCCCTGGTCATCATTTCCATCATCTTTTCCTTTCAGTGTCTGAATAGATTTGCATTTGGACTTAATCACTTTCTCCCCCTTTTTGGCATCAGCAGGTAATAGAAGAGAGACAAGCAATTCCACCGAGGATTGGATCTCATTGAGTTGACTTTGGTGAGAATCCTGATTCTTCAGAATTTCTTCAATTTGAGCTTGTTGCTTCTCCTGAGTTTTCTCAATGTAGGCAATTCTGGAAATGGCTAGCTTGAAAAATCTATTCTTTTCAAGTTTCACATTCATATCTTACTGGATTAGAGCTTCCTGAATTTTTTTCACCTTGTCATGAGTTATTGAGTGTTGACCTTGAAGGTGCCTTGTACTCAATGCAGTAACTCTCAGCTGTGCCTTGAAATCATCATTTATCAGCATTTCATCAGCTCTTGCAAGATGCTCAGCAAGAATCTTTTCAGAAGGAACAAAACTAACTGAGTTCCATTCTTTAATCCACTCATTTCCTCTAGGAGTTTCACTCCAAGGTACTGGTGCTTCCCCTGTAACAAACTTCTTGACTAAATCAGCTTTATGAACAGTTTGTTGAGGTGCATGTCCTGATGGACCAGCTGCATCAGCATTTAAATTACCAGCAGCTTCACCAGTAGTTTCTTCATTAGCAGCATCAGAACTTGTAGATCCTGCAGTATCAGCATCCTCTGATAAAATAGCAGTATCTGAGGCTATAGAGGCTTCAACATTTTCCTCGAAATTCTGATCTGCAGCCAGGTTCTGATCAACATTCAAAAGTGATGTTGTTGGTGGAGTGAGTTGAACTGGTGGAGCTTCCAAGTATAAAACCTCAGGCACAATCAGGTTATGAATATCAATTTCAGCACTTGTACCTGGTTCTTCAGTATGTACTGGATCAACTATAGGTGACATAGAAGGTGTAGGTATTTTATCTTGAGCAGTTTCATGTTGTGCAGAAGGAACTAATTCAATAACAACTGGTTCTGTTGAGATCAGAGATTCCTGATCCCCTTCCTTAGCTACTTCCACTACATCTTCTGAATCTGACTCAACTATGTCACTATGAGCTCTCTGTTTCTTTAATTTCCTCAAAGGTGGAGACACTATAGGAGCTTTATCATCAGAATTTAATTTTCTAAGCCTTTTGAGGGGCCTAGAACTCCCAGTTACAGTATCTTTCTGAGAAGAAACCTTCTCAGCTTCTACAATAACAGATCTGATATTGGAACCTGTTCCTCAGTTGTTTTCTCAAATCAATAGAATTTAATCAAAACATTCATCACAAAATAAAGTTAAAAGCCGATGAAATAAAGATTAATAAATTACAATTCAACATACACATTCACATAATTTGAGAAACAAAGAACAAATCTTTCAATTTAAAGAAAATTTCATTAATATATCAGATGATTACATTCGATGAAATTTATCAATTACATGCAAAAATTACAATATAGTCCTATTCTACGATTCCTAACATCAACAGCCTTAGTCCTAGTCTAAGAAGCCTGACAAAGCAGACGGTGAAGAGAAACGAATGAATAACAATTAATTCTTCTTCCTACTTTCAACAAAGAGAACAACAAGACGAATGATTTTCTCCTGCTGTCTAAGAATACGAAGATGAGCTTCTCTTTGGAAAGACAACAGATCATTTTTAATGTTCTATGGAAGTTGAATCCAGATGACAAATGGAATGTTATTGATAGCATATGAAGTCGGAATTCCATTTCGAAAAATGGTCACAGTTTCTGTGCCATAAGAGTAAAACCAACTAAAATGTGCCATTATTTGAGAGAAATGAACAGATGTGGTTTTACTGATGAATGATCAGTCATTTAAATAGGAAATGGAATACTAAGGGATGTGAGGACTGGTTAAACATTACAAATAAGAATAATGACCCCTCGACTCCCTAGACTGATGTATAATAATAACAGTTAGTAAAAGATCTAAAGCCAGAGTTAATGGGCACGGGATATAATAATAATTACTGTGCACATGCAGTTTTTCAAGACATACACGTTAACCACTAACCCACAATGATTATGACTGTTTTATCTCACATTAACCAATATTCTGTAAAAATATTATCATTCAAGTAATGACCAAAAATAAACCAAGTAAATAAATACTGTCACGTCAGCATCAAAACTTGATTATTATATGGATTTAAAAGTCATCAGAATATGGCTCCTTAACTCGAAAAGTGAATGTGTATTCCTTTAATTCTTCACACAAATACTGATATGGTTTCATCAGAACTTAATTATCAGAACTTCCATCAGAACTTGTCCTCAGAATTTATACAATCTGACACATAAACTATTCATCCAAAATAACATTGATCACCACAGTAATTTTCATTATTCATATGGAGTGTATGTGTGTGCATTAAGCTAAATATCAGACAAAGAGTAAAGTCTTATTCACTTCAATACATCTTAGAAATAAGGCATAACTAAGAACTTTACCTAAAATCTGTCATTATTCTGAAGTCTACTTTAGAATGAGTTCATGCATGAGTCCACCTCAACTATTTTGTGCTCATTTTATGCATCTTTTGAAATTCTATTTAACAGTGGCTTCTCAGTGTAAGTGAGTCACGACTGCTTATCAGAATTTATGTTGTTATCAGAGTATTTCTCCAGTAATCATAGAGTGTGAAAAGTCACCAAGAAAATTTTATTTTACTTTTCTAATGCATATTACTTAATACCAGCAATGCACTTGGGTCTTCCCTTCCACATTTTTACTCTAGATCTCAAAGGACAAGTTCTCATTAGAGAATGTCTATGCAAGGGAGGAATAAAGAAGGAAAGAAGCCAACCGATCAGGATGTTCCTTTGTTGATTACAAATGCTGATACTTCAAATACTGATGATCAAGTTCTGACAACTACTTCTGATGTGATAGTCCAAGCTGGAAGCCAAGAGTAACGGAAGTTTTTGCAGACTTTGAAATTCAAAGGAAAGAAAGCAACATTCTTCTACAAAGATCACAAAATTCAATCTATTAATGAAGAATTGGATAAGAGACTATTCATTAAGGATAATCCAGGAGTGGATTTAGAGGAATTAAGAGAAGAAAAAGCTAAATTTGCTGCTGAGAAGAGCAAACCCAAGTCAAAGGCTTCTGATGCTAAAAAGCCACCAAGGCCAAAAGAAAAGGGGATTGTGATAAGAGAAAGATCTGCCACAGAGATTCCTAGATGAAGGACTAGATCTCAAATTACTACTGATCCCAAAGACAAGGGAAAAGGAAAAGTTGGGGAGACAGTCAAGAAACAGAAGATGAAGATTCCTCAAATTCTGATGGATCCTGTGTGCAGGATGGTTCAAGTCTTTGATGATACTGCAGCTGAAGATGAAACAGTTGAAACTCTGAAGAGAAAGAGGATGACAGAAGAATCTAAGAAAACCTATGACATAGCTCAAGTTGTTCAGAGTGAAGAAGTTCAGAACTTAATAAATCCTGAAGATATTTTAGAACAACAAGCTACAGATAAAACTGTAAATCCTGACCAATTAGTCAAGACATCAACCTCTGACACTGCTCAAATTGACATAGACAGCTTAACATTAGAAGGCAAGAAGAAGCTTCTATAGAACAAGTATATTCCAGTTCAGCCTAAGACAAATTAGATGTTGAATCAACTTGCAGCATTTGGGGTAAAATCCAAGCAAGCTAGAGAAACTTCTGGATTAGGTTCTGACAGAGAGAAATTCCAGACTGGGATAGAAGTTGATATTAGGGATCCATTCAAATTGACTGATAAGCCATTTGAAGAGATCATATAGAAGCACTTTGACAAAGTGTTTTCTGCTCAAGTAGTGATGGATACTCATGATGATTATGAAGTAAAAGAGAAATTGATCTTATTTCTGATTGATGGCAGAACTTATAGATTATCTGAATCTGATGTGCTGAAGAAATTTGTCAAACAGCTCCAATATATTCATTATCTACTGGAGGTAAATTCTGATGTTACCAGGAAATGGTCAGAATATATTCTGAAAATAATAAGAGATTTACTCAGAATTTCTGGTGCGAGAATGACAGAGTATACTCTAATAATGACTGAGGATGATGGAAGAGGAATTCCTATGAGGAAGAATTCTGCTAAGGTAGAAGTAATTCTGAAAGGAAGATGTTTATCCTATAATGAATGTAAGTCATATGTCATAGACCTATTTGTATATTCGAGGATTCAACTCAACTCAAATAAGGATGTAATAAGTAAATAGTGGATCGACCGTCAGAGAGATCTCGCAAAGTAATATCTGTCAAAGGATTCAGAAACAAGGTTCATCTACAGACTTGAGGAGTTAATTCACTGGAAGAAGTTCAAGAAGTTGATCATGCCTCAGTGATATAAATCAAGATCGTGGATTTAATCAAGTGACAGAGATCTCGTCAGAGTATCATTAATTACAAGGATTTAATCTGAAGAAAATCAAAGTGTCAGAGTCAAGACATGAAGAAACGTCACGGAAGTTAGTCACTCATGAACCAGACAGTACATCGAGTGTCAACGTTGAAGTGGTGGAATTGATTCATAATTTTCAGTGATTTTCAGAAGATTTGCAGAAGAATGGTTGCTGCTCAAGACTAGAATTAATTCTCTATTAATTAATTAATTCATCTAATTTAATTAAGAAAATAAATTATATCTGCAAAGAATAATTTATTTATTAATTGAATTAATTGATTAATTAATTCTGAATTAATTTTAGGAATTTTCAGAAGTTTAAATTGGATTAAATTCAAGTCTTAAATCAGCAAGACAAATGGAAATGAACTAGCATGACAATCTGGATTGTCATACCGATTGTCATGCCAAGTCATTTCCATTGTCATACCGAAAGTTACTCTAGGAGGATAATTGTCTTGCTAGTTCATTCTGATTGTCATGCTAGTTCATTCAGATTGTCTTGCTAGTTCATTCAATTGTCCTACCGAAAGTCTTTCCAGCTATAGGATTGTCATGCCAATTCAATTCTATTGGTTTGTTGATTAAAAAGAAGCAGAAGACCTTCTTTCAAGAATCTATCATTCAAACAGAAGAACAAAGAACAAGAAAAGCAGCCGCCTTGAAATATTACATTTTTCATCTGTTTAATTCAAGTTCAATTTCTAGATTGTAAAGTTAAATCCAATCAACTAGAAATCTTTATCTTGTTCTTGTGTAAAAATCTAGCGGATCAAAATCCCTAGAACTTAATCTCAAATTGCGTTTAGCATTTGAATCTTTTTATTACAAAAATAGAAAAAGTTCATGTCGAATTTATTCTAGATTTGTGATAATTAATTTGAGATTAATTCCTTGTAATCGATACAGTTGTTGTAACACCTTTCAAGTTTAATAATATTTTTATTTAACTTGAATTTTGTTTCACATTTTTTATTCCGCATTTTATTCGATTATTTGGTAACGTTTGTATTCAACCCCCCCTTCTACAAACACATTGGGACCCAACAATTGGTATCAGAGCCTTCTGATTAACGAACAAATCAAGATCCTAGACTTTTGTGATTTTTCAACTCTTTGAATTTTTATTCATTCAAAAATTCATAATGACTTCACATAAAGTTGGAACCGTTAAAATTCCACAATTTGATAAAGAGAATTATATCATGTGGAAGAAGAAGATGCTATTATTTTTACAAGTTGCAAATCCCAAATATTCAAACTTGTTAAAGAAGGGTATAAAAACTCCGATGATTATTGAACCAGAGGTAATAATAGATGGTGTGGTGACTACTGAAGCTAGAACCTATCCAAAAGAGCCTGAAGATTTTACTCCTGCTGAGAAGGAAGAAGCCTCCTTGGATGCCAGCCTTCAATTAATATTAATTGATTCCCTTGATCCCTTGATGAACAGACATGTGATGAACTGTAAAAATTCCAAACACATGTGGGAAACTATTGAGGTGATTAATGAAGGCACAGAGGAAGTTAGGGAGAACAAGTTGGAAATCCTAACCTCTGAATATGAACATTTCAAATCAAATCCAGGAGAAGGAATTACTGAAGTGTTTGAGAGGTACAATACGTTGATCAACAACCTGAACATCAATGGAAAGTATTATTCAATCAGGGAGGTCAACAAAAAGTTCCTGTTAACACTGCCAGCTCATCTTGAACATAGAATCACTGCCATTAGAGAAGCTAGAGATCTGAGTGAGATTTCTTTGGACAGGCTCTATGGAGTGTTAAAAACTTATGAGTTGGAGCAGATTCAACAGAAGGAAGTCTACGGGAAGGATAGAATGGTCAGCACATCTAATGCACTTGTAGCTGAAGGTCAACAACAACAACAATCTCAACAGTTAGAAAGAATGGTACAGTTTTCCAAGGGTGAGGAAAATGAGTTAGTAGCCGAATATGATCCTCCTACTACAAATCAATCAAGTGATGATTTTTATTCCTTGGAAGAGCTGGAGCAATTGGAAGATGAATCAATGGCCCAAATTGTCAAGAGATTCTCCCATGTCAGATTCAGGAGGAATCCCAAGCTTAAGTACAAGTCCAACTACAACAAATTCCAGAAAGGTGGATCTTCATCCTCTAACACCAGCAGTGGTGGGTACAAAACAGGGATGGTTGATCGAAGCACCATTAGATGCTATAACTGCAATGAGTTGGGACACTTTGCCACAGAATGTAGGAAGCCAAAGCAAGTAAGAAAGAATTCTGAAAGGGCTTATCTGGCAAAGGGAAGAAGCTGGGATGATACTGACAGTGAAGATGAAGATGAAGGAAATCTTGCTCTTATGGCTATTGATGGAAAAGCTTCATCATCAAGAATAGAAGTAAAACTTTCTGATGCTGAAATGGTTTATCATCTAAGAGGTAACTTAGATTGTGCACGTCGTGATAATGAACTATTAAGTTTACAGATCACAGACCTTGAGAAAGAGGTCAATGAATTAAGACTTGTGCACATTAATCAAGACAAATTAAAAGAACAGGTATCTTTTCTAGAGAATAGAGTTGACTGTTATAGAAAACTCGAAACTATTCTCAAAGACAAGATCACCGGTCTTGAGACTAAGGTTAGAGCCTACTTCAATTCTTGTTCGAAGGCTAAAGAGTTCTACAGTAAGCAAGCTGTTAATCAAACATCTGGAATAGGTTATGATTACAATGCTGCTATTGGAGAATTAGGCATAAACTCCCCTCCTCATGTCTGTGCTAAAGGGAGGGAAGTACCACATGTGCTTAAGGGTGTTGATGAACCCCTCTATAAAGCATCAATTGCTGAACCATTTGATGCGACCTCTTCTGTTATTCATGAAGAAATACGTGCTGAAGATCATGCTAATGAGAAGATTGTTTCCAAGTCAAGTGAGTCGAAAGTTCCAGTCAAAGTTGTGAAAGCAACTGAGACTAACTCAGACACACATGAGTTGGATAACAATAATGCCATGTCTACCATGCATAAATTGCCTGCTGTTAATCACTCTCATAAAGCATGTGGTGTTGCTAATTGTATGTCTTGTGCTTTTAATATGATGTATGCTTATTTTAATGGTAAGCATGTGTCTAATGATAAGACTACTCCTCGTCAGCATGTGAATAACAAGAAGCATGATAGGTCTAAGACTGCTAGTCCTTCTAAGGCTAGAAAGGAGACATTTGTGCCTAAGCTTAAACAGAAATTTGTTAACGCTGTTTACAAGGTCAAATGTTCAGTCATTGAGAAAGTTGAGGCAATTAAAATTAAAAATGTTGTTTTGCCTGACAAAGGACAGTTCTACAAGTATGCCGGGCCCAACCAAGTTTGGGTTCCGAAGAAGGTCTAATCCATTTGAAGTGCAGGGCAGTATACAGGTGTAACCGGTAGTGTGGATTCTTGACAGTGGATCATCAAGACATATGACCGGAGATAGAGCCCTGCTATCAAATGAGGATTGAGAAAGCTGGCCCCCTGGTTACCTTTGGAGATAACAGCAAAGGTTTATCTGAGGGATATGGCTGTTTGCAAGCTGGGAATGTTATCATTGTAATTTTGTATATTGTGCTAGGTTATTATCAGGAAGCAGTATCTAACATATAGCACCAGTGACGAGACTTGAGAATATTATGACATATCAGGCACCTGCTGCACATTACACTTGGAATTGGACTCTAGTAAGATGTGTACAAGTGTACTCCTGGTTGGTAAGTCAAAAGAGAAAGTCAATGCACCACAGTTCATGGACTTTGCAGCTGCAGATCTATTGGACTATGCAATTTCTTCTTCACAATCTCACTTCAGGTTGGTATGAACTAGTATACTGCTCAAGCAATCGTCAAGAACATGGTATGGCACTCTAACAGAAGTTATAATTTTATATGAATAAGTAGAGTCGTCATATTAATAACTATCTTATCACTAAGCACAATCATATTGTTTTATATGTGCAGTGGTATATTGCTAATGCAACATAACAATTAGTATCTAAAGTACTTGACAAATATCGGTCAATGATATCTTGTTAACATTATGTTGCAGATATTTGTAAGCTTTTGACATGAATGAGAATTACTTAGACTTTACCCTAAGTGATCAATGTTTTATCAAAAACTCATTCATATTGAAAAACAAAATCAAACTTCTTTCTACATTAGTGATTTCTTATGTCATGTAAAATCTTTTGAAATCACTATTGTAAATCATTTTCTCTCTATTACCATATATTCTGTGTTACAGGTTCAGTCTCCAATGACTTTCTTTCATTGACAGTCATGAGGTTGAAAACCCACAACGTCTATCCCAGACTGTAAAGACAAACACAAAAACAGAACCAACCAACACTCTCTTACCACTAAATGTAGTATGAATGAGCGTGAGGGAGATAGTGCCTTAGTGCACCACATAAGGAAGGTTCTGTAGTCAACCCAGTAGCTATGTCTCCTACATAGATGAGTAGTATTTAAACCGAGACAACTGCTAGCCCCCATACATCTTCTCAAAAAGATGTAATGGCTGAAAAGGCACAAAAACAGTTACTAGATTCATTCTCTCAACAGGGTGAGTCTATTGAATTTTGCCTGTCGGCCAAGGTATCCGATGTAGTGTCACCACTTCAAACATAATCAATTCTTGATGCACAAGGAGAGGTTACACACACAAAGGATGAGTTGACAGAAACAAGAGTTTTGACCATTTTAAGGTCAGATTCGATTGTTCAAGGTTCGTTAGTGGACCAATTGCCTTTACAGGTGTTAGGAGAGGATACTGATCCAAAAGCCATATGTCAGTGGTCAGTGTCTACCTCCCCAGGCTTAAATCCCCTGGATGCATCTGCGGATAGTGGATCTGACATAGGTGCGGATCGGCAACTTGTTGACAATGATTCAGATATTACCTGATGAGTCACAAGGAAATGTCTTCACAGACATTAGAAGGGAACTTTGATCTTATGTTAAATTCGTTGGATCATTGTTTACCTTCCCAGAATTCAAATCTGGAACCCTAAAAGGGAAACTAGCAACTTGTAAATTATGACTCAGATTCATCTGACGAGTTTAACAAGGATGGGGATTTGTGAACTCCCATTGCACCACCTGTGACCTCCTTAAGGATGGCTAAGGTGATTTTCCTTGCAGGTACAGCTGGATTATGGAGCTATGAGAGAAGAGTGATACACTTGTGAGAATGAGTGTAAACACGAGTGGAGAGAAGAGTGAAACACATGTGAGGTACACAAAACAGAATCACACACTCACAGTGAGGAAGAAAGAGAATCTACTTGTTATTTCTTTTCCAACCAAGTGAAATATGAGAACTCCTTCAGACGACGGCATACATTCCTTCTTTAAGGGGGAGATAAAAGCTTAAGAAATAGTTTGGAGGATTCCTCAACTAAGGGGGAGAAATAGCAGGGAGGAAGAAAAAGATCCTAAAAATGTACACTACACCACACCATTGTTGTTTGTAACTACGGATCCTATTGTACGGGAGAGGTGGTAAACACAAGGTGATTTTCTGATAAGGGAAGAAGCTGTTAGGGGAGTACCATTGGTTTTTATCTGCGGATCCTATTGTACGGGAGAGGTGGTAAACGAAGGTGATCTTCTTTAATCAGTTGATTCTCATAGGGGGAGAAGCAAGAGATATGTGCTTCTCAACAGGAAATGTGGTTGTACAAATGAATATGGAACTACTTGAAGATATGTTCAGTCTAGAGGAACATCTAGTTGGAATCTGGAAAATGTTAAATGTCATCCAGAACTTTTCTACTATTTACTTTACATGTATGTTTATATCTTTTTTCTTATTTGTTAGTTGAGTTATCCTCTAGGTATTTGTGTGTTATTGTCTAACAAACAAATAGGGGGAGATTGTAAGTCATATGTCATAGACCTATTTGTATATTCGAGGATTCAACTCAACTCAAATAAGAATGTAATAAGTAAATAGTGGATCGACCGTCAGAGAGATCTCGCAAAGTAATATCTGTCAAAGGATTCAGAAACAAGGTTCATCTACAGACTTGAGGAGTTAATTCACTGGAAGAAGTTCAAGAAGTTGATCATGCCTCAGTGATATAAATCAAGATCGTGGATTTAATCAAGTGACAGAGATCTCGTCAGAGTATCATTAATTACAAGGATTTAATCTGAAGAAAATCAAAGTGTCAGAGTCAAGACATGAAGAAACGTCACGGAAGTTAGTCACTCATGAACCAGACAGTACATCGAGTGTCAACGTTGAAGTGGTGGAATTGATTCATAATTTTCAGTGATTTTTAGAAGATTTGCAGAAGAATGGTTGCTGCTCAAGACTAGAATTAATTCTCTATTAATTAATTAATTCATCTAATTTAATTAAGAAAATAAATTATATCTGCAAAGAATAATTTATTTATTAATTGAATTAATTGATTAATTAATTCTGAATTAATTTTAGGAATTTTCAGAAGTTTAAATTGGATTAAATTCAAGTCTTAAATCAGCAAGACAAATGGAAATGAACTAGCATGACAATCTGGATTGTCATACCGATTGTCATGCCAAGTCATTTCCATTGTCATACCGAAAGTTACTCTAGGAGGATAATTGTCTTGCTAGTTCATTCTGATTGTCATGCTAGTTCATTCAGATTGTCTTGCTAGTTCATTCAATTGTCCTACCGAAAGTCTTGCCAGCTATAGGATTGTCATGCCAATTCAATTCTATTGGTTTGTTGATTAAAAAGAAGCAGAAGACCTTCTTTCAAGAATCTATCATTCAAACAGAAGAACAAAGAACAAGAAAAGCAGCCGCCTTGAAATATTACATTTTTCATCTATTTAATTCAAGATCAATTTCTAGATTGTAAAGTTAAATCCAATCAACTAGAAATCTTTATCTTGTTCTTGTGTAAAAATCTAGCGGATCAAAATCCCTAGAACTTAATCTCAAATTGCGTTTAGCATTTGAATCTTTTTATTACAAAAATAGAAAAAGTTCATGTCGAATTTATTCTAGATTTGTGATAATTAATTTGAGATTAATTCCTTGTAATCGATACAGTTGTTGTAACACCTTTCAAGTTTAATAATATTTTTATTTAACTTGAATTTTGTTTCACATTTTTTATTCCGCATTTTATTCGATTATTTGGTAACGTTTGTATTCAACCCCCCCTTCTACAAACACATTGGGACCCAACAATGAAGATTCTACACATCCAAGGGGAATCAGACTGGGAGATGGACTTGAAAGAACTCCAATTTCTGCACTCAGAGCTGTCATATATCGGATTGGTGATACTGAAGATGAAGAACTGTAGCAAGTCAAAGCTCTGTTACATGAAGTTAATAGAAATGCAGAGACCAAGCTGGTATCAGACTTTGTAAGGAATCATTATGGATTCAGGCTGATTCAGTAAATTTGGTAAAAGCTGCATGGACTGTAAGTTGTATTTAGTTGTGCATATAAACTCTCATTGTATTTGTACTTAAATATTTTTGACATCATCAAATCTATAAACTTGTATATTTTTATAATTTACAATTTGGGGGAGATTGTTAGATATATTTGTGATGTCATGTCTAATTTTATTTGTTTAGTTTCAGAACTTACTATCAGAACTTAACTGAAAATCAGAACTTACTGAAGACAGGAAGTTATCAGAACTTAAGCCATCAGGACTTACATCAGAACTTAAGTGCGGATACACTTCAGGGATGAAAAGCGGCTGATTTACAAGAGAGGATCTGGATTAAACAAAAGAAGATATGCTTGGAGAGTTATACAGCTAAAGGACTACAGTAGATAATCTTTGATTGATGTATTCTAGGAAACAGAATCATTATCATATCAATTAGGAGATATCTTGTAACTGTGTAGTATATAAACACAGATTAGGGTTTACACTATAAGTGTTATCATTCACGAGAATATTATTCATTGTAACCCTAGAAGCTCTTAGTGATATCATACATCATTGAGAGAGTAGATTAAACTTACTGTAACAGAGTTTATTATATTGAATAAACTTGATTATTGTTACATATCTGTGTTCTAAGTCGATTTGATTATATAAACACTATATTCAACCCCCTTCTATAGTGTTGTGTGACCTAACATGTTATTCCCATTGTAAATGTTAAATCAAGTTTTATATGATTATGTTTTTATTACGCCTGCAGTCAACGGATTTTACTAACTCTAGCAGAACTCCGGGATCTACAATGTCAGTTAGCAAGAAGAAGATCAAAGTGGTAGACATTTTCAAAATTAAAAAAATTACATATTCATTTTTATGTTGATTGATGCTCTGATTTCTGATTAGCCGTATTTCAATTTTGCAGGAGATGTAATAAATGTTTATCAATTAGAAGAAATAACTGAAACTTCTACCGGATGTTTTCTATTTTTATGCCTATCAATAAAGTTTGTTCGTAAACTTTGGTTTCAAAACTATGTTTTGTTGGAGTTGGTTTCCTATTTTGTTATTTAATTATCTCTTGGATGTTATTTCAAGTTGTTGGTTTCGTATTTATATTGTCATATTTTATTGATGATATTCAAGTCTATATTTAGTATGTGTTATCTGTACCGATTGATGCATAATTATATCAATCCATTTTGATTATATCATAATTTTTTATGTAATTTAAGTTTTTTGTGTCATCTTCAGTTCAGAAAATACATTATTCAACCCAATCTTATATTTTAATGTTCTTTCTAACATAACACAGTCACTATGATTTATGTTTTTTGAACCACCATTTTCATATTTTTTGTATTACTTGATTGCAGTGATGGCATTGTTTCATATATAATTTTAAATAATATCTGATTCTGCACTTATATTACCAGAACATTGTAGTAACCAATTCGTACGAGTCTAGTATACATGTGCTCTTATTTGGTTGGCAAACATAATCAGATAGGCTATAGAAAGGGCTGTCAAAAAAATTCGAAAAATATTATATTCTTCCGAGAAATTTGCATCTGTATCCGAGAAAAAACGGATATTATCTGTATCCGAGAAAAAACGGATATTATCTGTATCCGAGAAAAAGCGGATATTATCAGTATCCGAATTCAGGATATTCGAATCCGAAACTAAATACATATATGATATATAAATTATATAAATATATAATAATATATAATTTAAAATTTATTTTTTTAGTTTATAGAGTGTGTAAATGTATTAAATAATACGTTTATACAAATTTTATATAATTACACACATACTTTATACATATTTAAATATATTATTTGTATTTAATCGTAGAAAATGTTTTATAATCATCGTCAAAACGGCAGGGACAACAAAAAAAATCAAAAAATCCGATATTCGTCCGAAATATCCGCATTCGTATCCGAGAAAAAGTAGATATTATATGTATCCGAAATAAATCGGATATTATCCGTAATCGAATCCGATGATTGCGGATGCGCCGAATTATCCGTGGGACAGGCCTGCATACTGTCATTTCTTAGTAACTTCTTCTTTTGCCCTTTTTTGATCTCTCAAACCAGACCAGGCGCCGACAACCCCATGGTTTGTTGATATCTAAATCTCTATTATGTTTTCATAATTCTGTCTTCCTCTTTGCATGTCTCTATCTTTTTAGAATTGTTCACTTTGTCTTCCCTTTTTATTTTCCCTTTCGAACTGTGTGCGTATGAGTGTGTGTTCGTATATGCTTATTTTCATTCATTCCTTGTTCCTTTGTTATTCCTAATTAACTGCTCTCTAGTCTTCTGATTTTTAATTTAGGGCTTGTCTTTTTCATGTATTAAATGGATTTTCCTTTTTTTTTTCCTTTTTTGAAATCAAACTTATATTAATAGCAATCATGCAAGACTACATCAAGCAATTCAGGAGGTACATGTTCACTCCTGATAACACGATCAGCAATAAAATAGAAAGCTCTAACTAGGTAATGAGCAACACTATTAGCAGACCGTCTAATATTATTAACAATTGTATGTGTGTCTGTCATTACTTTAGAACCAGGTAACAACTTATGAAGATTTGCTGATAACTAAGAGGCAAACAGACCATGTTTGTCAAAACTATGACATACATCATCATTCCCTCCTTAAACTAGAGTGTCTAGAAGAAATAGTTTATCTCAGATGCATTACAAACTTCAAGCTACCTTGTCATTATTCTACAGGACTCCAATTTTAGTGCTTTAATAAGCACATCATCAACTTGATCATGTTCATTACCGTGTTCCCTCCTGTCCTACTTAATTTCAAAGGAAGTAATCAACCTAAATATTAATAATAAAGTGTTTACATTGTTTGTCGACCTTAGAGAAGTGTGTTCGTTCACTTTCACATTTCCTCAACACTTTGTTGAGTTTATAAACTTTGTGTGTTGTGGCTGTCACCTCTTCAACATAGAGTTCTTATCCTCATAGCTCAATCTCACACGCAAAGGTTCACAAGATTTGGCGAAACTTCATCATATTGCTGCTTGTATCTATCTTCTGTCTCAATTGAAATCTGCAGCTCATCATCGTCACTGATTCAATCCACTTTGAAGCAAGAGTATTATCCCCTATAAGACTTTCTTCCCATTTTCCTTTCATGTCTTGTCATCCTCATAGACAACATCCCCGTATACCTTTCAAGACAAAATCAAAGTCTGTACTCTTTTGATTATTTATTCACTCCCAACATCAACACTGCCCCAACTTTTGCCTTCAAGCTTTGTTCTTCGTGCATCCAGAATATGAGCATGTACAATACTGCCAAAAACTTGCTGAATGTTTGACCCTACTCCATGCCTCTGCTGGTGTCATGTTAATGGCAGATAAATTAGAGCTTCTGTTTTGGACATGAGACTTTGAAACTCCAGCTGACTGCCTTTGCAGGGAACATTTTTCTCGGACAATGAACTGCTCACCACATTCATCGCTAATTAAATGTTACTTTTCGCCACACCATTTTGTTGTGGCCTTTTTGCTTCAGTTAATTGTCTTTTACTTCCATTAACTTCACAAAATTCATTAAACGCATTTGAAGGGAATTTGCCTCATTCTGCTTTTAAGCATTTAATTTTTAAACTTGTTTCTATGTTTACAGATATTTTAAAATAACTTATTTATCAGTTAAAAATTATGCTAATACTTTTCTAATACAATAATCATCAAGTCATATCAAGTGTCTGTGGTGGCTTTTTGAAATCTGGAAAGCTTCTCATGTACTTTCTTTGGAAAATAGTCACGAAGTTATTTTCCTTTGAAGCATTAGTACATGCAGACCCAGTATTACTGATCTTAACCCCTGGTATTATTACAATGTTTTGAGGTTTTGGTAATATACGTGACCGTACCTCCTGCCCCAATGATTAGTCATATCTTAAGTTTTTACTTGCACCTCCTTTTTCACTTGATTCTCTGCTGATGTTGCAACTTGGAGAGCAGTATGAACATTTTTCTTAGTTCTTACTGTTATGTAGTGCTGATATCAAGCCTTTCTGACTAGTCTTAAGGGATGATAAATTAAACAGTTATTGTAGTGTAGGTATTTTTTTTATTAATACATTAGAATAAAGGACTGAAAATCAGAAACCAAAACTTTCAATGTTTTGGCTTTTATATAGTAGTATAGATGTCTAAATCTGTTTGTTTTTCTGCAGGACTTAGCAGAGGTCTACAGGGTAATATATGACGGCCCTGATGATTATTTGCAAGGGATAATTGTGTCTATTGATGAAGAAAGTGGTGGACAATTCTTATTCGCAGAGAAGGACCTAGACCGAAATGGCGAAGTCGGAGCGGAAGAAATACGTAAATACCTAAACGTTGAACTCTACACAGATGCCAAAAAGAAACTTGAGATGCCATTGATAAAATCTGAGGAGCATATTATGCTGAATGGTCCTACCAAAGCATCAATCTGTGCTGCTCCTGGTTTTTCGCTCATTTTATATCTCTGTGGTGTCATTTATGGCTATGTGACTTTTTCGCCCGAATGGTTTTCTGCTCCTCTACATAAAGAAATAACATCACGCACCGGCAACAGGTGTCTCACAATTCTTTATGCAGTATTTCAAAATGCTGCCGAAGCTCATGTAAAGGTTAAGTTAAACAATGTCAACTCTGCCTTTGGTCTTTATGGAATTATAAATGCTAGGACAAGTGCAATTAAGCACACTGCATATTCAAGCATTCTCTTCTTCAAGAATAAGGACGAGCCAGAAAAAATAAAAGAGGGACCTGGATCTGGGGATGAGATATTCATTCCATTGTCCCGACCTCTAGTAGCCGTGCCTTTGGAATCTGAACTCATTCTAGAGATTAACCTGCACAGTGATGACAATGGAGAGATTTTGAAAGACAGGGTCACTTTTACTGCTAAAGAAGGTGAGCAGAGTTCCAAGTATGGTCGTAAAAAATGCAACAAAGGTGAGGTTACAGTGGAAGTCAGCTGGAGGTACAAGAGCAAGCTGAGGGAACTTATAGAACAGGAAGAAGCAATGTCCATTAAGGATTAAAAAGCGAAAGTCAATAGTAGCCGAGTGTTGGCTCGTTTGCTGTGTTTTAAAAGGGACTGGTTGATAAATGTCATCCGACTAATATTGCGCTAATCTCCTTTAGCCTGTTACTGGCTGTTTATGTTTCATACTTTTATTATTAAGTAGTACTCTTTCTGTCTCTCCCATTTGTTTACATTTTTTCTGTTGGGGATATCCCTTCCAATTGTTTACATTTCAAAATTTTCCAAAAATAATAAAGTTTTCTAATTTATCATTTTTCTTAAATTCTGTGCTCAACCCAAATGTAAATATTTGGGAGGGACGGAGGGAGTATCTAATATGGGCCATTGGATTCTGTAATTCCAGTTCAGCTAAGATTAGTTATTTATTAGCTATTTTTATGAATCTTTAATAATACATTAATTAGCCGAAGCTTGCACGTTGTACAGAGGGAAGACAAGATTGATTAGCCATGTATGGCTTTCACTACTATCTCTAGTACCCCAGTTCTAACGCAGCATTGCTAGGGTTGTAATTCGAGCTGAGGTCGAGTTTTTTACAGTCGAGTTCGAGCTTTTTTTATCGAGTCGAGTCGAGCCTGAAAATAATCGAGCCTGAATTGTGTGTTCGAGCTCGGCTCGGGTAATACATGAGCCGAGTTCGAGCAGTTCGCGAGTTTTCGAACTTAACGAGTTTTTTAACGAGTTTTCGAGTTTATCGAGTTTTTTCACATATTTTCGAGTTATCGAGTACTTATCAAGTTTATCGAGCCTACGAGTTTATCGAGTTTTTAACATGTTTTCGAGTTATAGGGTTCTTATCGAGTTATTCGAGTTTTTAACATGTTTTCGAGTTATCGGGTTCACTATTAATAACAATAAATAAATGTTCAAAATAACTTACATGTGTTCTGAGGTAAATCTAACAACATATTCAAATACATGTATAAACTAAAAAAAAAATAACAACACCTTTGTTAGTATAATTTTTCAAATCATCTATTTTTTTAATTTTGTTTAACTTTATCTTCATATTCTCTAAAAATGTACTTATTTTTCTATATTGTATATTGTATATCTTATATATATGATAAATAAAGTAAAATGATAATTTTATTATTGTCGGGACTCGGGGGAGAAAAGTAATTTTTATCTTTTTTAAAATAAAAGTACGCAATAGACATTAAATCATTAATAAATAACAATTATAAAAATCATAATTTTAATTAATAGCAATACATCATAATAAAACTTTTTTGGTGTAATTTATTTTATAGTTGTATAATATACCTATTAACTTATCACTAAATTGTAAATTTAGATGTAATTAGTTGACATCTCAATTATAATTTAGACAACTATCAAAAGTATGAATCGAATTTATAATAAAATATCAATATAGTAGTAATACATTATTACTATAAAGGATCGTTAGATTTTGAAATAAATGATAACTTTTGAATCTAAAATAAAAGAATATTTTATGGGGAACATGTTGACTTATTATTTTATGAGTTTATGTTTTTATCTCTACTGGTTTTGTGGAATTTAATTATGTGGTGGATGATATAATATTCTAATTTGCTTAGTGACATTGTTACTTTCTTACAATCATAGTACAATACTACACTAAATTTCAGGATTTATGTATCAGTATTACAATGTTAAGTGTTAAGTTTGTTAATCAAATATGGTAGAATCGTAATGAGGTTATGGAAGACATGATTAGTATATTAAGGTTGACAAAAAAAACACCCTTGAGTAGAAAAAGGGACAATAATATAAGTAAAATAAAATATCATTAATCATGTAAATAACAAATAAAAATAGCATCAAGTTATATTAATGGAAAAAACTAAAAATATAGAAAAACATTAGTAATATTAATAACATAACTAATAACATATATAAAAAATAAAAATATTAAAAATATTAATAAAATATAAAAAATTTAACCGAGTTCGAGTTCGAGTCGAGTCGAGTTCGAGTTCGAGTTCGAGTGTTAGGAATATGTGTATTAGTTTGATGATAAGTTAAACAAAACACTTAAGTAGAAATCTAGTGTTTGTAGCCTCAATGGATAAGACCATCTTGGCTATCCGTTGAAGGAGTAGCTTTACTTAGCAATAAGTTTAGTATTGTAGCACATTTCATTCTCTGGATTCAAGTTGTAATTCTTAGATGTTGTAGGAAATTATCAGTCATGTTGACTAATAGTGGATATGCAAATAGGAGGGCTAATTGTAAATATTTGTTATTCCCAGTGGACTAACAATGAGATTTACAGAAGGGGTGTAATAACCCCAATTTTTGAGAAATTTTGAAACCCTTATGAATAGTGTTTTTGCTGAACGAGAAAACTTTTCATGCCACGCTATGTAGGGGTTCTGTTATTGATCTTATGGGATATTATTAGTACTCTATGAAGTATATAAGTGTATGTAAAGATCGTCAGAATCCAATTCCGAACACTTTGGTTTTTCCCGGAAATCCACAAGATACGGAGAGAATTGAGTATAAGGTAACAGGATAAAAAGGATTTAAATTAAAGGATTATAATAGAGGATCATAAAAAGGAATATAATGTATTGAGAAAGGTTAAGGGAACCTAAGTAATAAGATCCCGGGTATGATCCTTCAAACGATAAACGAGAACGAAAGTTAAGCGAACCGTATAACAGATCAGCGGTCATTAGGCAAACGATTAGGAAGTTAATCAAAGGGATTAGTGGGAATGATGTCATCCAACCAATAGAAAGAGGACAAGGAAGTGAGGATGACATCATGAGGATGACATAAGCATGACATGGGAAGGAAGGAGGTGTGGTGGCTTTGTAACCACACAAATCCAAGGGCAAGAAGGTAATTGACTAAAGCAAGCACAAAAACCAATCAACCAAGCCAAGTAAAATCATTTTCATCAAAAATCAAAAGCAACCAAGGCTTTGTTCTTCATTGCTCACGGCTTTTCACTATTCAAAAGGCAAGAGAAATTCAAAATCCAAGATCCAAGCTTCCTAAATTGGTAAGATAATTCCCTAATCATCTTCATGCTTAGTTAGGACTATATCATGAGTTTAAGCCATTAATTCCTTCTCAATCTTCTTCATTTAATCAAAGAAGAAGACAATGAATAGTGTTTTCAAGTTTTTAACTTGAACTTTTTCTTGTTTTCTTGAAGATCCAAGCATTCTTAAGACTTCTCAAAGCTTCTTAAGGCTTCCTAGCTCCACCCACCACTTCAAGGAAGGTATACCATCTCCAAACCCTAGATTCCTATATATTATAAGATGATTTTGATTAGTGGGTTGATATTGTAGCTTGTTGTTATGATTTAGAGTTTGGGATTTGGAATGGTAGTGAAATGGAATGGTAATTGTTGTGGTTTTGATTTAAAGGAACTTAAGTATGATTAAAGTTAAGTTTAGGCATAAGTATGAATGATTAAATTGAATTGGTTGGGGTTGTTATGATGTGATGAGGATGGATGTTGGTTGTATGTTGGATTTGAGGTTGGTTTGTGGTTGGTGTTGAATGGTTAAAATTGGGAAATCGCGTAAACATAGCCGTCGTAACGTCCGATTTTCTTTGGACTGTTTTTGTGCATAGCATTAGGACCCGAGAACCCCCTGCTAGATTATGACCACTGCCATGTTTAGATAGCTCATGTTACGAGCTTCATTTTGATATGTAGTTCGTTCGATTCCGATGCACGGTTTAGGAGAAACGACCGTTTCAAGTAACGGCGTTTCGCGAACGAAACTTTTTCCCTCGCCTTACTTTGAAATGTAGGTTAAAGACCAAAAAGGGTTAATTAATGTATGAAACATTTATGGTAAGTGTGTTAGGCAGTTGGTAAGACATTCGCGAAGGAATCGCTTTAAAACTCGTAAAGGTTAAATTATTAAAAATGGTGGAGCCGAGGGTACCCGAGTGACTTAAGCAAATCAGTGAGCGCAAAACAAGCGTTAGAGTCTAAGTTAGTTAAAGTATAGATTTACAAGTGATTTTGGTTTAATTCCAACTTACTTGTTGTTTATAGGTTATCAGACTCGTCCCGAGCCTTTCTCACCCCCAAGTCGCTCAGGCAAGTATTCTATCCGTTATACTGTTGTTGTGATGAATATATGTATTTGCATTATCTTGCGATAGATGCATGTTGGATAATTAGCAAATGATGCGATATATTGTAGCATGTGATATGGTATATATGCATGCCTGTTTCATATTCTTGGAATATATATCTGTTGGTTCAGTTGATAATACCTATGCTAGAGGATAGCGGTAACTTGCATATACCCTTAGTATAGGGACCCAAAGGTGAAAATATTTTCTAAAACCGGGAGTCGAGGATCCCGAGTAATTTTGTATATATGGATATGGATATATATATATATATGGTTATAGTTTCCAAACTATTAATCGAATAAGGTTTATTCGATAACTTTATTTTATTAATGAATATTATCTTGAATATTCATTCGAGGACTTATGACTCCTTTATATATTTATTGAATATTACTTGGATATTCATTTGAGGATGTATGACTCCTTTATTTTATTTAATGAATATTATTTATAATATTCATTCGAGGTATTATGACTCGGCTTATTATTTAATGAATATTATTTCGAATATTCATTTGAGGGCTTATTACTCAGCTTATTTTATTTATTGAATATTATTTGAATATTCATTTGAGGATCTATGACTCCGAGTATTTGCTGAGGTATATTCTTTATTTTATTAAAGAATAAGGTGTCAATAATCAAACTTATTTCCGATTATTCAACTAAAGATAATACTTTCATATAAGTATATCTTTGATTATTTAGTACTCGTTTCAAGTATAAGTTTTAATACTTCTACTTCAATTATTTTTATAAAGATTATTCTTTATGGGAATATTATTTAAATATTAATATTCAGTCATTTTCTAAATATTCTGGGGACTGATTTACTTCATTAAATCAGTTTTACTCCAAACACTCTTTAAAGTGTTTTCGAGTCTTTAAAATGATTTTCAAAAGTTAGAGCGGATCCCAAAACTATTTTTATATTTAAGATCTTCCTTTTAAAAAGGGGATTTAAATACTCGCTCAAAACATGGGGGATCCGGCTCGGTGGTGTGTTTTATATTCGCAACAAGGTTGCTGTCTTGGTAAAAGAGTTTTTGATTACTTACCCAATATTCGGGAAGTAAAATTCGTGGAACAAGTTAATCCATTAACAGGCATCGCCTGGGAAATATCGGTGAGTTTTCCTTTCCAACTAGATACGACTTCTTGGTGGAGCCGTATCAACAAGTTTCTACTTGGGGAAAGGGGGAAACGAGCTTTACGTTTCAGAGTCATGGATTTCATCTGAACTAGGAGTGGCGTAAGTGGTCGAGTAGCGCCGGCCCAGCCTTATTATATTGGCCCAAATGGCCTGGAAGTTCCGCTAAGGCGGTCCATTCCTTAGGAGTTCAGTGTTCGGTTGACAAGTAAATCCGACAGGTTCTCCTCTACATGTAGAAAATGGTGGGGTTGTACTACTACGACTGATCATCGTAAGTGGTCTTCCTGGCGCGGTAAACTCCCGTAATGAGTTCATCATCCATTTGGATAATTCTGCAACACTACCCGTAGCATTTCGATCGAAAGGCTACTAATAGGTGGTTGCCGAAGCATTGACAGGGTCAAACATTTTTATTGGTGTATCCATTGAATGAAGTATCTCGTAACTTCATCTCTTTTCAAAATATTTCAAAGATCAAATATTTTCAAGTTTTATTTGTGGTCTCATCTATGGGATGACCTCGTGAATTTTATTATACTTTGAACAGTGGTAGTTCAAGTAGCTTTATAAATGATATAAGTATAGTGAAGTATTTGGTAACTTCATCCCTTGTTTTAAAACTTATATCCAGTAAGTAATTACCTTACTCACGATAAAGATTCTAGTAAGTATCCATTTAGATACTTATATTATTGTTATCACTATGTATTATCTTGCGAGCTGTAAGGCTCACTCTTGCTTTATTTCTTCATCACACAACAACAGTTAGGAAGGATGGCCAGACTCCAGCAGACCCAGCGCAAGCACGTGGGAAGCGTCCCTCGTCTTCCCGATGATGTCGTAGCTGCTATAGCTGCAGAGGTAGATCTATTGTAGATCAGACCATCTACTTTTGAGAATCAATTATGTATAATTATAACTTGTGGCAGATAATGGCAATTAACTGTAAATTTATCAAGTAATCGTTTTGGGTTGTAATAACTTTTAAATTGTGGATTCAAAGACTTGTACTTATTTGAATTTCATCTCTGAGACTATAACGGGTTGTGGTGTGTGTTAGTGTGGGGTCACAGCATAAGGTTGTTTATTATTAATTAAGTGAAGTGTTATTGTGGAAAGAAAGACCGTGACGACCCGGATCCCCGACCCCGGATCTGGGGGTGTTACAAGGGGGGTTGAAACAGGATGAGTAAAAGTGTCAGCATCCAAGGAAATGTTATCAATTACAGTTTTGTAATGTTGCTGAAATTGTCTTTCCTTTTCTGCATCATCCACTGTCATTGACTCACTAGCAATGGCTGGATCCACCCTTAAAGCTTCTATACCTGCACACCCTCACCCTCACACACACCCTCACACCCTCACCCTCACCTTCTAAGGTGGCACTCCTCTCACTCACTTTTGCCATGCTGGAAGAAATAGCATGCATATGGTGACTCTCAACCTCTCCTTTTGCTTGGGAGCAACCCAGCCTCTCACTCAAAAGATCACTCCCTTCCCTCAAACCTAAAAGTGATTGTACAGTAACCATGTCCTCTACAGTTGGAATTGTTTCTGTTATGTGTGTAGAGACCATCAACGGATAGGGAGTATCCGTTAAAGTGGAAACTGATGGTATCAACAGATAACTGCTGTTAAGCTTATCCGTTGAAGAACAACCACTTGTTAACGGATGAGAGATATCCGTTGAAGAAGGAAAAGATGTAGATATAAAAAGTGACATAATTGTTGAATCTGTGTGAATTGATTTTAAGTGTGGTGACACAGATTCTTCAACTACATCTGAAAGAATTGGCTGATGATCCAACAAATCATCTAAAAGATAATGATCATCAGGTTTTGAGTGGGGCTCCTCCCTGAGTTTTAATGAGGGAGAATCAGGAATTGATGTGAATATCATATCCACATCCAGAGAGGGTGATGGAGAGTTTGATGATTGGTGTGTTTCTATTATGAGAGAATGGGGCTGTGACTCCACATTTGCTGGAATCACATCAAGCTGAATTTGAGAAGGCTCAGATACAGGTGGATGTATATGTGCTGTGTGTGCCCCTTGTGTGCAAACTAGGGTCTTGGCCTTCTTCTTCCTTGAAAAGGCTTTAATTGGTGAATGAGTGGCTTCAGTGTCCCTCCCTCTTTTGGTCTGTGTCCCTGGTTGGGGACTATTTTCAATAGTTGCACCCTTTTGATAGGATGCAACTAGGGATGTGTTTGACTCCTTTTGAACCACCACAGTCTTTTGAGAGACTGTGGCTTGGCTGGCTTGGGTACCACTCACCTCTCCCACCTTATCCTGGGGGGTTTCTTGATGTTCACCCCTCCCCTCACCACTCACACCCTGTTCACTCCCTTCAGGGTTTATGGCAGTTGTTACAACTGTTGTCTTTTGAGAAACAACAGAGGTAGTTTTCTATGACTTGAGTTTTGAAACTTTAGTTTAGGTGGCTTTGGTAGGAACCTGTTTGGACAAAGACACAGATTCCATTGCCACACTGGAAGACAAAGAAACAATGGGGTTGGAAATAGTAGGAGTAATAGAAGTGTTTACCTCACTTACCTGTGGTGCATTCATGATTGGCAAATATACCAATGGTACCTGGCTGTTGAGGTTCATTCTCAAAAGGTCTGCAAGGACCCTTTTCTCTTGTGCCCAGCATTTGAGTTTATTATTCTCATTTGATATAACCAATCCTTCAGCAACATGGTTAGCCAATAACATAAAAAATCTAGCATAATAGATGTTATGTGGTCTATTAGCTTTGTTACCTAATCTGGAACCTAATTCTAGCATGACACAGTTGCTAAAATTAAAGTACCTATTAGAAACTAGCATATAAAGCATATTAACAAGAGATGAAGTTATGGCATCAAAATTGCTAATCTTCCCAGAGAAAACCTTAATAAAGGCATCTCCAAGAAAACTCCATTCTTTCCTAAGGCCTTTCCTTCTAATGTTACCTAAACTAGAAGAATCAAAAGCATAGCCTATGGAATCTAACATAACAGATACATCTTTATCAGTGTGTGGTGTTATGGCATTATTCTCAGGCAACTTAAAGCAAGACTGTATATCATCACAGTTAATGCAATAATCCTTACCTTTGAGAGAGAAGGCAATAGTCATATCTGTGGAGTTGAACTATGCAGTTGTCCAAATCTCCTCAATCACCTCACAGTAGATGGTTGGGGCTTCCAGCATTGCATAGCTCAGTTTGTAGTTTTTGATGAAGTCCATCATCTTGTGATAATCAGAATGGGCTTCATTATTTTCAACCAAGGCTACGAAATTATTCTTTTCATAAACAAATCTTGTTTGAGACATAATTTTGACTACTGGTGCCATTGTTGTGAGTAGAGGTTGCAGAGAAAAACTTGAGAATTTTGGGAGAGAAGGAGAATGAAAATTGCAAGAAAGCGTAAAGTGAAAATAAGAGTTCAATGGGCTTTTATACTTTCTTGAATTAAAATGTAAATAAAATGATACTTTTAAGTAAATTACAGCCGTTCAAGAATAAATAAAACTGTAGAAATTCTAAACTGCCTTTAAAACAAATACATACAACAGTGTATATGTGTATCAACGGTTAAGTAAATAAATCAACGGCTATGACTTACTGAAAGTAACTGATGTGACACTTCAACGGATAAGGTAAATAGTTATCCGTTGATGACCAACACTATTTTATCCGTTGAGGGATAAAATTACCAGAAATGTATTTGTCTTTCAACGGATAATGAAGATCCGTTGATAGAACAATTTTGGCTTTCAACGGATAGGGAATATCCGTTGATAGGATAGGTCTTTCTTAAAGCCAACTTTGTTCTTGCAGCAAATTCATTTCAGGCTTCAATGCAGATTATATACAGGACATAAATTTATGAATAATTAAGCATACCTAGCTCACTTACTAATCTTGTGAATGTTGATTCATCAAGTGGCTTGGTAAATATGTCTGCAATCTGCTTTTCACTTGGAACAAAATGAAGTTCCACTGTACCTTTCATCACATGTTCCCTAACGAAGTGGTACTTGATATCAATGTGCTTGGTTCTTGAGTGCTGCACTGGATTTTCAGTAATGGCAATGGCACTTGTGTTGTCACAGAATATTGGAATTTTGTCAACAGTTAAACCATAGTCAAATAGTTGATTCCTCATCCATAGTATCTGTGCACAGCAACTACCAGCAGCAATGTACTCAGCTTCAGCTGTTGATGTAGAAACATAATTTTGCTTCTTACTGAACCATGACACAAGCTTGTTCCCTAGAAATTGACAGGTGCCAGTTGTGCTTTTCCTATCTATTTTACAGCCTGCATAATCTGCATCTGAGTAGCTAATTAGATCAAAACCAGACTCTCTAGGGTACCAAATTCCTAAATTTGGAGTCCCTTTGAGATATCTGAAGATTCTTTTAATAGCCACTAAGTGAGATTCTTTAGGGTCAGCTTGAAATCTAGCACAGAGACATGTAGAAAACATTATATCAGGTCTACTAGCAGTTAAATATAAAAGTGAGCCAACCATGCCTCTATAACTTGAAATATCCACAGACTTTTCAGCCTTGTTTAATTCAAGCTTGGTGGCAGTGGCCATGGGAGTTTTTGCAGATGAACAATCCATTAAGTCAAACTTCTTTAAAAGATCATAAATGTATTTAGTTTGACTAATGAAAATTCCACCACTAACTTGTTTAACTTGTAAACCAAGAAAAGAAGTTAGCTCTCCCATCATGCTCATTTCATATTTACTTTGCATTAACTTAGCAAACTTTTTACAAAGCCTATCATCAGTAGATCCAAATATAATATCATCTACATAAATTTGAACAAGTACTGTAGAGCCATTAACATTTCTAAAGAAAAGAGTTTTGTCAACAGTACCTCTTGTGAAGTGATTATCTAAAAGAAATTTTGACAAAGTCTCATACCAGGCTCTAGGTGCTTGCTTTAGTCCATAGAGTGCTTTCAACAGATAATACACATAGTCTGGAAAGTTTGGATCTTCAAATCCTGGAGGTTGGCTTACATAAACTTCTTCCTCCAATTCCCCATTTAGAAATGCACTCTTGACTTCCATTTGATAGACTTTGAAATTGGCATGGGCTGCATAGGCTAGAAAGATTCTGATGGCCTCAAGTCTGGAAACTGGAGCAAATGTTTCATCAAAATCTATTCCTTCTTGTTGAGAATAGCCTTTAGCAACCAATCTGGCTTTATTCCTTATGACAATGCCATTTTCATCCATCTTGTTTCTGAATACCCATTTTGTGTCAATAGAACTCTTGTTCTTTGGCTTGGGTACCAACTTCCATACTTTGTTCCTTTTAAATTGGTTTAGCTCCTCTTGCATTGCTAAAATCCAATCTGGATCCAATAGAGCTTCTTCCACTCTCTTAGGTTCCTCCTGTGATAGAAAGCTACTATACAGACATTCATCTTGAGTAGCCCTTCTAGTTTGCACTTTAGATGAAGCATCACGAATGATCAGTTCAGAAGGGTGATTCTTGGTCCATTTCCTTTGAGGTGGTAGATTAGCTCTAGATGAGGTTGCCTCAGTATTGTCATGATGTGAGATAGAATGTTGATTGGTTGAAACCCCCCTGAGTTGCTGATCCTTTGAAAGGAATTGGGAGTTCTATCAACTGATGAAGTGAATTAATTATCCGTTGACAGACTGTGATCAACGGATGCTTCATTATGAACTTCAACGGATGATGCACTTTGTCTTTCAACGGATGATGCATTGCTTCTTTCAACGGAAGCTGAATTATGACTTTCAACGGATGCAGCATTCTGTGCATTATCCAAAGGCAGATTCTGAATTCTTCTTGAGATGCCTTCTTCATCATTCTCATCTTCATTATCATCACAATATATCTCAATGTTGTCAAATTTGAGTCCTTCATGATGTCCCTCATCTGTTAGTCCATCAATCTTTTTATCATCAAACATAACATGCACAGATTCCATGACAGTGTTGGTTCTTAAATTGTAGACCCTATAAGATTTTCCAGCAGAATAGCCAACAATTATTCCTTCATCAGCCTTTGTATCAAACTTCCCTTTGTGATCAGATTGATTCCTTAAGATGTAACATTTGCAACCAAAGACATGCAGAAAGTTTAAAGTTGGTTTTCTTCTCTTGAATAATTGATAGGGAGTCATGCCTTTTGCCTGATTGATTAGAGAAATATTCTGAGTGTAACATGCACAGTTAACAGCCTCAGCCCAAAAGTAAGTTGGGAGTTTTGACTCTTCAAGCATTGTCTTTACAGCTTCAATTAGTGATCTATTCTTCCTTTCCACCACACCATTTTGTTGTGGAGTCCTTGGAGCTGAGAACTCATGCATGATCCCATTTTCTTCACAGAACAACTTCATGGTTGAATTCTTGAACTTAGTTCCATTGTCACTCCTAATATTCCTTACTTTGAAATCAGGATGATTGTTGACTTGCTTGATATGATTCATAATGATTTCACTAACTTCATCCTTTGATCCAAGAAAATAGACTCATGAAAACTTAGAGAAATCATCAACAATCACTAGGCAATATTTTTTCCTTGAAATTGACAATACATTAACTGGTCCAAAAAGATCCATGTGTAGCAGTTGTAATGGTTCATCAATTGCAGATTCAAGCTTCTTACTGAATGATACTTTCTTTTGCTTTCCTTTCTGATAAGCATCACACAGTCCATCCCTTGTGAATTCCACTAGAGGCATTCCTCTAACTAAGTCCTTTTTGACTAGATCATTCATTGTCTTGAAATTCAAATGGGACAGCTTCTTGTGCCATAGCCAACTTTCAACTGCACTTGCTTTGCTGAAAAGACAAGTAATGGATTCTGCATCTGTAGAGTTGAAGTCAGCTAAGTACACATTCCCTTTTCTAACTCCAGTTAGAACCACTTTATTGTCCTTTTTACTTGTGACAATACAGACTTCAGAATTGAAGGAAACAGTATTCCCTCTATCACATAGTTGACTGATGCTCAATAAGTTGTATTTGAGACCATCAACCAATGCAACTTCATCAATGATGACATTTTCTTTTGAAATCAAGCCATATCCCATAGTGAATCCTTTGCTGTCATCTCTAAAGGTTATGCTAGGGCCAGCTCTCTCCTTAAACTCTGTGAGCAAGGTGAAATCTCCTGTCTTGTGTCTTGAACAGCCACTGTCCAAGTACCATAGATTCCTTCTTTTTCCCTGCACACAATAAAATCAATCAAGTTGATTTTGGTACCCAAGTTTCCTTGGGTCCAGCCTTGTTAGTCTTTTTCCTAGACTTCATTCCTCCTGCATCTTTTGACTTAGGTAACTTTGGGTCAACCTTGATCTCAGATGTGGTTGGTTGAAGTGTAGGGTTAGTCACAGAATCATTTAGCACATTTGATTGAATTTGATAAGGCATAGATGTGCAAACATGTTATTCCACATAGGCATATTGTATGGCATTTGAGGCATACTAAATGCAGTAAAATAAGGATTATTAATATATGGCATGTTTGCAAAATGTGCATGGGGATTCTGATGAGACATAACAGGCATGGCATGCAGAGGTGACATAGACATGTTAGGCATGGAGGGATTTGAAGACATGGGAACATTTTTAATAGATTTGCAATTATCAGATAGGTGATTAACACTTTTACAATGCACACAGCTTTTTCTAGGAGCATACCTATCAGGTGTGTAATTGTTATGTTTATTAATCCCTACCTTCCCATTTCTTTTAGATTTTCTTTTAGTTTCCTTTTATCCTCAACCAACTTAAGCCTATTTTTCAGCTGATCTAAAGTCATGTGTCCTATATTCACCTTACTGACATTTTTGGATGTGCTAGCTCCTTCTTTGACAAAGTTCTTGAGAGTTGAATCATTCTTCTTATTGAGATTTTTATTTTTAAAATTACTTGCCTGTTTTAATTGATGAGCCTTCAACGGATGCTCCTTTTCTTCCTTCAACGGATAACTTTCATCATCCGTTGATTCCACATCCGTTGACAATCCATCAATTAATTCTAACTCCTTTTTGTTTTTCTTCCAGGCATCCTCACAGAATGATTCAATTCCCTGAACCTTGGCAATCTGAACGTTAACATCCCTATATGTTTTCCAGGCCTTGATTACCTCTTGCTCACTTTCTAACTGTTTAGAAAGAATTTCTACTTTCTTAACAGCTTCTTCTAGTTCAGTTTCAACAGTCAAGCATTTAAGTTTAATCTTTTCAAGCTCAATTACCTGATTCTCTAACACATCATTCCTATCACTTAAAAACACATTATTCTCTTTGATCCTAGTGTTTTCTTTAGCTAGTGATTTAAGGAAAACACGCAAATGATATAATTCATTGGATATATCATTTATGGCTTCATTGCATTCATGTTTAGAAAGCTGAGAGAGATCAGTAGTAATTACCTGGTTGCTTGATGAACTAGTTTCATTTTCATCAGAATTAGCCATCAGGGCTAGGTTTACATATTCCATATCATCATCTTCATTGACCCCATCTGCTGCCCAATCATCTTGAGAGAGAAAAGCTCTTTCCTTTTGTTTGAGCAAATCAAAATACTTCTTTTTGTAATCAACTTGCTCAAATTTCTTTTTATCAGAGGTTGGCTTCCTACACTCACTTGCAAAGTGTTCACTAATGCCACAGTTGTAACATTTGAACTTTGATTTGTCCACCATGTTTTTGTTTGGCTTAGTAAATTTTGTATTTTTCCTGAACTTCATCTTTGCAAACCTCCTGGACAGAAAACCCAGATGTTCATCAATATCATCAGAGTCATCCTGACTGGAATTGTCTTCATCCTCAGCTACTTGCTCTTTACCCTTGCTTGATTCTGATTTGCTTGTGCCAATTTTGAGAGTTGGCATTGTCTTTTCCTCATTCCTGGCTTCAACCTTCTCACTGTCAGCTACAAGTGCAACTGATCCTCCTTTTCTCTTTCCCTTTTCCAACAGCTCATCTTGCTCCATCTCAAGTTCATATGTCTTCAAAATTCCATATAATCTTTCAAGTGTGAAGTTCTTATAATCTTGAGAATTTCTTAGAGAAACAGTCATAGGCTTCCATTCCTTTGGTAGAGACCTTAGAAATTTTAAATTGGAGTCCTTGACTTGGTAAATTCTCCCATACAGCTTTAATCCATTCAACAGTTTCTGAAATCTGTTGAAGGTATCATTCAATGATTCTCCTTCTTCAAAGTGAAAATATTCATACTGTTGAATGAGAAGCTGCATTTTATTTTCTCTAACTTGCTCAGTGCCTTCACAGATAAGCTGCACAGTATCCCAAATTTCCTTAATAGTTTGGCTGTTGATGACATTGTCAAACATATCTTGATCCAGGCCATTAAACAGAATGTTCATGGTTTTCTTGTCCTTGTGGACCTCTTCAATATCTTCAACAGTCCATTCTGCCTTTGGCTTTGGGAATAGACTGTCCAACAACAACTGTTGCAGTAGCAGTTGTTGCCACCTTGTGTGGGATGTGAGGACCATTCTCAATGCAGTTGATGTAGCTTTCATCTTGAGAGAGAAGATGTAAATACATCTTCACCTTCCAGTGATGATAGTTATCTCTTTCCAGGATTGGAATCTTTACACCAATATCCTTCTTACACATGATTTTAGCAGAATGGATCTTTAAACTCTTTGTATGTTAAGAGCAAGCTCTGATACCAATTATTATTCCCAGTGGACTAACAATGAGATTTACAAAAGGGGGGTTGAATGTAAATCTCAAAACTTTTTCAAGTTTTGAGTAGTTTCTAAGGCTAAGTGTTTTAGTGAACAAATGTGTGTGAATTGCTTGAAGCTAATACAGACAGATATATATTCAAACACAAATGTAAAGAACACAAAGAACTTAAAAACTTTTCTGATGGATTTGTTGTTCCACCAGAGATGTGTTATTTCAGAAAATCTGTGATTACTAGATGATTTTCTCTCTGGATATTTCTAAACAGCTCTGGAAAATTCTTCTCTAATTACTAGCTGCTACTTGGTTTATATATCACCAAGTTTACAAGTGAAGACAAAACTGTAAAATACAATTAAAAAGATTCTTCACATGTTTCTTCTTCATTTCTCTATCAAATGCAATTTAGGCTTGGTTGTAGATCTTTGAATACTTCCTTGTTTGCATCAGAATGGAAATGCTGCATTTTCTTGATTCCTCCTAGAGGCTTCCACATTCCAGTTTGTCTCTGTCAACCCATGTGTCTCTGTCAGCTTGTGAATTGTCACTATCAACTGCTAATGAACAAAGCATCCGTTGAAGCTTTCATCCGTTGATGCCTTATCCGTTGAGGCTTTATCCGTTGAAGCTTTATCCGTTGATGCATTATCAGTTGAAGTCTTTATCCGTTGAAGCACTTATCCGTTGATGGATATTATCCGTTGAAGCATTAGAGACATCCGTTGAAGCTTTGTTTCTTATCCGTTGAAGGTCTTCAATATCAGTTGATACTTCTTCACTTATACAAAATTACAAGGCATGAAATATTTACAATTAGCCCTCCTATTTGCATATCCACTAGTAGTCAACATGACTGATAATTTCCTACAACATCTAAGAATTACAACTTGAATCCAGAGAATAAAATGTGCTACAATACTAAACTTATTGCTAAGTAAAGCTACTCCTTCAACGGATAGCCAAGATGGTCTGATCCGTCGAGGCTACAAACACTATATTTCTACTTAAGTGTTTTGTTTAACTTATCATCAAACTAATACACATATTCCTAACAATATTTCATGCCTTGTAATTTTGTATAAGTGAAGAAGTATCAACTGATATTGAAGACCTTCAACGGATAAGAAACAAAGCTTCAACGGATGTCTCTAAAGCTTCAACGGATAATATCCATCAACGGATAAGTGCTTCAACGGATAAGACTTCAACTGCTAATACATCAACAGATAAAGCTTCAACGGATAAAGCCTCAACGAATAAGGCATCAACGGATGAAAGCTTCAACGGATGCTTAGTTCAATAGCAGTTGATAGTGACAATTCATAAGCTGACAGAGGCACATGGGTTGACAGAGAAAAACTGGAATGTGGCAGCCTCTAGGAGGAATCAAGAAAATGCAGCATTTCCATTCTGGTGCAAACAAGGGAGTATTCAAAGATTAACAGCTAAACCCAAATTTCATTGGATAGAGAAATGAAGAAGAAACATGTGAAGAGCCTTTTTAAATATAATTTACAGTTTTGTCTTCACTTATAAACTTGGTGATATATAAACCAAGTAGCAGCTAGTAATTAGGTGTGAATTTTCAAGAGCTGTTTAGAAAAATCCAGAGAGAAAATCATCTTGTTTGTACTAGGAAGCAGCTGTGATTTAATTCTTTGAATCACGGATTTTCTGAAATAACACATCTCTGGTGGAACAACAAATCCACCTGAAAAGTTTTTAAGTTCTTTGTGTTCTTTACATTTGTGGTTGAATATATATATATATCTGTCTATATTTGCCTCAAGCAATTCACACACATTTGCTCACTAAATACTTAGCCTTAGAAACTGCTCAAAACTTGAAAAAGTTCCTCCTTCTGTAAATCTCATTGTTAGTCCACTGGGAATAACAATTGGTATCAGAGTAAGCTCTTAACATACAAAGATTTTAAAGATCTATTCTGCTAACATCATGAGTGCACAGAAGAATCCTCCTGCTAGGAAGGATATTGGAATAAAGATTCCAGTCCTGGAAAAAGATAACGATCATCACTGGAAAGAGAAGATGCATTTACATCTTATTTCTCAAGATGAAAGCTACATCAACTGTATTGAAAATGGTCCTCACATCCCTCACAAAGTGGCCACAGCTGCTACTGCAACAGTTGCTGTTGAACAGTCCATTCCCAAGCCAAAAGCAGAATGGACTATTAAAGACATAGAAGAAATCCGCAAGGACAAGAAATGTAATAACCCCAAAATTTTGAACTTTTTGTAACCCTTATAAATAGTGTTTTTGCTGATATTTCTGAACAAGAAAACTTTTCATGCCACACTATGTAGGGTTTCTTTTATGGATATTCTGAGATTTTATTGGTACTCTATATGATATATAAGTGTATGTAAAGATCGTTAGAATCCAAATTTGAACCTTTTGATTTTTCCCAAAAATCCACCAGATATCGAAAGAATTGAGTATAAGGTAACAGGATAAAAAGGATTTAAATTCAAGGATTTTAATAGAGGATCATAAAAAGGAATATAATGTATTGAGAAAGGTTAAGGGAACCTAAGTAATAAGATCCCGGGTATGATCCCTCAAACGATAAACAAAAACGAAAGTTAAGCGAACCGTATAACAGATCAGCGGTCATTAGCCAAGTAATTAGAAGCTAATCAAAGAGATTAGAGGGGATGATGTCATCCAACCAATGAGAAGAGGACAAAGGAGGGAGGGTGACATCACATGATGACATAAGCATGACATAAGGGAAGGAATTGTTGGATGATTGTGAACCACACAATAATTACCATGGTAAAAAGGTAAGAAATCAAAACAAAACAAATCAAAAAATCAACCAATCAAAACAAATCAAAGCAAAACATAAAATCATTTCTTTCTTCAACCAAGGAGCTCTCGGCTTTTCTTCATTTCAAGAAGAAGAACTTCAAAAAATCAAGTTCCAAGCTTCCTTAATTGGTAAGATAATTATCTAGTACTCCTTATGCATAGATATAGCTATCCTATAAGTTTAAGCCTCCAAATCATTCACAATCTTCTCCAAGAAATCAATGAAGAAGATAATGAATAGTGATTTCAAGATTTTTGACTTGATTTTTCTTGTTTTTCCTTTAAGATCCAAGCATCCCTTAGACATCTCAAGGCTTCTTAAGGCTTCCCAGCTACTAAAATCACTTCAAGGAAGGTATAACATCTCCAAACCCTAGCTTTACTTTGTATATTAGGATGATTTTGATTGTTATGGTAAAATAGTAGCTTGATGCTTGTAGGTTTAGAGTTTGGGTTGGAGTTGTAGTAAATTGGATGTTGAATCTTGTTGATTAGTAAAGGACTTAAGTATAGTTGTAAATTCAAGTTTAAGAATAAGTAAAAATTGTTAATGTTGAGTTGTTGGGGCTGTTATGATGTAGTATGGATGGAGTTTTGATTGGGTTGTGAATTGGGATTGATTGTGGGTTGAATTGGAGTGTTTTAAATTTGGGAAATCGCGTAAATATAGCCGTCGTAATGTCCAATTTACTTTAGGCTGTTTTGTTCTTCACATTAGGACCCGAGAACTCCCTTCTAGGTTTTGACCATTACCATGATTAGATAGTTCATGTTACGAGCTTTATTTTGATATGTGGTTCGTTTGATTCCGATGTACGGTTTAGGAGAAACGGCCGTTTTAAGTAACGACGTTTCGCGAACGAACCATTACCCCTCGCCTTACTTTGAAACATAGGTTAGAGACCTTAAAGGACTAATTGGAGTATGAAACATTTATGTAAAGTGTATTAGTCATTTGGTAAGACACTCGCGAAAGAATCGCCTTAAAACTCGTAATGGTTAATTTATTAAAAATGGTGGAGCCGAGGGTACTCGAGTGACTTAAGTGAATCGTTAAGCGCAAAGCGAGAGTTAGAGTCTAAATTGGTTAAAGTATAGATTTATAAGTGACTTTGGTTTAATTCCAACTTATATGTTGTTTATAGGTTACCAGACTCGTCCCGAGCCATTTGTAACCCCCAGTCGCTCAGGCAAGTTTTCTACCCGTATAACTGTTGTTGTGATGTATATGTGTATATGCATGATCTTGTGATAAATGCATATTTGTTATTAGCAAATTCTTGCGATATATTGTAGCATGTGATATGGTATATATGCATGCATGTTCCGTATTCTTGATTCATTTATCTGTTGGTTCAAACGCTTATTAGTTGCATAATACCTATGCTAGAGATAAGCGGTATTTCAGTATACCCTTAGTATAGGGGATCAAAAGGTGAACTTTTTCTAAAACCGGGAGGCGAGGCTCCCGAGCATTATATATATATATATAAATAGTTTTTAAAACTATTAATCAAATAAGGTTTATTCAATAACTTTATATTATTTAATGAATATTACTTGAATATTCATTCGAGGACTTATGACTCTCTTTATATTATTTAATGAATATTACTTGAATATTCATTCGAGGACAGATGACTCCGCTTATATTATTTAATTGAATAATATTTGAATATTCATATGAGGACCTATGACTCCGATTATTTTCTGAGATATATTCTTTATTTTATTAAAGAATAAGGTGTCGATAATCAAACTTATTTTTTATTATTCAAATAAAGATAGTATTTTCGTATAAGTATATCTTTGGTTATTTAATACTCATTTCAAGTATAAGTTTTACAACTTCTACTTCAATTATTTGTATAAAGATTATTCTTTAAGGGAATATTATTTAAATGATAATATTCAGATATTTTCTAATATATCGGGACTGATTTACTTTATTAAATCAGCATTACTCCAAACATTCTTAAAAATGTTTTCGAGTCTTCAAAATGATTTTAAAAGTTAGAGCGGATCCCAAAACTCATTTTTTTATTTAAGATCTTCCTTTTGAAGGGGATTTAAATACTCGCTCAAAACTTGAGGGATCCGGCTCAGTGGTGTATTTTACATTCGCAACGAGGTTGCTGTTTTGATAAATGAATTGATTACTTACCCAACGTTCGGGAAGTAAGTCCATCTATTGAGTCGGCATAAGCAACATGGGCTCAGTGGGCGTCCATGAAAGTGTAAGTGTCTCAGTGGGAGTCCATCAAATGCGTAAGTGGCTGAGTGGCAGTCCAGCATAAGGTCCTATTGCGACCAGGGTGATGACCAGTGGGGAATTCGTCCATCTACTAGTAGAAAAGGTTACTTATTGGTATCTTTGCCTGATCAGCAAGATATCAGGTTTATGCCAAGGTTTTCTCCTTTCCAAAATTCATTGGATATTGCAACTCTGTTTATAATTTTCATAACAGAGGTTTTCAAGGAGTGTATGAAATGTATATATATATAGGTGTATATATATATCGGGACTTAATGAAGTATCTCGTAACTTCATTCTTTATAATGATATTTCAAGGATTAAATCTATTCAAGTCTTATCTTGTAGTCTCATCTGGGTGATGAACTTTTGAAACTGATTATAACTTGAACGGTGGTAGTTCAAGTAGTATTCGGATATAAGTATATTGGAGTATCTTGTAACTTCATCTTTTAAACTTATATCTAGTAAATGATTATCTTGTGCATGTCAAAGATTTTCGGAAAAACGTTGAGACAAGGTTAGATATATGAGATCGCCTTGCAACGATATTTTATACAGTTATAAACGGGAACTCTATGTATATTATACATGTCAGAGGATTTCAAAGATTATGAAAAGTATATATGTACATTTATACTGAATATTTTGCGACTTGGTCGCGGTAAGATATCAAACTTGGTTCATTTCTTCTTGACCAAGACTTTCATGAGTACTATGAGAATGCTCATATATTGTAAATCATTATACATATTATTTTGGTGGGCTTGTTGCTCACCCTTGCTTTCTTCTTTCATCACACAACATCAGCTAGACAAGATGAACAGGACCAAGCTTCCAATTCGCAAGCGGTTAGAAAATGTTCCGCAGTTTGCTGGAAGCGTTGATGCCGCCGTAGCTGAGGTAGGATCTACCAATAGGCTAGGTTTTCAACTATTGATGAACCAGATTTATGTATATTTATGAATTGTAATAATGGCAAAGAAATGTAAATTTATTCAGAAACCCTTTTAAGGTGTATTGGCATATAATTGTGGAATAAAACGACTTGTGATTATTTTTGGATATTCATCTCTGAGACTATAACTTGTGGTGTGTGTGTTTATGGTGGGGTCACAGTACAGAATAGTTGATTATTTATTAAGATTGGGTGTTATTAAGGGAAATGGAACTCGTGACAACCCGGATCCCCGACCCCGGATTTGGGGGTGTTACAGAAATGGTATCAGAGCCAAGCGTTATAAACCTCAGAGATGATATGACGTTAAGATAATAAGTTCACTAAGATAATAAGAACTCTTGCCAAGTTCATAGTCGGACTACCTAACATAGTACTGACAGTTAAACCCTTACGGGAACCCTTATAAATATTATGATAGTAACATAGTTTGTTCCCGTATAGGGCAGCGGGGCACCGAACCCTGAGGTTCAGGAGCATCAGCATGAGGATGTTTTATTACATGTTGGAGATCAAATTGTGAATCTGATAGAGTACCCTAACGAGGGACCGGATGCGATTCATATTGAGAATGTTGCGGTTGAGGATGTTATCCCAGAAGGGATTGTTGCCGAGGAGGATCTCGTGGAGGATCCTGACGAGAATGAAGAGAGGACCGCTGAGGAATTGATGACCGCAGTCAGGGCGACTACCAGAGCAAGAATGGCCGCGAGGGTGGCACTAGAGGATGAAGAGTTACCAAGGGCACAAAGGTTAATGAGGGCAGAAGGAGTGGGGCCTTCCACGACACCAATTATACCAGTATCAGACCCTCTTCCCGAGGCTCCTGAAGACATCCATGAGGTTCCACCAATTCCTGTTCGCTCCCATATACAGAGCCCAACACCTACTGAGGAAATGCCACCTTTATCTCCTACACCATTGTCACCTGATACCGTGCTTGGTTATCCATTTGGATCCCCTGGGCCTGCACCACCTGCACCCCATGGACTGTTAGATGCAACCACTCAAGCTTCTCTTATCGCCGATTATTACATGACTTTGGGTGGCCTGTCCGAGGCCCGTAATGTTAGGAGTGATCTGTTGGATCGACTTACTGCACCAAGGATTGAGGGCGGGGTACTTCTGGCAGGATTAGCTCATAGCATGGAAAGGATTGAGGCTACCACCCGTGTTACAGCTAGAGGCCATCTTGAGGGTCAGATTGATCCCGCTCTACTTGCCACTATCTTAGACCTCATCACCTCTGTGATGGAGCAGGTTAGGGATGTCGTGTGTGCCCGCATTTCTTGATCCATGGTAGTGTGCAGAGCCAGAGCGATCAGACAAGGGTTTCATGTAGCACCGCTTTTGGAGGATTAGCCTAAGTTATGAATGATTAGTTTTAATGACGAGATGATTATCCATGGTAGTACTTTTGGGATATAAGCGATCAGATCAAATGATGTAATTCTCTTTAATGTGTTCAGTAGTTGTACCCTCGAACAAATGGTTATGCATATATTCGTTAATTTCAGTTCAGATCAGTTGTTTGTGATAAGTTCATATTGTTAATTGCACTATTAACACTTAAGAGAGTGTCATGAAGTTTATAGAACTTGAGAATTCATAATTTGTAATCATGCAAGGACAGAACGAGGGAAAGACTTAAGCAAAGTAAGTAAAATAAATATCCAGAGATTCTTAAAATTTTTCCAAGCATTATGCCCCCATGAGGAATAAGATTAGGGGCAAACCTTGAATGTGATAATTAGGGAGGTCATAATTAAGATATAAGGAACCCAGAATGTAATGAAGTGGAAAATGAAGATTTTAAATTAAAAGATGACCCCAATTATGGAGAGCAGGAAGAAATATTTAGACTGAGAAAACAGAAGTCGAGCAAGACAGGAAGAGCCAGGATGGTACTCCTATTGGGAAATCCATGGACCTGCCTAAAACAAAACTTATACTTTTACCCCTAACCACCACCTTGAGGAAATAATGTGGTGTGAAATTCTTTCAAGACCTTTATGTCGCTAAGCCCTTAGAGTTCCAAGGAACAAGCTGACCCAGTCGAGGCAAGAGCCTGGCTAAAGGAAATATATGAATCATTTGAGATTCTAAATGATTGACGAATCACAAAAGACTGTTTTTGTCACTTACCCTCCTAAGAGAGAGACCACCCACTGGTGAAAGACCAAGAAAGGCACGGAGCAAGAGGTTATGATAAACTGATTACAGTTCAGTCAATTGTTTTCAGGAAAGTACTTCCCAAGGTTATGGAGATAGTGTAAAAGCTTTAGAGCCAGAACAAGGCGGACGAGTATGATGAATTATGAATCTAAGTTGTAAAAGTTGTCAAGATTCGTTCTGAGGACACGAATCCAGAATGACGGGATGTTTGAAATCAATGCTTATGTTATGTTAGTTCAGGAAATAATGATAAGAGAAAGGAAAATAAAAAGAAACTGAAGTGGAAAGGAATATAAAGGCAATAGAGTTTGAGGAATAATAAGGAATTTGGGTATGAGGAAACCCTAAAGACTCGTAGCAATAGAAATAGAAAAGTAAGTAATCGTCAGGATGAGGGTGATTCACCATGAGTTAAATTGATGGTTGAAGGCATAAGAGATACATATATGTTTTACCCCCTTCAAGTTGGAAGGATTCGGGAAACCTTGAGATAGTTCGAAGGATAAATAATGAGACGCGGATAGACCGAGGAGACAAGAAAGTAAGAAATTAGGAAAATTGGATGAAGGAAGTGACCTTCAAGAATGTGGAGTGTGAGACCGGTGGCTTGATACCCAGGAAGGAAGACGCCAGGAATGAGAGATATCCCAACATTGAGATGACTGTTAAGATAAACAACAAAAGTAAATACGGAATTGTTAAGAAGGAGTTCACGTTGAACACGACCAATATCTTTCAGAACATCCTTGTTATCATTACCGAATCAGGCAAGAAAAGTGGATAACTGTTATTGTCTTTTGAGGCCATATGGATTGACCTCATTTTGGATAAGGATATTATTATGAAATTAGGCATATACTATCGAGGTGTGAATGATTGAATAAAGACACCCTCATCAGGGATATATGACTTGATTTATCCATGGAAGGATGCATGTACCTTTTTAAAGGTGGAATTAAGGATAGAACATCGGTAACTTAAAACGAATCCTAGGGGAATGCATAAAGGTTGGCATTTCACCCTTAATAGGGACAGCATGAGTTTTGATAAATATGAATTGGAAAGGATCAAGGTAACAATAACCTTTAAAGATCAGTAAATAAATTTTTCAGAAGTACATAGACAATGGTTCTAGTATTAGTAAATGGTATTTTGATATGCCCTGTATCTAGGGAATACAGGAGGAACGATTCAAGGATAACCTTAGAGGTTTTACAAGGAGAAAGGTAATATTCAAAATTCTCAAGAATAGAAATATTGATAAAGGAAATATGACGTAATTATAATGTTGCCAAGTGGGGCACGTGTTAAACCACGAGAAAGTATGGATCGAACCAGTAAAGGTCGAAATTGTTCAGGGAAATTAGGACCTAAGATAAAAAATGTTCTAAGTATGATTGAGAGTCAGTCGTGACAGTGATTAACCTCTAAAGACTGAGGCAATAACTTATGGAAAAATGGTGATATTTTTTTTTACTCATCAGATTTTAAGGAAAACATCTTCACATAAGCAGTGATTGAAATGAGGTAGAAAATTTATTTGGAGGTGGTTAAAATGACATTGACTGTAAGGAAATTTGACTATCAGGAAAGGCCAAAGAGGTGGCCGACACTTTAAAGGTAAGAGGATAATTATAGGCACTTGTGCCAAAGGAATACAGTGATGATGGTTAAAGCTGTGAAGGTTGTATTATGGTTTGCAAGATTGACATTCCTTTTGATGACTGTGCAATACCCAACCGTAATAGTAGTTGGTAAAGGTTTAATTCGTGTAATCGCCATGAGCGGGCTATCTATCTCAGAAGGTACTATCTTGAGATAAGCCAGGACCATGTTTCAAAAAGGACTAGACGAACCTTTGAGTTAAGTCTTCTATTGAAGGCATATGATTAAGAATGGTATTAACCTGCTATCGTTGCTTTGATTGAAACTCTTCTGCAATTTTATCTGCTTCATGTCATGAAAGTACGTCAGGATCTGGAGTGTTCTTCATGAATTATGAATGGTAATTATGTTAACTCCTTAGAAGAATTTGATACGACAGGTATGGACTCCGTATGGTTAACTATTAAGATTCCAAGGAAAATGAATGACGACAGTAGGTCAGTGGTGGACCATAGTAATGCAGCAACGATTCTTTGAATAATGAGCCGATTACAACCGTGAGAGTTGTTGTGTAATGGATGTTGAGATTGGGTACCCCTAATCGGGTTGTGGTGATGTATGAGTTGTTGTTGAATAGACTGGTTAAGTAGATTATCTACCTATTGAATAATTATTCCTTCTTATCAATAGAGAGTCGTATTACTATACGAGGAAGGTTGCGATGCAAGCATAGAATTCTAGTAACGATGGTGTCTAGAATGAGATCCCAGATTCGATTTTCGATGTCGAGGGAGTTTCAAAGGTGATTATGAATAAGCTCGAGGAAGAGCATGGGTCCATAGAATGATGGACGGAATAGTAAAAATATTTAGGCATGTGAAATACGATGCTATAATACTTGATATTGATATAAATACATATATGTTTTGTTCTCCTATGAAAAACCTCTATAGTTCAGAGGTAGATTCCAAGCCAGATATTTTATGGCAATATTTTTTACATATATACAATTCTCTTCAGTTCGTTCTTTTCTCTTCTTTTCATTTCATGTAAGCTGAGAAGAACAACCCTTCCAGAAGGGGAGGTATTGCCGAATGACTATCTATCTTTGTGATAGAAGCCTAGTAGGATACCACATGTCGTTTAATTGCTTGTCAAGTGCTAAAGGCTGGCCACCTTCTGTACTAACTATGCAATAGAACAAGTGTTCATGATCATAGTGATCTCTCAACAAATTCCTTTACTTCTATATGATGGATCAAGCTTTCGAAGATGGAAGCAGCTAAAGGAAGTAGTATCAGTACGATGGTATTCCAATTCTAACGCGTTAGTGATACTAAGGTTGACGTGGTTATTAAAAGGTTATAGAACGCTAACGTGCAAAAGTATAACCTGTATAATATTAGGAACGGAAGGTAGTAATGATTACGAACTGGAAAAGAATGGGTATTGAGAAGCAAAAGCTCTAATGCTAAAAGCTATAATGAGAGTCTGTGCAATAGACTTGAGAGAATTTGGAATGATCACTTAACGCGGATTGAGTTTTCTCACGATAATAAATCATATGTCAGGTATCGAGATGTCGTCTTATGAGATCTTTGAGGGAAGAAAATGTCGATCTCCCTTATGTTAGGATGAAGTTGTAGAGCGCAAGATGCTCGGACCAGCAGTGGTCCAAAGGACCAAGGATTTGATAGATCTAATCAGAGGACGGCTGGTAGTAGCCCAAGATGGACATGAGAAATATGTTAATTTGACACGAAAGGACAAAGAATAGGAAATAGGGGACCTAGTAATGTTAAAGGTATCCCTTGGAAAGGATTGATGAGGTTCAAAAAGAAAGGAAAGCTAAGCCTACGAATTGTTGGACCCTTTGAGGTATTAAGACGTATTGGGAAGTTGGCTTACGAGCTAGCCTTACCCCGAACCTACAACAAGTTCATAATGTGTTCCATGTGTCAATGCTAAGGAAGTATCATCGGGATGCCAGACACATAGTGGAGTACGAGCATGTGGATATGCAACCAGATCTGACTTACGTGGAGAAACCAGTAAGGATTATAGATAAGAAGGAGCAGGTGCTTCGGAACAAAGTGATCAAGCTAGACAGAGTGCTATGGCAGAATCATAATGTGGAAGAATCAACTTGGGAACTAGAGAGCGCAATGCTAGAAAAGTACCCCCATTTGTTTTCTATTTGATTCCGGGACGGAATCCTTTTAAGGAGGGGAGACTGTAATAACCCCAAAATTTTGAACTTTTTGTAACCCTTATGAATAGTGTTTTTGCTGATATTTCTGAACAAGAAAACTTTTCATGCCACACTATGTAGGGTTTCTTTTATGGATATTCTGAGATTTTATTGGTACTCTATATGATATATAAATGTATGTAAAGATCGTCAGAATCCAAATTTGAACTTTTTGATTTTTCCCAAAAATCCACCAGATATCGAAAGAATTGAGTATAAGGTAACAGGATAAAAAGGATTTAAATTCAAGGATTTTAATAGAGGATCATAAAAAGGAATATAATTTATTGAGAAAGGTTAAGGGAACCTAAGTAATAAGATCCCGGGTATGATCCCTCAAACGATAAACGAAAACGAAAGTTAAGCGAACTGTATAACAGATCAGCGGTCATTAGCCAAGTAATTAGAAGCTAATCAAAGAGATTAGAGGGGATGATGTCATCCAACCAATGAGAAGAGGACAAACAAGGGAGGGTGACATCACATGATGACATAAGCATGACATAAGGGAAGGAACTGTTGGATGATTGTGAACCACACAATAATTACCATGGTAAAAAGGTAAGAAATCAAAACAAAACAAATCAAAAAATCAACCAACCAAAAAAAATCAAAGCAAAACACAAAATCATTTCTTTCTTCAACCAAGGAGCTCTCGGCTTTTCTTCATTTCAAGAAGAAGAATTTCAAAAAATCAAGTTCCAAGCTTCCTTAATTGGTAAGACAATTATCTAGTACTCCTTATGCATAGATATAGCTATCCTATAAGTTTAAGCCTCCAAATCATTCACAATCTTCTCCAAGAAATCAATGAAGAAGATAATGAATAGTGATTTCAAGATTTTTGACTTGATTTTTCTTGTTTTTCCTTTAAGATCCAAGCATCCCTAAGACATCTCAAGGCTTCTTAAGGCTTCTTAGCTACTCCAATCACTTCAAGGAAGGTATAACATCTCCAAACCCTAGCTTTACTTTGTATATTAGGATGATTTTGATTATTATGGTAAAAGAGTAGCTTGATGCTTGTAGGTTTAGAGTTTGGGTTGGAGTTGTAGTAAATTGGATGTTGAATCTTGTTGATTAGTAAAGGACTTAAGTATAGTTGTAAATTCAAGTTTAAGAATAATTAAAAATTGTTAATGTTGAGTTGTTGGGGCTGTTATGATGTAGTATGGATGGAGTTTTGATTGGGTTGTGAATTGGGATTGGTTGTGGGTTGAATTGGAGTGTTTTAAATTTGGGAAATCGCGTAAACATAGTCGTCGTAATGTCCGATTTACTTTAGGCTGTTTTGTTTTTAACATTAGGACCCGAGAACTTCCTGCTAGGTTTTGACCATTGCCATGATTAGATAGTTCATGTTACGAGCTTCATTTTGATATGTGGTTCGTTTGATTCCAATGTACGGTTTAGGAGAAACGGCCGTTTTAATTAACGACGTTTCACGAACGAACCATTAGCCCTCGCCTTACTTTGAAACATAGGTTAAAGACCTTAAAAGACTAATTGCAGTATGAAACATTTATGTAAAGTGTAATAGGCAGTTGCTAAGACACTCGAAAAAGAATCGCCTTAAAACTCGTAATGGTTAATTTATTAAAAATGGTGGAGCCGAGGGTACTCGAGCGACTTAAGTGAATCGTTAAGCGCAAAGCGAGCGTTAGAGTCTAAATTGGTTAAAGTATAGATTTATAAGTGACTTTGGTTTAATTCCAACTTATATGTTGTCTATAGGTTACCAGACTCATCCCGAGCCATTTGTAACCCCCAGTCGATCAGGCAAGTTTTCTACCCGTATAACTGTTGTTGTGATGTATATGTGTATATGCATGATCTTGTGATAAGTGCATATTTGTTATTAGCAAATTCTTGCGATATATTGTAGCATGTGATATGGTATAGATGCATGCCTGTTCCGTATTCTTGATTCATTTATCAGTTGGTCTTATTAGTCGTATAATACATATGCTAGAGATAAGCGGTATTTGAGTATACGTATAGGGGATCAAAAGGTGAACTTTTTCTAAAACCGGGAGGCGAGGCTCCCGAGCATTATATATATATATATATGAATAGTTTTTAAAACTATTAATCAAATAAGGTTTATTCAATAACTTTATATTATTTAATAAATATTACTTGAATATTCATTCGAGGACTTATGACTCTCTTTATATTATTTAATGATTATTACTTGAATATTCATTCGAGGACAGATGACTCCGCTTATATTATTTAATTGAATAATATTTGAATATTCATATAAGGACCTATGACTCCGATTATTTTCTGAGATATATTCTTTATTTTATTAAAGAATAAGGTGTCGATAATCAAACTTATTTTTGATTATTCAAATAAAGATAGTACTTTCGTATAAGTATATCTTTGGTTATTTAATACTCATTTCAAGTATAAGTTTTACAACTTCTACTTCAATTATTTGTATAAAGATTATTCTTTAAGGGAATATTATTTAAATGATAATATTCAAATATTTTCTAATATATCGGGACTGATTTACTTTATTAAATCAGCATTACTCCAAACATTCTTAAAAATGTTTTCGAGTCTTCAAAATGATTTTAAAAGTTAGAGCGGATCCCAAAACTCATTTTTTTATTTAATATCTTCCTTTCGAAGGGGATTTAAATACTCGCTCAAAACTTGAGGGATCCGGCTCAGTGGTGTATTTTACATTCGAAATGAGGTTGCTGTTTTGATAAATGAATTGATTACTTACCCAACGTTCGGGAATAAGTCCATCTATTGAGTCGGCATAAGCAACATGGGCTCAGTGGGCGTCCATGAAAGTGTAAGTGGCTCAGCGGGAGTCCATCAAATGCGTAAGTGGCTGAGTGGCAGTCCAGCATAAGGTCCTATTGCGACCAGGGTGATGACCAGTGGGGAATTCGTCCATCTACTAGTAGAAAATGTTACTTATTGGTATCTTTGCCTGATCAGCAATATATCAGGTTTATGCCAAGGTTTTCTCCTTTCCAAAATTCATTGGATATTGCAACTCTGTTTATAATTTTCATAACAGAGGTTTTCAAGGAGTGTATAAAATGTATATATATATAGGTGTATATATATCAGGACTTAATGAAGTATCTCGTAACTTTATTCTTTATAATGATATTTCAAGGATTGAATCTATTCAAGTCTTATCTTGTAGTCTCATCTGGGTGATGAACTTTTGAAACTGATTATAACTTGAACGGTGGTAGTTCAAGTAGTATTCGGATATAAGTATATTGGAGTATCTTGTAACTTCATCTTTTAAACTTATATCTAGTAAATGATTATCTTGTGCATGTCAAAGATTTTCGGAAAAACGTTGAGACAAGGTTAGATATATGAGATCACCTTGCAACGATATTTTATACAGTTATAAATAGGAACTCTGTGTATATTATACATGTCAGAGGATTTCAAAGATTGTGAAAAGTATATATGTACATATATACTGAATATTTTGCGACTTGGTCGCGGTAAGATATCAAACTTGGTTCATTTCTTCTTGAAAGACTTTCATGAGTACTATGAGAATGCTCATATATTGTAAATCATTATACATATTATTTTGGTGGACTTGTTGCTCACCCTTGCTTTCTTCTTTCATCACACAACATCAGCTAGACAAGATGAATAGGACCAAGCTTCCAATTCGCAAGCAGTTAGAAAATGTTCCGCAGTTTGCTGGAAGCATTGATGCCGCCGTAGCTGAGGTAGGAGCTACCAATAGGCTAGGTTTTCAACTATTGATGAACCAGATTTATGTATATTTATGAATTGTAATAATGACAAAGAAATGTAAATTTATTCAGAAACCCTTTTAAGGTGTATTGGCATATAATTGTGGAATAAAACTACTTGTGATTATTTTTAGATATTCATCTCTGAGACTATAACTTGTGGTGTGTGTGTTTATGGTGGGGTCACAGTACATAATAGTTGATTATTTATTAAGATTGGGTGTTATTAAGGGAAATGGAACTCGTGACAACCCGGATCCTCGACCCCGGATTTGGGGGTGTTACAAGAAAGCCATGAACATTTTGTTAATTGTCTTAGATCAAGATATGTTTGACAATATCATCAATAGTCAAACTGCAAAGAAAGTTTGGGATACTCTACAAATCATCTGTGAAGGTACTGAGCAGGTTAGAGAGAACAAGATGCAGCTTCTTATTCAACAGTATGAATATTTTCACTTTGAAAAAGGAGAATCATTAAATGATACCTTCAACAAATTTCAGAAACTGTTAAATGGATTGAAGCTGTATGGTAGAGTGTACCAAGTCAAGGATTCCAACTTAAAATTTCTGAGGTCTCTACCAAAGGAATGGAAGCCTATGACCGTCTCTCTAAGAAATTCTCAAGATTATAAGAACTTCACACTTGAAAGATTATATGGAATTTTGAAGACTTATGAACTTGAAATGGAGCAGGATGAGCTGTTGGAAAAGGGAAAGAGAAAAGGAGGAACAGTTGCACTTGTAGTTGACAGTGAGAAGATTGAAGCCAGGAATGAGGAGAAGACAATGCCAAGTCCCAAAATTGGCACAAGCAAATCAGAATCAAGCAAGGGTAAAGAACAAGTAGCTAAGGACGAAGACAATTCCAGTCAGGATGACTCTAATGATGTTGATGAACATCTGGCTTTTCTGTCCAGGAGGTTTGCAAAGATGAAGTTCAGGAAAAATACAAAATTCACTAAGCCAAACAAAAACATGGTGGACAAATCCAAGTTCAAATGTTATAACTGTGGCATTAGTGGACACTTTGCAAGTGAGTGTAGGAAGCCAACCTCTGATAAGAAGAAATTTGAGCAAGTTGATTACAAAAAGAAGTATTTTGATTAGCTCAAACAAAAGGAAAGAGCTTTTCTCACTCAAGATGATTGGGCAGCAGATGGAGTCAATGAAGATGATGATATGGAATATGTCAACCTAGCCCTGATGGCTAATTCTGATGAAAATGAAACTAGTTCATCAAGCAACCAGGTAATTACTACTGATCTCTCTCAGCTTTCTAAAAATGAATGCAATGAAGCCATAAATGATATGTCCAATGAATTATATCACTTGCGTGTTTCCCTTAAATCACTAGCTAAAGAAAACACTAGGATCAAAGAGAATAATATGTTTTTGAGTGGTAGGAATGTTGTGTTAGAGGATCAGGTAATTGAGCTTGAAAAGATTAAACTTAAATGCTTGACTGTTGAGAGTGAACTAGAAGAATCTGTTAAGAAAGTAGAAATTCTTTCTAAATAGTTAGAGAGTGAGCAAGAGGTAATCAAGGCCCGGAAAACATCTAGGGTTGTTAGTGTTCAGATTGCCAAGGTTCAGGGAATTGAATCATTCTGTGAGGATGCCTGAAAGAAAAACAAAAAGGAGCTAGAATTAATTGATGGATTGTCAACGGATGTGGAATCAACGGATGATGAAAGTTATCCGTTGAAGGAAGAAAAAGAGCATCCGTTGAAGGCTCATCAATTAAAATAGGCAAGTAATTTCAAAAATAAAAATCTTAATAAGAAGGATGGTTCAACTTTCAAGAACTTTGTCAAAGAAGGAGCTAGCACATCCAAAGATGCCAGTAAGGTGAATATAGGACACATGACTTTAGATCAGCTGAAAAATAGGCTTAAGTTGGTTGAGGATAAAAAGGAAACTAAAAGAAAATCTAAAAGAAATGGGAAGGTAGGGATTAATAAACATAACAATTACACACCTGATAGGTATGCTCCTAGAAAAAGCTGTGTGAATTGTAAAAGTGTTAATCATCTATCTGATAACTGCAAATCTGTTAAGAATGCTCCCATGCCTTCAAATCCCTCCATGCCTAACATGTCTATGTCACCTCTGCATGCTATGCCTGTTATGTCTCATCAGAATCCCCATGCACATTTTGCAAACATGCCATATATTAATAATCCTTATTTTACTGCATTCAGCATGCCTCAAATTCCATACAATATGCCTATATGGAATAACATGTTTGCACAATCTATGCCTTATCAAATTCAATCAAATGTGCTAAATGATTCTGTGACTAACCCTACACGTCAACCAACTACATCTGAGACCAAGGTTGACCCAAAGTTACCTAAGTCAAAAGATACAGGAGGAATGAAGTCTAAGAAAAAGACTAACAAGGCTGGACCCAAGGAAACTTGGGTACCAAAATCAACTTGATTGATTTTGTTGTGTGCAGGGAAAAAGAAGGAATCTATGGTACTTGGACAGTGGCTGTTCAAGACACATGACATGAGATTTCACCCTGCTCACAGAGTTTAAGGAGAGAGCTGGCCCTAGCATAACCTTTGGAGATGACAGCAAAGGATTCACTATGGGATATGGCTTGATTTCAAAAGAAAATGTCATCATTGATGAAGTTGCATTGGTTGATGGTCTCAAACACAACTTATTGAGCATCAGTCAACTATGTGACAGAGGGAATACTGTTTCCTTCAATTCTGAAGCATGTATTGTCACAAGTAAGAAGGAAAATAAAGTGGTTCTAACTGGAGTTAGAAAAGGGAATGTGTATTTAGCTGACTTCAACTCTACAGATGCAGAATCTATTACTTGTCTTTTCAGCAAAGCAAGTCCAGTTGAAAGTTGGCTATGGCACAAGAAGCTGTCCCACTTGAATTTCAAGACAATGAATGATCTAGTCAAAAAGGACTTAGTTAGAGGAATGCCTCTAGTAGAATTCACAAGGGATGGACTGTATGATGCTTGTCAGAAAGGAAAGCAAAAGAAAGTATCATTCAGCAAGAAGCTTGAATCTGCAATTGATAAACCATTACAACTGCTACACATGGATCTTTTTGGACCAGTCAATGTATTGTCAATTTCAAGGAAAAGATATTGCCTAGTGATTGTAGATGATTTCTCAAAGTTTTCATGGCTTTATTTTCTTGGATCAAAGGATGAAGCTAGTGAAATCATTATCAATCATATCAAGCAAGTCAACAATCATCCTGATTTCAAAGTAAGGAATATTAGGAGTGACAATGGAACTGAGTTTAAGAATTCAACCATGAAGTTGTTCTGTGAAGAAAATGGGATCATGCATGAGTTCTCAGCTCCAAGGACTCCACAAAACAATGGTGTGGTGGAAAGGAAGAACAGATCACTAATTGAAGCTGCAAGGACAATGCTTGAAGAGTCAAAACTCCCAACTTACTTTTGGGCTGAGGCTGTTAACTGTGCGTGTTACACTCAGAATATTTCTCTAATCAATCAGGCAAAAGCCATGACTCCCTATCAATTATTCAAGAGAAGAAAACCAACTTTAAACTTTCTGCATGTCTTTGGTTGCAAATGCTACATCTTAAGGAATCAACCTGATCACAAAGGGAAGTTTGATGCAAAGCCTGATGAAGGAATATTTGTTGGTTATTCTGCTGGAAAATCATATAGGGTCAATTTTGATGAAACATTTGCTCCAGTTGCCAGACTTGAAGCATCAGAATCTTTCTAGCCTATGCAGCCCATGCCAATTTCAAAGTCTATCAAATTGATGTCAAGAGTGCATTTCTAAATGGGGAATTGGAGGAAGAAGTTTATGTAAGCCAACCTCCAGGATTTGAAGATCCAAACTTTCCAGACTATGTGTATTATCTGTTGAAAGCACTCTATGGACTAAAGCAAGCACCTAGAGCCTGGTATGAGACTTTGTCAAAATTTCTTCTAGATAATCACTTCACAAGAGGTACTGTTGACAAAACTCTTTTCTTTAGAAATGTTAATGGCTCTACAATACTTGTTCAAATTTATGTAGATGATATTATATTTGGATCTACTCATGATAAGCTTTGTAAAAAGTTTGCTAAGTTAATGCACAGTAAATATGAAATGAGCATGATGGGAGAGCTAACTTATTTTCTTGGTTTACAAGTTAAACAAGTTAGTGGTGGAATTTTCATTAGTCAAACTAAATATATTTATGATCTTTTAAAGAAGTTTGACTTAATGGACTGTTCATCTGCAAAAACTCCCATAGCCACTGCCACCAAGCTTGAATTAAACAAGGCTGAAAAGTCTGTGGACATTTCAAGTTATAGAGGCATGGTTGGCTCACTTTTATATTTAACTGCTAGTAGAACTGATATAATGTTTTCTACATGTCTCTGTGCTAGATTTCAAGCTGACCCTAAAGAATCTCACTTAGTGGCTATTAAAAGAATCTTCAGATATCTCAAAGGGACTCCAAATCTAGGAATTTGGTACCCTAGAGAGTCTGGTTTTGATATAATTGGCTACTCAGATGCAGATTATGCAGGCTACAAAATAGACAGGAAAAGCACAACAGGCACCTGTCAATTTCTAGGGAACAAGCTTCTGTCATGGTTCAGCAAGAAGCAAAATTCTGTTTCTACATCAATAGCTGAAGCTGAGTACATTGCTGCTGGTAGTTGTTGTGCACAGATACTATGGATGAGGAATCAACTATTTGACTATGGACTAACTGTTGACAAAATTCCTATATTTTGTGACAACACAAGTGCCATTGCCATTACTGAAAATCCAGTGCAGCACTCAAGAACCAAGCACATTGACATCAAGTACCACTTCATTAGGGAACATGTGATGAAAGGTACAGTGGAACTTCATTTTGTTCCAAGTGAAAAGCAGATTGCAGACATATTCACCAAGCCACTTGATGAATCAACATTCACAAGATTAGTAAGTGAGCTAGGTATGCTTAATTATTCATAAATTTATGTCCTCTTTATAATCTGCCTTGAAGCCTGAAATGAATTTGCTGCAAGAACAAAGTTGGCTTTAAGTAAAAATTATTCTATCAATGGATATTCCCTATCCGTTGAAAGCCAAAATTGTTCTATCAAACAAATACATTTCTGGTAATTTTATCCCTCAACGGATAAAATAGTGTTGATCATCAACGGATAACTATTTACCTTATCCGTTGAAGTGTCATATCAGTTACTTTAAGTGAGTCACAGCCGTTGATTCTTTTACTTAACCGTTGATATAGATATACACTGTTGTATATATTTATATTAAAGGCAGTTTTCAGAATTTCTACAGTTTTCTCTACTCTTAAACAGCTGTAATTTATTTAAAAGTATCATTTAATCATTTTATTTACATTTTAATTCAAGAAAGTATAAAAGCCCATTGAATTCTTATTTTCACTTTACACTTTCTTGCAATTTTTATTCTCCTTCTCTCCCAAAACTCTCAAGTTTTTCTCTGCAACCTCTACTGACAACAATGGCACCAGTAGTCAAAATTATGTCTCAGTCTGGATTTGTTTATGAAAAGAACAATTTTGTAGCCTTGGTTGAAAAGAATGAAACCCATTCTGATTATCACAAGATGATGGACTTCATCAAAAAATGCAAACTAAGCTATGTAATGCTGGAAGCCCCAACCATTTACTGTGAGGTAATTGAGGAGATTTGGACAACTGCAGAGTTCAACTCCACAGATATGACTATTGCCTTCTCTCTCAAAGGTAAGGATTATTGCATTAACTGTGATGATATACAGTCTTGCTTTAAGTTGCCTGAGAATAATGCCATGACACCACATACTGATAAAGATGTATCTGCTATGTTAGATTCCATAGGCTATGCTTTTAATTCTGCTAGTTTAGGTAGTATTAGAAGGAAGGGCCTTAGGAAAGAATGGTGTTTTCTTGGAGATGCCTTTATCAAGGTTTTCTCTGGGAAGATTAGCAATTTTGATGTCATAACTTCATCTCTTGTTAATATGCTCTATATGCTAGTTTCTGATAGGTACTTTAATTTTAGCAACTATGTCATGCTAGAATTAGGTTCCAGGTTAGGTAACAAAGCTAATAGACCCCATAACATCTACTATGCTAGATTCTTTATGTTATTGGCTAACCATGTTGCTGAAGGGTTGGTTATATCTAATGAGAGCAATAAACTCAAATGCTGGGCTCAAGAGAAAAGGGTCCTTGCAGACCTTGTGAGAATCAACCTCAACAGCCAGGTGCCATTGGTATATTTGCAAATAATGAATGCACCACAGGTAAGTGAGGTAAACACTTCTATAACTCCTACTGTTTCCAACCCCATTGTTTCTTTGCCTTCTAGTATGGCAATGGAATCTGTGTCTTTGTCCCAACAGGTTCCTACCAAAGCCACCAAAACTAAAATTTCAAAGCACAAGTCAAAGAAAACCACCTCTGTTGTTTCTCAAAAGACAACAGTTGTAACAACTACCATAAACCCTGAAGGGAGTGAACAGGGTGTGAGTGGTGAGGGGAGTGGTGAACATCAAGAAACCCCCCAGGATAAGGTGGGAGAGGTGAGTTGTACCCCAGCCAACCAAGCCACAGTCTCTCAAAAGACTGTGGTGGTTCAAAATGAGTCAAACACATCCCTAGTTGCATCCTCCCAAAAGGATGCAGCTATTGAAAATAGTCCCCAACCAGGGACACAAAATAAAAGAGGGAGGGACACTGAAGCCACACATTCACCAATCAAAGCCTTTTCAAGGAAGAAGAAGGCTAAAACCCTAGTTTCCTCACAGGGGGCACACACAGCACAGATACATCCACCTGTATCTTTGCCTTCTCAAATTCAGCTTGATGTGACTCTAGCAAATGTGGAGTCACAGCCCCATTCTCTCATAATAGAAACACATCAATCATCAAACTCTCCATCACCCTCTCTTGATGTGGATATGATATTCACATCAATTCCTGATTCTCCCTCATTAAAACTCAGGGAGGAGCCCCACTCAAAACCTGATGATCATTATCTTTTAGATGATTTGTTGGATCATCAGCCAATTCTTTCAGATGTAGTTGAAGAATCTGTGTCACCACACTTAAAATCAATTCACACAGATTCAACAATTATGTCACTTTCAATATCTACATCTTTTCCTTCTTTAACGGATATCTCTCATCCATTGACAAGTGGTTGTTCTTCGATGGATAAGCTTAATAGTAGTTATCCGTTGATACCATCAGTTTCCACTTCAACGGATACTCCCTATCCGTTGATGGTCTCTACACATATAACAGAAACAATTCCAACTATAGAAGGCATGGATACTGTTCAATCACTTTTAGGTTTGAGGGAAGGGAGTGATAATTTGAGTGAGAGGCTGGGTTGCTCCCAGGCAAAAGGAGAGGTTGAGAGTCAACATATGCATGCTATTTCTTCCAGCATGGCAAAAGTAAGTGAGGGGAGTGCCACCTTAGAAGGTGAGGGTGAGGGTGTGAGGGTGTGTGTGAGCCGGGGGGAGCCCCTGATGCAAGAAAATAGAGAAAATGAGAGAAAGGTAGGTACATAAGCTATAAGGGTGGATCCAGCCATTGCTAGTGAGTCAATGCTTGTGGATAATGCAGAAAAGGAAAGACAATTTCAGCAACATTACAAAGCTGTAATTGATAACATTTCCTTGGATGCTGACACTTTTACTCACCCTGTTCCAGCCTATCAATTATTGGCTGCTCAGGGCAATGTGGAGGCAGAGCAGACTTTGAACATTGTACACACTTCAGAATCTCTCCTAAGAGACAAAGCTGCTGTTAATAGGCTGCCTTCTCAAGCTGGTGAGCCATCTGAAGAATTTGGAGTAAATTCTAATGATGATGACTCTAATTCTTTGGATGAGAGCATGAACTTAGGGGGAGCAACAGGCCCAAGTTCTGTTCCAAATCTACCTGACTGGGCATGGGCAAAGGAATCTACACCAGGACAGTTTGGTGTAGCTTTGGTCAAGCAAGTAATGACTATACAGAAGGCCCTTCAGGAGACTACAGATACTGGTATAAAGGAAATTCTTCAAGCTCATCTAGACTCTCTGCATCTCTTGCAGTTGCAGCATATCAGACAGAAACTAAGTGTGGATGAACTCAAGAAGGATATTGCTGATCTGAAATCGTACAATGCTGAGAAGTTGGATTCAGTCATGCCTTATGGTACTATGCAAGATTTGTTAGTGAGATTGAGGAGAGAATCTGATACTGACAAGAGGTTGGCCAGGTTGGAAAACAGAGTTCAGATCATTGAAGACTCTATGGTCACCATTCTTCAGAATCAACAAACTCAGACAAATCTACTAATGCAGCTGGCAAAAACACAAGGCTTGACCCCTACCCTTGATGATAACAAAAAGGGGGAGAATAAAAGGGAAGGGAAAGGAGAGCCATCAACAACAGTTCAAATATCTAAAGTGCTAATTCCTGCCATCACCACTTCTCCACCTATTCGAATCAAAGGAAAGCTTGATGGAATTGATCTAATCCAGATAGCAGCAGCTGAATTGTAAGTCAAAGAGCAAAGGAGGAAAATTGATGAAAAGGTGCAACACATTTTTGGTTCTACAGCTTCTAAATCACAATCTGTGAAGCATAACAAAAAGGTGGAATCAATTATTATGGAGCTCAAGCCAGTAAGGAGGAATAAGGTTGAAGAGACTTCTGCCAAGAATATGAAACCTATGGTTCTCAAGCCCAACAACATATCCAATAAGGACTCTACAAAGAATCCTCTAAGCCTTGCTCAGATGAAAGAAGTGGATTTTCCTCTTCCAAAGCTTGATGAAGACAAGGTTTTGGGTGGAAGTATCATAAAGCACAAAGAGACCATGGATGTAGTTGAAAGGATGAACATGGCTATTATCTTTAGAGAGGGAAAGAGTATTTGTGTGATGCAAGAACATCCCAAATTCTCAATAGGCTAGAGGGAAGAAGCCAGAAGGTTGAAGGAAGAAGCCAAAAAGCTAAAGGCTGACAAAAGAGCACAAGCAAAGCTTGAAAAACAACTAAAGTCAAGTCAAGCTGAAGAAAAGAAAGAAATTGAAGACAATAGTGAAGATGTAGGTATGGGGGACATGTTTAGTGATGATGTGGGAGAAAGAAGTAAGGAAAGAGAGGAATGACAGAAAGGGAACAGAAGGAAGACCAGTACAAAAAGAAAGATGGTAGATGAGACTGAAGAAACCCAATCAAAATTCAAACCACTACCTTCTATTCCTGAACCCATTGTGCCTGACCCTTTCATAAACATCCATGGTGAAATAATCACTCCTAAGAAGGAACCAATTGATTGGGACACCATCAAATTGCCCACCTTCTTGACCTCTTCTCCACCATCAAAGAAGCAGAAAAGAAAAATCAAATCAACACCTCCTCCAACCTCAATCAAATTCACTCAGAAGCCTAAGCCTAAGCCACAAGCCTATAAGGATGATTATGTTTACATTTGTGACATAAAGGAATTTTCAGACATTGAACTCTATCTGGATGAGCTGGAGGAAGTAAGGGGAATAGATGCCTATAGACAGCTACCAGAAAGACTAGTGTTCAAAAACAAAGGAAGTGGGGAAAGAACTTGGCCTCTCTACAGGATTCTGAATGAAGGCTACTTTACCTTGGTTAGAGTCTACTCAGCCATAAAAAGGGATTCTGGCTTTACCAGGATTGCCAAGACTGAGACTCTCAACAAGATTGCCAACATAAGGAAGACTTGGTGGGAGCCCAATGCCTTACCTAGAACATTACTCATTCAAGAAAGAGAAATTACAGTTCAAATCACCTCATTGGTTGATGGAGTTCAGAGACAACAAAGGAGTCAGAAGATTTTTCAGACTTGAAGATCAGCTCAAAATTGCCAGTAATGAAACTCTCAAGGATATGCAATCTAAGTTGGACATTAATGAAGAAGATGAAGCTGAGTTCTACAGACAACTTCAACTTCAAATAGAGGAGAATGACAGGAGGCTAGGAAAGAAAACAAGGAATCAAAGGAAAAGAAATTAATCTGCTCAGGCTAAAGGAGCACCCTTGGAAATAATGTAATTCTTCAATTCCATCTCAGCATACACATTTTTGCAGCACTTTTGAATTTCTGCTTTATTATAGTTAATATGTTTGTCAAGTGTTTTGTTATCATCAAGCTAAACCCAAATTTATGCCTACAATTCTAATAGACATAAATACGGGGAGATTGTTAGGAATATGTGTATTAGTTTGATGATAAGTTAAACAAAACACTTAAGTAGAAATTTAATGTTTGTAGCCTCAACGGATAAGACCATCTTGGCTATCCGTTGAAGGAGTAGCTTTACTTAGCAATAAGTTTAGTATTGTAGCACATTTCATTCTCTGGATTCAAGTTGTAATTCTTAGATGTTGTAGGAAATTATCAGTCATGTTGACTACTAGTGGATATGCAAATAGGAGGGCTAATTGTAAATATTTCATGCCTTGTAATTTTGTATAAGTGAAGAAGTATCAACTGATATTGAAGACCTTCAACGGATAAGAAACAAAGCTTCAACGGATGTCTCTAAAGCTTCAACGGATAATATCCATCAACGGATAAGTGCTTCAACGGATAAGACTTCAACTGCTAATGCATCAACGGATAAAGCTTCAACGGATAAAGCCTCAACGGATAAGGCATCAACGGATGAAAGCTTCAACGGATGCTTAGTTCAATAGCAGTTGATAGTGACAATTCATAAGCTGGCAGAGGCACATGAGTTGACATAGACAAACTGGAATGTGGCAGCCTCTAGGAGGAATCAAGAAAATGCAGCATTTCCATTCTGGTGCAAACAAGGGAGTATTCAAAGATTAACAGCTAAACCCAAATTGCATTGGACAGAGAAATGAAGAAGAAACATGTGAAGAGCCTTTTTAATTATAATTTACAGTTTTGTCTTCACTTGTAAACTTGGTGATATATAAACCAAGTAGCAGCTAGTAATTAGGTGTGAATTTTTAAGAGCTGTTTAGAAAAATCCAAAGAGAAAATCATCTAGTTTGTACTAGGAAGCACCTGTGATTTAATTCTTTGAATCACGGATTTTCTGAAATAACACATCTCTGGTGGAACAACAAATCCACCAGAAAAGTTTTTAAGTTCTTTGTGTTCTTTACATTTGTGGTTGAATATATACCTGTCTGTGTTTGCCTCAAACAATTCACACACATTTGCTCACTAAAACACTTAGCCTTAGAAACTGCTCAAAACTTGAAAAAGTTTTGAGATTTACATTCAACCCCCCTTCTGTAAATCTCATTGTTAGTCCACTGGGAATAACATCGAGTTTATCGAGTCGAGTTCAAAAAAACTCGGCTCGGCTCGTGTTTTTAATCGAGCCTAAAATCTTGTTCAAGCTCGAGCTCGATAATGAGTTCGAGTCTAGTCGAGCCGAATTAATCGAGTCGAGTTCGAGTCGAGCTCAAAAAAGCTCGGCTCGAATTACAGCCCTAAGCATTGCCCAGACCATGGATCAAGTCATCTTGATATAACAAATTTGTAAAGTTCGCACACTAAAATTATTTTTTCAGCATCTTAAATGTTGATGAGCGAATTAACTTTTTGAGTAATTTGTTTTTTTAATCAATGATCCATTCTTTAAAAATCAATGAGCCTAGAATATATATATATATATATATATATATATATATATATATATATACCGTTCATGCTAAGTCTTATAATCGATAACAAGGTTAAAGAAAGTTAAATTAGTCAATTCAAAAAATTAATTTTTGCCATTCCTTTAGTCATGATATTTATTTTCATTAATTGAATTCCTTTTTCCTTTTTCAAGCAAAAGAGACAACCATTTGATATATATGCAATACAATAAATCAATTTATATATTTTGGAAAATGTTATTTTCATAAGTCTTTTCTTTATTTACAGAGAAAGAAAAAGTAAAAATATAAAATTGTCCCCTACACATGCACATCAACGGACTTGAAAATAATAAATGGAATAATAATTTGTTCTTTTCTCTGGGAATAAAAAATAATCTCTATAAATAATATTTTCCTATTTTTTTCAAAAATTAGAAACTGTTATATATAATTTGAATAGATCAAGTGCCCATTAATTAAATACTTAAAACCGAAACTTAATTGTGAAAATTGGTTTTCAATATTTCAATTGTTATAAATAATTTTTATTATCTATATATATCTATATTTATATATATTATAATAGCACGGGAGTGTATAAGAAAATCCTGAAAATCTTCCAAATTTTTTTCTTGAATTCTTATTCTTTTTTACTTTTTTATTTAAATAAGTGTTATTTGTTTCTAATAGTATCTTAATAGTCATTAACTACGTCAATTAATTATGTATTAAATTTACTTTATTTTTTACGTATGTAAAAGTTTAGTAAAGTTACTTTTTGCCATTATAATTAATATTTCAAGAAAAATTGCCCAAAATAATCATAATTTTGTGGCGGACCGTCTGATTTACCCATTCTTTCTGGACGCCACCCTTTTTACCCATGTGATACGTTAATTACAGCGGCATATCCTTAGAATTATCAAATAAAACTCAAAAATCACATAACTACCACGACTTACTTTCACCCAGTTAACCCATTTGAGCTACATTCTCTTTAGTGCGACCGTGATTGCTACTACTGCTGGTTTTCATTCAAGTATCATGTATCAACTAATCGATTTAAGTTCATGAGTATCTTCATCCTTGTTCATTGTTTCTTCTCCAGAAATGTATAATTTAGGGTTTGGTAATCTCTGTTTATTTTGGGGTAATAATTGTTAATTGTATTGATTCTTTATTGGAAGATTGTTGTTAAACATTGATTTAGGTGTTAGAGATATTTGTAGGTCAAATAAAATTGCATAATTTACCAGGAAATCTGAGAATCAGGTTGACACTGTTATAGGTACGGCGTATGTATGCAATTACGTCTTACCAACATCGTATCCAGTTGTTACGATAATATTTCGGGCGCAATATTTGACTTTGCCAATTCAACACATATATGTATCCACGTATATACAAATATATGTAAGCGTATCAGATTCATACTTCAACCGGAGAAGCACATCTCTCTACCTTATGCAATTCCAGAAGCGTATTACCTTCACACATTAGCTCGCACGGCGTATCCAGCCAATTAGACTACGACGCATATCTCTACTTTGTGCATCTGACTGGAGCATATGTTTGACACTATGACATACGAGGCATATTCAGTGTCCTTCTAAAAGCCATGGACGTACCTGAGTATGTAACCCAAGTGTGCAGTTGTTCACGCAGCATCATTTGGCGTGGTTGGAGATACGCCCTCTCAGGAGGCGTATCGGGGGCATTTAGGGCACTCTTTCTTCCATGTGGGTATTTTGGCAAGTGTTGGTTAAAAAATGAGTAAACAGGCCCTTCACCCATATTTCAATATAATTATTAATTACTAATATAACAATAAATATTTTAAGGTGAAATAATGACAAAATGATTTCAATGGCATTATTTTCGGATAAGTATAAGTTAGCCGATTTTAATTTTTTGAGAAATCTTTTCTCGTTGTTCGTGAACTAACCGTGATAAATTATGAAAATTTATAGATTTTTGGGTTAATATGTAGAATTTTTACAATTAAAATAGGCACATTTTTAGTTTTATATAAAAATAAATAATATGTGACCAAGTCTGTCAAATTAAATCAACAAGACCATTTTCTCCTATTAAATTTAACTAACACGACCTTGACTGATTAAATCAATCGAGAAATTATATAATTTTTATTTTATTATATTATACCTAAATAAATTAATATTTTAATTAAATAAATTGTTAAACTAATACTAAAAAGGTGTATTATAAAATGGGTATCAACTTCTAAAATTTTCTTAGTTCTATTTGAAATTTGTAATTTTTGATTGAAAGGATTACGTTTATTTGTTAATTATTATTTTTTATGATTATTAAATTTTTAAATGTATACTAAGAGCATTCTTCTCACTAATTAATCAGGTAAATCGTCACAATTTTATAAACAACTATTAATATTGTTATAAAATTATTTTAAGATAATAAAATTAATTTTTAATATTTTTAGTAATTTAAAATAAAAATTTGTAAAACGCACGGGTAAGTTAATTAAAATTATGAATAATAATATATTAATCCTTATATACAGCTAGTAATATCTTGTTCTATAAAAATAAATATATATTTTTTATTAATTAGGTGCCTGCTTTCTCTTCTTTTTACTCACTCCGCCTGAGGATGAAGTGGTTGGTTTCATATCTACTAATGATAGAGAAGGAAAGGTCTCAGTTATGGAAGGCCATGTTGGTGCTCCTGTGTTTGTACTTCCAGAGGCACATGACTCATAACTGTATTAGATGTTATATTAGAACTCATGTTAGGCATCATGTTTGTACTTTCAGAGGCACATGAGCCATAATTGTATTAGATGTTATATTAGAACTCATGTCAGGCATTGTGTAAGGGTAAGTCCTGTTTTTTTTTACTTCACAATAACTCGGGTTTCTAACATAAAGATAGTGATTCTTAGATTTACAGATACCTTATTCTTTGTAATTAGTGAACCAAATAATATTTTGGACACTTATTTACAGTTGCCTATTTTGGTTCCATCAATACCATTAAGTAAATGCATGTCTTGAACTTTATGATTTAAAGTAGACTTACTAAACCTGGGAAAGAAGTCCATAAATTCATCTACCTCCTGTTGGTTAGGTACCTCCACCTTGCTATCAGTAGGGATTCCCAAGTCCTTGTCGACATCATCCTCATTAAACTCTACCTGTTGGCCTTGGATTGAGCAGTTCACCACTAGAGATATAGCCTGAGACTCATGCACCACTGTCCTAATCACAGTTGAATTCCATAATGCATTGAGAACATCCATGTACAAAATGGGATTAGCAGTCAAGTGACCTGCAAAGTATGTATCAGGAAAAAACTTGAAAAAGTTCTTGAAGCTGTTAGGAGCTTGATTAGCATATGTGCAAGCTAGGTAGTTGGTGCCCGCTTTTGGGATGAAAACTCTAACAGTGTTTGATGCCAGTGTAAGTATTTGAATTTGAGTGGGTAAGAGATTTGAAAGAGAAAGAGTTCGAAATGAGAGAGAACGGTTGATGTTTGCAAAAATTAGGTCAATAGAAAAAGGTAAATAACTTGTCGAGAAGTAGGAATAAACGTTTGAGATTTGCTTATTGAGAAGTCACGTGAGAGAATAAATACATATCAATATATTCCCGACTCTTATCGAGAACTAGATAATGACTTAACGAGATGTCAAATAAATACCCTGTTAGGTAATGAATAACACACAAGGGGGTGAATGTGTTTTTATTTTTATGCTTTTCTTGATATATAAATGGTGATGAACAAAGTAAATTAAATCTTGTAGTGAAGTGTGTTAAAATTGAAGTTTAAACATAAAACAATTATAACACAAATCTTTCAAAACTCACTTAATTTTATATTAAAATTAAGAACGTCTTGCTACAAAATTTCTCGTCTCTTTTTTAATAGAGAGCTTAGCTTCTTCCTTTAGAGAATACAAGATTTTTCTGATCTCAATTGTTACTTCTAACAAAGCATCCGGTGTTTACTTTATAGAACAGTAAACACTGGTTATTACACAGCATGCAACAACATGTACTAAACCCTATTTTTGGATAATCAAATCTCTCTATTTCTGGCTTAGTGTATCTTTGCTAATCTTGCACGCATGTGACTTTACTTTGCCAGTTAATCTTGGCCCTTCATCTTGTACTCTTCAAACTGCATTTGTATCCTTCTTAATCCAACCGATTAGATTAGTTGTTGCTTGATAATCTTGAATATTGAACTGGTCTGCAATTTGTATTTTGAGATTTACCTCGAGATCTCCAGTTAGGCATATAGAGAACTTGACATCTCGATAAGTATATTGGATTATAGAGATCTCTAATCACTCTATAGTTGTTTTAACTTGTAGAGGTCTCTGAGTTTTCTATAAGAGAATTTAGCTTGTCGAGATCTCTTATCTTCATGTCTTCACTTTAACTTATAAATATCTCTAAGTTCTCTAGTGGCAAATAGACTTATCGATATCTCCGAGATCTGTAGTGGTATTTTGACTTGTCGATAGCTCTAGAGTTCTCTAGTGAAGTGATGACTTGTCGATATCTCCAATCTTCATGTCTTCAATTTGGCTTATCGTTATCTCTGAGTTCTCTAGTAGCTTTCCTGACTTCTCGATAAGTCATTCTGGAGTTTTCGAATGACTTCTCTATAATACTTAATCTGTGACTTGTAGAGAACTTGACTTCAAATATTTTTCCCAAAATAAATTTATTCAACTCCAAGCTTCTTCATAATTCTTCTGAGGCATGATCTTCTTCCATATAGAATTCTTAGGCTTGATATTGTTTACAGAAAAAGTCTCCAGTCTGCCCTTTAACATTTTTACAGACTTAAGAATTACAATACATAATGCGAACATAGATTATCGTACAACTTACTTAGGGTTGTCAATTTGACTTAGTCTTGTTAATGTACAGGCATGTCTTGCACAATAATCTCCCTCAATTTATGGGAAGATTGCTTAGCACAAATTCATGTCTGTTAACAAGACTAACCCCAAGCTAAAATAGAAAATAAGACTAACATATAAAAATTGACACAATTACAATCATTTATACATTTGGATAAAAACTGTTTTTGCTTCTGCTTCTTCTCTAATGAGTTCCTTTAAGTACACAAGAATTTATAGTTCTTCTATGATTGGAGTCCCACTTAGAGCTTCCACAAGCTTGAGTCTGTCTGGCTTTGGATAGCCATCTAGTGAATTGGCTAGCTTTTACATTTAGCATTTTTCCATTCTTGGAAATTTTACTCATTCCTTTTGCCTTGAGTTCTTCTGATCTTTTGATGAACATTTAAATCTCCTCATCATACTTCCTTTTTCTCTCCTCATACTCATACTCAGCCTCATTCCTTTTTCTTCTTTCATCCCTTACAATCAACCACTCAGCCAAAACAGATCTCCATGATCTTGTAATAGTATCCTTATCTTTTAGCAAACTTATCACTCTCTTGATTTCTATGGGAGAGAGAGTCCATTAAAGTGCAGCCAAGAAATGTGAAGGACCCATCTTCATAGTAGATTCTTACTTCCCTTAGTGTTACAACCCAGACTCTAACTATTTGCTCAGCTAGTTGTTGAAAATAATCTTCATCTGAGATGCACCAATTTAAATGTAGAAAGTCACTTTGCTTGAAACAGTTCCGGATGCCCCTTTCAGTAACTTGTACTTTTTCAGCATCCTTATCCTTCTTAGGTTTCCTCCCAATAGTTTTGTAGTGAATTTGGAGTGAAGGCTTGTCATAATGTAAGTTTGTGATTTTCTTGAGAGATGTTTGACTTGAGATGATTGATATTTTTAGGAAGGTGTTAGCAGTTTGTTTGTATAGGAATTTTGGCTTAGAGGTTGAAGGTAGTTTGATGATTGAGATTGTCGGTTTTGAAGGTTGGGCTAGATTTGTTTGGATTTTTAGGGTTTGTTGTGGTTGTGAGCCATCATGTCTTTGCTTGCTTCTCCTTTATCCTCTCCTTTTCTTGTCACCATCCTTCTTCTCATCTTCCTTTTTCTCTTCTTGATTCTTGTCCTTGCTGCCAGTTGCTTTAGAAGATTGACTTGGATTTGAGCTAGAAGGCTTTTGTTTGTCATCCTTCTGCCCATCATCATCCTTGTCTTTTCTTAAATTGTATTGAGTATTTGGCAACATGGTGTCAGCATTTACAAGATACTTATCTAAGATTTGTTTCATCTCCACATCCTCATGCTTCTTGTTCCTTTTATACTTTAGATCAGACTGTAAAGTCATGGTCAGCCTCATATTTGATGTGACACAGTATTTAGGAACAACGAGATGTTTGGCTTGTTTGGTTGTTGGACATACATAGACTACTCCTTAGTTTGGGTATAGATAGGCTTGAGGATAAGCTGCAATATGTGCCTTTTTGAGCTCATGGAGAAGTTGAGTGTCTTCTGGAATAACTGGATTAACTCTATCAATCATTACATCCAGTTCAAATGCTCATAAAGTTTTAAGATTTGGAAGAGTCACCTGAAGACACCTATCCACACCACCATTATTAATGCTCACAACAATCCTTTTCTCCAAGAAGTCATCAATTTTCACAACCACTGCCCTGATGAAGTTGATATTTTTGGCCAAAGCTTTCGTGTAGGTCACATAATTGTTTTCAAGAGACCTTCTTAGTACTGCAAGAAGTTCACTGAATTCCTGATCTTGATTAGGTCCTTCTGCAGCCTTTAGAAGTCTTTCTTTTTCAACATCAACTTGAGAAGAACTTTGACCAACCTGAATAGGCTCTTTAGATTTTGCTTTAGCATCCTTAGATTGTTGAATCCTAGCCTCAATCTCCCCCTTAGTCTTGGTGATAGGCATGAGTAGGGGAGTTGGTAATTTTGGCCTTATTTGTTTAGGCAGAGAGGGCAATGGTATGTTGAGCTTCCCCATGATGGCCCCCAAAGTAACAAAATTCTGCATTTAAAGATGCTTGTGAGAGTCCACCAGGGTCTAGATATCTGATTATTGATTCTTGAATAGAGAAGTCAAGGCTTGAACTTGAGCACTGAGAGAGATATTGGAGGTTTGCAAGTTTGAGACTTGTTGTTGAAGAGATTGGATTTGAAGATTTGTAGAGGTTGAGACAGGCTGATGTGAACTTGTAGAAGTTGAGGAGCCAAAATTTGCTTCCACGGCTTGTTTGATGCCATCCATAATCAATGTAGAAGGCTCATATCTGGATTAGTGAAGCTGGTCCAGCTTGATCTTTGCATCAATTGAATTAGTGATTTGTTGTTGGACCACTTCATGAAGAGCAATGAAGGATTGTTTGAGATTTTTGACCTCTTTTTCAATGATAGTTAGATCCATCCTTTTCATTTGATCAGCAAAGTGTTTGAACTTGGAAGTGATCTTGACTTGTGATGGTATAATCTCATCCATTTTCTTCTTTACAAGTTTCCTTATTTTGTCTTCATGACCAACCGATTTGAGTTCTAGTGCTTTTCCAAAGAGATGGAAAGCTTTGAGTTGAGCCTTGGAAACTTGACTAATTGCATCATAAACTTCACTAGGAGTCAGTGCATTAGCATTGCTTCCCAAAATAGTCATATAATATTCCCTGAACTTAGCTAAAACACCCTCCATTTCCAGATTGTAGTCCTTGTTCATCCAAGCATCACAGTTGCCATCCTGTTCAGCCTTATTAACAATTTTTTCTTATTGTTCTTGGACATCTGTTTTATAGGAGAGCATAATGGCTTGATAGTCCTGGTTAGACATATCTGATGTCAGCTTTTGTTGAGAAATTTGTGCAAGTCCTGCAAGCTGATCCACCCTGAAATCTTAAAGATTTGATTGAGGTGCATCTTCTTGTAGCCAGTTGGAGACAAGGTGTGGTTGTTGAGGTTGTGAGGTTAAGGGTTGTGTATTTGGATCAGAACCACCTATGACAGAAGTCACAGTTTGACTCATAATAGGTACTGTGGTTATGACAAGTTGTTGTTCCATACTTATTGTGGGAACCTCCCATTGAATTGGAGGGGATTTGACTAGGTTACTATCATGTGCACCAATCTCAAACCCTTGTGTGTCTTGCACCACACTGTCACTTGAATGTGCTATTCTTTCCTCCTCTATGATAGGATCATTGGCAATTGTACTCCTAATATCTATTGCTAATGCACTTTCTGCTAGGGTTTTCAGGGGAGTTGTTCCTGGAACAGGAACCTCCAATTGAATTGGAGAGGATTTAGATAGCTCCCGCTCAGGAGTACTACGCTCAAACCTAACAGCCTGTGAGGGCTGATTTGCACATGAAGGTGCATTTGTGACATCCATGGGGTCTTCAGTAAAAACTGATGAATCCCCTATGGTTTTGATGGTGTCATCAAGGTCTACCCCAGCTAGTAGCCTCTCACCATCTGAATGCAGTGTCTCGGTGGTGAGCAAGGTTTCTTGAACCAAGTCACTTGATTGGTGAAACATTTGAGAATTTTATTCAACCATTTCAGTATTGGGAGAAGAAATATTAGAAATTGGATTTTGAGATTCAGAATTGAGTGTTGGAAGTTCCCCCTGAATAGATGAGGGAGCTTCAAGGGATGTGCTCTCCTTGTGTGTGCCATCCTTTTTTCTCCTACCATACACTTGAATTTATTCAAGTGTTGGATGTGCAGACTCCTTACAAGGTGCATTGGGGAGAATTCTCTTTTCAATAGGAAAACCCTATTGAGAGGATGTCTCTAGAATCTATTTATGCCCCATTTTATAACTGCTTCCTTTTGGGAGGATGCAGAGGTGGCTTGAGTGGTCAGCTCAGTTTTCTTAGCCTTCTTTATCCATTTGACCAATGGTGACTCAGGTTCTGTATGTTCCACACCACTCTCATTTATGATTGGTAAAGGTTCCTGCTTTCTCTTCTTTTTACTCGCTTCACCCTTTTGGGAGGATGAAGTGGTTGACTTCCTAGCTGCTATAGGTATAGAAGAAAGGGCTTCAGTATTGGAAGGTCCTTGTTGGTTTTCTCGTGTTTGTATTTCCATAGGTTCAGGGACCATTGTTGTACTAGATTGAGCATTAGCCCTAATGGCAGGCATAGGTTAAGGGTAAGTCCTAAACATCTCCATCATGAATGGAGTGATTTTGAGACTTACAGGTACCCTATTCTTGTAGTAAGTGATCCAAATAGAATTTTGGACACTTGTTTACAATTTCCTATTTGTGATCTATCTGCACCATTTATCAAATGTATGTCGTTCACTTAGTAGTTCAAGGCAGACATAATGAATCTAGGAAATAAAATTTCCTTACCTCTTAACTCTAATGGCATTGTTAGCCTGGTGCTCTACTCCTCCAGTTTGTAGTGTCCTACATTGAGTTGTTTGTTGTGAGCCATTGAGTATACCAACTTCTGGATAACACTATATATGTTGTCAAACCCTGACTTCCTGTAAGTGAAAGCCCTCATCACTGAATCAAAAAGAAAGGACCATTCCCTCCTTAGATGCTTCTTGTTCATGCTAGTCAGGTTGATCTTTTCAGAGTAGTTAATGAAATCCATGAATTCATAGAGTTCATCCTGAGTTGGAGCCTCCACCAGCTTGTCAGTAGGTATTTCTAATGCCATATTGACATCATTTTCAAAGATCTCCACCTGTTGGCCCTTGATTGTGCAGTTTAGTACAATTGATGCATCCTGGTTCTCATGCATAATTATTCTTATTATTGCTGAGTTCCAAAAGTCCCCTAACATATCCAAGTAAAGCACATGATTAGCAGTTTGAGCCCCTACAAAGTAAGTCTCATACAAGAACTTGACAAAAATTTGAAAGTTTCAAGAGCTTGATTTGCATCGAAGAATGCAAGGAAGTTAGTCTCCTTTGGGATGAAGGGTACAATATTGTTTGCTGCCATTGTTATGAGTATGAAGTTTAGTGGGTAAGAAAAATTAGTGGGAGAAAGATTGCAACGAGAGAGAAATCGATTTTGGATTGAAAAAGCTAGGTCACTCAGAGTTCTCGAAGGCGTAAGTATATGTATCGAGATGCCTGGGTATTTATAGTAAAAGCAAATGACTTGTCGAGAAGTCAAAAATAGACGTTTGGAGTATACTTATCGAGAAGTCAATTTGAAAATGAATTACATATCAAGAAGTCATTTAAGTTTACTCTTTTAGAGAACTAAAAATTAACTTATCGAAATGTCAAATAATTACGCAGTTTTTCCAAAATGGATTTAATTGTTTCCAATTCTTATTTGAATAAATCAAACTAAAAGTTAGAATAATTTTGTCAAAAGTATTTTACCAAAATAATTTATTGGATTAAATTATTTCAGTTCTGAGTTACTATAAGTCTAATAATTATATTTTCAGAGAACTCTGTAAATTAACATTATTAGAGAACTCTACAATGACTTATCGACAAGTCATAATAAAGCTTATCGAGAAGTCACTCAAGAAGTCAGAAAATTGACTTATCGATAACTCACTTGAGAAGTCTTAAAATGACTTGTCGATAAGTCAATTAGACTTATCGAGAACTCAGTTCTCTATATACTTTTGATCACTTTGAGTCTGTCCTGTGTTTATTTTACATATTGAAGATGTAAATTAACATTTTGGCAGTTTTCTTAGAATTGAAAAACTCCAACCTGATTTTTTATTTTTGAAGAATAAATATGCAGAGATTTCAGAAATATTTATAATTCATATTTCAGTTAATTTCTAATAAAATCAAATTAATTTTGATTTACTGGAAATTAATCTGCTGCAACACATTTAACTGAGTTCTTGCCTTAGGATGAAGAATTTAGCATTCCAATTTCACCTACAAGTCTAGTGGAAGTTGCTTCATCCAAAGGTTTAATAAAAATGTCAGCTAATTGTTTTTCTGTTGGAACAAAAATAAGCTTAATGGTACCATTTGCAGCATGTTCTCTAATAAAATGGTACCTTACACCAATGTGCTTTGTCCTAGAGTGATTAACTGGATTACCCATAATAGATATAGCACTGGTATTGTCACACATAATTGGAATTTTGTGTAACACTAGGCCATAGTCCATTAGCTGATTTTTAATCCAAAGCACTTGAGCACAGCAACTTCCAGCAGCTATGTATTCTGCTTCAGCTGTGGAAGTTGACACAGATTGCTGTTTTTTGCTATGCCAGGATACAAATCTTTGTCCAAGAAACTGACAGCTTCCACTAGTACTCTTTCTGTCCACCCTGCATCCAACAAAATCTGCATCTGTGTATCCAACAGCTTCAAAACTAGTTCCCATAGGATACCATAATCCCAAGTTTAGAGTCCCCTTCAAATATCTGAAAATTCTCTTAACAGCCATCAAATGTGATTCTTTTGGATTGGCTTGAAATCTTGCACATAGACATGTTGCAAACATGATGTCTGGTCTACTTGTAGTTAAGTAAAGCAGTGATCCAATCATTCCTCTATAGCTTGAAATATCCACACTTTTTCCTTTTATATCTTCATCCAACTTTGTTGCTGTAGACATAGGTGTAGAAGCAGGTGAGCAATCTACCATACCAAACTTTTTCAATAAATTTTTGACATACTTAGTTTGGATGATGAAGATCCCATCACTTCTTTGACTGACTTGAAGTCCAAGAAAGTAACTCAATTCTCCCATCATACTCATTTAATATTCACTCTGCATAATCTTTGAGAATCTTTGGCAAAGCTTTTCATTTGTAGAACCAAAGATAATTTCATCCATATAGATATGAACTAGGATCATATCATCACCATGCTTTTTATAGAATAGAGTCTTGTCCATGGTACCTCTAGTAAAACACATGTTTAAGTAAGAATTCTGACAATGTATCATACCAAGCTCTAGGTACCTGCTTTAGTCCATATAGAGCCTTGAGTAACTTGTACACAAAATTTGGAAATTATGGATCTTCAAAGCCAGGTGGCTGTTGCACATAAATTCTTGTTCTAACTCACCATTTAGGAAGGCACTCTTAACATCCATTTGATACACTTTGAAATTTTAATATGCATCAAATGCTAGAAAAATCCTTATTGCTTCAAGTCTTGCAACTGGAGCAAAAGTTTCATCATAATCAATTCCTTCTTCCTGTGAGTAGCCTTTTGTAATCAACCTTTCTTTATTTCTTGTAACTATACCATTTTTATCCATTTTGTTTCTGAACTCCCATTTTGTTCCAATCACACTTCTATTCTTTGGTGCATGAACTAGCTCCCAAACTTTGTTTCTTTCAAACTGATTAAGCTCCTCTTGCATGGTAGATATCCAATCTGGATCCATTAGAGCTTCTTTAGTTTTTTTGGGATCTACTTGAGACAGAAAGCATGCATGTGGACACTCATTAGCAGTTGCACTTCTAGTCCTTACTCCAACATTTGGATCACCAGTTATTGCATTTGGATTGTGACTTCTATCCCATTTTCTGGTGTGAGTTTGTTGACTGGTGCCTTCATCATTTTTTTCATTATTGGTATGATTTAGAGATCCTTTTTCTCTTTCTCCCCCTGAGTTTGTGCTATCAAAATCAGGTGTTTGAGATGAGCTTCCATTTTCATGATTTTCCTATTCAGTAGACTCTTCATTTATTATTTGCTGTGCATTGACTTCACCGTCTTCATCAGAATCACTGTCAATGTTGAGATTTTCAAATGCAAGGGCTTCAGCTTCATTATCATCGAGGCATTCCAAGCCTGGACACTTATCATCATCAAAAGTCACATATGTGCTCTCCATGATTTTCTTTTGATCAATTATATAAACCTTGTAGGCAATTCTCTCCAATGAATATCCTAGAAAAATTGCTTCAAAAACCTTTGAGTCAAATTTTCCCATATATTCAGAGTTGTCTTTTAAAATGTTGTATTTCTGAATTCTGTCCCATTATCACTTCCCAATCTCTTCACACAGTTTTGATCTTCAGCCTATTTTTCTATCTTCCTTATGTGCTCAATTATGATGTGTGGAGTTTCATCTTTAGAGTGCATAAATTCTACCCAAGTATATCTTGAGAAATCATCCACCATCACAAGTGCATATTTGTTCCTTGAAATTGATAAGACATTTACTGGCCCAAACAAGTCCATGTGAATAAGTTGCAATGGTGTACTTATGGAATTCACATTTTTTGACTTGTGACTTGATCTTTTCATTTTTCCTTTCTGACAGGCTTCACAGACTTCAATTCGAGCAAACTCTAATTTTGGCATGTCTCTCATCAACTCTTTCTTGACTAGAGTGTTGATTTCCTTGTAGTTTAGGTGCGAGAGTTTCTTATACCATAACTTGCTTTGCTCTGTGGATGCCTTAATGTAAAGGCAATAAATTCCATCCTCATTTGTTGAGTCCAAGTCTGTAATAAACAAGATTCCTTTTCTTGCTCCTTTTAAAGCAACTTCATTGGTTTTCTTGCTGATGAAGATGCATTCTTCTTTGTCAAATAGAAATTTAAAACACGTGTCTGCAAACTGGATGACACTGAGAAGATTTACTTCAAGACCAGCTACCAATGCTAATCATCAATGATAACATTTCCGGAAACAATCTTGTCATATCCCATTGTGAATCCTTTGCTATTATTTCCAAAGGTCACCATAAGGCCAACCTTCTCCTCAAATTATGATAGCAGGGCCTTATCACCTGTCATATGCCTGGAGCATCCACTATCTATGATCCATATGACCTTCTTCATTTTGCCCTACACACAATGAGTTTTAAGTGTGTTTAGCAACCCAAGCAGTGTTGGGTACTTTCTTCTTATTAACTGATTTAGCAGAAGTAGAGTTAGAAGTATCAGAAAGTATAGTTTTAATATATGTTTGTGCATTCTCCCTTGAAGCTATACATCCAATACTAACTTCTTTATGATCGACTCTCAGCTTGTGGCAATTCTTCATTACTTTTAAATTACAGGGAATGCAGTCAAACTTATCACATAATGAATAGGGATCATTTGCCTTGGCTTCATTATACTTGCAGGCTCCCTCAACTGGCTTGCTAACCATCTTTTTACAAAGATAGGTTAGGTGATTAACAGAACCACACTTTTCACATTTCTTTCTTGGAGCATCTGCAACATAAGCAAAGTTATTGCTTTTATTTATTCCAATTTTCCCATTTCTATTCTTCTTCTTCTTTCTTGCATCTTCAGTTTTTATGTCCTTGACAGGTGTCTTGGAGTTTTGATTATCCATGAGCTTCATTTTAACCTCATTAACAGGAGAGCTTTCTTCACTTGTCTTTGCAACATCTTCATCTGCTAGCTCCTGTTTAATTATTAACTCATTTTCACCGAAGTTAATTTCTCCAGCCTTGAACACATGTGACTTTACTTTTCTCAGAATTACTGGGACATCTTCATTAGCAATGCTCTTGTATTTGTCATCTGCAACTTTCTTTTTGCTATTCTAGGCCTCATAATCAAATCCAATGGCTATGTTAACACATGGTTTATGTTTCTTATGATATAATCCAGCCAATTGAGATGCATTCTTGAAGGACTTCAGTTTAACTTCATTTTTCTCTAGCTTCTCCCTTAACACAGCTTCAATCTCATTTGCACACTTGAGCTTGTTTTCAAGTATGCATTTTCTTGTTTCACAGCTTCAAGCTCTACCATCAACAATTCAGCTTCTTGTTTCTCATTTTCAAGCTTCTCATTTATCTTTGTCAGTCTGCCAACTTCTTCATTTGCAGCAACAATAATTGTATGAATGTGAAACATTTCCGTGCTCATCTTTTCAATAGTTTCCTTATATTGATTCACATTTAAATTAATGGTGGTAAGAGTTGGTACCTGTGTTTTTAATGAGGATGACTCTCCTTGCTCCAAGGCCATTGGTGCATAATTTCCAACTTCCTCATCTTCATCATTATCAAAATCATTCCAACTCTTTCCCTCTGTAATATAAGCTTTGCTTTGTTGTTTCTTTAGAAGAGCTTCATACTTTGCTTCCAGTTCAAGATAAGCTTTGTCTTTCTTTGCTTTCTTGGATTTCCTGCATTCTGTAAAAAAATGGCCTAAATTATCATAGTTAAAGCACCTTATCTTTGATCTGTCAACAGATCCAGTTTTATAACCATTTTTGCTATCAGATGTGTACTTCCCTTTTCTTTTCCAGCTGCTGTCTTTGTTGAATGATTGTCCTTTAACCTTGAAGAATCTTGGCTTCTTTACTCTAATGTTAGAGAACTTTCTTGCCAGGTAGGCCATTTATTGATCTAGCTCATCAAGTTCATCCAAGCTGTAGAACTCATCTTCTTCCAATTCCAGTATGACTTGTGAAAGAGATATGTCCTAAGTCCAATCATGTATGATGATTTAGGAATAACTTCTATGTAATCTGTTTTGATTTCATTGATATCAATAAAAGACTTGTTTTGGTTTTATTGTGGGCTTTATCTATTTAAGTGTTTAAATAAGATATACCATAGTTTAGAGTAAAGCTTTTTATGGATTATGATGAGATCATAATAATGAGACCTAAAAGATGATAACTCTACACTTAAATATTTCCTGGTCATAGGATTACTAACTGGTAATTAGTAATCAGCAAAGATCGGTATGTACTATGCTTGCTTCATTATGAAGGATGTATGTTCACATAGACATTTGTGTGGTGACACTATAGCTAGTATGTAGGTGCTTATTATAGAATAAGTTCACTGAACATGACTCACACAGCTTAACAACTGATGGAGTTCACTCACGTGTCAGCAGTTGTTCACATAGTGATAGTTGTACAAGGATCCTTAGACTTGAGGTCATCATAGTCATCTTGTGTACACTGAACTATGCTTTGGTTTAGTTCTTAGTCTCCAGGGACAATTATAAGGGCTCTACTGGGTATAGGAATTTGTACACGAAGATAGTGTATGATCAATAAAGGATCTACCCCTTCCAGTGAAGGAAGAGAATGTTCAATGCTGATCCACTTATGCTAGTTCAGGAATCTCTGGCTAGAGTGAATGAAATTAAAAAGGAGTTTCTAATTTACATTAAATAGAACTAAGCATAGTGAATGGGAAAGAAAATGATTAAATAAGATAGGCTTGACACAAGTTCCATGCCTTGTATTTAATCGTGACATTGTAGGGTAGAAGGAATTAATTTTACGGTAACTACCTACTGAATAGGTTCTTGGTATTCTAAGCAGTGAATTCGTATTATCCGGATAGTCGCGATATGCTGAGAAGTATCCCTCACGATATAGAATAAATATGATTAATTTATTAATTAATCATATTTAATGAATTAGAGAATTTGTATAAATAATGATAAAATAGTTTTATTATTATTTATTTCTACTACCGGCATAATATTGAACCTACAGGGTCACACCATAAAAGAGAATGATTTAATGGTGGAGGAATTAATTAATAATGGCTGGTAATTATTTATTTGTGAAATAAATAATTAATTAGCAGATTTAATAATTTATTAAATAAGATTTAATTAATTCTTAATATTATTACTTAAGAATTTAATTTTGGAAATTAAATCAAGTGAGAGAATTATTTTTCTAAATTGTTTAGAAATGGGATTAATGATTAAAAGGTTTTTTAATTATTAGTTAATTGGTTAATAAGAATAATCAATTAAAGGGTTAATAATAATAATATTTTATGGAAAATTTTCAGCTGAAAATTTTGCCTATAAATATACTATTATAAATCCTATTTGTCTCAACCCAAATAATTAATCCTAGTTCTAAAGTAGAACAAGAGGGAGGCAACTAATTCTCTCAACATCTTCCTCCTCCATTACATTGATCTCTTGGTGGATATCGGTGGAGTGCTTCACACTTGAGGAGCAGCTGTTAGGGATCTCCGCTCATCGTTCTTGGATCGCTATTAAAGACCTCCATCTTTCCATTAACGTAAAGCTTCTTAAGGTAAACATACTGAACTACGAATTAAATATTATTTTTCGCATGGATCCTGCGGAGGGTTTCATTTTTTTTAAAGATTTAAATTTACGTTTTCGTTGCGTTTATGTGCTAAAAACCCTTCAATGGCATCAGAGCTACTTGCGAAAAGTTTTTAATTCATTTATGTGTTTAACTGTTTTCGATATATGAGCATGTACGTGATTCGCCATGATTTGATGTTGATATAATATGCTTATATATGTATGGTTTTGAATATATGATGTTAGATATATTTGATAATGTCATGGCTAATATGATTTATGTTTAGTTTTCAGATCTTACTTAAACAGGATAAATCAGTACTTACTGGAAGTCAGGACTTAAGTATATCAGTACTTATATTATCAGGAGATAATCATCAGAAGATGGATATCAGAACTTAAGTGCTGAAGGACGTTCAGATAAGGACAATAGCTGATTAAAGAAAAGAAGATCGAGATAAACATAAGAAGAGATATGCATGAAGAAGGAATTCTATAAAGAATCGAAAACTTGGAAGAAAAGATATTTGATTGATATATTTTAGGAAGCAGAATTATATTCCATATCAATTAGCGATTATCTTGTAACTGTGTAGTATATAAACACAGACATAGGGTTTACACTATAAGTGTTATCATATTCGAGAAGATTATTCGTATTAACCCTAGCAGCTCTCATGATATTTGTTCATCACTGAGAGGTAACAGTTCCATACTGTAACAGAGTTTATTGTTTCAATAAAGTTTGTTTTCTGGTACTTGTGATATTAAAGTTCGATTTGATTGTACTTTACACTGTATTCACCCCCTCTATAGTGTGTGTGACCTAACATATGATATTCATGTGAGTTGTATAATCATAAGATGATTATGTAATCTGTATATATACTGATATATACATGATTTATGTTTGTTTTAATTATGAGAATCATATTAGATACTGATTCTGAATTGGCTGCTGTAGATTTGCTGAAATCTGGGCCTGGTGTCCGATTTACACAAACGAATACCCTATTCCATAGGTAAACGAGCGTCTGAACAAAACTGATAGCAAAAGATATCAACGACTCGTCTGTAAGGCGTTTGACGTCGTTTACTGCCCGTAAACAGTGATTCTTGTTTTTCAGATTTGATTCTGATTTTTCTGATTTTTGTCATATTATTTTTATGATTAGATCATGGATAATATGATATGTTAAGATCAGATTATGTGTTTTAACATGCTTTTATATGTTGTATGAGCATGGTGGATGGTTATGGCCTTTCGACCTTAGTGTAATGGTTTTGGTTTTGGTTTTAAATACGACTTGCATGTCGTCAATCTTTGTAATCATAAATATCGAATGTAACTCGAGTTATTCTTGTAAGTTCATTATATTAGTTTTACTTTCAATCTATGTAATGTAATTGAAGACTCAAGAAGGCTATCCAATGGAGGTGATACAAAGAAGAAGACGAGGCATACAAGAAATCTAAACAAAAAAGAAGACTTATGTAATAAGTAGTTGTATTTATTTCCATCACCATATTAGATTGACCTTGATCTTTATCATGAGCTTGATAAAGATCACATAGGATGGGGCCATAATCAAACACATTTACTTTATTGCACTTTACATTTACTTGTTTATTTAATTTTATATATGAGATATATGCCTATGTTTACCATGCGATGATAGATTTAGGTGAACTTAAATCAATATAAGGCGTGCTCTAGAAAATCTAGAATAGGAATCGTTTCTTGCCTTAACAATAATATTATGAATACAATCATGAGATTCTTGTGTTTATGAAACACGTAATTACATATAAATTTTCAATATTGAGAGAAAGGATGATTCTGTCAAAAGCAGATTTATATCTGTAAGAAAGGGGTATTAAGTGACGTTTCTTGACAATGCTCCCCCGATCTGGGAATCATCTGATTATCGATTATTGATTTTAAATATTTAATTTAAAAGGAAGAATCTATTTATAATATGATTATGATTGTAACATAATATAATCCCTCTAAAATTAAATAATATCAAGTAGTAATTGGCCAATGACACAACGGGCTTGTGTCGGTCATAGCCTTCCAACATGGTAGAAAGTGGTTCTTATTTTTAAATCATTGTCGTTTCGTGCTACAGCCGAGGGCTTTGATTTCAAAATAAGAAATACTTGTCTATTACATAGAGATGTATACATTGAATTAGAATCTAAAGGTCGTTACGTGCTACAGCCGTGGGCCGTTGGAGACTGATTCAATTGTACGAAATGTTGGGTTAGATTTGACTTAGAATATTGAGTTTGTCGTGCTACAGCCGTGACTCAATTATTCAAGAGGCTAAAGTTTTATTAGGGAATAACATAAGATGTAATTGACAAGAGTTGTCTGCCTATTGAATATCACATGACGTTTCGTGCTATAGCCGAGGTTGTGTGATGGAATGTAGGATCCCTATTCCCACTAGCATTATAAAATGCTTAATTTTCACTTAGGAGTTGTATAAATTAGATAAACTAGTGGGAGCCACTTATGAATAAAGACCCGATTCATATAGTGTCTTGAAATGAAATTGAATATTTGCTAAGTGTTGCTTTGTGTTCATCATTCACAGATTTACTATATTCGTTATGTCTTTTGCACTATCATTCCGGAGTATACTAGATGCTCACAAGTTGACTGGTCCTAATTTTGCTGACTGGCTTCGAAACTTGAGAATTGTTCTCAGGGTTGAGAAGCTGGAATATGTGCTTGACTCACCTAAGCCTACTGAACCTGCTAGCGATGTACATAATGATGAACATGTTGTGTATCGTAAGTGGATAGATGATGCAAATGTTGCTCAATGCATCATGCTAGCTTCCATGAACATTGAGCTACAGAAGCAACACGAGCATATGGATGCTCACACTATCCTTATGCATCTACAAGAGTTGTATGATGTGGCAGGGAGGATAGCTCGATATGAGATATCGAAGGAACTGTTCGGTTGTAGGATGTTTGAGGGATCATCTGTGAATGACCATGTACTTAAGATTATCAATTTGATTGAATGTCTTGGACAACTTGGTTTTTCCATGGATGGGGAGCTGAGCCAAGACTTGGTCTTGCAATCACTTCTGAGTTCGTTCTCGCAGTTTGTTGTGAACTTTTACATGAATAAGCTGGATGTCAGCCTGCCTGAACTCCACAACATTTTGAAGACTGCGGAATTGAATTTTCCCCCTAAGAAGAGTTCTGTTCTTCTAATTGGTGAAGGTTCCAATCCTAGAAAAAGGAAGAAGAACCCTTCCAAGAAGAAGAAAGTAGGTGAGAAAAATCCGGTTCCCCCAAAAGCTGAAGACCCCAAGAGCAAAGTTGTTTGCTTTCACTGTAACAAGGTGGGGCACTGGAAGAGGAACTGCAAGGTTTACCTTGCAAAATTGAAAAAGAAGAAGGGTAGTGAGACTACCGCTTCTGATTCAGGTATGTTCATGCTTGAAGTTAATATGTCACTAAGTCAAATTTCTACTTGGGTATTAGATACCGCCTGTGGTTCTCATATTTGCAATTCGTTGCAGGGACTAAGGAGAAGTAGGACTCTTGAAAAAGAGGAGGTGATTCTACGGATGGGAAATGGAGCAAGAGTTTCTACTGAAGCTGTAGGATCATTTTATTTACATATGCCTACAGGCAAAACTATTGTTCTAAATAATTGTTATTTTGTTCCATCGATTGTGAGGAATATTATTTCTATTCCATGTTAGACTTGGCTAGATTTTCGTTTGTTATTCAGAATAATAAATGTTTAATTCTTAAAGATAACGTTCTTTATGGAAGTGGTACTTTAAATAATGGTCTATATGTATGTGACGTAGAGCATAATTTACTACAAATTGAACATACTAATAAAAGAAAAAGGGATGATGAAAATCTGACTTTCTTGTGGAACTGCGGACTTGGTCATATTAGTGAAAATAGAGTGCGAACATTGCATAAGGAAGGGTTACTTGACCCCTTTGATTTTGAATCATATCCTATATGCGAGTCTTGTCTATTGGGTAAAATGACCAAATCTCCATTTAGTGGACATGGACAGAGGGCTCCAGATTTGCTAGGATTGGTACACACAGATGTATGTGAACCAATGTCTATGCAAGCCATGGGTGGATTTTCATACTTCATTACTTTCATAGATGATCGATCTAGATTCAAATATGTGTATTTGATGAAACACAAGTCTGAAGCCTTTGAAATGTTCGAAGAATATAAGTATGAAGTGGAGAAACAAACCAAACATAGTATTATAATTGTTCGATCAGATCGAGGTGGTGAATACTTGAATGGAGAGTTTCTAGCTTATCTCAAAGAAAATGGTATAGTATCCCAGTGGACTCCTCCATATACTCCACAGTTGAATGGGGTATCTGAAAGGAGAAATCGAACTTTGTTAGACATGGTTCGGTCCATGATGAGCTATGCGAATTTCCAGTATTCCTGTGGGGTTATGCATTGGAAACCTCAGCATTTTTACTGAATAAGGTGCCTTCCAAATCTTTTCCTCAAACTCCATATGAGATATGGAAAGAAAGGAAACCGAGTCTTAAACACGTTAAGATTTGGGAATGTCCAGCTTATGTCAAGAAAGTTGACCCAGATAAGCTGGAATCTTGATCTGTAAAATGTAATTTTGTGGGATATCCTAAAGAGACTTTAGGGTATTACTTTTACACCGATCATCGGGTGTTTGTCTCCAGACATGCTACCTTCTTGGAAAAGCAGTTTATCCTTGAAGGAAACAGTGCGAGCAAAATTGAACTTGATGAAGTTCAAGAAGCACAAACTATTACGAATCAAGTGGAAACACCTGTTCAGACTGAACAACCTTCTGTGGAACAGCCCATTCGTAGGTCAGGGAGAGTGTCTCACCAACCTGAGAGGTATTATGGCCTTGTCATTGAGAATGACAATGAGTTGTCTATAATTGATGATGACGACCCTGTGACCTATAATGAGGCTATTAGTAGTGTTGACTCAGAGAAATGGCATAGTGCCATGAAATCCGAAATGGAATCTATGTATACCAACCAAGTATGGACTCTAGTTGAGGCGCCTGAAGGTGTTAAGCCTATTGGGTGCAAGTGGGTATACAAAAGAAAGATTGGAGAAGATGGGCAGGTGGAGACCTATAAGGCCAGGCTCGTGGAAAAAGGATTCAGACAAAGGCAAGGGATTGACTTTGATGACACTTTTTTGCCTGTAGCCCTGTTAAATCAATTCGGATTTTGCTTGCGATTGCTGCTTACTACGACTATGAGATCTGGCAAATGGACGTGAAAACGGCCTTCCTCAATGGGAAACTTGAAGAGGAAGTGTATATGACACAACCAGAGGGTTTTCTTTCCAAGGGAAATGAACATCTAGTGTGTAAGCTGTTGCGAACCATATATGGTTTAAAGCAAGCTTCTCGTAGATGGAACATCCGTTTTGATGAGACAATCAAAGAGTTTGGTTTTATCAAAAACATAGATGAACCATGTGTCTACAAAAAGGTTAGTGGGAGCGCGGTAACATTTCTTGTATTGTATTGAAAGAGGAGACGTCAAGAGAGTTGACACACATAACAACGTAGCAGACCCACTCATAAAGCCACTTTCTCAAAGTCACTTTGATCGTCATAAAGACAAGATGGTATTAGATACCAGAGTGATTAGCTTTAGTACAGGTGGGAGATTGAAAGAGATATGTCCAAAGTCCAATCATGTATGATGATTTAGGAATAACTTTTATGTAATCTGTTTTGATTTCATTTATATTAATAAAAGACTTGTTTTGGTTTTATTACGGGCTTTATCTATTTAAGTGTTTAAATAAGATATACCATAGTTTAGAGTAAAGCTTTTTATGGATTATGATGTGATCATAATAATGATACTTAAAAGATGATAACTCTAAACTTAAATATTTCCTGGTCGTAGGATTATTAACTGGTAATTAGTAATCCACAAAGATCGGTACATACTATGCTTGCTTCATTATGAAGGATGTCCGTTCTCATAGACATTTGTGTGGTGACACTATAGCTAGTTTATAGGTGCTTATTATAGAATAAGTTCAATGAACATGACTCACATAGCTGAACAACTGATGGAGTTCACTCACGTGTCAGCAGTTGTTCACATAGTGATAGTTGAACAAGTATTCTTAGACTTGAGGTCATCATAGTCATCTTGTGTACACTAAACTATTCTTTGGTTCAGTTCTTAGTCTCCAGGGACATTTATAAGGGCTCTACTGGGTATAGGAATTTGTACACGAAGATAGTATATGATCAATAAAGGATCTACCCCTTCCAGTGAAGGAAGAGAATGTTCAATGCTGATCCACTTATGTTAGTTCAGGAATCTCTGGCCAAAGTGAATGAAATTAGAAAGGAATTTCTAATTTACATTAAATAGAACTAAGCATAGTGAATGGGAAAGCACATGATTAAATAAGATAGGCTTGACACAAGTTCCATGCCTTGTATTTAATCGTGACATTGCAGGGTATAAGGAATTGATTGTACGGTAACTACTCACTGAATAGGTTCTTGGTATTCTAAGCAGTGAATTCGTATTATCCGAATAGTCGCGATATGCTGAGAAGTATCCCTCACGATGTAGAATAAATATGATTAATTTATTAATTAATCATATTTAATGAATTAGAGAATTTATATAAATAATGATATAATAGTTTTATTATTATTTATTTCTACTACTGGCTTAATATTGAACCTACAGGGTCACACCATAAAAGAGAATGATTTAATGGTGGAGGAATTAATTAATAATGGCTGGTAATTATTTATTTGTGAAATAAATAATTAATTAGCAGATTTAATAATTGATTAAATGAGATTTAATTAATTCTTAATATTATTAATTTAGAATTTAATTTTGGAAATTAAATCAAGTGAGAGAATTATTTTTCTAAAGTGTTTAGAAAAGGGATTAATGATTAAAAGGTGTTTTAATTATTAGTTAATTGGTTAATAAGAATAATCAATTAAAGGATTAATAATAATAATATTTTATGGAGCTGAAAATTTTGCCTATAAATATACTATTATAAACCCTATTTGCCTCAACTCAAATAATTAACCCTAATTCTAAAGTAGAACAAGAGGGAGGCAACTAATTCTCTCAACCTCTTCCTCCTCCATTACATTGATCTCTTGGTGGATACCGGTGGAGTGCTTCTTACTTGAGGAGCAGCTGCTAGGGATCTCCGCTCATCATTCTTGGATCGCTATTAAAGACCTCCATCTTTCCATTAATGTAAAGCTTCTTAAGGTAAACATACTGAACTACGAATTAAATATTATTTTTGGCATGGATCCTGCGGAGGTTTTCATTTTTTTTAAGATTTAAATTTATGTTTTCGTTGCGTTTATGTGCTAAAAACCCTTCAACTTATTCCTTGAATCATTGTTTCTTTGCTCACTTGATGAGGCAACTAGAGTCTGGAATCTTGGATCATCATTAGAGGTCTTGTTTTCACTAACAATAAGAGCACTTAAACCATCTACAACATGCTCTTGACCAACCCTTAATGATTTCCTTTGAATCATTTCCAGTTCATATGTTTTTAAGATTCCATATAAGACTTCCAAAGTTATTCTGCTCAAGTCTCTTCCTTCTCTGATTGCTGAAATTTTCTGTTCCAAATGATCAGGGAGAGTGGGCAAAAACTTCAAGTTCACTTCTTCAGCTTCATAATATATATCATGCAGCAGCAAGTCATTTATCAGATTGTTAAACCTTTGAAACATATCAGTTATCCATGAAACCCTCATACTGTGAAATCAGTATCCTTCTTTGATTTGACCTAACTTCCTCAGTTCCTTCACACCGTATCTCTATCTTTTCCCAGATCTGCTTAGCAGTGTCACAGTTGACAATGTTGTTGTATATTAGGTACTCATCCTAATATTAGCTTCCTTAAACATTACAATTTGCTTCCTCTGGCAATCAATCATTGTCCTATGACAAAATACCCAATCCATTCTTGAGATTATATCAATCTCTTTTAACTTAAAAGGAAATAGGTCAGTCGTAAAAGAATTTTCTAAGATTTCTATAGGGTATTTAGGACAGGACTGATTTACTGGTACAATATCTTGATTAACCACTTCCTTGGTTAAGGGTTCTCTTAATTATTCCCACCTTAAATCCATTATACCCACATGTAAATAACTTAGACACTTCAACGTCAATCAATACTTTAATAGGTATGAATTTAAGGAAAAGTGTACCTGCTACCACATCAAGATCTTAAGCAGTTAATCTCTTAACCATCTTAAAGTTTTAGCCTTGGGTGTACTAGATGTTGGGCCTTTTGATGCACTACCTCCCATACTATCTTGGGAAACACTTCTACAGTTCTTGGCGATAGTAACTACCTTGCCACAATTATAACAGGTGACTCTTGGATTTTCCGCTTTACACTCTGACGCATAGTGTCCTCTCTGTCCACACCTGAAACATTCAGTGTTTGATTTGCACACTCTACCATGCTTTTTACCACATTGCTTACACTCTGATATAGGCGACCTGATCGACTAGACTTGGTTAGAGCTGACTGAGGGGTTACTAGGCCTGTTTGAAGAAAAACTTTGTCTTCTAAATCCTTTATCCCTATTTCTTCCAAACTTTATCTGAAACTTCTGACTAGATCCCTCTGAATCTTGTTTTTCTTCGACATCATCTATTTTCCACTTCTTATCCTCTTTTTCTCTAGCGGCTAACTTTTGATCACTCTCTATTACCATAACTTCCTAAACTACCGATGTGTAGGTCTTCAATTGTAGAATTACAACTCCACTCCAGATTTCTGGTTTTAATCCATGTTGAAATCTCCTTACTTTCTGAGCTTCAGAGTGTGTATAGTCTGGCGCAAATCTAGCTAACTCTATAAACTTAGCCTCATACTTGGCTATACTTCTTTCACCTTGCTTCAATTTTAAGAACTCAATCTCCATTTGATTTTGTATACAGTCAGGGAAATATTTTTCTAAAAAAAATTCCGTAAACCTAGCCCATGGAATATGAATGGTAAGTAGATTATATATCTACTTGGAACGCTTCATTTCAGGATTAAGTTGGTTTTTTGGACTCAAGTTGTTGGTATTTTTGATGTGTTTTTGCGTTATTGCATTTCAGGCATCAATTATATGATGAAAGGAGCGTTTCAAGGAAAAATGATGAAAAGAGGTCATAATTGGAAGCCTAGGCCATTCTCAAGTTATAGAGAATCTCGAGAGCTTCGTGTAGACTGCTTATTCATCAAATTATGACGAGTGGAGCAAAAGTCATAGCAAAACAAAGAAAATTCAGAATTCGAGCTACAGAAGCACGACGCGCCCGAGTTGGGAAGCGGGGCGGCCACGCTGAAACAGCAGAAGCACGACACGCCCGCGCTGAGAAGCAGGGCGGCCGCGCTGGAACCACAGAAATAGAGCGCGCCCGCGCTTGGATAGCGCACGACCGCGCCAAGTCGTTTTCACAGAATCCTGATTCCAGTGTGATTTTGAGAGTCTGGAAGCCCAGAATGACCAGAAGCCTATATATATCAATACAAATACATTTTTAAGAAGAAGGAAGCCTGGGAGAGCAAGAAGAAGACCTAGAAAGCACGAGAAGGATACGGAGAAAAAGACTTTTGTTTTCTTTAATATAGTTGATACTTGGATGCTCATTTTCGATTTGTTCTTGGACCCTAGCACTCTGATATTGTTTTTTATCATTCTTTCATTGGAACACATGGTGACGATTAGTTCGATTATGAAATAATCATTATCGTGTGATTCTAGCGGATTTAATTATGGATTTCAATAGTTAATTTGTTTAAATATCTTGGTGTGTGGTGATTGATTGATCTCCTAGTATTGGTTGTGCTTATTCGTCTTATGTGCGTAGCTAACATATAAGATAGCGTGTTAATCTCTATTGAAGCGACAGTGAATATAGAGATTTATAACTTGCCATGCTAGCATAGGTTCATGTATTTGATATGCATGATTCGTAGGTAATTTTAACCATCTTACTTGCCCTATGTAATCACAATGGATAACTTGCGCATTAAACCTTTATGTTGACAAATTCTATAGACATATAGGGTCTCAACATAATTGGTGTTTATTCAGCTTCTATCTCTTTTGTGGATGTCTGGTAGTATGGTATTCATACAACGAAAGTTGGCATTTATCAGTTTCGTGTAATCTGATTAGTGTCATCACCATTACATGCTAAGGTTAAGAACAAAAAGGCTATTGAATAAAGTATTTAATGAAGTTAGGATCCCATGTTTGTCTCATATAATATATAACTCTCTGTATTCTCTTAGTTAATGCTATTTATTATAATTTCTTAGTTTAATCAATACCTAATTTGTTGTTTGTCTTAGGATTGAGCGATAGCCATACATTATTGCATAGGTGCATAAATTGAACTTAACCTAAACCAGTCTCTGTGGGAACGAATCTGATTTATATCTTATACTACTTGCGAACGCATATACTTGAGTGTATTATTAGCGCGTGTTAACTTCTTAACAAGTTTTTGTCGCCGCTGTCGAGGACTCGGTGTTAATTGTTTAGTTTATATGCTTGTCATCGGTGGTCGTTAAAGTTCACTGACTCAGACTCTTTTACTTTCACGGTTTATTTGTTGTGTTTCAGGTACTCGTTACAATGGGAGATCCAGCAGCACGAACAAAATCCTTGATAAATTTTTCTCAACCCAAGATCAATGACATTCAATCTTGCAATGCCAGCCCAACTATCACAGCTAATACCTTTGAGATCAAGCCTAGCATAATTCAATGGGTGCAGAATTCAATCTAGTTTGGGGGTTCTCCAACGGAAGATCCCAATATGCACATTAGGGATTTCATTGAGATCTGCGACACCTTCAAGTTTAACGGTGTTTCTGAAGATGCTGTGAAGCTGAAACTATTCCCAATCTCTCTGAGGGACAAGGCTAAGAGCTGGTTACACTCTCTACCAACTAGTTCGATTACTACTTGGGAAGATCTTGCTCAAAAGTTTCTCACAAAATTCTTCCCTATGGCAAAGACAACTGCAATCAGGAATGCTCTTACTCAATTTGCACAACAATTAGGATAATATTTATATGAATCTTGGGAGCGCTACAAGGAGATGCTTAGGAAGTGTCCTCGTCATGGAATGCCTGATTGGATGATCATCAATTGCTTCTATAATGGGTTGGGAGCACAGTCAAGATCCATGCTCGATGCAACATCAGGTGGAGCATTATGGGCAAAGAGCTATGAGGAAGCTTAAGATCTAATTGAACTGATAGCTGCTAATGAATATCAATATCCAACCCAGAGCTTGCCACAAGGTAAGGTAGCAGGAGTTCTTCAAGTGGATACAGCTACGGCTATCACTGCTCAACTAAAGGAGTTGTCTATGAAGATCGATTCTCTGGCTAACTATGGTATTAATCAGATATCCAGTGTTTGTGAGATGTGTGCAGGTTCGCATGCGATGGAGCAATACACTATATCTAGTGAATCGGCTCAGTTTGTGAGCAACTTTCAGAGACCGCAACAACCAGTTCCAGACACTTATCATCCTGACAAGTGGAATCATGCTAACTTCAGCTGGAGCAACAATCAGAATGTGGTACAACAGCCTTATCAGCAGTTTAGATCCAATCAATTCAATCTTCCTGGTTTTCAGCAACAATTTGCACCAAGACAACAACTCCAACTTCAACAACAAACTCATGATACAAGTCAATCTTCGAATGAAAAATCTGAATTGGAGGAGTTGAGGCTTATGTGCAAAAACCAGGCTCTTATATGCCAAAGCCAAGCTGTTTCTATCAAAACTCAAGAGGACCAGATAGGACAAATTTCCAACGTCTTATTGAATCGACTACCAGGAACGCTTTCTAGTGATGCAGAAGTTCCAGGCAAGAGGGAAGTAGAAGAGCAGGTTAAGGCAATTATATTAAGGTCTGGGAAGGTTGCAAGCCCTGAAAAATCTCAAGTTCCAGAATCTGAAGTTTTGGCTAAAGATGATGTACAGAAGGAAGCAGAAGTGGAATCAAGGAAGAAAACCGTGGAACACACTCCTCCTAGGGGTAATACAGGGGAGAAACAGGTCTATCCTTCACCTCCTTTTCCTAAAAGGCTGCAGAAGCAGAAGTTGGATAAGCAATGTGCTAAGTTTCTGGAGGTGTTCAAGAAACTTCATATCAACATAACTTTTGCTGAAGCTCTTGAACAGATGCCTAGCTATGCGAGGTTTATAAAAGGTATTCTCTCTCGGAAAGTGAAGCTCGATGACTTAGACACCGTTGCTCTAACAGAAGAGTGCAGTACTGTTCTACAACAAAAGTTGCCTTCGAAGCTTAAAGATCCTGGAAGTTTCACTATTCCTTGCATTATTGGAAACTTGTCGTTTGACAAATGTTTATATGATTTGGGAGCTAGTATCAATCTGATGCCCTTGTCTATCTTCAAGAAGCTTGGTCTGCCTGATCTAAAACCAACATATATGTCATTACAACTAGCTGATCTCTCCATCGCTTATCTATGAGGCATTGTGGAGGATGTCTTGGTCAAGGTGGAGAAACTCATCTTCCCTGCTGATTTCGTCATTCTAGACTTTGAGGAGGATAAGAAGATTCCCATTATCTTGGGGAGACCATTCTTAGCTATTGGCCGAACTATGATCGATGTGCAAAAATGAGAGCTTATGATGAAGGTTCACGATCAAAAGGTCACTTTTAATGTGTTCAAGGCAATAAAGTTATCCACAGCTAAAGAGGAGTGCTTTAAAGTAGAGTGGGTTGACTTTGTCATGAATTCGTAACTTGAGCAATTGCCAAAGTCAGATACCTTAGAGAGAGCCTTAATAGGGGAATCAGGTATTGAAGATGAAGAAGGAGCAGAGCAAATGTAGGTTTTGAATGCACCTCTATGCAAGAGGAAGTTGGATATGCCATTCAATTCTCTTGGGTTAACAGAGCTAAAGAGTTCTCAGGAGCGTTTTGAACCATCTATTGAAGAAGCTCCCACACTTGAGCTCAACCGACTGCCAGATCACTTGAGTTATTCATTCTTAGATGCGCCCCATGATAAGGGGTTGGGATATATTTTTGATGATGTAGAGGGTAGCTGAACGGATCTTCCCGTGCCTACAGAGGGTTCTTCTCATGTACAGCAGGTAGTTGATAGGACTGGTGTTGGTGATGAGAAGTACAAGTGAGTGACTATGCGTATGGAGGCCATGCACGACATTCACCATCATTTTGCTGCAGATTTGTCACAGGCTTTGGGCACTATTTTCCGAGCCACTGGTATCGAGGTTGATTGGCCACCTGATCCTCCACCTAAGGAGGGTGATCTTTCTGATGACTAGGTATACCTGAAATCCTTATTATTACCTTCAATGTGGATATTGAAAATTTTAAGTTTGAGGGTGATAATGTAAGGATTAATAGTATGTGTGTCCATATAGATTCATATAGATTCATATTGCATGTTTAGTTGTAGTTCATTTATATTTTTGCATGATTGTTCGTTTAGGACATATTTGTTTGTATTTTTGTTCATGTTATTATGTGAGTCCATTTAGTTACATTTGCATGCATATAACATGATCCCATAGGTTGAGCTATTTCTGATTGATTGGTTGATGTTGATGTGTGTTAGGTCATACAACACTGTAGAAGGGGGTTGAATACAGTGTTTATACAATCAAATTGATTTAACACAAGTATGTAACAAAGATCAAATATATTAAATAAACTTTGTTACAATATGAACTGTTGTTCTCTCTCAGTGATGAACAAATATCACTAAGAGCTGCTAGGTTACAATGTATAATCTTCTCGATGACGATAACACATATAATGTAAACATTAAGTCTGTGTTTATATAGTACACAGTTACAAGATAACTTCTAATTGATATGGAATATAATTCTGTCTCCTAAAATATATCAATCAAATATCTCATAAGTCTTCCAGTCTTCTAACTCATTCCATGCATATCTTCTGTTGTTTTAGTCTCGATCTTCTCCTGTAAATCAGCTTTCTTCCTTAACTGAAAGTCTTCCCGTACTTAAGTTCTGATATAACCTTAAGTTCTGATATTAAGTTCTGACTTCCAATAAGTCCTGATTTCAGTAAGTCTTGATATGTCCTGTTTGTTAAGATCTGAAAACTAAACATGAATCATATTGGACATGACATCTCAAATATATCTAACAATCTCGCCCAACTTGTAATTTATGCAACAAGTTAATAGATTGGATGATGTTAAAAACATTTACGTACAAATGCAAATAAGAGTTTAACTAGATAACTAACTACAACTTACAGTCCTTGTAGGTTTTACCAATCTCACTGAGTCAATCTGAATCCATAATGATTCTTGACAAAGCTTGATATCAGCTTTTCTTCTTTAATCCTCAGGACTTGAGACATTGTAGCTTTAACTTACTTCATCTCTTCATCTTGACTTCCAATCTGGTAGATTGTAGTCCTTAAAGCAGAGATATAGTTTCTTTCTACACCATCATTTAGTCTTGATACAGTCAAGCAAGAAAATGAATATCTTAAGAACAAGCTTAAGTGTGCTAGTGAAGTAGAGGCAGTGTTGAGAGAAAAATTGGAGAAGAATAATTTAAAGCTCAAATCATATAAAATTGCATCTCAGTTGGTTGGACAATATCATGTGAAAAAACAAACCATGTGCTAACATAGCTATTGGTTTGGACTATGAGGCATGGAATTCTCACAAGAAATGTGAAGCTTATAGGGGAAAAGAAGTAGTGAACCATTATGTTCCTTTGATGATTAAGAAAGTTAATTGACCTCTTTTCAAAGCTTGTGAGGTTGATTTCAGTGAAGTTGAGTTGGTTATCAAGTAAGAAATTGCAGATAAAGATAATGAGAAGAACAACGCAGAAACCACTCCTATTGTTGAAAATAAATGGAAGCCCATAGTAAACCAAACTGCAAAGGAACCAACCAAGGAAGTCAAAACTGAGAATGCTGGGAAAAAGAAAAAGAACATAAATGGAAAAATATGTGTAAAAAGAGCGACTATGCCTATGCTGCAGATGCTCCAAGGAAGCAATGTCAAAAATGTGGCTCAACAAATCACCTAACTCACATTTATAGAAAGGCTGTTAGTGAGCCAAAAGTGAAGCATGCAAATAGAATGAGGTATTGGCTGAAGATCCCTATACATTTTGTGACAAGTTTGATTGCATTTCTTGCAATATGAAGGTTATGACAAGCTTTCAGAAATTGAGAAAAGATCTCAAGGAAGTAAATCTTGGATCTACAGTTAAAAAGGATAATGCTAATCAAACAATAAATGATGTTCCTTTTGAAATCTCAAATTCTACTTCTGCAACTTCTGTGAAAAAGAAAAAAGTACCCAACACTGCTTGAATCATTGACAGTGAATATTCCAGACATATGACAGGTGATAAAGCCCTGCTATCATAATTTGAGGAGATGGTTGGCCCATTGGTGACTTTTGGAGACAACAACAAAGGATTCACAATGGGATATGGCATGTTGATTTCTGGAAATGTTGTCATTGAAGATGTAGCATTAGTTGCTGGTCTTGAAGTAAATATTCTAAGTGTCAGCCAATTTACAGAAGGGTTCAAGGTGATATTTGACAAAGAAGACTGCTCAATCACTAGTGGTGAAGTTGCTCTGAAAGGGGCAAGGAAAGGAAGCCTGTTTGTTACAGACCTAAATTCAGCATACAATGATGGAATATGTTGTTTCAATACCAAGGCATCCATTGAGAAAAGCAAGCGGTGGCACAAGAAACTCTCTCACCTGAATTACAAAACAATTAATACCTTGGTGACAAAGGAATTAGTGAGAGACATTCCAAATATGGAATTTGCTAAAGATGAAGTTTGCGAGGCTTGTCAGAAAGGTAAAATGAAGAGGTCCAGTCACAAGAGTAAGACTGTAAATTCAATAAGTGCACCATTGCAGCTTATTCACATCGACCTGTTTAGACCAGTTAATGTCTTTTCTATTTCAAGAAAGAAATATGCACTGGTGATGATGGATGACTACTTAAGATACACTTGGGTGGAATTTATGCATTCAAAAGATGAAACTTCACATATTATCATTTAACACATAAATAAAGTTGAAAAGCAGACTGAGGATCGAAATTATGTTAAAAGATTGAGGAGTGATAATAACACATAATTCAGAAATGCAGCTTTAAGTGAATTATGCAAACACAAAGGCATTGTTCAAGAGTTCTCAGTTGCAAGAACACCCCAGCAAAATAGTGTGGTTGAAAGAAAAATTAGAACTCCAGTTGAAACTGCAAGAACAATGTTGTAAGATGCCAATTTGCCAACTAGTTTTTGGGAAGAAGTTGTCAATACTGCATGCTATACTCAAAACAGATATCTAATCAACAAAAACCTTGGAAAATCACCTTACTCAATTATATAAAAAATAAAGCCTACTGTAAAATATCTGTATGTGTATGGAAGCAAATGTTTTGTGCTAAAAGACAACCCTGAATATGTTGAAAAATTTGACTCTAAAGTTTTTGAAGCTATTTTTTGGGATATTCATCAGAAACAACTGCCTACAGAGTTTATGTGCTTGAGCAAAATAAAATTATAGAAAGCACTAATGTGACCTTTGATGATGATAAGTGTCTAGGCTTGGAATGCCTTGATGAAAATGAAGCCGAAGCCCTAAAATTTGAAAATTTGAACATTGATAGTGATTTTGAAGAAGATGCTGAGATTAACATAAATAACAGAATGGAGGAAATGTAGCATCCCCAAATGTGGGGTCAGGATTGGGTGTCACTAAACAATTTTAAATCATATAAACCTGTATATTAAAATAAATATATATAGATAACCCCTCAATTCTGGATCGTTTACAGGTTATGGTATGAAACAAGAATCTAACCTTCTAAAATTTACAATAACTAAAGTACAAGTTTATTACCTCTGTCCTAACTCCCTTGTCTTATTTATTCTAACATCTCTAACATCTTCATCCTCTTGCAGCTGAGATCTCTCTAACATCTGTTGTCTATTAAGTGCTATTCAATTTTAGCCTCATTAGGTTCTGAAAGAAATAAGAATTCACAAAGCAAGAGTGTGCCAAAAAATGCCCAACAAGTATCATAACTAATTTCCAGGTATCAATATCAAAAGAAATTTCCGGACACAATTTTCAAATAATTGATAGGCATTTCTATTAATTTGAAGTAGTTGAGTGAATAAAACATTGACCTTTATTGGCCCTATATTATAAATCGAAAGCAACGAGTAGTTTACTGATTCATCTTTTCAACCAGGTATTTTCCCGTTTTGTAATCATAAAACTTTTGAAGAGGGAATGTCGTTAATGGCGATCAACAATAAATTAGATTGGACATTACAATCAATATTTGTACTCATATCCTACTGATCGGTCAGGATATAGTACAAATCTATACCCATCTATATAGATCCACCAAGATATCGAGGTACCCAGGAACTATGGCCTCCGTAATTAAGGGTCTGGTCCATCCTCGACCCCTAGGGTCCAGTTCCTTTATGGCCCTCACCATAACCATCCAGTTCGTAGAGTATTTTGATATCAAATCATTTTGATTGCAAAAAATCCCAATTCAGGGTGCGCAAATAACACAGAATAATAGGTATTTTCTCAAGAGATAAAAGGATAAGAAAGGAACAATAATGAAAGGTACATGCATAATTAGGAGTAATTGCAGCGAAATATAAATCAGTTAACTATTCTTAATATAGAATAAAAAAGAAATACTTGTAGTATATCACAAATAAGTTAGGAATACTTGCCTCAATTGATTCGCCTTTTAACTTTCAATTACCATTCTATGTTCACCTCTACTCAGTATTCACTCATCTCATTCCCACGTATAACCAGGCTTTATAGTTACTATCACTGTCTGGCTTTGAATTCCTCGTTCTATGTTTATCTAGCATAGGAGGTGCTATTTCAATAAACCGATAATGTATATCCTTATCATCTACCCACCCGATAATAACAGATAAAGATCATATATTTAATCAGATAACGTTTAAAAGACACGTTGACTCTTAATTCACATAACACGTAAACACATCAGGCATGCATCACACAATTCATGTAACATATGACTCAACTCGTCAAAATATTCGACTCCCTGCGTTTAACATTGACATCGAGTCAAAATACAAATTTTTAATAATTTTACGACTCATAAATGTTTACAAAATCAAGCGACCTTTCGAAACGAAAGATTTTATGTCTCGAAAGTATTAATAATGGAAGTAGAATATTAATTCTGAGTCTATACGTGTTTGTTTCGTATTAAACGGACGAACGGTCTATTTATTATAAATAAAATAAGAATGATTCAATTAATAATAATATTAATTAAATTTTATATACCTTTTTATAATTTTGAAAAGCTCATAATGTTTTTAACTCATTATTTGGCTTAATTATAAATAATTACATTTTATTTAACTATTTATAGATAAAATAAATTAATTAAATGAATTAATCAATTAATTAAATCCATGAATAATTAATTATAATAAATTATAAATAATTAAATTAAATTTGTATTTTTGAAAATAATTAAAAAAAAATGTTTTTCTGTATTTAAAAAAATTTAGTTAATTATTTAGAATAATTAACTAAATTAAAATTTGAATTTAAATTGATTTTTTAGCATTAAAATAAGATTTTTGAATTATTTTAAAATAGAAAATCCATAAATATGTTTCAATTTTTAATTTAGGGCAACACAAACATGGGTTTCATTCTGGTCAAGAAACGGGTCCTCAAGAACCACCCGGGTCGGGTCAATGTATGCCGAAATCTGGGATTTTCCAGCGATGTTACTGACTCGGGTGACCTTGATTTTAGCCCCCAAACATCCTGCTTTGCTACGTTACAACTACGTTTAGCAGCTATAATCCAACAACAGCACAACACAGCCGTATTACCAACACCACATCGTCGTTAAACGATGCTGGAAACCGAAAAAATCGATCGGAAGCCATGGAAGCTGATGAAATCGAGCTTTTTCGGAGAAACGACTATTTACTTCATTTCTAAACTAATCACAACGATTTACATATGAAAATAAAGCTGGGATTTCCTACAATCTAATAACACTAACCACATCAACAAACAATCAGTGTACAACCAAGAAAATCGAAAAGTAAAAACCATAAAATTCAAGAACTCGTTTATACTATTCTGGGGTAATATTCATCAATTCTACATACCAATCAATTGAAAATTCAACGATAAAGCTTATCTAAACATCCAAATCAACAAACGATTCACGAATCAAAAATCCCCAATTCTAACTATGAACCCTAAATTTCAAAATTAAAATTCACTAACCTTAGGTTCAATTTGCTGATATAATTAGATTGTACTCTCCAAGAGCTTCAATTTGACTACAAATATGACCTAATTTGGTTTTCAGATCAGGCCAAAATCATGCTTTGATTGTCAAGAACATATGAACCCTAATTCCCAAATTGTGTAGAGAATTTTGATTATTTTCTGATTTTTTAATAATTTTATATAATTAAATAATAAAATAAAATAGATTATTTTTATTTATATTTATAAAAATAATACTCCCAAAATTATTTAAGGCCTAATTATATCATTTAACAAAAATAATTAGCCCAAAATTAATAATTTACAGGGGATAATTTTTAATCCAATAAATACAAAAAATATGTCAAAATTCCCCAAAAATTACGAACAATTCAAAAATGCCAAAATATTGAATATTTGATAGTCCCAAAATTTTATAAAAAAATAAAAATACTATTTTCGTGGGTTTTTACGTCCCGGTAGGGACCGAGAAAAGTCATTTTTTCACGAAACAAAACACTTTCTAAATTAACTGGATGTTCGGAAAATCGCTATGGTATATGTCATATGATGCAGAATAAAGCCAGTTTCTCTATAAAAAAATAACTGCTATTAAATGAAATTTGGAAAGTATGACGTTTAATATAAATCCATTTAACACGTTATAAAATACCCAAAAATATCCCGAATCACACAGAACATATATCTCACATAACAGATAACATCTAATGATCAATCATAATCTATAATATCATAATCACATAATTATTCATTTAATATGATATAAAACAGTCATAAATTTCTCGGTCGTTACATCCTTCCCCTTCAAAAGGATTCTGTCCTCAATTTAATACTAAAGGACATATAATAATACCTTTCAAATATCCCACTTATAATTTCTCAGGTTGATCTCTCAATCTTACGACTTTTTCATAAACTTTAACTCACAACATCAATCATAACTTAACAGCCTCTTGCTGATATTATATTCTACCAGTTGCTCATACAACCTGACTCAGGTCTCCATTTTATACATAACGGAGCTAAATTACTCTTCTTGGTTATATATATAAACACTCTATGAATTTGCTACACGTGTGGCGGTAAAGCCAACTTACTCACAATCTCCCTGCCGATCTTACTGTCTCAAAAGGACCAATATAATGCATACTAACCCTCTTTTCTTTTTAATTCTAATAAATCGTGCTCATGAACACTTTCAACATTCACTTGTTATTGAACTCATTCCCATATATTTCTTTGTTCAATTAGCCTAGCTTGTAATCGCTTCCAATCGCATTCGAGGCTCTTTACTCGTTCCTTTACTTTTCTATCTGCGAATGACATACTGAGACCATAGCGTATTCAATTTTTTAATGTTCGCGAAATTACTCCAGACTTAAGAATTTAAGAGAAAATCTCGACTGGATACGGTTGACGTACGAATTTATCATCATACCTTAATTTCCTTGAATCACAATCAAATATATTCGTCGAGCAAAAATCTCGTATTATTTAAAAGGATATTTACTAACCTGGAGATATCACCCGCATACTCTGATTCGTGTTATCATTCATTTTGGTTCTAGAAAATCTCCATACTAAACTTAATGTCATGCTTTTCCCTAATATTGAGTCACATATGATGTTTATTCCTCTATTCATGTCATATTTATCATAAAGTCTTATTTTACATCTTTATCTTATATCATATTCTCGGGGTAACTTGAACCTTTTGAGTTATCGATGTTTAACCAAGTTCCTATCTTTTAGTTCTGCCTTACTTAATGCTCGTTCATCTAGGAGTGGTATATACTATTCTGGTTCGACATAATTTATCATATTCTAAATACTTCTGTCACATCTCAAATCAAATAATATTGATCATTTCCAATCAATTCCTGGATCTGGTGACGTACCATAATCTCTTCAAGTAGCAACTAACCCATTTATCAGATAAACTACTTATTAAGAAAAGAGAATGACTAGGTTTGGATAACCTATCAATATTGATTCAATTAACGCTTTCCTCAGCTTTGGTTCTCAGGAGATTTCACTACGACGTCTCTTAGTGAAATGTATCCATCTTTATTTTAGAAAGTCTCTTAATTATTGGGTAGATATAACATTTACTTACATGTTTCCCCCATTTTCTCTTCATGTCTAGTCACTAGATATTTTCTTTTAGCCTTCGGTACTTAATCGTACTCCCAGGATGCATTCCCTATCTCAATTTATAAATGTTTCATCAAATTCTTTGCTTTACTTCTGTCCCACATAATACCCATATTTTACCCATCTCATGGGCATCTTATAAAGTATCTTTATCATCCTTTTAATTCTACTTCCTTTCCTATTTAAGTTCTTCATTCTCCAAGCTCATTATTTATTCTTAACATGAGTGGGTCCTTTTTTCCAATAGTACTGATCAGTTTTTCATCAAATTAACCATTCATGTGGCTATCTCTAGAATGAAAGCCTTCAATTCATAACTATTTGAACCCTTTTACTATCCTTGCTAACAGAATCCATTTTTCTATTTTGCTGAGACTGTCAGCTACCTCATTAGTCTTGTTTAATTAACTGTTAATCTTGCAATTATCTTCTTTAATCAACTATAACTATCATCTTTAATCAATTCTAACCCGCATCCTTTCTTCATATTTGACTTTCTCTAGATGAAGATATATCTTATCTGTTGGAGTTTGTGTAATTTCCATACTTTTTCCTTCAATAATCGATGCTTCCACATCTTTTATTTATATATTATCATTATAAATTTCTACCATGCATCAGATACTTGTATTCACAAGTTTTATGGTATTTCAGAGTAATTCTCATTACATTGTCGCTCTATATTGGTATACCTTCAAGTCCTTTAATAAAACCTTATTACATGTGATACAATTTCTTTGATCGTCTAACAACATTCATATTGATGTAGTTACTAACCTCTTCTTTATTCAACCTCCCTTCTTCATTTTCTTCCTTCCTTCTCTTTCCTTTATCTTGAATAGTTAGTCCTTGAAAACATTCCTCTCACTCGTCTACATAAATAACTTTTTATTTCTCTTGTCTATTTAAAGGGCATATTCATCCAAATAAAGCCCCACACACTCATAATAACATTGCGCTAATTTTACTAAACTTCTGAATTCTTCTAGTGTTTTTACTTCCTCTGAATTCTTATTGTTTTGATTTCAGATCTGAAAATCACATCAGATTTTGACTTAATCTAATTGGAATCGATGTCCATCTAACTGACCATCAATTGATGAAATTAATCAATTAACTCTTTTAATTGATCAATTGAACCAAGTGATGACTAGCTAAATGGAATCAAATACCAATTATATGAAGTCGGTTCTACTATAGCACCCTCTTTCAAGAACGGAGATCGCAATCATTTGGAGTATTAACAGGAATATCAATAACACATGAAACTATACTTTCTATCTTTAAAAGCAGGGTATTATCCGAATATTTGGGCAGCATCTCCTCTATATTATTGACTACTAGTCGGACTCAAGCCGACACCAACAATCAACCAAATAATCAACAACCATATGAATCCATGACCATCCATCAACCTTAACATTTCACAATAACTCATAACATATCATGATAATAACCATATATACTACTAACTTACATAGCATACATCTTTCAGTCGAACTTAGGTCATAAACCAACAATTAGTTAATATCACAGAATATCACTAATGAATATAATTATAAATTATTCTACTATTTCTCAAAAACATTATTCCATTATTCTGGCATCCTTCAAGTTCATATTTCAATTCAAACTCTCTAATTAACAATTTATATTACTTATACATGTCCATGCTTCTTTCAACTTATTAAACAATTCATCTATCCCTGAGAATATACACTTATTCTCATTAGTCAACTTGTTTAACTTTTCATAACCAACATATGGTCTCGACCCATACTTTCATAATCTTGTGAAACTTATTTGGTTTTAAAACATTACTTCTTAAAATATTTTGCTGTTGGATTACTAGTTCCTCATTTCTACATATATCTTTTGATATGGGCCTAAAATTAACCTAGAAATATAATTATTTTGAATTATTTAGACCTGATACGGTCCAATAACGAAGCCCAATTAACGAGGCCCAAAGCCCTGATTATTTATTAATTTTGTAATTAATAAATAAGGAAGATTAACAGCTCATTAAATGAGTCCAATCAGTGATATAAATCTATAAAAGATAGCCTTTAGGGTATCTACACCAACAAGGAGTCTGATTTCTTCATTTTAGGACTTCAAAGTCTATCCAAAGTCTGAGACTTGTTCAACAAGTCTCCAAACCCTAGTCCAATTCAAGGACTCCCAACATCTATATAAGGGGACTCACCCCTCCTCTCAGAACTACATTTTTTGCTTGATTCTCTAATTCACAGAGATACGTAGGCATCTCGTAAAGGCAGAGTTAAGCTACGAAACACGAGAGCAGCCATTAAAGGCCTAGAGCTCCCGAACCTTAGTAATAAATACATCGATTAATATACCTTAGTTTTTAATCCATAACATTTGGCGCCGTCTGTGGGAAAGCATAACAACAACCATGGCGAGAACACGGGGTGGAAATAGCACCCCTGGAGGAACACCATCTAGGATGACCCAAACAATTTTGTCAACGGTTGAGATACCTCCGCATTCGACCTATGCCGCCACCCAAGGAGGAGCCCAGGTAGGGGCAACGGAACCTCAACCACAAGGGACGATTCCCCCGGCTCCTCAAGGGATGAATTCCCAACTTCAATAGCTATATACACCTATAAATTCTCGACCCAATGGGTATAATATTCAACTGTTGTGACCACTAACCCTCCTTATGGGATTCCCATTTCCCCCGAGGTTGGAGGAAGTGGATATGCCAATCGGAGTGAAGCACAAGGGCAGAGGCCCCAATATATATGTGGTTTGGCTCTTATCCTAGAGGATCAAGAATTCTCTGGTCCTTATACTGAAAGAGACTCCGAATCTTTGGATGGTGATGTGGCGCCAAGAAGGAGGTGTGCTAGAAAAAAGCCGATGCATGATGGTAACCAGCGTTCTAGGAGCACCCAGGGGATGAATCCCCAAGAAGTGCAGGAGAGAATCAGGGATCACGGGGCTGAGATTCAAAGGTTGACACGTGAATTGGAGGCACACTAGACCTCTAGAGCCCCACTACCTCCAAAGGGGAGAAATCCTCCTCCAATCTTAGACCTGGATGGTCCGTTACAGAGAAGGACTGTTGTCCCAAGGGCTGATCCAAGTAATCTTCTTCCCTTGGGAGATCCTGATGCTCCTACTCTTCCATTCACTGAAGAAATAATGAATGCCCATTTCTCAAGGAAGTTTAAGATACCCACCATCAAAGCTTATGATGGCACTGGAGATCCCACTAATCATGTCAGGACATTCTCTAATGCACTATTTTTGCAGCCCGTGAATAACGCTATTAAGTATCGGGCCTTTCCTCAAACCCTGTCAGGAATGGCTCAAAGATGGTATAGTTGTTTTGCCCCCGAATTCTATTGGGTCCTTCAGAGAATATAGTCAGGATTTTATTAAACAATTAATCAGTGAAAGAGTGCATGAGAAAAGCTCAGCATTCCTCGTGAGCATTGTATAGCAAGCAAAAGAATCCTTGAGGGACTATCTGAATCATTTTACCAAGGAAGCTTTGAAGGTCCCAGACCTTGATGACAAGGTAGCTATGATAGCACTGCAATAGGGAACAAGAGACGAGTTCTTCAAGATGTCATTGGCCAAGCGCCCCCTGAAAGTATGTTACAACTCCAAGATAGGGTCGGGAAATACATCAAAGTGGGAGAGAGCATAAGGAAGACAATAGTGAATAACGAGCCCGCTGGTGGCAAGAAGCGAAAGACTGATCTGGAATATATTGCTAAGGACAGGTATCCTAGAACTCAGCAAAACACTGATTCGACCCCGAAGAAGGGAGGACCTGGGTAAAAGTTCACTGAATATGCTAAGTTGATGCTCCTAGAAGCCAGATCTTGATGGAAATTGAGAAAGATAGAGATATTCGTTGGCCTAAACCTCTGAAGGCTGATCCTACCAAGCTAGATAAGAGTAAATATTACAGATTTCACAAGCATGCTGGTCATGACACCGATGAGTGTAGACAATTGAAGGATGAAATAGAGTTCCTCATTCGAAAAGGAAGGTTGAACAAGTACACTGGAGATGGAGGAGATAGGAATAATAATGAGAGAAAGAACTTTGATGATATTAGGAGGGACCAAGACGATCAGGGGAGAAATCCCCAGCCTAGGAGACTGGTGATAAATGTAATCTTTGGAGGACCCTGAGGGCCTGTGATAAATACAATCTTCGGAGGACCAACTGCTGCTGGTTTATCCAAGAACTCAAGGAAAACATATACTAGAGAAGTTATGCATATTGTTGGGGAAGCCCCGAAGAGGGCTAGGACAGGAGTGACAATGGCATTTGATGATTCTGACTTGGAAGGTGTGAAATTTCCTCATAACGACCCACTGGTCATAACACCGATAATAGGGAACATCCCGGTGAAGAGGGTCCTTGTAGATAATGGTGCCTCGGTGGATATCTTGCTTCATGATACCTTTTTAAGGATGGGCTACAATGATTCTCAATTAACCCTGACCGATATGCCAATATATGGATTTGCAAGAGTGGAGTGCCCCGTGGAAGGGATAATTAAGTTGTCAATGACCATAGGTCAGGAACCAAGGCAAGCAACATAAATGTTGGACTTTGTGGTGGTGAAGGCTAGTTCAACTTACAATGCAATCATGGGAAGAACGGGAATACATGCCTTTAAGGCAGTCCCTTCTTCCTACCATTCAGTTATGAAGTTTCCCACCCCGAATGGGATTAGAGAAGAGAGAGGAGATCAAAAGATGGCAAGAAGTTGTTATGTGTCCACTCTTAGGACAGATAGAGTTGGGGGACAGGTTCTGCCTATTGAAGATCTGGATATCCGTGAGAATGATAAGAAAAGAGGGAAGCCAGTAGAAGATTTGGTTTTGATTCCTTTGGCTCCTGAGGATCTTAAAAAAGTGACTTTCATTGGAGCAACACTAGAGGAACCCCTTAGAGGGAAGTTGGTAAAATTTTTACAAGAAAACAGTGATGTTTTTGCATGGTCGGCAGCTGATATGCCAGGCATAGACCCGAAACTGATCACTCACAAGCTGAATATGGATCCAAATCAAAAGACAGTGAAGCAAAAAAAAAAGCTTTGCTCCAGAGAGGCAAGAAGATATCAAACAAGAAGTAGAGAAGCTCTTAGAGGCTGGTTTCATTGAGGAGATACAATTTCCGGAATGGTTAGCTAACCCTGTGATGGTAAAGAAGGCTAATGGGAAATTGAGGATGTGTGTGGACTTCACAGATCTGAATAACGCGTGCCCTAAGGACTGTTTCCCATTACCAAGGATAGATATATTGATAGATGCTACTGCTGGACATGAGATGTTGAGTTTCATTGATGGATTCAGTGCATACAATCAGATCAAGATGCACAAGGACGACATCCCAAAGGTATCATTCATTACTGACTTCGGTGTTTATTGTTATCTTGTTATGGCAATTGGTCTCAAGAATACACGAGCCACCTATCAATGTTTGATAAATAAGATTTTCAAGGATCTTATTGGAAAGACCATGGATGTTTATGTCGATGACATGTTAGTCAAGAGTCTAGTGAAAACTGACCACATAACCCATTTGAGGGAAGCTTTTGCCTGAGATATCACAAAATGATGCTAAATCCTGCAAAGTGTGCTTTCGGAGTGGGATCTGAAAAGTTTTTGGGACTGATGGTCTCAAAGAAAGAAATTGAGGCCAATCCCGATAAAATAAAGGCAATTTTGGACATGGAGCCAGCAAAGACTATCAAAAATGTTCAAAAGCTCACTGGAAGGGTTGCTGCATTGGGGCGGTTCATCTTCAAATCCGGGGACAAGCGCTTGTCATTCTTCAAGTCCTTGAAGAAGGTTAAGGATTTCGTATGGACTGAGGAAAGCTAGAAGGAATTTGAAGAATTAAAGAAATATATGGCTCATGCCCCGTTGTTGGCCAAGCCAGCTCTGAATAAAACTTTGTACTTGTACCTGGCCGTTTCAGAAAATGACTTGAGCGTTGTGTTGGTTAAGCCCGTATACTATGTTAGCAAAATTCTACATGGGGATGAGTTGAATTATTTAGCTATCGAGAAGTTTGCTTTAGCCTTGGTAATGGCTTCAAGGAAGTTGCGCCCTTATTTCCAGGCTCATAAAATTGAAGTGCTAACAAATCAGCCTTTGAGAAATATTATTCATAGTCCCAAAGCTACTGGGAGGCTGATTAAGTGGGCAATAGAATCTGGAGAATTTGACATCAAATACAAGCCACGAACGGCAATAAAAGCTCAGACATTGGCTGACTTCGTGGTGGAATGTACCATACCCAACCAAGAAATCGGGGGGCAGGAAGATACTATACCTCCAAACATAGAAGGTGATAAAGGAGACAAAGAAAAGGACGTTAAGGAGAAGGAATATTGGGTTCTCTATTTTGATGGATCATCAAAAACAAATTCAAGTGGAGCAGGGCTAGTTTTGCAAAGCCCCGATGGGTTCTTGATTGAATATGCTATGAAGCTAGACTTCCCAACTACAAACAATGAAGCAGAATATGAGGCTTTGATAGCTGGCCTTGGCCTAGCAGGGACACTGAGAGTTAAGAACTTATAAGTCTGTGGAGACTCGAAGTTGGTCATATCCCAGGTCAAGGGAGAGTTTGAGGCAATGGATGATACAATGGCTAAGTATGTCTGTAAGAACCTTGATTTTTGTAATATTTTAAAACTTCAGTGAATAGTATCTGGAACTAATTATGTAGTACCTATAGAGTTCATCATAAATATGAATAGTGGAATTTTGGAAATCCGAGATCATATTCTTGTTTATCGAGGAAAATAAGTGAATGTAAAAGCCGTCGGAATTCGAAGATTCACGATTATACTACGTGTTTTCGTATCCATAAGGAATGGCATAGTACCAGGAATACTACTTGAAATAAATATTATATCAAGTTGTTTCTATGATCAAGAGAAAGGAATAGAGTTGGTTAAAGGATTATAAGCGATAAAAGAATTCACTACGAAACGAAATATTATGCGAGTAAACTATCAGAATGAAACGACAATCGCGTGTACGATAAATAATCGAATGAGAAATTAATTCCATGCAAGTTGGCCATGCAAAACCAAGCTAACTAGTAGTTAGGAGATTTAACTAGGGAATTAGAAGCTAACTAGAATAGTTAGTGGAATAGTAAGTGAATAGTAAATGGGAGACAAGGAAGTACAAGGCCATACCTCCTCATTTCTACTCATCTAAATTGTCAACCAAGCCTTTTTTTTGCTGATTATTATGCCAATATATAAACACTATTAAGCACATCTTATACACTCCCACACTTTAACAAAAAAATCAAGCCAACCCCCCACCCATCCCTCTCTTGCTCTCGGCTGCTTCATGCAGAAAAGAGCAAGAATCCTCTTCTTCACTTCACTTCTCCATCCTTCCCTCTATTAAAAATTCTATAATAATTCACAAAGCTTTCTTATATCCTAGTAAAGGTATGTCTACGAGTTCATGGCCAAATTCTTAATTGTTTGTGAGAAACAAATTCTTGAAGTTCAAGAACTTTATGGACTGTTATGACTAACATGGTTTCTTGGTTTTGTTTCTTAAGGATCTAGCCCTTCTAAGAGTTTTTCAAGCAAACCAAGCCCTAATAATCTTAGAACTAACCCTCCTAGTGCTCAAGAAGGTATAACTTCCAACTCTTTATTTATAATGTAGTGTCAAGATCCAAAAGTTTGTGTATGTGTGAGGTTGTTTTGCTCATATTCTTGCTAAGTACTTGAGTTTTTGAGTTGTGATGCTTGTATGTGATGCTAGATAAAGTATATAAGGTGTATATGGGTGGATCTTGAGAAGTAAAAAGTGTTGTGTTGGTCATAAGTAGTGATTGTGTCAAGAACAAGTAATAGAAATGGAATGTGGAGCCTATTGCACTTGGTCTGCCTTCTGCAGTGTATTCGGCCATGTAAATATTTGAAACTTGTGAGTCACTGGAAATGAATGTGTAGATCTTGATTTTTAGTTTTTGTACATGTGTGGATCGTCATGAGAGGATTTACGGTTTAGGAGTTATGACCGTTTTAGCGTAGAGCGTTCATACGAAAAGCCAACTGCACATAAGGCCACTTGCATGATGATTTTGAAAGGCTAAAAATGATTTTGGAATCTTGGAAAAATCATGATAATTAAATAATTCAGCAAGGAAGACTTTCCAAAAAGAATTTTAAGAAAATATTAATTTTTCGATTTTATAAAAATGTTTTAGTGAAGCGAATCGATAATCGCGTACTAACTAAGATCGTTGGTTATTGATTTTAGATCGCCAACAAAAGTCCCGAGACCATACCACTCCTAGCACTTGAGGCAAGTTTACGAAACCCTATCACAAATTATCCATGCTATATATACTGTTGTAATATTGATGCCATGATTTACAGTTTAAAAATATATGCTTGTCTGTGATATCAATACATTCAAATTATGCGATTGTTCACGAAAACAAACTTCATTTTATACGAGTATGAGAAATTGAAACGTAATTTTAATAAAATACAAGATAGTGGGAGTCAGAGATATTTTAAATCGATTTAATTCCGGAATGAGCTTGATGCGGAAGATTTCTATTTCAATAAACAAGTACTTTCGCGTAACATACATATTAAGCGAACGATAGAGATTTGATTTATAGCTATAAGAGATAATCGAATATTCACTCAAGGAATATCCTATTTGATTATTTATTTATAAGTAATACCTAAAGAGTTACTAAAATATCTGGAAAATACTTAAAGAGACATTGAAAAGTTTTTAAATCAATTCACTCTATCTAAAACGTATGTAACCATTCGAAGGATAATTATAAGATGTCAAATCATGTCTTAAGTATTTAATTAAGATGTTTATCAATTCATTGAACCTTATTGAGAAACATTTAGTACTTCAGGTTTTATCAATTCATGGAACCCTTCTTAAAAATATTATGAGAACGTAAATATTTAATATTCCGTACTTCTAAAATTCATTTAAAAATAGACATAGTTCCCAAGGATACTTTCTAAATTATTCAAAATTCTCGGAAGATATCAATCATCTGAAACCTATCAAAACCTTAGGGAACTTAGTCTAGAAGCATAAGGGTTTTGCTTCCTCGCTCAACGAAAAACAAGTATACAATATATGTAAAACTCTACTACAGTTAAGGGTTTGAAAATGATTTTAAATTCAAAACTCCGATAACTCCCAAGGATCAATTGAATTAAAAGTGATGAATAAATCATCTTATTTAAAGGTCAACTCAGATCGATCTATTCCTTCGATAAAGGATTTTATGTAAATGATATAATTGTTTTGGGACTGGAATGTGGCCTGCCCGGCACGGAGAGGTATCGGCTAGTTGACAAGCGCAGACTGGCGCATTATACAGTTATATGGTCTCTGTGACCATTGACTTTCAGACTTGTACGGAAATGGGCAACCATCGTGTAATGTCTTGATAAGCCCAAAGGCGGCTAGGTTTGTATTCCTTCTACTAGTAGAGAAAATTTCGTATTCGGGTGATCACCGGTACGTGGTTTATTCCAGTATAGTCCTTTTCCTCCACTTTGGATAAATTGTTGTGAAACCTACAACAGAAGGCCGATAAGGCTGAGTTTTAAATAAGGATGTTGATGTATATAAATCACATCCATTTGAGAATCTTGGTTCAAGCATCATATTGAGATTTTGAGATAAAATGAGTACGAGTATAAACTGATTAAACTGATACATTTAAAGTTGAGTTTATCATAAAATTGACAAGCATATAAACTTTTAGAAACCTTGGATATACAATGCTTAATGGTTGTTTTTCCCTAAATGATCATATTTAACTAATGGATATCTATATCTTGCTGAGCGTTAGTGCTCACTCTTGCTTTTATATATATCATATCACAACAGATTACCAGCATGGCCCGAACCAGGATGACTGCCCGCAAGCGGGTAGGGGACGCACGTGAGTACCGTAGACTGTTCGTCCGCCAGCCACCTCAGGTAGACGAGTCGAGATAGTTTCCTTTTGAGTACTTGAACCAAGACTAGTTATGACCCGAGCCAGTCTCATGTAGAGATGTTCTCGGCGTTCACCCTTTTGGGATAATTTCCTTCGGTCTGTAATAACTTAAATACTTCAACGTTAATTTAGTAATGTTTCTGAGCATATAACCTGTGTGTGTGAGTTTGGTTAAAAGGTCGAGTAATGATTTGAAAAGAGGATTAATTATTTATTAAACAATATTAAGTGATCGTAATAACCCGAATTCCCGACTTTGAAATTGGTGGTGTTACAGAAATGGTATCAGAGTGCTAGGTTATAAGTCTCAGAAACGTTAGGTGAATCAACTGAATCAATGAACTAGAACTCACATAGAGTTCGTAGTCGGGCTACGAGGGTAGCACTGACATTAAGAACCCTTAGGGGTGATTTAAGTATCCAAGGATAGTAATGCGTGTGTTAAATGACATGTAAGTACCCAATGTGTTAGACATTGAGGCTGTAGAGGCGTACGAGAGAGAGCATGATGAGGCCCTTTTAGTTGAGACCGAGGTAGCTAACCCTGCCCCCACTGTGGGCTTAGAGGTATTCGAGTACCCGGTGACTGACCTTGAGGAGGACCCAGAGGAGGACCCCACTGAGCCAGACACTGAGATAGCCCCTCCTGAGGATATTCCATACGGCAACACAGAAGTTCCATCTCTAGAGATGATGAGGGTGGATGTGCATCAGAGTTCCATAGAGCATTTGTTAAATCGGCTCTCAGCAGCCCAGGCTCGAGTCGCTGAGCTCGAGAACGAGACGGGAGTAGTAGATTTGATGGATAGGATGATAGCTCTGCAGGCCAGAGTCACTGCACTGACGGAGGATTTAGAGGCGGAATTAGAGGCAGCCACCCCAGTGAGGACACCCATCCCGCCCCCTGTACCAGTTAGTCCCTCACGGACTGAGACCGACGACAGCATGGACCCTATTCTTGACGGTGTGGCAGCGACTCCTGCAGATTCCCCACTTCCACCACCCATACCAGTCATATCCCTAGCATATCACGACTGGGTGGTAGGTCGCTATGCTACTGATCTGACAGCGGCCGAGGCCCGTATTGCCGAGCTGAGGGACCAGCTTTCCATCAAGCGGCACATGAGGATAGAGGCCCGAGGCAGGCGAGGATACCCCAGCGCTCGATGCATGCGCAGGACCATTCGCAGCTTAAAGCGGAGGACCATCGGTAGGAATCACCGCTTATCCCCACAACATGACTTGGTGAGTAGGCGCGAGGTTATCAGGGTCGTGGTCCATGCTGTGAGGCGGATTCGTGATGTTGCTCGTGGCTAGTGGACACTGTTAGTAGCTGGTTGTTGTTCTTCGGCGGTGGTACTTAGTTGTTTTGTGATAGTTGTTTTGGTTGTTATCTTTGATAGAGCCACCAGCTAAGGATTATTGTATTAAGGCAGATTGTACTTTGATTATTCAGTATGTTGTACCCAGACCTGACATATGGCCAAATTATGTATAATTATCGTGTTGATTAGTTGCGATTTTTAGATTGTGGTTTAATCTTCTTTCATACCTGCATAATTATATATTGTCATAACAAATCAAGAAGCATGAGGATTGGAAAATGAAAACAACCTAAATAAGTTTATGTAACAGGATATTGCCGCCAAGGAGAATAGTAACAAGAACTCACCGGGCTGCATCTGGCGGCCAGGGCAGTAATAATGAACAAGGGCATCGAGCACATACCCCACCATTAAGAATTAACGAAGAATGAAATGAGTATGATGATGAGGACTATGAAGAGTCAGAGGCTGAAGATACTCAGGGGATGGAAGTGCCAGTGAACCCTATGGAGCAGTTTATAGAATTTCTGAGGCAAAACCTGCAACAGCAACGACCACCCCAGCAACCCCAGCAGACCATGGCTAATGCATTTAAATCTTTCAAGTCTGTCAAGCTCCCAGAGTTTCACGGTGTTGCTGACCCAGTTTAGGCCATGGCTTGGCTGAAAGAGGTAGAAAAGACCTTTGAGCGAATTGGCACTGAGGAAGCCCACAAGACTAATTTTGCCACTTATCTCTTAAAGGGTGAGGCTAACTATTGGTGGGAAGCCAAGAAAAATATGGAGCCCCAAGGGATTGTTACTTGGGAAAGATTCACCGAGTTGTTTTTAAAAAAGTATGTCCCGAAGTTTATGGAGATTCAGATGCAGCGAAAGTTCCTAGAGCTGAAACAAGAGAATATGAGCGTAGCGGAATATGAAGCTAAGTTCACAGAATTCTCGAGGTTTGTGCCACAGCTGGTGGGCACCGAAGAGGAAAAGGCTGAGAGATTTCAACAGGGATTGAAGTAGTGGATTCAGAACAAGCTGGCAATTCTGGAGATAACTGACTATGCCACCCTAGTGCAGAAGGCCACAATAGCTGAAACAGGGAGTGAAATTAGCCAGCAAATGAAGCAAACAAAGAAATGAAAGTTTGATGGTTGAAGCAGGAGTGTGGGAGGGGAGAGCTTCCCTAGTAAGTTTGTCAGGGGGACGGCCTCCCAACCCAACCGCAGTACAGGATTCAGGGGATAAGGGAGCGTGAGTGTGGCCCGGAGCGGGAACAAACGGGAATGTCTTATCATAGCCAAGCATGACCTCCTCTGCCAGAATGCAAGAGCTGTGGTAAGAAGCATTCTGGGCAATGTATGCAGAAACCGGTGACATGCTTTAAATATGGTAAGATAGGGCACTATGCCACAGCTTGTAACCAGGAAGCGGCTAAGTGTTTTCAGTGCGGAAAGACAGGACACATGAAGAAGGACTACCCTGCGGCAGCCCCAGCTAGCTCGAGGGGTAGTGTAGCTGCATCTAACAGAGTGCCGACTGCCAGGACCTTTAATATGACTGTGAAAGATGCCGTAAGGAACACCAATGTTAAAGCAGGTACGCTTCTCCTAAACTCCAATTCCGCCAATGTGCTATTTGATTCTGTAGCTACTAAGTCTTTCGTATCTAAGGAATTTGCTGAAAAATTGGACTTAAAAGTGGAACCTTTGAAAGAATCTTTGCAAGTGGAAATAGCTAATCAAAAAATTATCCCTGTAAATCAAGTTTATGCTAACTGCAACCTAGAATTAGGTGGAGTGAGATACCCAGTAGATTTAATTCCCTTTCGATTAGGGGACTTTGATGTGATATTAGGAATGGATTGGCTATCTAGGAACCATCCCCAGATTGATTGCGAGGGGAATAAAGTAAAATTGAAAACACCTAGTGGTAAGAATATAATAATTAAGGGGCAACGGAAAACCAAGAAATTTCTAACTATGGTGCAGACCAACAGACTTTTAAGGCAAGGATGTGAGGCCTACTTGGCTCACGTGGTGGATATCAAATGAGAAACCCCTGAGATCCACACCATACCTGTAGTTAATGAGTTTGAGGACGTATTTCCCAAGGATCTTCAGGGACTACCCCCGAATCGGGAGATAGAATTTGCCATTGATTTAGCTCCCGGCACGGCACCAGTATCAAAGGCCCCGTATCGTTTGGCCCCCATCGAAATGAAAGAGTTGGCTGATCAACTGCAAGATCTATTGGATAAAGGAATGATTAGACCGAGCGTGTCCCCGTGGGGTGCATCCATATTATTTGTGAAGAAGAAGGACGGAAGCATGAGACTGTGCATCGATTATCGAGAGCTGAACAAGCAGACCATTAAAAACATGTACCAATTGCCAAGAATAAATGACCTCTTTGACCAACTAAAGGATGCAACGTGTTTTTCCAAGATTGACCTTGGGACAGGTTATCACCAACTTAAGATCAAACCGGAAGATATACCTAAGACTGCATTTCGCACTAGGTACGGATATTATGAGTTCCTAGTTATGTCATTTATTTGACTAACGCGCCCGCGGCTTTCATGGATCTGATGAACAGAGTCTTTAAGAAGTATCTGGACGAATGCGTGATAGTCTTCATCGATGATATTATAATTTACTCTAGATCGAAGGAGGAACATGCAGAACACCTCAGGATAGTATTGGAAATCTTATGGAAAGAAAAATTGTATGCCAAATTCTCAAAGTGTGAATTTTGGTTGAAAGAAGTTCAGTTTTTGGGTCATGTGATTAGTAAGGAAGAAATTCTCGTAGACCCTGTAAAGATAGAAGCTGTCGCTAATTGGGAACAACCAACCACACCCACCGAGGTAAGAAGCTTTATTGGACAGGCCGGATATTATCGAAGGTTTGTAAAGGATTTTGCCAAGATAGCAGGCCCATTGACTAGAAAAGTTTGTTTGGACAGAGAAATGTGAGGAGAGTTTCCAAGAATTGAAGAAAAGGTTGGTATCGGCCCCAGTGCTGGCCCTACCAGACGATAAAGGGAACTTTGTGATTTACAGTGATGCGTTCCATAAGGGTTTGGGATGTGTGCTGATGCAGCACGGTAATGTGATTGCCTATGCATCCAGGCAATTAAAGGAATATGAAGTGAGGTACCCCATCCATTACTTAGAATTAGCCGCCATAGTGTTTGCCCTTTAGAAATGGAGAAATTACCTATACGGAGAAAAGTGTGAGATTTATACTGACCACAAGAGTCTTAAATATATCTTCACCCAGAAGGAGCTAAACACAAGGTAGAGAAGTTGGTTAGAATTGATTAAGGACTACGACTGCGAAATTCTTTATCACCCGGGGAAGGCCAATGTGGTGGCTGATGCCCTTAGTCGTAAGGAAAGGTTGAAAAGGATCACCACGTCAGAGGATTTGATCAGAGAATTTGAAAAGTTAGAGATTGAGGTCAAGGTCGCTGAGCCAGGGATTGAAGGCTTGTATGAGATGGTTATGCAACCGGAGCTACTGGAAAAGATTAGGCGATGCCAAGAAATAGTGTTGAGGGAGAACAAGGAACTGGTAAGCGGAGAGGAGGCCAAGTGTGAACCAGACGAGAAGGTTATTAGGAGGCATGCCTGCAGGATATGGGTCCCTAACGTCCAAGAATTATAGGATGAAATTTTACGTCAAAGGACACAGCTCTAGATATACGGTCCACCCAGGGAGCACCAAAATGTATCAAGATTTGAAGGAGTACTACTGGTGGCCTAAAATGAAGAAGGATGTAGCGGAGTGGGTCAGTAAGTGTATGACCTGTTAGAGAGTAAAGGCAGAACACTAGCGACCAAGCGGACTCTTGCAACCCTTAGAAATTCCGATGTGGAAATGAGAGCAGATAGCTATGGATTTTGTGGTAGGATTACCCCGAACTAAGACTAACCGTGATGCAATATGGGTAATTGTAGACCAACTAATCAAGTCAGCGCACTTTCTTCCAATCAAGGAAACCTACACAGTGGATAGATTAGCGGAGCTATACATTAAGGAAATTGTGGTAAGACATGGAGTGCCAGTAGCTATCGTATCTGACCGAGATCCCCGATTCAACTCTAGATTTTTGAGGAGCTTTCAGGAATGCCTAAGAACCAAACTAAACATGAGCATTGCTTACCATCCGTAAACAGATGGACAAAGTGAGTGAACCATTTAGACATTGGAGGACATGCTGATAATGTGTGTAATTGATTTTAATGGTTCTTGGGATGAACACATGTCTTTGATAGAGTTTGCCTACAACAACAGTCATCATGCGAGTATCGGAATGCCCCCATACGAGGCGTTGTATGGCCGAAGGTGCCGTTCGCCCTTGTATTGGGATGAAGTTGGTGAGAGAAAGTTACTAGGTCCCGACTTGGTGCAAAGGATAAGGGACATAGTTCAATTAGTCAGAGGACGCCTAGCAGCAGCCCAAGACCGACAGCATAAATACGCCGATCTGGCATGGAAGGACAGAGAGTATGAAGTGGGTGACCAGGTATTTCTGAAAATGTCACAGGGAAAGGATTGATGAGATTTGGGAAGAAGGGGAAGCTGAGCCCCCGTTATATTGGACCTTTCGAGATTCTAAGATGGATAGGACCCGTGGCATACGAGTTAGCTTTATCTCCAAATCTTCAACAGGTTCATAATGTTTTTCATGTATCAATGTTTAGGAAGTATAATGCGGATGCCAAACATATAGTGGAGCATGATCAAGTAGACTTTCAACCAGATCTGTCCTATGTTGAGCAGCCAGTCGAAATCATTGACCGAAAAGAGCAAGTACTCCGGAACAAGAGTGTTAATCTAGTCAGAGTCTTATGGAGGCATCACAACGTCGAGGAGTCGAATTGGAAATTAGAGAGTCACATGCAAGAAAAGTACTGTTAGGAATATATGTGCATTAGTTTGATGATATGTTTAATAAAACACTTAAGTAGAAATCTAGTGTTTGTAGCCTCAACGGATAAGACCACTTTGGCTATCCGTTGATGGTGTAGCTTTACTTAGAAATAAGTCTAGTGTTGTAGCACATTTCAGTCTCTGAATTTGAGATATAATTCTTAAATGTTGAGGGAAATTATAAGTCATGTTGACTACTAAAGGATATGCAGATAGGAAGGCCAATTGTAAGTATTTCATGCCTTGTAATTTTGTATAAATGAAATGGTGTCAACGGATAACTTAAAGACCTTCAACGGATGAGAAACAAAGCTTCAACGGATGTCTCTAAAGCTTCAACGGATAACATCCTTCAACGGATGAGTGCATCAACGGATAGAGCTTCAACTGCTAACACATCAACGGATAAAGCCATCAACGGATAAAGGCTTCAACGGATGTTCTGTTAAATAGCAGTTGACAAGTGGTAGTTGTACCTACAAACAGAGGCACATGGGTTGACAGAGACAACTGAGATGTGGTAGCCTATTTCAGGAACATCAGAAAAAGCAGCCGTTCTACTCTAGTATAAAGAGGCAATAGTCAACAATGCACTGGAGTAAAATGGAGAAGAAACAAGTGGAGAACTTATTTTATTATTGTACTTTTTATCTTTGTCTTCACTTGTAAACTTGGTGTTATATAAACCAAGTAACAGCTAGTAATTAGAACATAATTTTTCCAGAGCTGTTTAGAAAAATCTTGAGAAAAATTATCTAGTTTGTACTAGGATGCAGCTGTGATCAACTTCTTGAATCACAGATTTTCTGAAATACCATCTCTGGTGGAACAACAAATCCACCAGAAAAGTTTTTAAGGTCTGTTGTGTTCTGTACTTTTGTGCTTGAATATATATCTGTATGTATTAGCCTAAAGCAATTCACACACTTGTTTATCTTAAACACACAGCCTTTGAAACTGCTCAAAACTTGAAAAAGTTTTGAGATTTACATTGAACCCCCCTTCTGTAAATCTCATTGTTAGTTCACTAGGAATAACAATTGGTATCAGAGCAGGCTCTTGACATACAAATAGTTTAAAGTTCTTGGAAACTAACCAAGATGAGTAAGAAGGATATTGGAGTAAAAATCCCAGTTCTTGACAAAGACAGTTATCACCATTGGAAGGTGAAAATGCACCTTCATCTACTCTCCCAAGATGAAGGTTATGTAAACTGCATTGAGAATGGTCCTCCCATTCCCCATAAAGTAGCCACAGTTGCTACAGCCACAATTGTTGTTGGTCAATCCATTCCAAAACCTAGAGCAGAATGGACAATGGAAGACACAGAAGAAGTCCACAAGGATAAGAAGGCCATGAACATTTTGTTTAATGGTCTTGACAAGGATATGTTTGATAATGTGATAAATTGCACAACTGCCAAAGAGGTTTGGGACACAGTTCAGCTACTGTGTGAAGGTACAGAACAAGTAAAAGAAAACAAAATGCAGCTTCTCATTCAACAGTATGAATATTTTCATTTTGAAGAAAATGATTCTTTAAATGACACATTCAATAGATTCCAAAAGCTGTTGAATGGACTGAAGCTGTATGGTAGAGTGTACCAGGTGAAGGATTCAAATCTTAAATTTTTAAGATCCTTGCCAAAGGAATGGAAACCCATGAATGTCTCCTTGAGAAACTCTCAAGATTATAAGGACTTCACTCTTGAAAGATTATATGGAATCTTGAAGACTTATGAACTAGAGCTGGAACAGGATGAGGTATTGGAGAAGGGAAGAAAGAAAGGAGGTTCAGTTGCCTTGGTAGCTGAAAATGAGAAAGAATGCAGACAAGAGACTGTGAGATCAACATTAAACTCCAAAGATGGCACAAGCAAATCAGAATCAAGCAAGGGTAAGGAGCAAGTTGCTGAGAATGAAGACAACTCCAGCCAAGATGACTCTGATGGTATTGATGAGCATCTTGCATTTCTGTCCAGAAGATTTGCAAAGATGAAATTTAAGAAAAACACTAGAGCTACTAAACCTCATAAGAACATGGTGGACAAATCCAAGTTCAAGTGTTTCAATTGTGGTATAAGTGGACACTTTGCAAGTGAGTGCAGAAAGCCAAATTCTGAAAAGAAGAAATTTGACCAAGTAGATTACAAAAAGAAATATTTTGATCTGCTCAAGCAAAAGGAGAAGGCTTTCATTACTCAAGAAAAAGACTGGGCAGCTGATGGAGAAGAAGAGGATGAAGATGTGGAATATGTCAACTTGGCTCTCATGGCTGATTCTGAGGAAAATGAAGTTAGTTCATCAAGCAACCAGGTAATCACTACTGATTTAACACAGCTTACTAAAGAAGAGTGCAATGATGCTTTTAATGACATGTCTACTGAATTGTATCACTTGCGTGTGTCTCTTAAATCTCTTGCTAAAGAAAATAGTAGGATTAAAGAGAACAATCTGTTTTTAAGTAATAGAAATGCTGTGTTAGAAGATAAGTTGATTGACCTAGAGAAAACTAAGCTACATTGTATATCTGTTGAAAATGAACTAGCTGAATCTGTTAAGAAAGTAGAAATACTTTCTAATCAATTAGAGAGAGAGCAAGAGGTGATTAAAGCCTGGAAGACATCTAGGGATGTTATTGCTCAAATTGTCAAGGTCCAAGGAATTGAATCATTTTGTGAGACTGCCTGGGATAAAAACAAAAAGAAAATGGAATTAATTGATGGGCTGTCAACGGATGTGGAATCAACGGATGATGAAAATTATCCGTTGAAGGAAGAAAAGGAGCATTCGTTGAAGGTTCCTCAATTAAAACAGGCAGATGTTTCTAACAGTGAAAAACTAAAGAAACTCAACAAAAAGTTTGGTTCAACTTCCAAGAACTTTGTCAAAGAAGAAGCAAGCACATCCAAAGATTTCAGTAAGGTGAATATAGGACACATGACCTTAGAACAGTTAAAAAATAGGCTCAAAGTGGTTGAGGATAAAAAGGAAACGAAAAGGAAATCTAATAGAAATGGGAAGGTAGGGGTTAACAAACATAACAATTACACACTTGATAAGTATGCTCCTAGAAAAAGCTGTGTGCATTGTAATAGTGTTAATCATCTATCTGCTAATTGCAAATCTATTAAGAAAACTCCCATACCTGTACCCTCTTCCATGCCTAATATGTCTGCATCACCTCTGCATGCTATGCCTGTTATGTCTCAACAGAATCCTTATGCACATTTTGCAAACATGCCATATTTTAACAATCCTTATCTTGCTGCATTTAGTATGCCTCAAATGCCATACAATATGCTTATGTGGAATAACATGTTTGCACAATCCATGCCTTATCAAATTCCAAATGTGCTAAATGATTCTGTGACTAACCCTACACCTCAACCAACTACATCTAAGATCAAGGTTGACTCAAAGTTACCTAAGTCTAAAGATGTAGGAGGAATGAAGTCTAGGAGAAAGGCTAACATGAACGGACCCAAGGAAACTTGGGTACAAAAATTAACTTGATTGATTTTATGGTGTGCAGGGAAACAGAAGAAATCTATGGTACTTGGACAGTGGCTATTCAAGACACATGACAGGAGATTTCTCCCTGCTCACAGAGTTTAAGGAGAGAGCTGGCCCTAGCATAACCTTTGGAGATGACAGCAAAGGGTTTACTATGGGATATGGCTTGATTTCAACAAGGAATGTCATCATTGATGAAGTTGCATTAGTTGATGGTCTCAAGCACAACTTACTGAGTATCAGTCAACTATGTGATAGAGGGAATACAATTTCCTTCAATTCTGAAGCCTGTGTTGTCACCAGTAAGAAAGACAACAAAGTGGTTCTAACTGGAGTTAGAAAAGGAAATGTGTACTTAGCTGACTTCAACTCTACTGATGCAGAATCTATTACTTGTCTCTTCAGCAAAGCAAGTCCAGTTGAAAGTTGGCTATGGCACAAGAAGCTATCTCATTTGAATTTCAAGACAATGAATGATCTAGTCAAAAAGGACTTAGTTAGAGGAATTCCTCTTGTTGAATTCTCAAGGGATGGTTTGTGTGATGCTTGTCAGAAAGGGAAACAAAGGAAAGCATCATTCAAAAAGAAGCTTGAAACAACAATTGATGAACCATTACAGCTGCTACATATGGATTTGTTTGGACCAGTCAATGTATTGTCAATTGCAAGAAAAAGATATTGCTTAGTGATTGTAGATGATTTCTCAAAGTTTTCATGGGTCTATTTTCTTGGATCAAAGGATGAAGCAAGTGAAATCATTATCAATCACATCAGGCAAGTCAATAATCATCCTGACTTGAAGGTTAGGAATATCAGGAGTGACAATGGAACTGAGTTCAAGAATTTGACAATGAGGCTGTTCTGTGAAGAAAATGGAATCATGCATGAGTTCTCAGCTCCAAGAACACCTCAGCAAAATGGGGTAGTTGAAAGAAAGAACAGATCTTTGATTGAGGCTGCTAGAACAATGCTTGAAGAATCAAAGTTACCAACATATTTCTGGGCTGAAGCTGTTAATTGTGCCTGCTACACTCAGAATATTTCTTTGATCAATCAAGCTAAAGGCATGACTCCTTATCAGTTGTTCAAGAGAAGAAAACCAACTCTAAACTTTCTTCATGTCTTTGGATGTAAATGCTTTATACTGAGAAATCAATCTGACCATAAAGGGAAGTTTGATGTAAAGGCTGATGAAGGGATATTTGTTGGTTACTCAGCTGGAAAATCTTATAGGGTCTACAATCTAAGAACCAACATTGTTATGGAATCTGTGCATGTTGTGTTTGATGATAAAAAGATTGATGGACTAACAGATGAGGGACACCATGAGAGACTCAAATTTGACAACATTGAGATATATTGTGATGATAGTGAAGAGGAGACTGATGGAGATGACACTTCAAAAGGGATTCAAAACATGCCCTTGGATAATGCACAAAATTCTGCATCCGTTGATAGAGGCAATGCAGTATCCGTTGAAAGACATAATGCATCATCCGTTGAAGTACAAAATGAAGCATCCGTTGATCATAGTTCATCAACGGATAATCGATTTACATCATCAGTTGATAGAACTCCAAGTTCCCTGCAAAGGACCAACAACTCAGGGGGAGTTTCAACTAATCAACACTCTGTCTCACATCATGACAATACTGAGGCCACCTCATCTAGAGTATATCTTCCACCTCAAAGGAAATGGACCAAGAATCATCCCTTTGAACTGATCATTGGTGATGCATCATCTAAAGTGCAAACAAGAAAAGCTACTCAAGATGAATGTCTGTATAGTAGTTTTCTATCTCAGGAGGAACCTAAGAAAGTGGAAGAAGCTTTATTGGATCCAGATTGGATATTAGCTATGCAGGAAGAGCTGAACCAATTTGAGAGAAACAAAGTTTGGAAGCTGGTACCCAAACCAAAGAACAAGAGTCCTATTGACACAAAATGGGTATTCAGAAACAAGATGGATGAAAATGGCATTATCATAAGGAATAAAGCCAGATTGGTTGCTAAAGGCTATTCTCAACAAGAGGGAATAGATTTTGATGAGACATATGCTCTTGTTACAAGACTTGAAGCCATCAGAATTTTTCTAGCCTATGCAGCCCATGCCAATTTCAAAGTCTATCAAATGGATGTCAAGAGTGCATTTCTAAATGGGAAATTGGAGGAAGAAGTTTATGTAAGTCAACCTCCAGGGTTTGAAGATTCAAATTTTCCAGACTATGTGTATTATCTGTTGAAAGCACTCTATGGACTGAAGCAAGCACCTAGAGCCTGGTATGAAACCTTATCAAAATTCCTTTTGGAGAATCACTTCACTAGAGGTACTGTTGATAAAACTCTCTTCTTTAGGAATGTTAATGGCTCTAGTATACTTGTTCAAATTTATGTAGATGACATAATATTTGGCTCTACAGATGATAAGCTTTGTAAAAAGTTTGCTAAGCTAATGCAAAGTAATTATGAAATGAGCCTGATGGGAGAACTAACTTATTTTCTTGGTTTACAAGTTAAACAAGTTAGTGATGGAATTTTCATTAGTCAAACTAAATATATTCATGATCTTTTAAAGATGTTTGACCTAATAGAATGTTCATCTGCAAAAACTCCCATGGCCACTGCCACCAAACTTGAATTAAATAAGACTGAAAGGTCTGTGGACATTACAAGTTATAGAGGCATGGTTGGTTCACTTTTATATTTAACTGCCAGTAGACCAGATATAATGTTTTCTACATGTCTCTGTGCTAGATTTCAAGCTGACCCTAAAGAATCTCACTTAGTAGCTATTAAAAAAATTTCAGATATCTCAAGGAGACTCCAAATCTAGTAATTTGGTACCCTAGAGAGTCTGGTTTTGATCTAATTGGCTACTCAGATGCAGACTATGCAGGTTGCAAAATAGACAGGAAAAGTACAACAGGCTCCTGCCAATTCCTGAGAAACAGGCTTGTATCATGGTTTAGCAAGAAGCAAAATTCAGTCTCTACTTCTACAGCTGAGGCTGAATACATTGCTGCTGGAAGTTGCTGCTCTCAAGTGTTATGGATGAGGAATCAACTCCTTGATTATGGACTACATGTTGATAGAATTCCTATTTTTTGTGACAACACAAGTGCCATAGCCATAACAGAGAATCCTGTGCAGCACTCAAGGACCAAGCACATTGATATCAAGTACCACTTCATTAGGGAACATGTGATGAAAGGTACAGTGAAACTTCATTTTGTTCCAAGTGAACAACAAATTGCAGACATATTTACCAAGCCACTTGATGAATCAACATTCACAAGATTGGTAAGTGAGCTAGGTATGCTTAATTACTCTTAAAATTCATGTCCTTATTGCAATTTGAATTGAAGCCTGAAATGTATTAGCTGCAAGAACAAGTTTGATTTTTAACATAGATTATTCCATCAACGGATATTCCCTATCCGTTGAAAGTCAAAATTGTTCTATCAACAGATGTTCATTATCCGTTGAAAGTCATATACATTTCTGGAATTTTTATCCGTCAACGGATAAAACTGAAGTGCTCTTCAACGGATGACAGTTTACCTTATCCGTTGAAATATCACATCACTCGATTCAAGTGTTTCACAGCCGTTGATTCTATTGTCTTAACCGTTGATACTCATACATACAGCTGTATGTATTTGTTTTAAAGGTAGTTTTTAGAATACTTACAGTTTATTCTTAAACGGCTGAAATTCACTTACACATATTTATTGTTTAATCTCTTTTTTTTTTATTTGAGAAAGTATATAAGCCCTTCTGATTTTTCATTTTTACTTTACGCTTTCTTGAAATTTCAAAGCTTTTACCATTTTCTCTCTGCAAAACCTTCAAGTTATTCTCTACAATTTTTACTCACAACAATGGCACCAGTAGTAAAGATTATGTCTCAATCTGGGTTCATCTATGAGAAGAACAATTTCATAGCTTTGGTAGAAAAGAATGAAGCCCACTCAGATTATCACAAAATGATGGACTTCATCAAAAACTGTAAACTTAGCTATGCAATGCTGGAAGCCCCAATGATTTACTGTGAAGTAGTTGAGGAGATTTGGACATCTGCTGAGTTCAACTCCATAGATATGACTATCTCCTTCACTCTCAAAGGTAAAAATCACTGTGTTAACTGTGATGACTTACTAGCATGTTTTAAATTACCTGAGAACAATGCCATGACACCACACACTGATAATGATGTATCCAGCATGTTAGATTCCATAGGTTATTCTCTTAACTCTGCTAGTTTAGGGAGTATTAGAAGAAAAGGCCTTAGGAAAGAATGGAGTTTTCTTGGGGATGCCTTTATCAAGGTTTTCTCTGGGAAAATTAGCAATTTTGATGCCATAACTTCATCTCTTGTTAATATGCTCTATATGCTTGTTTCTGATAGGTATTTTAATTTTAGCAACTATATTATGCTAGAATTGGGTACTAGATTAGGTAACAAAGCTAATAGACCTAATAGCATCTATTATGCTAGATTCTTTATGTTATTGGCTAACCATGTTGCTGAAGGTTTGGTCATTACGAATGAGAATAATAAACTCAAGTGTTGGGCACAAGAGAAAAGAGTTCTTGCAGATTTATTGAGAATGGATCTCAACAGCAGTGTGCCATTGGTATATTTACCAATCATGAATGCACCACAGGTAGGTGAGGTAATTGCTTCTACAACTCCTACTTCTTCCAACCCCTCTATTTCTTTATCTTCTAGTGTGGCCATGGAATCTGTGACAATGCCCCAACAGATTCCTACCAAGGTCACCAAAACTAAACTTTCAAAATCAAAGACAAAGAAAACCACCTCTGTTGTTTCTTAAAAGACAACAGTTATAACACCTACCATTAACCCTGAGGGGAGTGAACAGGGTGTGAGTGGTGAGGGGAGGGGTGAACATCAAAGAAACCCCCAAAATAAGGAAGGAGAGAAAAGTGCTTCCCAAGCTAGCCAAGCCACAGTTTCTCAAAAAGCTGTGGTGGTTGAAAAGGTTACTAGCATATCCCTAGCTGCATCCTCCCAAAAGGATGTAACTATTGAAAATAGTTCCCAACCAGGAACACACAAACGAGGGAGGGACACTAAAGCCAAACACTCACCAACAAAAGCCTTTATTAGAAGAATGAGAGCTAGAACCCAATCTTCTACACAGGGTGCACACACTGCACAGATACATCCATCTGTATCTATGCCTTCTCAAACTCAGTTTGATGTGGCTCCAACAAATGTGGAGTCACAGCCCCATTTTCTCACAATTAACACACATCAATCACCACACACTTCTTCACCATCTCTAGATGTGGATATGTTATTCCCATCAATTCCTGATTCTCCCTCTTCACAACTCAGGGAGGAGCCCCACTCAAATATAGGTGATCATCATCTTTTAGATGATTTGTTGGATCACCCGCAAATTCTTTCAGATGTAATTGAAGGATCTGTGTCACCAAAACTCATATCAATCTACACAGATTCAACAGTTATATCACTTTCAAGTTCTACTTCTTTTCCTTTTTCAACGGATATCACTCATCCGTTGACAAGTGGTTCTTCTTCAACGGATAAGCTTAATAGCAGTTATCCGTTGATACCATCAGTTTCACCTTCAACGGCTATTCCTCATCCGTTGATAGTCTCTACACACACAACTGAAACAATTCCAAGTGTAGAAGACTTGATTACTATACAATCACTTCTAGGACTGAGGGAAGGGAGTGACATTTTGAGTGAGAGGCTGGGTTGCTCCCAGGCAAAAGGAGAGATTGAGAGCTCAAATATGCATGTTATTTCTTCCAGCATGGCAAAAGTAAGTGAGAGGAGTACCACCTTAGTAGGTGAAGGTGAGGGAGTGAGTTGTGTTGTAACACCCCCAGATCCGGGGTCGTCAATCCGGGTCGTCACGGTCTTTCTTTCCACAATATCACTTCACTTAATTAATAATAATAACCTTATGCTGTGACCCCACACTAACACACACCACAACCCGTTATAGTCTCAGAGATGAAATTTAAATAAGTACAAGTCTTTGAATCCACAATTTAAAAGTTATTACAACCCAAAATGATTTCTTGATAAATTTACAGTTAATTGCCATTATCTGCCACAAGTTATAATTATACATAATTGATTCTCAAAAGTAGATGGTCTGATCTACAATAGATCTACCTCTGCAGCTATAGCAGCTACAACATCAACGGGAAGACGCGGGACGCTTCCCACGCGCTTGCGCTGGGTCTGCTGGAGTCTGGCCATCTTTCCTAACTGTTGTTGTGTGATGAAGAAATAAAGCAAGGGTGAGCAGCAAGCCCACAAAATAGTATGTATAATGATTTACAATATATGAGCCTTCTCATAGTACTCATGAAAGTCTTGGTCAAAAGAAATGAACAAAGTTTGATATTTTAATGCGATGAAGTCGCAAAATATTCAGTATATATACCTATATACTTTTCAAAATCTTGGAAGTCCTCTTCCATGCATAATATACACAGAGTTCCAGTGTATAACTGTATAAAAATATCGTTGCAAGGTGATCTCATATATCTAACCTTGTCTCAACGTTTTTCTGAAAATCTTTGTCATGCATAAGATAATCATTAACTAGATATAAGTTTAAATGATGAAGTTACAAGATACCCCAAAATACTTATATCTTTCCCAAATACTACTTGAACTACCCCCGTTCAAGTTATAATCAGTTTCAAAGGTTCATCACATAGATGAGACTACAAGACAAGATTTGAATAGATTCAATCTTTGAATATCATTATAAATAATGAAGTTACGAGATACTTCATTAAGACCCGATATATAAATATATTCATATATATCTCCCATACATTTCCTGAAAACCTCTGTCATGTAAAGTATGAACAGAGTTGCAATATCCAATGAATTTGGAAGGAAAAGAATTTTGGCATAAACCAGATATCTTGCTGATCAGGCAAAGATACCAATAAGTAACCTTTTCTACTAGTAGATGGATGAATGCCCCACCGGTCATCACCCTGGCCACATAAGGACCTTGTGCTGGACCGCCACCCGGCCTCTTACGCGTTGATGGACTGCCACCCAGCCACTTACACTTTCATAGACCGTACCCCGACCTGTCGCTTATGCCGACTCAATTAGATGGGCTTACTTCCCGAACATTGGGCAAGTAATCAATTCATTTACCAAAACTGCAACCTCGTTGCGAATATAAAATACACCACAGAGCCGGATTCCCCAGGTTTTGAGCGAGTATTTAAATCCCCTTAAAAAGGAAGATCTTAAATATAAAAATGAGTTTTGGGATCCGCTCTGACTTTAAAAATCATTTTGAAGACTCGAAAACACTTTATAGAGTGTTTGGAGTAAAGCTGATTTAATGAAGTAAATCAGTCCCCAGAATATTTAGAAAATGACTGAATATTATTATTTAAATAATATTCCCATAAAGAATAATCTTTATAAAAATAATTGAAGTAGAAGTATTAAAACTTATACTTGAAACGAGTATTAAATAACCAAAGATATACTTATATGAAAGTATTATCTTTATTTGAATAATCGAAAATAAGTTTGATTATTGACACCTTATTCTTTAATAAAATAAAGAATATATTGCAGTAATAAGCGGAGTCATAATACCTCGAATGAATATTATAAATAATATTCATAAAATAAAGGAGTCATACATCCTCAAATGAATATCCAAGTAATATCCAATAATAATATAAAAGAGTCATAAGCCCTCGAATAATATTCGAAATAATATTCAACAAATAATATAAAGTTAAAGTTATCGAATAAACCTTATTCGATTAATAGTTTGGAAAACTATAATCATATATATATATATAAATATATATATATATATATCCATATCCATATATACAAAATCTACTCGGGATCCTCGACTCCCGGTTTTAGAAAATATTTTCACCTTTGGGTCCCTATACTAAGGGTATATGCAAGTTACCGCTATCCTCTAGCATAGGTATTATGCAACTATAAGCATTTGAACCAACAGATATATAAATCAAGAATATGAAACAGGCATGCATATATACCATATCACATGCTACAATATAACGCAAGAATTTGCTAATAACCAATATGCATTTATCGCAAGATCATGCATATACACATATTCATCACAACAACAGTATAACGGGTAGAAAACTTGCCTGAGCGACTTGGGGTGATAAAAGGCTCGGGACGAGTCTGGTAACCTATAAACAACAAGTAAGTTGGAATTAAACCAAAATCACTTGTAAATCTATACTTTAACTAACTTAGACTCTAACGCTTGTTTTGCGCTCACTGATTCGCTTAAGTCACTCGGGTACCCTCGGCTCCACCATTTTTAATAATTTAACCTTTACAAGTTTTAAAGCGATTCCTTCGCGAGTGTCTTACCAACTGCCTAACACACTTACCATAAATGTTTCATACATTAATTAACCCTTATTGGTCTTTAACCTATGTTTCAAAGTAAGGCGAGGGGAAAAGTTTCGTTCGCGAAACGCCGTTACTTGAAACGGTCATTTCTCCTAAACCGTGCATCGGAATCGAACGAACTACATATCAAAACGAAGCTCGTAACATGAGCTATCTAAAAATGGCAGTGGTCATAATCTAGCAGGGGGTTCTCGGGTCCTAATGCTATGCACAAAAACAGTCCAAAGAAAATCGGACGTTACGATGGCTATGTTTACGCGATTTCCAATATTTTAAACCATTCAAACCCATTCCAAATCAACCTCAAATCCAACATACAACCAACATCCATCCTCATCACATCATAACAACCCCAACCAATTTAATTTAATCATTCATACTTATGCCTAAGCTTAACTTTAATCATACTTAAGTTCTTTTAATCAAAACCACAACATTTACCATTCCATTTCACTACCATTTCAAATCCCAAACTCTAATCACAACAACAAGCTACAATATCATCCTACTAATCAAAATCATCTTATAATATATAGGAATCTAGGGTTTGGAGATGGTATACCTTCCTTGAAGTGGTGGGAGGAGTTAGGAAGCCTTAAGAAGCTTTGAGAAGTCTTAAGAATGCTTGGATCTTCAAGAAAACAAGAAAAACTTCAAGTTAAAAACTTGAAAACACTATTCATAGTCTTCTTCTTTGATTAAATGAAGAAGATTGAGAAGGAATTAATGGCTTAAACTCATGATATAGCCCTAACTAAGCATGAAGATGATTAGGGAATTAACTCACCAATTTAGGAGGCTTGGATCTTGAGTTTTTGAATTCTTGCCCATTTGCAATAGTAAAAAGCCGAGAGCATGATGAACCATGCCTTGGTTTCTTTTTGATTTTGATGAAAATGATTTTGCTTGGCTTGGTTGGCTTGTTTTTGTGTTTGATTTAGTTAATTACCTTGTTGCCCTTGAATTTGTGTGGTTAAAAAGCCACCACACCTCCTTCCTTCCCATGTCATGCTTGTGTCACCTTGCACATGTCATAATGCTCCCACTTGTCCACACCTTGTGGTTTGATGATGTCACAATCCCTGGCTTCTTGTACAAGCTTGTCTCTTGGTCACTTATTTGTTTTACGGTTCGCTTATCTTTCGTTCTCATTTATCGTTTGAGGGATCATACCCGGGATCTTATTACTTAGGTTCCCTTAACCTTTCTCAATATATTGTATTCCTTCTATGATCCTCTCTTATAATCCTTTAATTTAAATCCTTTTTATCCTTTTACCTTATACTCAATTCTCTCCGTATCTTGTGGATTTCCGGGAAAAATCAAAGTGTTCGGAATTGGATTCTGACGATCTTTACATACACTTATATACCACATAGAGTACTAATAATATCCCATAAGATCAATAACAGAACCCCTACATAGCGTGGCATGAAAAGTTTTCTCGTTCAGCAAAAACACTATTCATAAGGGTTTCAAAATTTCTCCAAAATTGGGGTTATTACATGTGTGAGCCAGGGGGAGCCCCTGATGCAAGAACATAGAGAAAATGAGAGAAAGGCAGGTACAGCAGATATAAGGATGGATCCAGCCATTGCTAGTGAGTCAATGATTGTGAATGATGTTGAAAAGGAAAGACAATTTCAGCAACATTACAAAGCTGTAATTGATAACATTTCCTTGGATGCTGACACTTTTACTCATCCTGTTTCAGCCTATCAAGTGTTGGCTGCACAGGGCAATGTGGAGGCAGAAAAGACACTACATCTAGTACATACAACAGCATCTCTTCAAAGGGACAAAACTGCTATTAACAAGATGCCTTCAACAGCTGGTGAGTCATTTGAAGAATTTGGAGTAAATTCTGATGATGATGACTTTGTTTCTTCTGATGGAAGCATGAACTTAGGGGGAGATGAAGGCCCTAGTTCTATTCCAAATCTACCTGAATGGGCCTTCACAAAGGAGTCTACAACAGGGCAATTCAATGTCTCCTTAGTCAAACAAATCAGTACTATCAAACAGGCCATTCAGAAAACTTCTCATGCTGGTACAAAGGCTATCCTTACAGCTCACTTGGACTCACTGCATCTCATGAAGTTGCAGCAAGTAAAACAGAATCTGAGTGTGGATGAACTCAGAAAGGATATTGCTGACTTGAAATCCTACAATTCTGAAAAATTGGATTCAGTCATGCCCTTTGGTACAATGCAGGACATTTTGTTGAGATTGAAAAAGGAATCACATACTGAAAAGAGGCTGGCCAAATTGGAAGACAGAGTTCAAGTTCTTGAAGATTCTGTGGCCACCATTCTTCACAACCAACAATCTCAAACAAATCTACTTATGCAGCTGGCAAAAGCACAGGGCTTGACCCCTCTCCTTGATGATAACAAAAAGGGGGAGAGTAAAAGGGAAGGGGAAGGAGAGCCATCTACAAAAATCCAAATATCTAAAGTGCTAGTTCCTGCCATCACTACTTCTCCAATCATTCAAATCAAAGGAAAGCCTGATGGAATTGATTTAATCCAGCTAGCAGCAGCTGAAATTCAGGTGAAAGAGCAAAGGAGGAGAATTGATGAAAGGATGCAACAACTGTTTGGCTCAACACAAGATAAATCAATATCTGTGAAACATAGCACAAAGGTTGAACCAATCAATATGGAGCACAAGCCAGAAAGGAGAAATAAGGTTGGAGAGACTTCTTTCAAGAATCTAAAACCTATGGTTCTCAAGCCCAACACCAGATCCAGCAAGGACTCCACAAAGAACCCTCTAGACTTTGCTCAGATGAAAGAAGTGGACTTTCCTCTTCCAAAGCCTGATGAAGACAAAGTTTTGGGTACAAGCATCATAAAACACAAGGAGACCATGGATGAGGTAGTAAGGAGAAACATGGCTATTATCTTTAGAGAGGGAAAGAGCATATGTGTGATGCAAGGACATCCCAAATTCTCAATAGCCAAGAGGGAAGAAACCAAAAGGTTAAAGAAAGAAGCTGAAAAACTCAAGGCTGACAAAAGAGCACAAGCAAAGCTTGAACAAAAGCTAAAGTCAAGTCTAGTTGAAAATGAGAAAGGAATTGAAGTCAGGGGTGAAGACAAGATTGCAAACTTAGATGAGGTTTTTGGGAGTATATTTGGTGAAAGCATGGAGGAAAAAGAGGAATGGCAGAAGGGAAACAGAAGAAAGGCCAAGGCACATAGAAGGAGTGAAGGCAACACTGAAGAAACTAAATCTCTACCTTCCATACCTGAACCCTTTGTTGCTGATCCCACTATAAACATCCATGGTGAACCAATCATCCCAAAAGAGGAACCTATTGATTGGGACACCATCAATTTGCCTACCTTTTTAACCACTCTTCCACTACCAAAGAAACAGAAAAGAAAATCCAAATCTACACCTCCCCTAAACTCTAAGAAATTCACTCAAAAACATAAACCTAACCCTAAGCCACCCATTTCTAAAGATGATTATGTTCACATCTGTGACATAAAAGAAATTTCAGACATTGAACTCTATCTGGATGAGCTGGAGGATGTAAGGGAAATTGCTGCTTACAGACAGCTACCAGAGAGATTGGTGTTCAGATACAAAGGAGCTGGGGAAAGAACATGGCCTCTCTACAGGATTCTGAATGAAGGCTACTCTACCTTGATCAGAGTCTTTTCAGCCATACAAAAGGATTCTGGCTTTACCAGGACTTCCAAGACTGAAATTCTCAACAAGATTGCCAACATAAGGAAAACTTGGAGGGAGCCCAATGCTTTGCCCAGAACCTTACTCATTCAAGAAAGGGGAACTACAATTCACAAATCACCTCATTGGTTGATGGAATTCAGAGATGATAAAGGAGTCAGAAGATTTTTCAGACTTGAAGACCAACTCAAGATTGCCAGCAATGAAACTCTCAAAGAAATGCAATCTAAGTTGGATATCAGTGATGAAGATGAAGCTGAATTCTTCAGACAACTCCAACTCCAAATTGAGGAAAATGACAAAGGGCTAGGAAAGAAAACCAGGGATCAAAGAAGAAAAAGATGATTTGCTCAGGCTAGAGGAGCACCCTTGGAAACACTGTAAATCTTCAATTACCTTCTAGTACATACACTTTTGCAGCACTTTTAAATTTCTACTTAGTTTCAGTTCATATATTTGTTAAGTGTTTTGTTATCATCAAGTTAACCTTGAATTTATGTCTACAATTCTTATAGACATAAATAGGGGGAGATTGTTAGGAATATATGTGCATTAGTTTGATGATATGTTTAACAAAACAGTTAAGTAGAAATCTAGTGTTTGTAGCCTCAACAGATAAGACCACTTTGGCTATCCGTTGATGGTGTAGCTTTACTTAGAAATAAGTCTAGTGTTGTAGCACATTTCAGTCTCTGAATTTGAGATATAATTCTTAAATGTTGAGGGAAATTATAAGTCATGTTGACTACTAAAGGATATGCAGATAGGAAGGCCAATTGTAAGTATTTCATGCCTTGTAATTTTATATAAATGAAATGGTGTCAACGGATAACTTAAAGACCTTCAACAGATGAGAAAAAAAGCTTCAACGGATGTCTCTAAAGCTTCAACGGATAACATCCTTCAACGGATGAGTGCATCAACGGATAGAGCTTCAACTGCTAACACATCAACGGATAAAGCCATCAACGGATAAAGGCTTCAACGGATTAAATAGCAGTTGACAAGTGGTAGTTGTACCTACAAACAGAGGCACATGGGTTGACAGAGACAACTGAGATGTGGTAGCCTATTTCAGGAACATCAGAAAAAGCAGCCGTTCTACTCTAGTATAAAGAGGCAATAGTCAACAATGCACTGGAGTAAAATGGAGAAGAAACAAGTGGAGAACTTATTTTATTATTGTACTTTTTATATTTGTCTTCACTTGTAAACTTGGTGTTATATAAACCAAGTAGCAGCTAGTAATTAGAACATAATTTTTCCAGAGCTGTTTAGAAAAATCTTGAGAAAAATTATCTAGTTTGTACTAGGATGCAGCTGTGATCAACTTCTTGAATCACAGATTTTCTGAAATACCATCTCTGGTGGAACAACAAATCCACCAGAAAAGTTTTTAAGGTCTGTTGTGTTCTGTACTTTTGTGCTTGAATATATATCTGTCTGTATTAGCTTAAAGCAATTCACACACTTGTTTATCTTAAACACACAGCCTTTGAAACTGCTCAAAACTTGAAAAAGTTTTGAGATTTACATTCAACCCCCCTTCTGTAAATCTCATTGTTAGTTCACTAGGAATAACAAGTACCCCCATCTATTTGTGGATTAATTCTGGGACGAAATCCTTTTAAGGGGGGAGACTGTAAGAACCCTGATTTTTGTAATATTTTAAAGCTTCAGTGAATAGTAACTGGAACTAATTATGTACTACGTATGGAGTTCATCACAAATGTGAATAGTGGAATTTTGGAAATCCGAGATCATATTCTTGTTTATCGAGGAAAATAAGTGAATATAAAAGCCGTCGGAATTCGAAGATTCACGATTATACTGCGTGTTTTCGTATCTGTAAGGAATGGCGTAGGATCGGGAATACTACATGAAATAAATATTATATCAAGGTGTTTCTATGATCAAGAGAAAGGAATAGAGTTGGTTAAAGGATTATAAGCGATAAAAGAATTCACTACGAAACGAAATGTTATGCGAGTAAACTATCGGAATGGAACGACAATCGCGTGTACGATAAATAATCGAATGAGAAATTAATTCCATGCAAGTTGGCCATGCAAAACCAAGCTAACTAGTAGTTAGGAGATGTAACTAGGGAATTATAAGCTAACTAGAATAGTTAGTGGAATAGTAAGTGAATAGTAAGTGAATAGTAAGTGGGAGACAAGGAAGTACAAGGCCATACCTCCTCATTTATACTCATCTAAATTGTCAACCAAGCCTTTTTTTGCTGATTATTATGCCCATATATACACACTATCAAGCACATCTTATACACTCCCACACTTTAACAAAAAAATTAAGCGAAACCCCCCCATCCCTCTCTTGCTCTCGGCTGCTTCATGCAGAAAAGAGGAAGAATCCTCTTCTTCACTTCACTTCTCCATCCTTCCCTCTATTAAAAATTCTATATCCTTACATCCTAGTAAAGGTATGTCTATGATTTCATGGACAAATTCTTAATGGTTTCAGAGAAACAAATTCTTGAAGTTCAAGAACTTTATGGACTGTTTTGACTAACATGGTTTCTTGGTTTTATTTCTTAAGGATCTAGCCCTTCTAAGTGTTTTTCAAGCAAACCAAGCCCTAATCATCTTAGTAATAACCTTCCTAGTGCTCAAGAAGGTATAACTTCCAACTCTTTAAAGTTTTAAGGGTGGGTTTAAGAGTTATTTATGATGTAGTGTCAAGATCCAAAAGTTTGTGTATGTGTGAGGTTGTTTTGCTCATATTCTTGCTAAGTACTTGAGTTTTTGAGTTGTGATGCTTGTATGTGATTCTAGATAAAGTATATAAGGTGTATGTGGGTGGATCTTGAGAATTAAAAAGTGTTGTGTTGGTCATAAGTAGTGATTGTGTCAAGAACAAGTAATAGAAATGGAATGTGGAGCCTATTGCACTTGGTCTGCCTTCTGCAGTGTATTCGGCCAAGTAAGTATTTGAAACTTGTAAGCCACTGGCCATGGCTGGGTAGATCTGTATTTTTAGTTTCTGTACATGTGTGAATCGTCGCGAGGGGATTTACGGTTTAGGAGTTATGACCGTTTTAGTGTAGAGCATTCATACGAAAAGCCAACTGCTAATAAGGCCACTTGTATGATGATTTTGAAAGGCTAAAAATGATTTCGGAATCTTGGAAAAATCATGATAATTAAATAATGCAGCAAGGAAGACTGTCCAAAAAGAATTTTAAGAAAATATTAATTTTTTGATTTTATAAAAATGTTTTAGTGAAGCAAATCGATAATCGCGTACTAAGTAAGATCGTTGGTTATTGATTTTAGATCGCCAACAAAAGCCCCGAGACCATACCACTCCTAGCACTCGAGGCAAGTTTACGAAACCCTATCACAAATTATCCATGCTATATATACTGTTGTGATATTGATGCCATGATTTACAGTTTAAAAATATATGCTTGTCTGTGATATCAATACATTCAAATTATGCGATTGTTCACGAAACAAACTTCGTTTTATACGAGTATGAGAAATTGAAACGTAATTTTAATATAATACAAGATAGTGGGAGTCAGAGATATTTTAAATAGATTTAATTCCAGACCGAGCCAGACGCAAAAGATTTCTATTTCAATAAACAAGTAACTTCGCGTAACATACATATTAAGCGAACGATTGAGATTTGATTTATAGCTATAAGAGATAATCGAATATTCACTCAAGGAATATCCTATTTGATTATTTATTTATAAGACCTAAAGAGTTACTAAAATATCCGGAAAATACTTAAAGAGCTATTGAAAAGTTTTTAAATCAATTCACTCTATCTAAAACGTATGTAACCATTCGAAGGATAATTATAAGATGTCAAATCCTGTCTTAAGTATTTAATTAAGATGTTTATGAATTCATTGAACCTTATTGAAAAACATTTAGTACTTAAGGTTTTATCAATTCATTGAACCCTTCTTATAAATATGTTTAGAACGTAAATATTTAATATTCCGTACTTCTAAAAATCGTTTAAAAATAGACATAGTTCCCAAGGATACTTTCTAAATTATTCAAAATTCTCGGAAGAGATCAATCATCTGAAACCTATCAAAACCGTAGGGAACTTAGTCTAGAAGCATAAGAGTTTTGCTTCCTCGCTCAACGAAAAACAAGTGAACAATATATCTAAAACTCTACTACAGTTAAGGGTTTGAAAATGATTTTAAATTCAAAACTCCGACAACTCCCAATGATCAATTAAATTAAAAGTGATGAATAAATCATCTTATTTAAAGGTCAACTCAGAACGATCTATTCCTTCGACAAAGGATTTTATGTAAATGATATAATTATTTTGGGACTGGAATGTGGCCTGCCCGGCACGGAGAGGTATCGGGTAGTGACCAAGCGCGGAGTGGCGCAGTATACAGTTATATGGTCTCTGTGACCATTGACTTTCGGACTTGCACGGAAATGGGCAACCATCGTGTAATGTCTTGATAAGCCCAAAGGTGGCTAGGTTTGTATTCCTTCTACTAGTAGAGAAAATTTTGTATTCGGGTGATCACCGGTACGTGGTTTATTCCAGTATAGTCCCTTTCCTCCACTTTGGATAAATTGTTGTGAAACCTACAACAGAAGGCCGATAAGGCTGAGTTTTAAATAAGGATGTTGATGTATATATATCACATCCATTTGAGAATCTTGGTTCAAGCATCATATTGAGATTTTGAGATAAAATGAGTTCGAGTATAAACTGATTAAACTGATACATTTAAAGTTGAGTTTATTATAAAATTGACAAGCATATAAACTTTTAGAAACCTTGGATATACAATGCTTAATGGTTGTTTTTCCCTAAATGATCATATTTAAATAATGGATATCTATATCTTGCTAAGCGTTAGTGCTCACTCTTGCTTTTATAAATATCATATCACAACAAATTACCAGCATGGCCCGAACCAGGATGACTGCCCGCAAGCGGGTAGAGGACGCACGTGAGTACCGTAGACTGTTCGTCCGCCAGCCACCTCAGGTAGACGAGTATAGATAGTTTCCTTTTGAGTACTTGAACCAAGACTAGTTGTGACCCGAGCCAGTCTCATGTAGAGCTGTTCTCGATGTTCACCCTTTTGGGATAATTTCCTTCGGTCTGTAATAACTTAAATACTTTAACGTTAATTTAGTAATGTTTCTGAGCATATAACCTGTGTGTGTGTGAGTTTGGTTAAAAGGTCGAGTAATGATGTGAAAAGAGGATTAATTATTTATTAGACAATATTAAGTGATCGTAACAACCCGAATTCCCGACCTTGAAATTGGGGGTGTTACAATGTCCGCCTAGTAGGGGCTGTGATGACTCAGTTCGATGAATGTCATGTTGAGCACATCCCAAGGGAGGAAAATGATAAGGGAGATGCATTGTCTAAGTTTTCTTCATCAGAGATAGAGGAAAGTTCAGGAAGTGTATACTTCCGCGTATTGAAGACACGGAGTATTGATGTCAATCTTGTATGTAATATCCCATATTTTCAGATATTATTATTATTATTTGGAATTGTTTACGTGATTTTATGTGAATTTTTGTGAATTATATGATAAGTGGAATTGTTGTTTGGGTGTTTATATGTGATATTCCTTGAGTGTTCTAATTTTTATATGTTCAGAATAAAATATAGATAATTATGATATTTTTCTGGTAATTTTCGGAGTGTTCTATGATTTTATAATGATTTATGAATTATTAATTATTTTCTGAATAATTACAAACTTATTTTATAAAGCCGGGAATCGTCCAACTTCAACTGTTTTTGCGTTTTTACAACCCGAAACTCTTCTGAAAACTCCTTCCTAACCTAATTTGGTAATTTCAGACATTTTCCGTGTTTTGACTTTTTCGATCCGGATTACGGTTTGACCCGTGCGCGGCCCAACGCAAGATTTTGGAAACGATAACCATTTCAATAAATTAATAAAACCCGTATTCTGGAGAGACGGGATATTTTTTACATTATTTTTGTATATGGTGTTTTATGAAAAGCTAGGTTTTGATAATTATCCAATTCTGGTATTGAATTGTATCGTATTTATAGTTACTTAGCGGCTAAGTAATCTATTTTTGGATCATTTTGAAGTTACTTAGCGGCTAAGCAACTAATTTAACGAATCAAAACGATCCAGAACGATCCAATATTCCATAAATATAAATAGCCTATTTCTTATTTCCTTTATTTCGTTTTTCATTTGCAACCAGTAAAAATACCGTAAATACAGAGAAAACCCTAGAAAACCGATACGTTCCTGAGAATCAAACACACGAACGAAGGCATTATCGAACTCCGATTCGGGCATGCAGCATATCAAAACGAAGCTCTCGAAATCTTCTTTCTGGATCAATCATCAGTTTCTGCCCAGAAATCATGGTAATTTTCTTATTTATTTATTTATATTCGAATTATTTAATAATTAAATTATGAAAATTTGTTCTTGATGTTGTTGATATGATTTGATGATTCCATGTTGTAGAGCATGTTTTTCTGGTCAATTTCATATATTATACTTCAAAAATAGAGTTCAATATCATATATAAATTAAGGTTTGATTTTCTGAAAATTATTTGAATATGTGTTCTTGGTGTTCTTGAAGAGTTCTGAGAATCAAACCCAAATTTAAGGGTGATGCAGATCTCAGTTTTTGAAGTATGAGTAACCAAAATGTTCAGATTTTCATGCTCTTTCTGTTTATGCCATCAAATCTTTCAAACGATTAATAAATTGTAAAGTCGTATTTTAGGGTTTATACCCCGATTTGGGGGTTTTTGATTGAATAATATTTGAATGATTTTGATGTGATAATTAGCTTCTCCATGTTATGTGCAATCGATTTGTACTATTATTCTGTTCGTTCTATTGCTAAATCGGTTGAATCGAGTTTTTGTTTATATTTTTTTATTCGTTTTAAATTTCGATTTTTCAGTTTACATGGAGGCTAAGCTGTGTTTTGCGAGTTATTTCATCTGATTTGGTTAATGATTCGTCGAGAACGCTGTTTGGCCGGAAAAGCTCGGCCTTGCCGGCTTTAATGGCGACGGCCGAAACTGGGTTCGATCGTCGGTGTTCATCCCGACCCGAGTGGATGGGGGTGACCCGGTTCCGACCCGTTTTCTGATTTAGATGACCCGGCTTTGGTCCTGTTTCCTTCTATTTCAAAACTAAAAATATGTTTATGCATTTTCAGTTTTATTTTAATTCAAAAAAAAATCCTATTTTTAATTTCTGAAAATTCATTTTCATTTTGAAAATCATTATTCTAATTCTGAAAATTTATTTTTAATTAAAAAATAAATCCAAATTATTTAGTTAATTAATTTTAGTTGATAATTATTTATTTAATTGGTCAATTAATTTAAATATTAATTGATTAATTAATTTAATTAGTTATTAATTAATTTTAATTGATTATTTAATTAGATTTAACTATTTATTTTGATTTAAAAATCCTGAAAAATAGTTTCGAGCTTTAAAATATTATTTTAAATTATTTTCCAAGCTCAATAATTCTTTTAAAATTATTTTCGGGTGTTCGAACCCTATTATTTAATTATTAAATGATTCAGAGTCCAATTTTATTCCGAAAATGTTCAAAAATTCATAATAAATCAACCGTTCGTCCGTTTAATACGAAACGAACGCCTCTAGACTCAGAAAAATATTCCGCTTCCATTAAAAATACTTTAGAGACCCAAATTCTTTTGTTTCGAAAGGTCGCTTGTTTTACGAATCTTTCTGAATCGATTTTTGATCAATAAATTATATTTTTGACCCGATTTCCGTTTTAAACATACCGAGTCGAACCTTTTGATGAACCGAGTCATATGTGATATGGATTATGTGATACACGAGTTGGATCTCTTGAGTTGATCGGGACAAGACGTTGGATAAAGAGTAAGATGGAATGATATTGGGTATCTGGCTTCTAGCAATCGCATGAGCAGCATATCAGTAAGGTGTTAAGAGTAAAGACGGTGAGGACTTGAGACAGAATGTCAGAATAGAGGTGTGTTTGCGAGTGTGACTAACTGCTAAATCTTAAAGGCAAGTATCCCTATCATCACTTATCGTTCAAGTGATATTTATTTTAAATCTTCTTATGCAAGTATTGCTTTCCCTATTCTCATTTTGGAATAAATAAATGTTTTACATATCGCGGAATTAAATAATTCTGTTTATGCAAATACACATCTGCTATTATGTTCAGAATAGTCAAGTGATTTTACTTATTAAATTACTGGATTTATAAATGTTTTGGATTTTGAGAAAGATGATTTTGTTGTGAGTATTCCTGCCAAAGTGAATGGGGGAATAAAATTATTTAGGATGTCGAATGATTTGGCTCCTTTTTCAATAAAAAGGTTTTTAGGATTGGATTGGTTACTGGTTACATCATAGGTGATCGAGATATCGGTCCAGCTGTAATATCTTTCAAGGCTAGTTATGCCTTTTCTGGCGCCCTATAGGTACCGTATATCTTCGAGATACGGGTAGCACCTATACTTACGGTATGGCTGCGGGATACCGGTGTTGTTTCGTGACTAATCATCGGAAACAACATAAAATATAATTGGTTCCAATCTAAATTGATATCTAAATTTCTTTATTGTTTTGAGAATCATAGAATAAATGATTTATCAACTGTTTCTGTTTTGGAATAATGGTAAAATGCAGTTTTGATTCAGATTCAGATTTAAGCTGATACTTACGTTGTTGTTAAATATCAAAGGTGGTATTAGTATAGATGAGTGATGTTGACTTCCCTATTTTATTGCGGGTAGGTTGTGAGCATCAAAGTTCGTATTAATATCTAATTTGATATGACAGCAAAATAAGTATTAATATCAAGAGTTCAGTTTTGAGTAAAGTTTATGATTCAATCCATAATCATTATTTCCTTGTTATAGTAGTTTACGATATTTACGTAAACACTGTTTTACGAGTTTTATTCTCGTCAAGATTCAAAGTATTGCTGAAGCATTTTGCTCAAAAATATCAAAATGGTTTTGAATACAATTAAGGAATCAATTCTGGGATTCCTCAACTAAAATTTTAAGATTCATTAATTATGATTTTAAATGTTCTGCTTTTATGCAGATGTTGGTTTTATATCAAAACTACCCTATATTCGTTATAATGAACTTGCTGAGCAATTCTTCCGCACATACTTGCCTATTTTTAAATTTAACCTCCAGTGAGGATTAGCTTGCACTGTTTAGCTGCGTAATTCGAGGAAGCAAAGAAGAAGCTCTTGGGAGGTGATTGGTCCAGGGTTTGCGGACTAGTGTAAGTTTTATTGTGTAAAGTTGTTTTATATTATATTATATTATATTATAGTTGTATATTTTATTTGGGCCTAGTATACTTCATTTCGAAATTATACTAGTGGGTTTAGTTTTGAGTTGGAATTTGTTGAAAAGAGTTTTAAAAGAAAATGAAAAATTTATTGATGGAATTTGGATTTCTTATTTCTAGAATTGTAACCTTAAAGATCTTGGATTAGTTTTGGGGTCATTTATGATAAATATCTTTCGCTGGCATTTAATTATTGATTAAATAGGTTAAATTGGATTGAAGTTTTATAGTGACGACCAAATCCCTTGACCCCGGATTTGGGGGTGTTACATTGTAGCTCCTATAGGGTTGGGGACGTCATGGATAGATCCCATTAAGGCCCATATTCAAACTGGTTGGCTGCCAAATGATGTTACCGAAGCACTGGCTCATAAGATAACCCGTTTAGGCTTCTATTGGCTAGAGATAATGGCCGATGCCAAAGAGTATGTGAAGAAGTGTGATCGCTGTCAGAAACATGCACCTATTGTTCGACAACCCCCCGAAATATTAACCTCCATCAACTCTCCCATCCCCTTTGCCATATAAGGAATGGATATACTTGGACCCTTCCCCATGGCCACGATACAAAGGAAGTTCCTAATTGTAGCCATTGATTATTTTACTAAGTGGATTGAAGCCAAGCCTTTGGCCAAGATCACAACTAAGCAGGTTGCACAATTCATGTGGGAAAACATCATGTGCTGATATGGAATTCCCCGTATCCTAGTTATCGATAATGGAACACAGTTCAACAATGAGGAAATCAAGAAGTATTATGAGGAGAATGAGATTGAGTTGTGATTTACCTCTGTGGCTCACCCGCAAGCCAATGGGCAAGCGAAAGTGGCAAATCGAAGAATCCTGGATGGACTAAAGAAGAGGATCGAGAAGTCGCGGAATAACTGGGTGGATGAAATACTCCCAATACTATGGGCCTATAGGACTACTTGTAGAGTCACAAATGGAACAACTCCCTTCATGTTATCATACGGGGCAGAAGCGGTTGTTCCTGTAGAAATATCACATTCGTCTCCCAAGATCCAAGCTTTTAATGCTGAGGAAAATAAGGAGGGGCAAAGATTAGCCCTCGATCTAATTGATGAAGTACGAGATGAGGCACATGCGAAGATAGTGGAATATCAGAAAAAGGCTTCATTCTACTACAACCTAATGGTTAAAGAAAGGTTCTTCAAACAAGGTGACTTGGTTCTGAGGAAGGTGGAAGCTTCCGGTGTTGGGCCAAAAGGAAAACTTACCCCAAATTAGAAAAGGCCATACAAGGTCAAAAGTGTTCAAGAAAGAGGAACCTATAAGCTGGAGATTATGGATGGTTTTGAAGTCCCAAGAACCTGGCATGCACATAACCTGAAGGTTTACTATGTGTAAAATGACTGAGCACGATTCTCACTTGTCAAGATGACAAGTAGGTTGAAAAGCACCTTGAAGCTTTACTTGCATAGGATTTTATATTTTGATTTCAGTAGGATTTGCATTTTAGTTCATGATTGTTAAGGGTTGAACCCATGCTATATAAGGTTTTGGAAAACAAGACTATATATTATTGAGTTGGAATTATTTCAAATCTTTGGATATCCAAGTTGTGATAATACTTTATGTGATTTTAGCAAAATTCATGCTTTGATCACTAAAGGAAGAAGACTTCAAGAATTCTTTCATTATAAAGAGTGCTCACTGCACAACTCTTAGAACTGAGTAGTTCAAGTTATTAATCATCCTCCTTAAAAGTATAACACTTAAAAAGTGCTAAAAAACTTAAAGGGAAGGTTATAAAAAGGAAATAGCATAAATAAACCCCGAAGAGTAATAAGTTCCAAGTACAAATAAGTTAGTACATAGAAAGCCACGATGGGCCAATAATAAAAGGAAACTAATCTATATCCTTAAACAAATCATCATCATCATTTCCCCCATCAGTAGCAGCAAAAGGGGGAATATGCACGTCTCCCGTGGAGTTAGCATCCCGAGAAGGAGAAGCTATAGCCTCAGAAGAAGTAGTCAGAGTGGGGGAGAGAGGAATATCCTCAAGAAGGGGTCCTGTCCCAGGAACAGCAGGCACTGGGTAGTCAGCAAGGGTCACCTCCGGGATCTTCTTCCCAATCTCCTCCACTATATGCTCCCAGCAGCTAGAAAAGGTCTCAGGAAAGTTAGCATCGTACATGGCATTCAGGACATCCTGAAAGTCCTGAGATGCTTTGTAATCTGCTATCACCTCAGCTCGAGCCCTCTAAGCATCCAGTTCCAGCCTGCGAACCTTCTCCTTCTCCTCAACCAATTCCTTCTCCACTTCACGAAAGCGAGTGAAGTTGGCCTCTGAGGCCTTGAGATACCTGTCCCAATCCCTTTCGACAACGGTCAGGCTAGTCCTCACCTCCTTCATGTTATGAAGGGCTTCTTGCAAATAGGTATTCATCTGCACAAACATGTTTGAACACAATAAAGTTGTGTAAATAATGGACGGAAGATCGTAAAAAACAATTAAAGAATGAGTTAAGGAAGAAGCTTACTGAAGCTATGGCCTGAGCACTCATGCACTCGATCTGTAAGTCGTCAGAAGACTCTACTATTTCGGCCCTGTAGCGAGGTGTAACTATGCTCTCGGACCAAATAGCAGCAGCCTCAGAGCTCCCCACCACCATGTCCCTCCTCTGAAGGCCCCAAATCACAATAGAGGGAGAAGTATCCTTATCGAGGCTAAGGGGCCTCTCGGATATAAAAGTAGGAATGGCTTCCTTAACCGTGACTGAAGGGCCGTCTCCAATCCTCACCCACTTGTCGCGGTGAGTCTCAACAGCGGAGCCCTTGGTAGCCCGATCCTCCCTCTTCTTGAAAATCGCGTCCAGAGCCACCTTAGCTGCAAAAAAGATATAGGTATATAAGAAATAATGAAAGAAATAAGGAGTTAAATGGTGAAGTAAAAAGGGGATAGAAATACCCTCAGGACCCAGGTCACTTAGATTTAAATTTTGCAAATTGCCCTCTGAAAGGATAAGAGCGTAATGATGCAAGTTATCAGCTGTGATGGCCTTGATGGCTGCATCTTCATTTATTCCCAATTTTAGGTCCCTTAAAGAACCATCTACACTCTTTGAGAAATTGGGCCTGAAAAAATGGTCCCAACCCTCCTCGGAATCCAGAAACACATAAAACCACTCGCTCTTCCAAGTTGGATACAAGTCGGGGTTGGTACCGGAAACAAAACAGGAACGGGCCAAGGATCTATGGACTATTTTGACCCATCCTTGGTCCTCAAAAGCATTTAAAAATTTAAATAAATAGTGAAAGACACAAACGTTGGGCTCAAAACAGTGTTTACGCGATTGGGCCATGTAACAGTGAATGAAACGCCAAGAATTGGGCGTGAGTTGGGTCGGACAGACTCGTGCTTCAGCCAAAAGGCGAAAAATGAAGGGGTGAGGAGGAAGATGAAAACCAGCATAAAAGGTTTCCTTATAAACCCGAATGGCCCCAGGCTTTGGGTAACAGGCCCTATCATTTGGGCCTGGAGCTACGGCCCTATAAGGGTGTGAAATACCAAATAAACAAGATATAGTACCTACTTGTTCAGAATCATATTTAGAAGGGTAGTTATAAGAATCTAAGTGGAGCATGTTAGGAAAGGCTTCGCCAAACTCGGTTAAAAGATCCCTAAAAGAAATGACTGAAGAATGTATGAGATATTTTTTACCTCGACTGGCCCTAAATGGACAGGGAGCAGCTTGGGGAATCTGGGAGTGGGAAGAGTCGGAATCCGCCATGAATGGTAAAAGCTCAAAACCCAGAAAGCATTTGAAGATGAAGGAAGGAGATGAAGATTCAAACAGAATCTTCAAGAGAAACCCAGAAAATAGCGAGAACTACGGCGGAAGGGAAGGACGGAAATTGCCTTGCGGTGGCAAAGATGGAGAGAAAATATTGTTGGGGGAGAGAAATTTTTGAGATATTTAAGTAGAGTGTGAGAAATGAACTCACACTCCACTCCTTTTAAAGCCGAGGAAAAGGAATTCCATCGACAAATGGGCCTAAATGAAATGGGCCTATCAAGTCACCAAGGGCGGGAAGCCCAGGCATTTTGAATTTTGAAAATTTAAGCTCTAGAAACATTCTTTACTAAGTCTTAACTTACCCTAGATTTATAGAAGATCACAGGGTATAAATCGTGGTACCAAACTTGTCTCCTAGGATGGGGTGACCCATGTTAGATATATTTGTGATGTCATGTCTAATCTAATTTGTTTAGTTTCAGAATTTACTATCATAACTTAACTGGAAATCAGAACTTACTGAAGACAGGAAGTTATCAGAACTTAAGCCATTAGGACTTACATCAGAACTTAAGTGGGGATACACATTAGGGATGAAAATCGGCTAATTTACAGGAGATGATCTGGATTAAACAAAAGAAGATATGCTTGGAGATTTGTATAGCTATAGGACTACAGTAGATAATCTCTGATTGATGTATTTTAGGAAACAGAACATATCATATCAATTAGGAGATATCTTGTAACTGTGTAGTATATAAGCACAGATTAGGGTTTACACTATATGTGTTATCATTCACGAGAATATTATTCATTGTAACCCTAGCAGCTCTTAGTGATATCATATATCACTAAGAGAGTAGATTAAACCTACTGTAACAGAGTTTGATATATTGAATAAACTTGTTTTCTGTTACATACTTGTGTTTATAATCGAATTGATTGTAGATGCTATATTCAACCCCCTTCTATATTATCATTGAGGCCTAACAAGTGGTATCATAGCCAATCTGTTAAGCTTACAAATAGTTAAGACCCAAAAAAACAATCAATCATGTCTGATCAATCAAAAACACAAGACCCTCAAAAACCTGCAAAGGTTCAACCCATTCAAAACACCAGTAGATATGAAACCATCAGGGTTCATATGCTCAGGGTGTCTGAGTACCCTATATGGAGTGTAAAGATGGCCATGTTTCTGGAAGCTACAGATCCAGAATATTTAGACAAAATTTATGATGGTCCACACAAGCCCACGAAGCTTTCTGTTGCAGTTGGGAATGAGCCACAGAAGATGATTCCCAAAGAAAAGAGAGAACTCACCACTGAAGACATCTCTTCACTAGGAAAGGATGCAAAAGTAAGACACTTGCTTCATAGTGCACTTGACAATGTCATGTCAAACAGGGTGATTGGATGCAAGACTGCAAAAGAAATCTGGGATGCATTGGAAGTGAGATGTCAAGGAACTAATTCCATCAAAAAGAATAGAAAGACAATACTCACACAGGAGTATGAGCACTTTGACTTAAAATCTGATGAGTCACTAATTGATACATATGACAGATTCACAAAGCTTTTGAATGATCTGTCACTAGTGGATAAGGGATATGATCTAGAAGATTCAAATCTGAAATTCCTACTAGCTCTTCCTAAAAAGAGATCGGACTTTAGAGAATGAAAGATTAAAATCTGAAAATCTAAAGTACAAAAACAGAAATAGTTATCTTGAAGAAGAGTTAGTCAAGATGAACATTATTCAGACAGAGAGAGACAATGCTATGTATGTTAAGAATGAATTGCTTAAACAGAATGATTATGTAAAAACTGAATTAGAAAAAGACAGAGAAATCATCAGGACTTGGACTAACTCAAGCAGATCAACTCAGAATATTCTAAGTAGTGGAAACTGGAAAGAGGGGTTAGGTTATAAAGATGGTAAAAGTGAGAAAGGGACTTTGCCAATTAAGCCAATTTCTATCAAACAGACTGAAAAGCCAAAGGTATGTTAAATTTGTTACAAAAACTGTTGTGTCTGATTCTGAAGAGATGAAAGACTCTAAAACAGAAGTCAAAGAAAAGTCAACTTCTGACAAATCAAAACAGGATAAACCAACTTTGGTAAACATTGGCTTAATGACAAAGAAGCAGCTTAAGTATAAGCTAAAAGAGATTAAAAATGTGAACACGGTAAATGAAGCTAGGAAAAATAGGAATGGAAAGGAAGGTGTGAATAAAAGTAATAATTATATGCCTGTTCCTAATACTCCTAGAAATAAATGCTATAATTGTGGAAACTCTAACCATCTTGCTTCTTTTTGCAGGAAAAATAAAGATATAAACTCTTTACCTCCTAGATCAGGAGTTAAGAGTCAGTCTGTTAGGTTTAAACCACAAAATCCTTGTTTTCATTGTGGTAGTTTTTGGCATTCTATTTATACTTGTAAGGAATATCATAGTTTGTACTATGAATATTATGAAATAAAACCTTCATTAAAGAAAATTAGTGTAATTCCTTCTAGTGTAAATTCTGATGCAAAGTCTGATATAAAGTCTGATAAAAAGCATGTTAGCATAAACTCTAAAACTAAATCCGTTGTAAATGCTAACAAACTTAACAAGGCCAAATGATCCAAGCAATTATGGGTCCTTAAAACTAATCAATAGTGGTCTTTATGATTGCAGGGCAACAGAAAAAACATCATGGTTCTGGACAGTGGATGTTCAGGACATATGACTGGAAATAAAGCCATGCTATCAGACTTTATGGAGAAAGCTGGCCCAGGAGTTTTTTATAGAGATGGAAACATGGGAAAGACTCTGGGATATGGCAATATCAATCTTGGGAATGTCATAATTGAAACAGTAGCTCTTGTCTCAGGACTTAAACAGAATCTGCTAAGTGTGAGTCAAATTTGTGACAGTGGTTATCATGTAGATTTCTTTGAAGAACACTGTGAAGTTGTAAGTAATTCCACAGGCAAAGTGGTTCTGAAAGGTTATAGACATGGTAACATATATGAAGCCGGACTTTTAACAAATTCTAATGGTTCTGCAATATGTCTGTTAAGCAGAGCATCAATTGAAAAAAGCTGGAATTGGCACAAGAGACTCTCTCATTTAAATTTCAACAACATAAATGAGCTAGTAAAGAAAGATCTTGTGAGAGGACTGCCAAAATCAATATTTGCTCCTGATGGTCTTTGTGACTCATGTCAAAAGTCAAAACAAAGAAAATCTTCATTCAAGAGCAAAACTGAATTCTCAATTCTTGAGCCTTATCACTTACTGCATGTTGATCTATTTGGTCCAGTCAATGTCATGTCTATTACAAAGAAGAAATATGCTATGGTTATAGTGGATGAGTTCACAAGATACACTTGGGTGTATTTCTTGCTCATGAAGAATGAAACTGCATCTACTTTAACTGATCATGTCAGACAGCTGGATAAGTTAGTCAAAGATTCTTTTAAAATAATAAGAAGTGATAATGACACTGAGTTCAAGAATTCAATCATGGAATAAAGCAGGAATTTTCTGCACCAGGAACTCCACAGCAGAATGGAGTTGTAGAAAGAAATAACAGGGCTCTTATTGAAGCTGCACAATTGTGTAGACTGCTTGTTTTACACAGAATGCTACACTCATAAACAAGCACGGAAAAACACCATATGAGATGGTGAAGAAAAAGAAGCCAAATCTGAAATACTTTCATGTATTTGGATGCAAGTGTTTTGTTCTGAAGACTCATACTGAACAGGTGTCAAAATTTGATCTAAAAGTTGATGAAGAAATTTTTGTTGGATATCCACTTTCCACAAATGCCTTCAGAGTCTACAATTTAAGAACAAGGGTTGTCATGGAATCTATCAATGTATCTTTTGATGATAAAAAGATTACTAGACTTGAAAATTTCAATGATCAGGATCAGCTGAGATTTGAAAATGAAGATGTAAATTCTGATTCTGTAAATTTTGATGACCTAAATCCTGATCATGTAAGTTCTGATAGGGTTAAATTCTGATGTCATTGAAACTATGGTAACTGCTCCAAAGGAAAATACACCTGTTCAGGGGGAGCAAGCTGATGATAATACCACATCTCAAGACTCTTGTTAGATATATTTGAGATGGCATTTCTAATATGTTTCATGTTTAGTTTTCAGATCTTAACAAACAGGAAATATCAGGATTTACTGGAATCAGTACTTACTGGAAGTCGGAACATAATATCAGGACTTAAAGTCATATCAGAACTTAAGTACGGGAGGACTTACAGTTAAGGAAGGAAGCTGATTAACAATAGAAGATCAAGACTAAAATAAAAGAAGATATGCATGGAAAGAATTAGAAGACTGGAAGACTTGTAAAAAATATCTGATTGATTTATTTTAGGAGATTTAATTATATTCCATATCAATTAGAATTTATCTTATAACTGTGTAGTATATAAACACAAACATAGGTTTACACTATATGTGTTATCATTATCGAGATACATCATTCATTGTAACCTAGAAGCTCTTAGTGATATTTGTTCATCACTGAGAGAGAACAGTTCGATTGTAATAGAGTTTATTATATTGAATATATCTGTTTACTGTTACTTGTGTTCAAGATCGATTTGATTGTAGTAACACCATATTCAACTCCCTTCTACATTATTGTGTGACCTAACAATTGGTATCAGAGCATATCTGTTAACACACATACAGTAAAGATCCAAACAATCATATCTGAAGAAGCACAAACTCCAACCAAGCCCACCAAAACTGAAGAAACTAAAAACACTCAAATCTACAGTCGATATGATACTATTAGGGTTCCCATACTGAGACTTCTGAGTATCCCATATGGAAGTGAAGATGGCTATGTTTCTGGAAGCTACAGATCCAAAATACCTTGATAGGATTAGTGAAGGACCATATAAGCCTACCAAGCTCTCTGTTGCAGTTGCAGATCAACCAGCAAAGTCCATACCAAAGGAGAAAGGTGATTACACAGCTGAAGACATCTCATCTATTGCCAAGGATGCACGGGTAAGGCATTTGCTGCATAGTGCCATTAATAATGTCATGTCAAACAGGGTAATTAATTGCAAGACTGCAAAGGAGATATGGGATGCTTTGGAGACAAGATGCCAGGGAACTGATGCAATCAAAAAGAACATGAGGACTATACTCACTCAAGAGTATGAGGACTTTGACTCAAAAGCTGGTGAATCATTAACTGAATTATATGATAGGTTTGTCAAACTCTTGAATGATCTGTCACTGGTGGACAAGGAATATGATCTTGAAGATTCAAATCTGAAATTCCTTTTAGCTCTTCCTGAAAATTGGGATTTGAAGTCTACTACCATAAGAGACAACTATGCTCTAGATGAAACTACTCTTGATAAAATTTATGGTATGCTCAAGATTTATGAACTTGAGATGGATCAAAGGAGCAAAATACATGGGAGAAAGTCAAGGATAGTTGCTGTTAAGGATGAGGAGGAATCTCCTAAAGTTGTTGTCTCAAAGAAGGGCAAAGAAAAGGTTCTCATCATAAAGTCTGATTCAGAGTCATCATATTATGATGATGATGATTCAGAAACTGAAAGCTTACCTGAAATGGATGATGATGCAGAGATGATGAAATTATGTGCTCTTATGGTAAAGGGTATCACAAAAATAGCCTTTAGGAAATTCATAAAGGGAAAGAAGTTTTGCAGGAAAAGTGTAAGTGCTGATAAGAAATGGTTCAGAAAGTCTGAAGGAAAAAGTGCAAAGTTTGACAGAGGAGACACCTCAAATGTCCAATGTTACAATTGTGGTGAAAGAAGCCACATATCTCCTGACTACAAGAAAGGAAAAAGTGACAAAGGCAAGGCATTTTTCACAAAGAAGAAAAACTGGACAGACACTTCAGATTTTGAAGATGAGGTGAATTATGCCTTGATGGCAAATGCTGATGGCAGCCCTGAAACTGCTGAATTGAAGGTACCTCAAACAACTTATGCTTTTCATACTTATGATATTACCGAGTTAAGATTATATCTTAAAACCATGTTTATTAGTTATAGAGATCAAACTTTAACATGTGAAAGATTAACTTCTGAAAATCTTGCTTATAAGAAAAGGAATGACTATTTAGAAAAAGAGTTAGTTATGTTCCACCAAACTCAGAAAGTAAGAGATGATGCTTTTTATGTTAGAGATGAAGTGCTAAAATTGAATGAATCTCTAAAAACTGAGTTAGAAAAAGAAAGAGAGATTATCAGGACTTGGACTAACTGTGGCAGAACAACTCAGAATTTGTTAAGTAGTGGAAACTGGAAAGAGGGCTTAGGTTATGGAGATGATAAAAGTGAAAAAGGAACTGAACAAATTGAGCCAATTGTTGTTAAAAGACTGCTAAGCCAAAGGTAAATCCTGTTAAGTTTGTAGCTAAAACTATAAAGTCTGATTCTAAAAAGATGAAAGAGTCTGTAGCAGAAGCTAAGGAAAACTCAACTTCTGACAAATTAGAACAGGATAAACCGGCTGAAGTTAACATATGATTAATGACAAAGAAGCAACTTAAGCATAAGCTGAAAGAAATTAGGAATGTCAACAAGGTAAATGCAGCTAGGAAAAATAGGAATGGAAAGGAAGGTGTGAACAAAAGTAATAATTATATGTCTGTTCCTAATGCTCCTAGAAAGAAATGTTATAACTGTGGAAACTCTAACCATCTTGCTTATTTTTGCAGGAAGAATAAGAATATAAACTCTTTACCTCCTAAGTCAGGAATTAAGAGTCAGTCTGTTAGGTTTAAGCCACAAAATCCTTGTTTTCATTGTGGTAGTTTATGGCATTCCATTTATACTTCTAAGGAATATCATAGTTTGTACTATGATTATTATCAAATAAAACCTTCTTTGAAGAACGTTAGATTAATTCCTTGTAGTGTAAAGTCTGATGCAAAGTCTGATATAAGCTCTGATAAACAGCATGTTAGCATAAACTCTGATATTAACTCCGCTACAAATGCTAACAAACTTAAAAAGGCCAAAGGATGCAAGGAAGTCTGGGTCCTTAAAACTAACCATTAGTGGTCTTTATGATTGCAGGGCAACAGTAAAGATATCCTAGTGCTGGACAGTGGATGTTCAGGACATATGACTGGAAATAAAGTCCTGCTATCAGACTTTATGGAGAAAGCTGGCCCAGGAGTTTCTTATGGAGATGGAAACATGGGAAAAACTCTGGTATATGGCAATATCAATCTTGGGAATGTCATCATGGAAATAGTAGCTCTTGTCTCAGGACTTAAACACAATCTGCTAAGTGTGAGTCAAATCTATGACAAAGGTTATCATATGGATTTCTTTGAAGAACACTGTGAAGTTGTAAGCAATTCTACAGGCAAAGTGGTTCTGAAAGGATATAAGCATGGTAACATTTATGAAGCCAGACTTTCGGCAAGTTCTGATGGTTCTGCAATTTGATGAGTAAAACATCAGTTGAAGAAAGATGGAATTGGCATAAAAGACTCTCTCATTTAAATTTCAACAACATAAATGAGCTTGTAAAGAAAGATCTTGTGAGAGGATTTCCAAAATCAGTATTTTCTCCTGATGGCCTTTGTGATTCATGTCAAAAGGCAAAACAAAGAAAATATTCTTTCAAGAGCAAAACTGAATCCTCAATTTTTGAGCCTTATCACCTACTTCATGTTGATCTATTTGGTCCAGTCAATGTCATGCCTATTACAAAGAAGAAATATGCTATGGTTATAGTGGATGAGTTCACAAGATACAATTGGGTGTATTTCTTGCACAAGAAGAATAAAACTACATCTACTCTAACTGATCATGTCAGACAACTGGATAAGTTGGTCAAAGATTCTGTTAAAATTATAAGAAGTGATAATGGCACTGAGTTCAAGAATTCAATCATGGAAGATCTGCAAAGAGCAAGGAATCAAACAGGAATTTTCTGCACCTGGAACTCCATAGCAAAATTGAGTTGTAGAAAGAAAGAACATGACTCTCATTGAAGCTACACGAACTATGCTTGATGAAGCAAAGCTACCAACCTACTTTTGGGCTGAAGCTGTGCAGACTGCTTGTTTTACACAGAATGCTACACTCATAAACAAGCGTGGAAAAACACCACATGAGATGGTGAAGAAAAAGAAGCCAAATCTGAAATACTTTCATGTATTTGGATGTAAGTGTTTTGTTCTTAAGACTTATCCTGAAAAGCTGTCAAAATTTATCTAAAAGATGATGAAGGAATTTTTGTTGGATATCCACTTTCCACAAAAGACTTTAGAGTCTACAATTTAAGAACAAGGGTTGTCATGGAATCCATCAATATATCTTTTGATGATAAGAAGATTATTGGACTTGAAGATTTCAATGATCACGATTAGCTGAGATTTGAAAATGAAGACTTAAATTCTGATTCTATAAATTCTGATGACTTAAACTCTGATCCTGTAAGTTCTGACGGGTTAAGTTCTAATGTCATTGAAACTGTGGTAACAACTCCAAAGGAAAATGCACCTGTCCAGGGGGAGCAAGCTGAAAATGCTACCACAACTCAAGACTCTCACCGAGCATCAGAATCTGTCTCTGGCTCTTCAAGTTCTGTTTCAACTAGTTCTGATGAGCCAAATTCTGATAATTCTGGAAACTCTGATACTTCAAGTCCTGGACGATCTAACCCAAATTCTGAAGTCTAAGAGAGCATAACTACAGGGGGAGCATCAGAAAATGCTGATGGAGATAGCATGGATTATGGGGGAGGATCCAGTTCTTGAAATCAACTTTCATCTGCAAGGAAGTGGACCAAATCACATACACCTAACTTAATTATTCGAGATCCTGAAGCAGGTGTCAAAACTAGAACTGAAACATCAAATGAATGTCTCTATCATTCTTTTCTATCTCAGACTGAACTAAAGAAAGTGGAAGAAGCTCTTCAAGATGCTGATTGGGTGCAAGCAATACAGGAAGACTTAAATGAATTTAAAAGAAGCAAAGTCTGGACCCTAGTGCCAAGACCAAGGAACAGATCAGTTGTTGGCTCAAAATGGGTGTTCAGAAACAAAATTGACACTTATGGCATAATTACAAGGAACAAATGTAGGCTTTTTGCTAAGGGTTACTCTTAACAGGAGGGTATTGATTATGATGAAACATTTGCACCAGTTGCTAGATTGAAAGCCATACGAATCTTTTTGGCTTATGCTGCTCACAAAAAGTTTAAAGTCTTTCAAATGGATGTAAAAAGTGCTTTTCTCAATGGAGAATTGGAAGAAAAGGTGTATGTTGAATAACCTCTAGGCTTTGTAGATTCAAAATTTCCAAATCATGTCTACAGGCTTGACAAAGCACTTTATGGCCTTAAGCAAGCTCCAAGAGTATGGTATGAGATTTTAGCTCAATTCCTTCTGGAAAATAGATTTCACAGAGGTACAATTGATAAAACACGGTTCTACCTCAATCATGGAAAGGACTTACTTTTGGTACAGATATATGTTGATGATATCATATTTGGTTTTACAAATGCCAAACTCTTTGAAAGGTTTGCAAAGCTAATGCAGTCAAGATATCAAATGAGTATGATAGGAGAACTTAGTTATTTTCTGGGCCTTCAAGTTAAGCAAATGAAGAAGGTACTTTTATCTGTCAATCCAAATACACCAGAAATTTACTCAAGAAATTTGAAATGCAAGACAGTTCAACAACATCCACACCCATGGCCACTGCAACCAAGTTAGATAAAGATACTGGTTCATCAGTAGATATTACTAACTACAGAGGTATGATTGGCTTTTTACTCTATTTAACAGCATGTAGACCTGATATCATGTATGCTACCTGTCTTTGTGCAAGATTTCAGGCTGATCCAAGAGAACCTCACTTAATAGCTGTGAAAAGAATTTTCAAGTACCTCAAGGTTACAACTGATCTAGGATTGTGCTATCCTAGAGAATCAGATTTTAAGCTAATAGGTTACTCAGATGCAGATTCTGCAGGATGCAAAATAGACAGGAAAAGAACTAGTGGAAGCTGCCAATTTCTTGGAGGCAGATTAGTTTTTTGGTTTAGCAAGAAATAGAAATCAATTTCCACATCAACTGTGGAAGTAGAATATATTGTTGCAGGAAGCTGTTATGCACAGATTCTTTGGATGAAGAATCAGTTACTGGATTATGGATTAGAATTTTCTAAAATCCCTATTTACTGTGATAATCAAAGTGCTATTTCTATGAAAGGTAATCCAGTTCAACACTCAATGACAAAGCACATCAGCATTAGGTACCATTTTATAAGGGAACATATGATGGAAGGTACAGTGGAATTGCATTTTGTTCCAACAGAATAACAACTAGCAGATATCTTCACAAAACCACTGTGTGAAGCTACTTTTATAAAATTGGTAAATGAACTTGGAATGGTTTCAGGTTCTTTCTCTAAATCTGCTTAGTTTTTGTTCTCATGCATCAGACTTTATGATCAGTGTTTACAGATTGTCTTATCTTCATGTATTCCGTGCTTAAATGGAAATATATTAAATGCTGATTGTTATCTGATGTGGATCTTTATACTATGATAGTGATTTGAATCTTCTGTGACTATTCAATCCAATGAGGATACTGTGCTAGATGCTGACCTAGTAGTCTTTAACGTACTAGAAATCCCATGTTTGAATTAGTTGTTTATGTGGAAATTCATTAACACGAGCAAATTCTGATTTTCAGATTAGTCAAATTTACTTTGTGTATCTTATTACTAAGTCACAAACTAGATTCTTGCTTCTTATCTGTCAAATTCTGATGTCAGTAAATCTTAAGGATGAACTAAATACTGATAAGCCTCACTTATCAAAAGAAAAGAAAATAAAATAAAGTCAGGTACTCCTTTGAGATCTAGAGTAAATATGTGAAAGGGAAGACCCAAGTGCATTGTTAGTATTAAGTAATATGCATTACAAAAACAAATAATTTTTTCTTGGTGACTTTTCACAATCTCTGATTACTGGGGAAATACTCTGATAATAACATAAATTCTGATAAGTAGTTGTGACTCACTTACACTGAGAAGCCACTGTAAAAAGGAATTTCAAAAGATGCATAAAATAAGCACAAACAGTTAAGGTGGACTCTTACATAATTTTGTTTTATAGTAGACTTCATGATTGCTGACAGATTTTAAGCATTTTTCTTAGTTATGCCTTATTTCTAAGATGTACTGAAGTCTATCAGACTTTAATCTTTATCTGATATTCTGCTAAATGCACACACTCTCACTCTATATGAATGATGAAAATTACTCTGGTGATTAAGTTGTTTTTGACAAACAGTTAAGTGTCATTTGCATATATTCTGAGGACAAGTTCTGATATAAGTTCTGATGATTAAACTCTGAAGAATCAAGTCAGTATTTGTATGAAGAATCACAGAAAACGATATTCACTTTTTGAGTTGATAAGCCATATTCTAATGGCTGTTAAAATATGATAATAGTCAAGTTCTGATATTAAATCCTGATAGAAACTCTGATGCTTACGTGGCATTATTCTTTACCTGACTTATCTATGGTGAATACTGAAACGGTCATATTTAATCATAATATATTTAGGTGAGATAAAAACAGTCATAATCATTTGGGTTAAAGGTAAACATGTTTGTCCTGAAAAACTGCATGTGCACGGTAATTATTGCTTATTTCTCGTGCCCATTAACTCATGTTTTAACTTTTTACTAACTGTTCACACGTTGCCAGGTGTAAATTGTCTACCATGCTTCATAAATATAACTGTTGAGTGTAGAGAGTATATATATGGGAGTTAAAAGATTTTCTAATATTTTACCTATTTTTCTATTCTTAATCTCTCTTATTCTTTCTCTCTCAAATACACTCTGAAGCATTTTCTTACAGGACTTTTATCAAACACCTTGCAAACACTCTCTTTCTCACTTAATCTCTTACAGAGATGGAACCAAGAGACTTGATTTTCAATGGAGCTAAGTTTGTTCCTAACAACTACTCGTCTATTCTTAGCAAGGATGAAGCTCCATCGGAACTTCACTTCATTCAGGACTTCCTTGCTAATTCTGATATTGGGTATGTTTTGACCCAACCTGAAGCAATCTTTGGAACTCAAGTGCTGGAGTTTTGGAGAAGTGGCGTATATGATGATGGTGGTGCTCATGGGTCCCCAAATATCATCTTTACAACATGGGAGGATGAGCATGTCGTGACTTTGGCTACAGTTCGCCAAGCACTGTAATTGCCTGAGAATTGCATTTATTCGACTGTTGAGGAGCCAGTTCTTCAACAGATGATGGCCAATCTGGGGTATGAAAAGACATTGGCAAAGCTGGGTCAATTGAAGAGATCCAACATAAGGAGGGAATGGAGTTTCTTCTTCGACTGTATCACAAAGGCTTTTGCAAACAAATGTTCTAATTTTGATGAAATCCCAATTCTCAGTCAACAAATCGGGTATGCTCTCATTAATCAAACTAATTTTGATTATGCAAATGCTGTTTTAGGCTTTATTGGGGATATGATGACAGAAGATAGAAATACTATCTACTTTGCTAGCGATTGTCAACTTATTTATAACTTTTGTTGTGCTGATAAGCCCCAATTAGCTAGTGAATTAATTCCACCATTTAGACTAGCTAAAAGAGCTTTTAATGACTTATTATCTACTGATATTAAGAAGGCTGTGTTGAGACCCCCTCCAAATTCCCATATATGTCAAACAAGCCTTAATAAACTATGATCCAGTTACATACACTGCACTATATCCTGATGTCCAACCATCTGAACCTAAACCTTCAGCACCTACCACCACTTCACAAGCACCTCAAACTTCTCAACCACAACCAAAATCTACCATCAGGACATCTTTCAAACCATCAACTCAATCATCTCAACCTGAATCATTAGCACATACCATCGGATCTTCATCTTCAAGGCCAAAGAGGACAAAGTCTGTTCCTGAACTTTCTCAAAAGAGAAGGAAAATGATTCTCAGGGATGAATCTGAAAGTGAAGAGGAAGCACAGGTTCATGCTTTAGAACCTGTGACAATTGAAGATGAGACTATTACTTCTCATAAAGAAACTACAGATCAAAGTGCTGATACTTTGAAGAGGAAATCGGTAAGTTCTGTCAGAACATAATGAATCTTCTTCAAGTTCTGAAGACAGTGTTTCTGTTGAGACTCCAGCTCCCATTCTGGGAAAGGAAGCACTGGTAGAGAAGTTTATTGAGCAAGATGCACCTATACCTTGGGAGGATACTCGCAGGAGGGTTGAGTGGACCAAGAAGTGGAATGATTCTGAATTCATTCCAAGCTCTAACATTCTGACAGAGCATATTTCAAAAGCTGATGAGTCATTGTCAAATTTTGATTTCAAGACACAACTCAAGATCACTGCTCTCTCTACCAAGCATCTTTGTTAGGTCACACACACTGTAGAAGGGGGTTGACTATAGTGTTTACTACAATCAAATCGAATATAAGAACTCAAATAACAAAACACAGATTTTATTTAACACAATAAACTTTATTACAAAGAACTATCCTTTCTCAGTGATGAACAAATTATCACGAGAGCTGCTAGGGTTACAATAAGTAATAAACTCGATTAAGATAACACACATAGTGTAAACCTTATGTCTGTGTTTATATACTACACAGTTACAAGATAATCTTCTAACTGATATCGAATATAATTATGCTTCCTAATATATATCAATCAGTTATCTTTTCTTCCAAGTATTCTATTCCTTATAGAATTCTTCTCCATGCATATCTCTTCTTATGTTTTTCTTGATCTTCTTTCCTTTCAATCAGCCACCTTCCTTATCTGAAAGTCTCCTTAAGTCCTGATATTATCTCCTGATAAATATCTCCTGATAACTTAAGTTCTGATATCTTAAGTGTTGACTTCAGTATAAGTACTGATTTCCAGTTAAGTCCTGATTTGTCCTGTTAAGTAAGATCTGAAAACTAAACACAAATCATATTAGACATGACATCACAAATACATCAAACGAATCTCCCCCAACTTGTAAATTAGCATAATATACAAGTTTAATAGATATTTGATGATGTCAAAAACATTAAGTACAAATGCATGAGAATTTGACTAGATAACTACAACTTACAGTCCTTATAGCTTTACCATCCTTAAAGTATGATAACAGCTTCAGTTTGTATATACTTCAGAATTTAAGTAGTTGTAGATCTTTGACTTGGCTTCAATTTCTGATCTCTTTGATGTCAGGAGTTATTCTGAGATAGTTCTTCAACAAACATCTATCAGCATATTCAAGTTCATTGACCATCCTCCTTTTAACATTCTTCAATTCAACTGTATCTTTACCAGTTTGAAAGATAGCAGCCCTGAGATCATTTATTTTAGATTTCCTTATATCCTGATCTAGTCTGATGATATAGGCTTTGTCAGACTCTGGATTGAATTCAAGTCCCTTAATACCAGAAAATGTAGTGATAATTTTAGCAGTATTAGGCTTCATTTCAACAATTTCTCCACTGTGAGATCTGTACTTGGGATAGTATGGGCTGTCAGACTTTACAGAATAAAGCTTCTTCTGTCTCTGAATATTTGACTTTAAACACCCCGCAACACCATCTGTTGATCTGTTTTTAACTTGAAGCAGAAATAGAACATGTTCCAGTTCTTCAAAATACTTCAATAAAATTGCATTCTCCCTGAAATGGAATACCCTCCCATCTGTCATAAAGTATAACATGATTTCTTTTTTCAAAACAGAATGGTAAACCATTTGTACAGATTCAAGTTGATTCAATCTCTCAGGAGTTGCTCCTACACCTGGTTCACTTAAGGAAGTTGGATCATTGGTAGTGTTGCTTACTCTCTTCTCTTTTGAACTACCCAATCCAGATTTGTCTCTTGCTTCCTTTCCTGTAACAACTCTTGCTTCAAAACCACTTGATATAGTCTTTAAAGGTTGAGTCTGTTGAGCTTTGCTGAATCATGATAGTAGCATCTTTGAAGGTTTAACATGAGCAATGTCATAGGTTTCCTTTTCCTTATCTTCTGATATCAAGTCAATTTGAGCTATGTCAGAGGTTGCTTGCTTCAATGTCATATCAGAACTTACTACATCTTGATTCTGAACAACTTGAGCCATGTCAGAGGTTGGTTGAGAAATCTTCTTTTTCATCAGAGTAAGACTAGCATCTTCATTAGATTTTTCTTCCAGATCCATGACTGGCACATATACCTTTACAGGTTCACCAATTTTTTCTTTGCCCTTGTATCTTTGATCTATCTCCACTTGTGATTTGGATTTGGTAGCTTCAGAATTTGTCCTTTCTTTTATCACAATGCCCTTAGGCTTTGGAAGTTTCTTTTCAACAACAGAAGCTTTAGACTTGGAGTTGACTTTTTCTGCTTAAATCTAGCTTCTTCTTCCTTTAGAATTTCAAAGTCTATTCCAAGATTTTCTTTGAGAAATAATCTCTTTGAAATCTCTTCATCAAGTTCCAGATGTTCTGTAGAACTTATCATTTTACTAGTATCAGAACTTATTCTTCTCCCAGTATCAGAACTTGATGAAATTTCAGTTTTCTTTGATGAAGATCCTTTACCTTGACCATGACCTCTACCTATTCCAGAGTTTCTCCGGTCATCATTTCCATCATCCTTACCCTTCAGTGATTGAGTAGATTTGCATTTGGACTTAATTACTTCCTCCCCCTTTTTGGCATCAGCAGGTAAAAGAAGAGAGACAAGCAATTCCACTGAGGATTGGACCTCATTGAGTTGAATTTGAAGAGAAGCTTGATTCTTTAGAATTTTATCAATCTGAGCCTGTTGCTTCTCCTGAGTTTTTTCAATATACCCAATTATGTCAAAGGCTGGCTTGAAAAATCTGTTCTTTTCCAATTTTATATTCATATCTTGCTGGATCAAAGATTCTTGAATTTTATTCACCTTGTCATGAGTTATTGAGTGTTGACCTTGAAGGTTCCTTGTACTCATTGCAGTAACTCTCAGATGTGCCTTGAAATAATCATTTATCAGCATTTCATCAGCTTTGGCAGGGTGCTCGGCAAGAATTTTTTCAGTAGTATTATGGATAAAAAACTAAGGTTATTATTTGCTGTATTTATTGCTAAGGTTCGGGAGCTCAAGGCCTTTAATGGCTGCTTTCGTGTTTCGTAGCTTAACTCTGCCTTTACGAGATGCATACGTATCTCTGTAAATTAAAGAATCAAGCCAAAAAACATAGTTCTGATTTGTGGGGTGAGGCCCCTTATATAGATGCTGGTGGTTCTTGAATTGGACTTGATATAGGAGACTTGGTGGGCAAGTCTCATAATTAGAATGGACTTTGGAGTCCTAAATAGTAGGAAACTGATTCCTTATCCTTTTAGGTCCCTTTGAGGCTAATCTGCAAGGATTTATATCCTTATCGGCACTCTTCTCAATGGCTATTTTTCCCTTATTAATTAATTACAAAATTAATTAATATTCAGGGTTTTTGGGCCTTCTTTGTTCCATCAGGCCTGATCTGGTCCATCAGGCCTGATCAATGTGTTGACCTTTTTGGTCTGAATGTCATACATCTTCTTATTGGGCCTAGCAGCCCAAATCATTCATAATTAATGTAATATTTAATTACACAATCAGGTTTTATTTATCCCTATCATTTGTCCCCCAACTTTTGGGAAACCATGTCAGATTTCGCAAAAGTTAAGTTCGTTCATTCCCTTTCAGGGTACCGTTTTGCGTAAAGTGTGGAGCTACCTACACGTTTACAACGATTTGCCTTGTGCGCGGCTCTAGGGTTTGCTAAAAAACTTCCCTCCCTATTTTCTTACCTTCTCCCTATTTTTAGGAATTTTCTTGTATTTTTTCAGGAATTTTCCCTTTTTCCCGGGATTTTTCCAAATTTTCTGCAATTTTCCACAAATGTTTTCAAATTTCCAGCCCTTTTTCGACCAGGATCCTAGTAGAAATTTCGACCTGGATCCTAGTCGAATTTTGGGCCATCTTTGCAATCCTGGTCGAAAGACTTCGACTAGGATCCACGACCTGGATTTCGACCAGGATCCTAGTCGAGCCTTCAACCTGGATCTAGGTCGAAAATTTGCCCTTGTTTTGATTCCTGGTCGTAAGGTTTCGACTAGGATTCACGACCTGGATTTTGACCAGGATCCTAGTCGAACCTTCGACCTGGATCTAGTTCGAAAATTATGTGCTTATTTGCTTCCTGGTCGATAGATTTCGAATAGGATTCACGACCTGGGCTTCGACCAGGATCCTAGTCGATTCTTCGACCTGGATTTAAGTCTAGGTCCCCGTACCCCATACTTGAAAAATGGTGTGCTTGATTCGACCTCAATCCTGGTCTTGGTTTCGACCTCAATCCCGGTCTCGGTTTCGACCTCATTCCTGGTCTTGGTTTCGACCTCAATCCAGTTCAATTATACCCATAATTTTCGGGTATCTGTTCGAAAGATTTCGAGCATAATTCATGACTTGAAATTCGACCTGAATTCTGGTCTTTTATACCCGTTATTTTCGGGTGTCTGTTCGAAAGATTTCGAGCAAAATTCACGACTTGAAATTCGACCTGAATCCTGGTCTTCTTGGGTTTCCTTCTAATCCAATTTGGATTGGGCTTCTGTTTGGGCCTAATCTTCTTTTTGGGCCTTATATCTTTTAGGGCTTCGATTTGGGCCTTGCATTTTTCCAAATCTTAATTGGATTTGGTTCTTCTGTCTTCCAAATCTTAATATGGGCTTTTTAACTCCTATTGGGCCTCTTATTAATCTGGGCCTTAATATATCAAAAACTCTTAGTGGGCCTCTTATTAATCTGGGCTTAACATATCAAAAATATTATGTTTAGAATTCTCTGGAATTTTATTTAATTTCTTTCGAATTCCCTTGGAATATTCTGGAATGTTCCATTTTCTGGGCTTTTTTCTTTGGGCCCCCATCCTTACGGGGCTTTTTGTCCCTTCAACTTCACTTTTCCTCCTATATAAAGGAGTGAGTAGAGTCTACTGCTCCTCACTTTCTCATTTCTAAATTCTTCTTATTTCTTCTTCTATCAAGAATCTCAAAGAAATAACAGTAAGTCCGAGTATCTTAAGCCCCGAAGCCTTTTTTAGGAGCATTACTTCAGGTAAAATTTCTCCCTTTACTTCTTGTGCTTGTTTTTGCATAGTTTGCGGTTTTAAAATTATCTCTTTATGTGCCCTTTTTTCAGATGGCTGATAAGAAAATTACTCGTTTGGCCAAGATGAATGTGGCCAGAAAGTCCAATGAATTCCCTATTCGATCAAGGTACACTTCCTTGATCGATATGATCAACACCCGAGGGGACGAGTACCCGTCTGATGCGCATCTGGACGTGCACGACCATATTAGTGCTTTGCGGGATCCAAAGGAGCTGGAAAAGTTGAGTAGCTGTTTCAAAATCAAGGACCCTTTCAAATTGGTTCTTGCAGGTCCGGCCGACAGGGCTTGTCAGTGGAGGAAGGACGCATTATGCGTCTACAGGGATACTCTAAAGGCAGGTATCAGACTTCCCTTTCACCCATTTATCCCCGTTCTGCTAGCTGATATGGGCATCAGCCCTTGCCAACTCCCCCTAATTCCTGGAGGCTCATTCTGTGCTATCTGTCGCAATGCGCCAAGCACAATGTCCCCACTTCTGTTGCTGTTTTCAGAAAGATTTTTCAGTTCAAGAATAACCCTGATAAGAATCCGAGTTGGGTTTCTTTAAACCCGCGCCCAACTATTCCCCACATAGAACGCGGCCTTTCTTCCATCCCTAAGAAGAGTAAATTTCCTTCCTTATATATTTCTTTCTTCATTTCCTTCATCTTCTAACTTTGTTAATTCCTCATCTTACTTATCTCATTTGTTGCAGTGGCTGAGAAAATTGAGGAGGCTACAAAGCCTAAGGACCTGGAGACGACCAGGATGAAGCGCGCTAGAAAGGTCTTTAAAGACCCGCGCCTTGGGGATCGCTTCCCGGAGTTCCTACTCCAAGCAATGGAACCAGGCGAAGAAGGCCCGAACCAAGTTTTGTGCACCAAGCAAAGGCCAGGGGCTTACTTTCAACCTGCTTGGGGAATCCGGGGCAAGGATTTAATTGTTGGCAGCACAACGCTTGCCAAGGAATGATCTAAGCATTCCATCTCCCCGGTTGACTATCAAGACTTTGTCCTTCAACAAGACTTAGAGGGGAATGAGCTTTTTGGAGCTCAGGCTTTGGCGATGGTACGTTTTTTTCCTTTGCCCTTCATAGTTGCCTTTTTGATTTTCCCATCTCATACTTTAGCTGTGTTTCTTGTAGGCGAATGCCCATTTTCAAGGGGCGATTCACCAAGCCAAGGCTTGGAAGGTTGGCCTGGAGGATGCAAACAAGAAGCTGGAGGAGGCCAAGATTAAGTCGAAGATTTTATATTATAACTTGGTATTCTAGATACCTTACATAAGATGGGTTCAACCCTGATAAACATATTTTTTATATAGAAAAACCCTAAACAAGCAAAACTTCAAGGTGCTTTTAAACCTACTTGTCATACTGACAAGTGAGAATCGTACTTTAACTATCTCACACATAGTAAACCTTCAGGTATTGTGCATGCCAAGTTCTCGGAACTTCAAAACCATCTATAGTCTCCAGCTTGTAGGTTCCTCTACCATGAACACTCTTGACTTTGTACGGCCTTCCCAATTTGGGGCAAGCTTCCCTTTCTTCCCTACACCAGAAGCTTCCACTTTCCTCAAAACTAAATCACCTTGTTTGAAGAATCATTCTTTAACCCTTAGGTTGTAGCATAACGAAGCTTTTTTTTGATATTCCACTATCTTCGCATGTGCCTCATCTCGTACTTCATCAATTAGATCCAGGGCCAACCTTTTCCCTTCTTCAATTTCCTCAGCATTAAAAGCTTGAATCCTGGGGGATGAATGTGATATCTCTACAGGAACAACTGCTTCTGCACCATATGCTAACATGAAGGGAGTTGCTCCAGTCGTGACTCTACAGGTAGTCCTATAGGCCCATAATATGGGGAGTATTTCATCCACCCAGTTATTCCTCGACTTCTCGATCCTCTTCTTTAGTCCATCCAGGATTATTCGGTTTGCCACTTCCGCTTGCCCATTGGCTTACGGGTGTGCCACAGATGTGAATCGTAACTCGATTTCATTTTCCTCACAATACTTCTTGAATTCCTCGTTGTTGAACTGTGTTCCATTGTCAGTGACTAGGATGCGGGGAATTCCATACCGGCACATAATACTTTCCCACAGGAATTGTGCAACCTGCTTAGTTGTGATCTTGGCCAAGGGTTTGGCTTCAATCCACTTGGTAAAATAATCAATGACAACAATCAGAAACTTCCTTTGTGCCGTGGCCATGGGAAGAGGCCCTAATATATCCATTCCCCACATAGCAAAGGGGATGGGCGAGTTGATAGAGGTCAGCATCTCGGGGGGTTGTCTAAAAACTGGTACGTGCTTCTGACAACGGTCACATTTTTTTACATATTCTTTGGCATCAGCCATCATTTCTGGCCAATAGAAGCCTAAACAGGTTATTTATGAGCCAAGGCCCTGCCCCCCAAGTGTTGCCCGCAAATGCCTTCATGTACTTCTTCAAGAGCCAAGCGAGCCTCATCAGGCCTGAGACATCTTAAGTAGGGAACCACGAAAGATCTCTTATACGGAATTCCATCTATTAAAGAGTATTTTAGTGCTCGGACAACCAATTTTTGTGCTTCAGTAGCATCGTTAGGTAACCAACCGGTTTGAATGTCAGGCTTAATGGGATCAATCCATGACGTCCCCAGGCCTATAGGAGCCACAAGCTTAATATCAATGTTCCGTGTTTTCAGAATGCGATAGTATACACTTCCAGAACTTTCTTCCATCTCAGACGAAGCAAACTTTGACAACGTATCTGCCTTAGCATTTTCCTCCCTTGGAATGTGCTCAACATGGAATTCATCAAATTGGGTCATCACGACCCTTACTAGGCGGACATATTTAGCCATCGTCTCATCCCTTGCCTAAAACTCTCCCTTCACCTGGGATACGAGCAACTTCGAGTCTCCACAGACTTTTAAGTTCTTGACTCTAAGTGTCCCTGCTAAGCCAAGACCAGCTATCAGAGCTTCATATTCTGCCTCATTGTTTGTGGTTGGGAAGTCTAGCTTCATGGCATACTCAATGAAGAACCAATCAGGGCTTTGTAAAACCAAACCTGCTCCACTTGAATTCGTTTTTGATGCTCCATCAAAATAGAGAACCCAGTATTCTTTTTCCTTATTAACCTTCTCTTTATCCCCCTTATCAACTTCCTTGTCTTGAGATATGCTACCTTCCTTGTCTTGAGGTATGCTACCTTCCTGCCCCCCGACTTCTTGGTTGGGTATGGTACATTCCACCACGAAGTCAGCTAGTTCCTGGGCTTTTATTGTCGTTCGTGGCTTATACTTGATATCGAACTCTCCCAGCTCTATTGCCCATTTGATCAATCTCCCACTTGCCTTGGGACTGTGAATGATATTCCTCAGGGGCTGAGTCGTTAGCAACCCAATCTGATGAGCCTGAAAGTAAGGACGCAGCTTTCTCGAAGCCATTACCAAGGCTAGAGCAAACTTCTCAATAGTTGAATAATTCAACTCAGCACCATGCAGAATTTTGCTGACATAGTATACGGGTTTCTGGACTTTCAGTTCCTCCTTAACCATACAGCGCTCAAGGCACTCTCTGAAACAGCTAAGTACAAGAATAAAACTTCATTCAAAACTGGCTTGGCCAACAACGGGGCCTGCGCCATATATTTCTTCAATTCTTCGAAAGCCTTCTGGTTTTCCTCACTCCATACAAAGTCCTTAATGTTTTTAGTGACTTGAAGAATGATAGGCACTTGTCTCCTGACTTGGAGATGAATCGTCCCAACGCAACAACCCTTCCTGTGAGCTTCTGAACATCCTTGATAGTTTTTGGTGGTTCCATGTCCAGGATTGCCTTTATTTTATCGGGGTTAGCCTCGATCCCTCTCTTGGACACCATTAATCCCAAAAATTTCCAGACCCTACTCTGAAAACACACTTTGTAGGATTTAACATCATCTTATGGTACCTCGGGTTCTCAAAAGCTTCCCTCAAATGGGCTATATGATCAGTCTTTACTAGACTCTTGACTAACATGTCATCAACATAGACTTCCATAGTCTTGCTAATAAGATCCTTAAAAATTTATTTACCAACCTTTGATAGGTGGCTCCTGCATTCTTGAGACCAAATGCCATAACAAGATAACAATAAACACCAAAGTCAGTGATGAATGATACCTTTGGGATGTCATCCTTGTGCATCTTGATCTGATTGTATCCACTAAATCCATCCATAAAGCTCAGCATTTCATGCCCAGCAGGGGCATCTATCAAGGTATCGATCCTTGGTAACGGAAAACAATCTTTAGGACATGCATCATTTAGATCAGTGAAGTCCACACACATCCTCCATTTTCCATTAGCCTTCTTCACCATTACAGGGTTTTCTAACCACTCTGGAAATTGAGTATCCTCAATGAAACCAGCTTCCAAGAGCTTCTCCACTTCCTGTTTTATAGCTTTTTTCCTTTCTGGAGCAAAACTTCTTTTCTTTTGTTTTACCGTCTTCCGATTTGGGTCCACACTCAGCTTTTGAGTAATCAATTCCGGGTCTATGCCTGGCATATCAGCCGCTGACCATGCAAAAAACATCACTATTTTCTTGTAAAAATTTCACCAACTTCCTTCTAAAAGGCTCTTTGAGTGTTGCTCCAATAAAAGTCACCTTCCTAGGATCTTCTGGGGCCAAAGGAATTGAAACCAAGTCTTCTGCAGGCTTTCCCCTTTTCTCATCATTCTCTCAGATATCCAGATCTTCAATAGGAAGAACCTGCCCCCAACTCCATCTGCCCTCAAAGAAGCCACATAGCAGCTTCTAGCCATTTTTTAATCTCCTCTTTCTTCCCCAATCCCATCTCGAGTCGGAAACTTCATAACTGAATGATAAGAAGAAGGGACTGCCTTAAAGGCGTGTATCCCTATTCTTCCCATGATAGCGTTATAGGTCGAACTAGCCTTCACCACCACAAAGTCCAATATCTGAGTTGCTTGCCTTGGTTCTTGTCCTATGGTTGTTGGCAACTTGATTATTCCTTCTACGGGGCATTCCACTCCTGCGAATCCATATATCGGCATGTCGGTTGGGGTCAATTGGGAGTCATTATATCCCATCCTTAAAAAGGTGTCATGGAGCAAAATATCCACTGAAGCACCATTATCCACAAGGACCCTTCTTACCAGGCTGTTCCCTATTATCGGGGTTATGACCAACGGGTCGTCATAGGGAAATTTCACACCCTCCAGATCAGAATCATCAAAAGACATTGTTACTCCTGTCCTGGCCCTCTTCGGGGCTTCCCCAACAATATGCATAACTTCTCGAGCATATGCTTTCCTGGAGTTCTTGGATAACCCAGCAGCAGTTGGTCCTCCAAAAATTGTGTTGATCAGAGGCCCTTGGGGGCGCGGTCCTCTGAAGATTGTATTTATCACTGGTCCCCTAGGTTGGGGATTTCGCCCCTGATCTTCTTGATCTCTCCTTCGGTCATCAAACTTCTCACGTTGTTGCTTCTATCCCCTCCTTCTCCTGTATATTTGTTCAATTTTTCTTTTCGAATGAGGACCTCAATTTTATCTTTCAGTTGCCTACACTCATCGGTGTCATGACCAACATCTTTGTGAAATCTGCAATACTTGCTCTTATCTAGCTTGGCAGGATCAGCCTTCAAGGGCTTAGGCCAACGAATATCTCTATCTTTCTCGATCTCCATCAAGATTTGGCTTCTAAGAGCATTCAGCTTAGCGTATTCAGTGAACTTTTGCCCAGGTCCTCCCTTCTTGGGGGTTGAATCAGAGTTTTGCTCGGTTCTAGGATACTTGTCCTTAGCAATATACTCCAGATCAGTTTTCCGCTTCTTGCCTCCAGTGGGCTCATTACTTATTACGGTCTTCCTCATACTTTCTTCAACCTTGATATACTTCCCTGCCCTATCCTGGAGCTGCAACATGCTTTCGGGGGGATTTTGGCCAAGGACATCTTAAAAAACTCATCCCTAGTTCCTTGTTGCAGTGTTATCATGGCTACCTTATCATCCAGGTCTAGGACTTTTAAAGCCTCCTTTGTGAAATGATTCAGGTAATCCCTCAAGAATTCCTTTGTTCCCTGCACAATGCTCATAAGAGATGCTGAACTTTTCTCATGAACTCTCCCACTGATGAATTGCTTAATAAAAGCCTGACTTAATTCACTGAAAGACCCAATAGAATTTGGGGGCAAGCGACTATACCACCTTTGAGCCATACCCGACAGGGTTTGAGGAAAGGCCCGACACTTAATAACATCATTCACGGGCTGCAACAGCAGTGCATTAGAAAATGTTCTAACATGATTAGCGGGATCTCTCGTACCATCATAAGATTTTATAGTTGGCATCTTGAACTTCCTTGAGATATGGGCATTCATTATATCTTCAGTGAAGGGTGGAGTATGATCATCGGGATCTTCAAGGGGAAGAAGATTGTTTGGATCAGCCCTTGGGACAACAGCCCTTCTCTACACTGGACCATCCATGTCTATGATGGGAGGAGGATTTCTCCCCCTAGGAGGTGTTGGGGGTCTGGTGGTCTGGTGCGCCTCCAGGTCGCGCCTCAGCCTTTGAATCTCAGCCTCGTGAGCCCTGATTCTTTCCTGCACTTCTTGGGGATTCGTCCCTTGGGTGCTCTGAGGGCGTTGGCTACCTTCAGCCATCGGCTCCTTGCCAGCACGTCTCCTTCTTGGGGCTACTTCATCATCCGAAGATTCAGAGTCTCTCTCAGTGTAAGGACCAGAAAATTCCTGATCCTCAGGGATAGGAGTCAAACCTCATATGTATGGGGGCAATCGCACTCATGGTTCACTCCGCCTAGCATGTCCGCTTCCTCCAACCTCAGGGTAAAGGGACATCCCATAAGGGGGGTTAGTAGTAACAACAGTTGAATATTCGTACCCGACGGGTCGAGAATTCACAGGTACATGTATTTGTTGAACTTGAGGATTCGTACCTTGAGTAGTCGAGGGGATCGTCCCTTGTGGCTGAGGTTCAGTTGCCCCTATCTGGGCTTCTCCTTGCGTGGCTGCATAGGTTGAGTGAGGAGGCACCTCCACAGTTGAAGAGATCACTTGGGTTCTCCTCGTCGTTGTTTCTCCTCCAAGGGCTCTAACTATTCTCCGTGTTCTCGCCATGGTTATTGTTGTGCTTCCCACAGACGGCGCCAAATGTTATGGATAAAAAACTAAGGTTATTATTTGCTGTATTTATTGCTAAGGTTCGGGAGCTCAAGGCCTTTAATGGCTGCTCTCGTGTTTCGTAGCTTAACTCTGCCTTTACGAGATGCCTACGTATCTCTGTGAATTAGAGAATCAAGCCAAAAAACGTAGTTCTGATTTGTGGGGTGAGGCCCCTTATATAGATGCTAGTGGTCCTTGAATTGGACTTGATATAGGAGACTTGGTGGGCAAGTCTCATAATTAGAATGGTCTTTGGAGTCCTAAATAGTAGGAAACTGATTCCTTATCCTTTTAGGTCCCTTTGAGGCTAATCTGTATGGTATATATCCTTATCAGGACTCTTCTCAATGGCTATTTTTTCCCTTATTAATTAATTATGAAATTAATTAATATTCAGGGTTTTTGGGCCTTTTTTGTTCCATCAGGCCTGATCAGGTCCAGCAGGCCTGATCAATGTGTTGACCTTTTTGGTCTGAATGTCATACATCTTCTTATTGGGTCTAGCAGCCCAAATCATTCATAATTAATGTAATATTTAATTACACAATCAGGATTTATTTATCCCTATCAAGTAGGAACAAAACTAACTGAGTTCCATTCCTTAGTCCACTCCTTTCCTCTAGGAGTTTCACTCCAAGGTACTGGTGCATCCTCCCTAACAAACTGCTTGATCAAATCAGCTTTACATGGAGCTTGTTCAGGTGCATGTCCTGATGGACCAGCTTTATCACCATCTACATTTGCAGCAGTTTCACCAGTAATTTCAGCATTATCAACATCAGAACTCATAGAGCCTGCAGTATCAGCATCCTCTGATAGAATAACAGTATGTGAGGCTATATAGGCTTCAACATCATCCTCTAAATTCTGATCTGCAAATAAGTTCTGATCAACATCCAAATGTTAATGCCCACCTAAAATCTGATTTTCATCATCCAGATTCAGAATTGGTGTTGTTGGAATATCTTCATTGGAATAAGCATATTGAATTGGTTTTGTTGGTGGAGTGAGCTGAGTTGGTGGAGCTTCCAAGTACAGAACCTCAGGTACAATCAAGTTATGAATATCAATTTCAGCACTTATACCTGGATCTTTAGTATGTACTGGATCAATTATTGGAGACACAGGAGGTGTAGACACTTTCTCTGGAATATCCACTTGTTCTTGAATAGAAGACTTGTGAGCTGATTCAGCAGTAGGAAGTAATTCAATGACTATAGGTTCTGTTGGGATCAGAGATTCCTGACCCCCTTCCTTAGCTGCTTCTTCCAGAGTTGCTTCAGAGTGTGATGATACACTTACAGCCCTCCTGCGTCTTTGCTTTTTAAGTCTCTTTGCAGAATTAGAGACTTTGGGTGCTTCATCATCAGAATTTAGCTTTCTAATCCTTTTGAGGGGCCTAGAACTCCCAGTTTTAGTATCTTTCTGAGAAGAAATCTTCTCAGCTTCTACTACAACAGGTTCTGATATTGGAACCTGTTCCTTATTGTCTGACTCATCTCTCAGAACAATTCTCCTTCTCTTATGTTAAGACTGAGGTACTATCTTATTCCTCTTGGGTTTGGAAGATGAAGGCTTCACAGGATGTGCTGAAGGTTGAGGTTGAGATGACTGTGATGGTTTGAAATATGTCCTGATAGATGGTTGAGTAGGTTGAGGTTGAGAATTTTGAGTTTGGTGAGAAATGGTAGGTTCTGATGGCTGTTGAGTTGGCTGTGATGTGTTGGTGGGTTGACCATCAGGGTAAACAAATGTGTGCATTTGTGGATCAACATTTACCAGGATCTGTTTTACTAACTGAGGAATCTGTAAGGGTCTCTGTACTTGTTTCTTAATGTCAGCATTTAACAAATCATTAAAAGCCCTTTTTGCAAGCTTAAAGGGTGGAATTAAAGTACGGGCTAATTGGGGTTCATCAGCACAACAAAAAGTATATATAAGCTGACAGAATCTAGCAAAGTATACTACATTCCTATCCTCTGTTATCCTATCCCCTATGAAACTTAGCACATAACTGGCAAAATCAAAATGAGTTTGATAAATAAGGGCATACCCGATTTGCTGACTCGTGATGGGAATAACATCAAAGTTGGAGCATTTATTGGCGAATGCCTTGGTGATACAATCAAAGAAAAAGCTCCATTCCTTTCTCATATTTGCTCTTTTTAGTTGACCCAGCTTTCCCAAACTTTTCTCATAGCCCAAACTAGCCATGAGCTGCTGTAAGAGAGGATCCTCCACTGTTGAGAATGTGCAACCTTCAGGTAAATGGAGAGCTTTTCAAACTGCTCCAGGAGTAACCACATGCTCGACATCTCCTGATATAAAAATGATGCTTGGAGTACCAGTAGCACCACCATCATCAAAAAGCCCAGTTCTCCAAAATGTCAGCACTTGTTGGCTTGAAATAGTTTGAGGTTAGGTCAAAGCATACCCAATCTCACTATGAGCTAATAAATCTTGCACAAAGTGCAGATCTGATGGAGCTTCAGCCTTGGTCAGGATTGCACATAATTATTTGGGACAAACTTGGATCCATTAATAATTAAATCCTTGGGCGCCATCAGAAATAAGTGAGAAGTCAGAGTGCCTGTAAGGTGTTTGAGAAAATGTCTGTAAAGAAAACCATCAGAAGATGTGAGAGAGAATAAGAAAAGAGAGAGTAGAATAAAAATGAAAATAAAATATTTGAAAATCTTTTATCTCTTTTACTTAGACACCCCACGTGACAGCAGTTAATAAGAAGTGGAACAGACCTTTACACCTGTCAGGCATGTAGCAGTTAAGGCAAAAGTTAATGGGCATGGTAAATAAGTAATAATTACATTGCACGTTCATCTTTTTTTTTTGAAAAAAAACTGTTCCCACTAAACAAATGATTATTACTGCTTTAACTCATATAACCCAATATTCTGTAAAAATATGGTCGTTCAAGTAATGACCAAAAATAAACCAAGTAGTTAAATACTGCCACGTCAGCATCAGAACTTGATTATTATCAGGATTTAAAAGTCATCAGAATATGGCTCCTTAACTCAAAAAGTGAATGTTTATTCCTGTTATTCTTCACACAAATACTGATATGGGTACATCAGAACTTAATCATCAGAACTTAATCATCAGAACTTCCATCAGAACTTCCATTAGAACTTGCCCTCAGAATTTATGCAACTGACACTTAAACTGTTCATCTAAAACAACATTTATCACCACAGTAATTTTCATCATTCATATGGAGTGTATGTGTGTGCATTAAGCTAAATATCAGACAAAGAGTAAAGTCTGATTCACTTCAGTACATCTTAGAAATAAGGCATAACTAAGAACTTTGCTTAAAATCTGTCATTATTCTGAAGTCTACTATAGAATGAGTTCATGCATGAGTCCACCTCAACTATTTTGTGCTCATTTTATGCATCTTTTGAAATTCCTTTTTACAGTGGCTTCTCAGTGTAAGTGAGTCACAACTGCTTATCAGAATTTACGCTATTATCACAGTATTTCTCCAGTAATCAGAGAATGTGAAAAGTCACCAAGAAAATTTTATTTTGCTTTTCTAATGCATATTACTTAATACCAGCAATGCACTTGGGTCTTCCCTTCCACATATATTTTTCTCTAGATCTCAAAAGAGTACCTGATATTTATTACTTTTTTTTTCTTTTTTCTTTTGATAAGTGAGGCTTATCAACACTTAGTACATCCATCAGATTTACTAACATCAAAACTTAATAGATAAGAAGCACTATTCTAGTTTTTGACTTAGTAATAAGATACACAAAATAAACTTTAACCAAGCTCAATATCAGAATTTGCTCGTGTTAAAAGATTTCCACATAAATAATTACTTCAAACATGGGATTATTAGTATATTAGAGACTACTAGGTCAACGTCTAGCACAGTTATCCTCATTGGAATGAATAGTCACAGAAATATTCATATAACTATCAGAGTTTAGAAATTCACATCAGACAACAATCAGCACTTAGAAAATTTCAATTTAAGCACAGAATACACAAGAATAGTAATATCTGTAAATACTGATCATAAAGATCAGAACATAAACTAAGCAGATTTAGAGAAAGAACCTGAAACCATTCCAAGTTCATTTACCAATCTTGTAAAAGTAGTTTCACATAGTGGTTTTGTGAAGATATATGCTAGTTGTTGATCTGTTGGAATAAAATGCAATTCCACTGTACCTTCATCCACATGTTCCCTTATAAAGTGGTACCTTATGCTGATGTGTTTTGTCATTGAGTGTTGAACTGGATTACCTGTCATAGCAATAGCACTTTGATTATCACTGTAAATAGGGATTTTAGAATATGTTAACCCATAATCCAGTAACTGATTCTTTATCCAAAGAATCTGTGCACAATAGCTTCCTGTAGTAATATATTCATCTTCTGCAGTTGATGTGGAAATTGACTTTTGTTTCTTGCTAAACCAAGAAACCAATCTGCCTCCAAGAAATTGGCAGCTTCCACTAGTGTTTTTCCTGTCTATTTTGCATCCTACAAAATCTGCATCTGAGTAACCTATTAGCTTAAAGTCTAATTCTCTAGGGTACCACAATCCCAGATCAGCTGTAACCTTGAAGTACTTGAAAATTCTTTTCACAGCTATTAAGTGAGGTTCTCTTGGATCTGCTTGAAACCTTGCACAAAGATAGGTAGCATACATGATATCAGGTCTACTTGCAGTTAGATATAGTAGTGAGCCAATCATACATCTGTAATCAGTAATATCTACTGATATACCAGTATCCTTATCCAATTTTGTTGCAGTGGTCATAGGAGTGGATGCACTTGAGCAATCTTGCATTCTAAATTTCTTCAACAAATTTCTGGTGTACTTAGATTGACAGATAAAAGGTCCTTATTCATTCTGCTTGACTTGAAGGCCCAAAAAATAGCTAAGTTCTCCCATCATACTCATTTGATTTCTTGACTGCATTAGCTTGGCAAACCTTTTATAAAGTCTGTCATTTGTAGAACCAAAACTGATATCATCAACATATATCTGCACCAAAAGTAAGTCCTTTCCATGGTTGAGATAGAATAAGGTTTTGTCAATAGTCCCTCTATTAAATCCACTTTCTAGAAAGAAACTGAGCTACTGTCTTATACCATGCTCTTGGAGCTTGCTTAAGGCCATAAAGTGCTTTATCAAGTCTGTAGACATGATGAGGAAATTTTGAATCTACAAAACCTGGAGGTTGTTCAACATATACTTCTTCTTCTAATTCTCCATTAAGAAAAGCACTTTTTACATCCATTTGAAAGACTGTAAACTTTTTGTGAGCAGCATAAGCCAAAAATATCCTTATGGCTTCTAATCTAGCAACTGGTGCAAATGTTTCATCATAATCAATCCCCTCCTGTTGAGAATATCCTTTTGCAACCAGCCTTGCTTTATTCCTTGTAATTATGCCATTACTATCAGTTTTGTTTCTGAACACCCACTTTGTACCAACAACAGATTTGTTCTTTGGTCTTGGTACTAGGGTCCATACTTTATTTCTTTCAAATTCATTTAACTCTTCCTGCATTGATTGCACCCAATCAGCATCTTGAAGAGCTTCTTCCACTTTCTTTGGTTTAGTCTGAAAAAGAAAAGAGTGATAGAGACATTTATTTGATGTTGTTGTTCTAGTTCTAATACCTGCTTCAGGATCTCCAATAATCAAGTCAGGTGTATGAGCTTTAGTCCACTTCCTTGCAGATGGAAGGTTATCTCTAGAACTGGATGCTCCCCCATGATCCATGTTGTCTCCATCAACATTTTCTGATGCCCCCCTGAAATTATGCTCTCTGAGTTGGATCCTTCAGAATTTGAGTTTCCAGAATTATCAGAACTTGAGTTTCCAGAATTATCAGAACTTGATTTTCCAGAATTATCAGAACTTGAGTTTCCAGAATTATCAGAACTTAGCTCATAAGAACTTGATGAATCAGGACTTGAAGAGCCTGTTCTAGATTCTGATGTTTCTTCAGATGTGGTTGGATCTTCTATATGCTCCCCCTACACAGGTGCATTTTCCTTTGGCATAGTCACCACAGTTTCAATAACATCAGAGTTTAACCCATCAGAGTTTGCATTATCAGGATTTAGACTATCAGGATTTAGACTATCAGGATTTACAGAATCAGAATTTAAAACTTCATTCTCAAATCTCAGCTGATCATGATCATTGAAATCTTCAAGTCCAGTAATCTTCTTATCATCAAAAGAGACATTGATAGATTCCATGACAACCCTTGTTCTTTAATTGTAGACTCTAAAGGCTTTTGTGGAAAGTGGATATCCAACAAAAATTCCTTTATCAGCTTTTAGTTCAAATTTGGATAGCTGTTCAAGATGAGTCTTAAGAACAAAACACTTGCATCGAAATACATGAAAATAATTCAGATTTGGCTTCTTTTTCTTTACCATCTCATATGGTGTCTTTCCATGCTTGTTCATAAGTGTTGCATTATGAGTAAAACAAGCAGTCTGCACAGCTTCAGCCCAAAAATAGGTTGGTAACTTTGCTTCATCAAGCATAGTTCGTGCAGCTTCAATAAGAGTTTTATTCTTTCTTTCGACAACTCCATTTTGCTGTGGAGTTCCAGGAGCAGAAAATTCCTGCTTGATTTCATGGTCTTTGCAGAACTCTTCCATAATCAAATCCATGAACTCAGTGCCATTATCACTTCTTATGATTTTCACAGAGTCTTTAACCAATTTATCCAGTTGTTTGACATGATCAATCAAGGTAGATGAAGTCTCACTTTTTGTGTGCAAGAAATACACCCATGTGTATCTGGTGAACTCATCCACTATGACCATAGCATATTTCTTCTTTGCAATAGACATGACATTCAATGGACCAAATAGATCAAAATGTAGTAGGTGATAAGGCTCAAGAATTGAAGATTTAGTCTTGCTCTTGAATAAAGATTTTCTTTGTTTTGCCTTTTAACAGGAATCACAAAGGCCATCAGGAGCAAATACTGATTTTGGCAGTCCTCTCACAAGATCTTTCTTGACTAGTTCATTTATATTGTTGAAATTTAAATGAGAGAGTTTCTTGTGCCAATTCCAGCTTTCTTCAATTGATGCTCTACTTAACAGACATATTGCATAACCATCAGTACTTGTTGAAAGCTTGGCTTCATAAATGTTACCATGTCTGTATCCTTTCTGAACAACTTTGCCTGTAGATTTTCTTACAACTTCATAGTGTTCTTTAAAGAAATCCACATGATAACCTCTGTCACAGATTTGACTAACACTCGGCAAATTGTGTTTAAGTCCTGAGACTAGAGCTACTTTTTTAATGATGACATTCCCAAGATTGATATTACCATATCCCAGAGTTTTTCCCATGTTGTCATCTCCATAAGAAACACCTGGGCCAGCTTTCTCCACAAAGTCTGATAGCAGGGCTTTATTTCCAGTCATATGTCATGAACATCCACTCTCCAGAACTAGGATATTTTTTCTGTTGCCCTGCAATCACAAAGACCACTAATGATTAGTTTTAAGGACCCAGACTTGCTTGGATCCTTTGGCCTTATTAAGTTTGTTAACATTTGCAACGGATTTAGCATCGGAATTTATGTTAACAGTTTTCTTATCAGACTTTGCATCAGAACTTACACTAGAAGGAATAATGCTAACTTTCTTTAAAAAAGGTTTTATTTAATAATAATCATAGTATAAACTATGATATTCCTTACAAGTATAAATGGAATGCCATAAACTACCACAATGAAAACAAGGATTTTGTGGCCTATATCTAACAGACTTACTCTTAACTCCTGATTTTGAAGGTAAAGAGTTCATGTTCTTATTCGTCCAACAAAAAGAAGCCAGATGGTTATAATTTCCACAGTTATAACATTTCTTTCTAGGAGCATTAGGAACAGGCTTATAATCATTGCTTTTATTCACACCTTCCTTTCCATTCCTATTATTTCTAGGTGGCTTTACCTTGTTTACATTCTTAACATCTTTTAGCTTATGCTTAAGCTGCTTCTTTGTCATTAAGCCTATGTTAACTTCAGTTGGCTTATCCTGTTTTGGTTGTCAGAAGTTAATTTCTCTTTAACTTCTGATTTATCAATATCACACTTTACAGCTACAAACTTAACAGGATTTACCTTAGGCTTTTGTTTAACAACTATAGGCTCAATTTCTATAGTTCCTTTATCATTATTATCATCTCCATAACCTAAGCCCTCTTTCCAGTTTCCACTACTTAACAAATTCTGAGTTGTTCTGCCAGAGTTAGTCCAAGTCCTGATTATTTCTCTTTCCTTTTCTAACTCATTTTTTAGAGATTCATTCATTTTAAGCACTTCATATCTAACATACAAAGCATCATCTCTATCTTTCTGAGTTTGATGGAACATAACTAACTCTTTTTCTAAATAATCATTCCTCTTTTTATAAGCAAGATTTTCAGAAGTTAATCTTTCACATGTTAAAGTTTGATCTCTATAACTAATGAACATGGTTTTAAGATATCTTCTCAACTCAGTAATATCATCAGTATGAAAAGCATAAGTTATTTGAGGTACCTTTAACTCAGCAGCTTCAGAACTGCTATCAGCATTTGCCATCAAGGCATAGTTCACCTCACTTTCAGAATCTGAAGTGTCTGTCCAACTTTTCTTCTTTATGACAAGAGCATTGCCTTCGTCACTTTTTCCTTTCTTGCAATCAGGAGATATGTGGCCTTTCTCACCACAGTTGTAGCATTTGATATTTGAGTAATCTCCTCTGTCAGACTTTCCTCCTTTGCCTTCGGATTTTCTGAAACCTTTCTTATCAGAACTTGCACCTTTCCTGGAAAACTTCTTTCACCTTCTGAATTTCCTGTATGCAATCTTTGTGATTCCTTTCACCATAAGAGCACACAACTTCATCATCTCTTCATCAGGGTCCATCTCAGATAGACTTTCAGTTTCTGAATCCTCATCACTATCAGAACTTGATGACTCAGTATCAGACTTTATGATGAGAGCCTTTCCTTTGCCTTTCTTTGAGACAACCACTTTAGGGGATTCCCCCTCTTCCTTAAGAGCAACTGCCCTTGACTTTCTCCCATGCCTCTTGCTTCTTTGATCCATCTCAAGTTCATGAGTCTTGAGCATACCATAAATTTCATCAAGAGTAGTTTCATCAAGAGCATAGTTATCTCTTATAGTTGTGGCCTTCAAATCCCAACTTTCAGGAAGAGCTAGAAGGAATTTGAGATTAGTATCTTCAAGATCATATTCCTTATCCACCAGTGATAGATCATTCAAGAGTTTGACAAATCTATCATATAAACCAGTCAATGACTCATCAGGTTTTGAGCCAAAGTGCTCATACTCTTGAGTGAGTATAGTCCTCCTGTTCTTCTTAATTGAATCAGTTCCCTGACATCTTGTCTCCAAGGCATCCCATATCTCCTTTGCAGTCTTGCAGTTAATTACCCTGTTTGACATGACATTATCAATGGAACTGTGCAACAAATGTCTTACCTTTGCATCCTTTGCAATAGATGAGATATCTTCAGCTGTATATTCATTTTTTTCCTTTGGTACAATCTGTGTTGGCTGATCTGCAACTACAACAGAGAGCTTGGTAGGCTTATGTGGTCCTTCATTGATTCTGTGAAGGTATTCTGGATCTGTAACTTCCAGAAAAATAGACATCCTCACCTTCCATATGGGATACTCAGAAGGTTTCAGTATGGGAACCCTAATAGTCTCATATCAATTATAGATTTGAGTCTTTGGGGTTTCTTCAGTTTTGGTGGGCTTGGTTGAAGTTTGTGCTAAATCATACATAATTATTTTTGGATCTTTACTGTATGAATGTTAACAGATAGCTCTGATACCACTTGTTAGGTCACACACACTGTAGAAGAGGGTTGAATACAGTGTTATTCTGCTTCCTAATATATATCAATCAGTTATCTTTTCTTCTAAGTATTCTATTCCTTATAGAATTCTTCTCCATGCGTATCTCTTCTTATGTTTTTCTTGATCTTCTTTCCTTTCAATCAACCGCCTTCCTTATCGGAAAGTCTCCTGAAGTCCTGATATTATCTCCTGATAAATAACTCTTGATAACTTAAGTTCTAACAACTTAAGTTCTGATATCTTAAGTCTTAACTTCAGTATAAGTACTGCTTTCCAATTAAGTCCTGATTTGTCCTGTTAAGTAAGATCTGAAAACTAAACACAAATCATATTAGACATGACATCACAAATATATCTAATAATCTTCAAGCTCTTCACTCTCAAACTCAAGAAAATGTTGATAATCTTCTAGAAAAAGCTGATAAGCTAGAAATGGAGACCAAGCTTGAAAAAAAGAGGTTTACCAGACCTATTTCTGAAAAGGTAGAAGCAATTGAGAAAACTCAAGAGAAGCAACAGGCCCAAATTTCTGAGGTTCTGGAAAATCAAGCTTCTCAACAGGATCAATTGAATGAAATTCAAACTTTAGTAGAACTTCTTCTCTCACTCCTACTATCAGATGATGCCAAAAAGGGGGAGAAGATAGTTAAGTCCAAATGCTCAGATGATCAAATACTGAAGAAGACAGATGATGAAACTGATGACTAGGGAAACCCTAGTCAGGGTAGAGGTTAAGCTCAGAGTAAATATGGCAGCAAAGTGAAACTAAACTCTGATGCAAGCAAATCTTCTACTCATAAGAAGACAAGTTCTGAAGCTGCTCAAACTGAAAATCTGATAGCAAGTACTGAAATTCAAAATCCGAGATCAAGTTCTGATGAGCAAAGTATGACAAAGCCTGATGTTCGGATATAAGGTGGAAGTCACGATTCTCAAAAGTTCATGCAAACTCTGAAGCTCAAGGGAAAGCAAACTACTATCTACTACACGGATCCCAAGATTCAGACATTTGATGAAGAAATTGCTAAAAGATTGTTTCTGAAACATAATCCAGGAATGGATTTAGATAATCTCAAGGAGGAAGAAGCTAGATTTAAAGCTGAAAAGACAAATCTAAAGCTAAAAGCTTATGTTGCAAAGAAACCTCCAAGGCCTAAGGAGAAAGGCATTGTGATCAAAGGGAAGACAATTTATGAGGCATCAAAGCCCAAAACAAGATCACAATCCGAGATTGATCCTAAATGGAAAGGAAAGGAAAAGGTTGATGAACCTACAAAGTTCCAAAAGAGGAAAATACCTTCAGTTGTGATAGATCCTGTCTATCAAACTACAATTTATGATGATGATGCTCTGACTGAAGAAGATGTTCAAACTTTGAAAAGAAAGAAGATTTCTGAAGAATTAAAGACAACCTCTGACAAAGCTCAAGTTGTTCTGAGTGAAGAACATCAAGTAAAAGCAAAATCAACAAGTTCTGATAAAGTCAAGAAGTTAACCTCTGACATTACTCAAGTTGATTTAGATAAAATGGAAGTAGCTAATAAAAAGAAAATTCTGTGGAAAAATGTCAAACCATCATTTCCTAAGAAAAGCCAATTGCTGTCTGATTTCATGTCTATTGGGTTAAATTCTAGAGAACCAAGAGACAGGGATGGACTAGGGTCTGATGAAGATAAAATTAAAACAGGACTTGAAGTTGCTACAAGAGATCCATTTTTACTAACTGACAAACCTCTAGAAGAAGTTACTCAGAAACAGCTTAACAAGGTTATCGCTGTTCAAGTGGTACTGGATGCTCATGATAAGCACAACATCAAAGAAAATCTGATTCTATTTCTTGAAGATGGAAGGACATATCAGATGACAGAATTAGATGTACTGAACAAAACTTTGAAAGAACTTCAATTCTTTCATTACCTTTTGGAGGTAAAGACTAATATTACCAGGAGATGGTCAAACTTCATATTGAAGACCATCAGAGATAAAGCAAGAATTTCTGGTTCAAGATTTACAGATGTCATTCCTAATATTGTTGAAGATAATGGAAGTGAGATTCCAATGAAGAAGAATTCTGCAAAGCTTGAGGTAATACTGAAAGAGAAATGTCTATGCTACAATGAAGACTTTTCTCATCCTAGGGTAATAAGACTGGACAATGGTTTAGAAAGAAACCATATCTCTGCTTTGAGGACTGCAATCTATCAGATTGGGAGTCAGAATGAAGAGATAAAGCAAGTCAAGACTACACTCTCTCAGGTCCTGAGGATTAAAGAAGAAAAGCTGATATCACACTTTGTTAAGGCTCATTATGGATTCAGATTGACTCAGTGAGATTGGTAAAAGCTACAAGAACTGTAAGTTGTAGTTAGTTATCTAGTTAAACTCTTATTGTATTTGTACTTACATATTTTTGACATCATCAAATCTATTAACTTGTATATTTTGCATAATTTACAAGTTGGGGGAGATTGTTAGATATTTTTGAGATGTTATGTCTAATATGTTTCATGTTTAGTTTTCAGATCTTAACAAATAGGAAATATTAGGACTTACTGGAATCAGTACTTACTGGAAGTCGGAACATAATATCAGGACTTTTATATCAGAACTTAAGTACGGGAGGACTTACAGTTAAGGAAGGAAGCTGATTAACAGTAGAAGATCAAGACTAAAACAAAAGAAGATATGCATGGAAAGAATTAGAAGATTAGAAGACTTGTATAAGATATCTGATTGATATATTTTAGGAGACAGAATTATATTCCATATCAATTAGAAGTTATCTTGTAACTGTGTAGTATATAAACACAGACATAGGTTTACACTATATGTGTTATCATTATTGAGATACATTATTCATTGTAACCTAGCAGCTCTTAGTGATATTTGTTCATCACTGAGAGAGAACATTTCCATTGTAACAGAGTTTATTATATTGAATATATCTGTTTACTGTTACTTGTGTTCAAGATTGATTTGATTATAGTAACACTGTATTTAACCCCCTTCTACAGTGTTGTGTGACCTAACAACTCTCAAGAAGCATCAGAACAAGTAATTGGCTCTTCAAGTTCTGATTCATCAAGTTCTGATGAGCCAAATTCTGACAATTCTGGAAACTCTAATTCTTCAATTCCTGAAGGATCCAACTCAAATTCTTGAATCTCAGAGAGCATAACTTCAGGGGGAGCATCATAAAATGATGATAGAGACAGCATGGAACATGGGGGAAGATCCAGTTCTAGAGATCAACTTCCATCTGCATGGAAGTGGACTAAATCATACACACCTGACTTAATAATTGGAGATCCTGAATCATGTGTCAGAACTAGAACAACAACAAATGAATTTCTCTCTCATTCCTTTCTATCTCAGACTGAACCAAAGAAAGTGGAAGAAGCTCTTCAAGATGCTAATTGGGTGCAAGCAATGCATGAAGAGTTAAATGAATTTGAAAAAATGAAGTCTGGACCCTAGTACCAAGACCAAAGGATAGATCAATTATTGGTACAAAATGGGTGTTCAGAAATAAAACTGACAATGATGGCATAATTACAAAAAACAAAGCAAGGCTAGTTGCTAAATGTTACTCTCAACAGGAGGGTATTCACTATGATTAAATATTTGCTCCAGTTGCTAGATTGGAAGCCATAAGAATCTTTTTGGCTTATGATGCTCACAAGAAGTTTAAAGTCTTTCAAATGGATGTGAAAAGTGCTTTTCTGAATGGAGAATTGGAAGAAGAGGTATATGTTGAACAACCTCCAGGCTTTGTAGATCCAAAATTTCCAAATCAAGTCTACAGGCTTGACAAAGCACTTTATGGCCTTAAACAAGCTCGTAGAGCATGGTATGAGAATCTGGCTCAATTCCTTCTTGAAAGTGGAAAACTTTGTTCTACCTCAACCATGGAAATGACTTACTTTTGGTATAGATATAGATTGATGATATCATCTTTGGCTCTACAAATACAAAACTTTGTGAAAGATTTTCTAAGTTAATGCAGTCAAGATATCAAATTAGTATGATGGGACAGTTGAGTTATTTTCCAAGACTTCAAGTCAAACAAACTGAAGAAGGTACTTTTATCAGTCAATCCAAGTACACTAGAAATCTACTCAAGAAATTTGGAATGCAAGACAGTTCTACTGCATCAACTCCCATGGCCACTGCCACCAAGTTAGATAAAGATACTGGAGCATCAGTAGATATTACTAACTACAGAGGTATGATTGGCTCTTTACTATATTTATCTGCAAGTAGACCAAATATCATGTATGCTACCTTTCTTTGTGCAAGATTTCAGGCTGATCCATGAGAACCTCATCTAATAGCTGTGAAAAGAATTTTCAAGTACCTCAAGGGTACAGCTGATCTAGGATTGTGGTAACCTAGGGAATCATATTTTAAGCTAATAGGTTACTCTTATGCAGATTTTGCAGGATACAAAATAGACAGGAAAATCACTAGTGGAAGCTGCCAATTTCTTGGAGGCAGATTGGTTTCTTGGTTTAGGAAGAAACATAAATCAATTTCCACATCAACTGCAGAAGCAAAATATATTGCTGCAGGAAGCTGTTGTGCACAGATTCTGTGGATGAAGAATCAGTTACTGGACTATGGGTTAGAATTTTCTAAAATACCCATTTACTGTGATAATCAAAGTGCCATTGCTATGACAGGAAATCCAGTTCAACACTCAATGACAAAGCACATCAGCATCAGGTACCATTTCATAAGTGAACATTTGATGGAAGGTACAGTGGAATTGCATTTTGTTCTAACAGATCAACAACTAGCAGATATCTTCACAAAACCACTATGTGAAGCTACTTTTACAAAACTGGTAAATGAACTTGGAATGGTTTCAGGTTCTTTCTCAAAATCTGTTTAGTTTTTGTTCTCATACATCAGAATTTATGATCAGTGTTTACAGATTTTCCTATCTCAATGTAATCTGTGCTTAAATTGTAACATATTAAACACTACTTATTATCTGATGTGATTCTATAAACTCTGAAAGTGTTTTGAATGTTCTGTGACTATTCAATCCAATGAGGATTATCTTGTTAGATGCTGACTTATTAGTCTTTAACAAACTATGTATCCCATGTTTGAATTAGTTATTTATGTGGAAATCAATAACACAAGCAAATTCTGATTTTGATCTTAGTCAAATTTACTTCCTGTATCTTATTACTAAGTCACAAACTAGATTATTGCTTCTTATCTATCAAATTCTGATGTCAGTAAATCTTAAGGATGAATTACATGCTTGATAAGCCTTACTTATCTGAAGAAAATAAAAAGAAAAGAAAAAATTAAAATCAGGTACTCCTTTGAGATCTAGAGTAATTTATGTGAAAGGGAAGATCCAAGTGCATTGCTGGTATTAAGTTATATGCATTAGAAAAGCAAATTAATTTTTCTTGGTCACTTTTCACATTCTCTGATTACTGGAGAAATATTCTGATAACAACATTAATTCTGATGGCAGTTGTAACTCATTTACACCGAGAACCCCTTGTCAAAAGAATTTCAAAAGATGCATAAAAGATGCACAAACAGTTGAGGTGGATTCTTGCATAACTTTATTCTACAGTAGACTTAACAATTCAAGACAGATTTTAAGCATTTTACTTAGTTATGCCTTACTTCTAAGATATACTGAAGTTTATCAGACTTTAATCTTTATCTGATCATTTGCACATACACACATTATCACTCCATATGACTGATGAAAATTACTGTGGTGATTAAGTTGTTTCTAATAAACAGTTAAGTATTATTTGCATAAATTCTAAGGACACGTTCTGATGATTAAACTCTAAAGAAACCAGTCAGTATTTGTGTGAAGAAATACAGATTCAGTCATTCACTTTTTGATTACCGAAGCCATGTTCTGATGACCGTTAAATTCTGATAATAGTCAAGTTCTGATGCAAATCCTGATGCTTACGTGGCATTATTTATTTACTTGACTTACTTTTGGTATTTACTATAATGGTTATATTTCATTGAAAAATAATTAGGTGAGATAAAAACACTCATAATCATTTGTTAGTGGGTTGCGTGTTGGTTTTGGTATGTGCATGTGTGCAATAATTACTGCACGTTTACCATGCCCACTATTTATATTTTAACTGATTACACGCTGCCAAGTATAAAGCTGCCGGTTCTAATTTATAAAAAGAGACGTTTCCATGTGCAGAGTATAAATATCAGAGATAAAAGATTATACAATCTTTTACCCACTCTTTTACTCTATTCTCTCTCTCTCTCTCTCTTTTATTTTCTTACTCTCTTATTTTTTGACGTTCTCTTACAAGCATTTTATCAAACACTTTGCAAACACAAAATTTTCACTTGATTTTTCAACAGAAATGGCACCAAAGGATGTTATTTTTAAAGGAGCTAAGTTTGTCCCAAACAACTACTCTGCTATATTGAACAAGGATAAAGCTCCTTCAGAACTTCACTTTGTTCAGGATTTCTTGGCTCACAGTGAGATTGCGTATTGCGTATGCTCTAACCCAACCTCCAACAATCTCTGGTAAACAAGTGCTGGAGTTCTGCAAGACTGGAATCTATGATGATGGAGGTGAAACTGGATCTCCAAGCATCATCTTCTCATCAGGAGAAGATGAGTATATGGTAACTGTTACTACAGTGAGGCAGGCTCTTCATCTGCCTGAAAACTGCACTTACAACTCAGCACCTAGAGAATCTGTTCTTCAGAACATGATGGCAAACTTGGGATATGAGAAAAGCTTGTCCAAGTTAGGACAGTTGAAGAGGCCTTACATCAGGAGGGAATGGAGCTTCTACTTTGTTTGCATCACAAAGACTTTTGCTAACAAATGCTCTAATTTCGATGCCATTCCAATCACGAGTCAACAAATAGGGTATGCACTTGTTAATTAGACTCATTTTGATTATGCATCTGCTGTGTTAGGCTATATTAGTTACAGAATGAATGAGGATACAAATGTAGTATATTTTGCTAGGTTCTGTCAATTAATTTGTAGTTATTGTTGTTCTGATAAGCCACAAGTGTTCAGTGACCTAATGGAACCTTTTGATTTACATAAAAGGGCATTTACTGACTTGTTATCTGTTGATAACAAGAAGAAAGTACTAAGACCTCTCCAAATACCCCAATAAGTTAAACAGTTCTTAGTCAACATTATCCCAGGCACTTACACAGCCATATTCCCTGATATAGCACCATAACAGCCATCCATTACTCAACAACTACACTCTACCTCACAACCACCAACATCAGCACCTGTTGTCAGCACTTCACAGTCTAGACCCAAATCCAAACCAACCTCTGGTACTTCTCAAAAGGTGCTAGTTGTAAAATCTGACACATCCTCCAGACCCAAAACCTCAAGAGATAAATCTATTCCTCAATCTCCACCAAGGAGAAAGAGAAGGCTAATTTTGAGAGATGAATCAAATGAGGAAGAACAGTCCAAATTCCTGCATCAGAACCTATGACAGAAGAAGCTGAAGAGTCAACTCTTCAGAAGGAGAAAGCAGCCAAAGCTTCTGGCATTCAGAAAAGAAAGAGGTCTTCACATTATGATACAGATCATTTCACCCCTCCATCTAGAAAATCAAAATTGAGGAAGGTGAAAGCAGGTATGCATATTGCACAAACTCAATCCGAGGATGCTGAAGATGCTGAGGAAGCGGATCAGGAATCTTTGGTCTCATCAGAACCTATTATGATTGAAGCCCTGCGAGCAGCTGAAAAAGTTTTGATTTAGGAATCTGAAATTCCTGAAGTCCATAGATCAGAACCTGTACAAGAATCTGTGATTTCTTCACCTCACTCTCCAATCAAAGCTACATATGGTGTTGAAGAACAAGAAACAAGTCCTAAAATAGATATTCATAATTTGAATATACCTACTGTTCTATATCTAGAAGCTCCAATTACAAAACAGCCAACTCCTGTTACTTCTCCAATTTTACATGCTAACATACCAACAACACCAATTCTTGATCTTGGAACTGAAGGTCAGAATTTAGACAAAGCTGCAACTGCTTCAGAGTCTCCTACAGCCACACACACCTTGGTGTTATCTGAAGATGAGGAGATTCTAGCAAGTTCTGGAGAGTTGGCTCCAGTAAACACTCCAGTGCCTACAGGAAATGAGGCATTATTCTAGTTTGAGGAAGAGGTTGCTCCAGTTCCATGGGAGGAAACCTTTAGAGGGGCTGAGTGGATACATAAATGGAATGATTCTGATTTTATTCCCAGCCCACATGTCCTGATATAACATGTTTTAAAAGCTGATGAGTTGCTGACAAGTTCTGACTTCAAGCATCAACTAAAGGTCACTACTCTCAGTACAAGAACTCTACAAGGTCAACACTCCAAGACTCATGCAAAGGTTGATAAACTTCAGGAAACAGCTAATAAGCTAGCCATGATACAAGATCTAGACAAGAAGATGTTTATCAGACCAATTCAAGAAAAAGTGGATGTTATTGAGCTTGTTCAAGCCAAGCAGCAGGCCCAACTGGATGAGGTATTACAAAATCAAGCTGCTCAATAGACTCAGTTAAATGAGATCTAATCTTCAGTGGAACTCCTTCTTTCTCTACTCCTGACAGATGATGCCAAAAAGGGGGAGAAGGTAGTTAAGTCCAAATGCTCACCAAGCCAAACACTGAAGAAAAAGGATGATAATGTCTGATAGAAAGAACTCTGATAGATCTGCTATGCAAGGGAGGAATAAAGAAGGAAAGAAGCAAACAGATCAGGATGATCTTTTGTTGATCACATATGCTGATACTTCAAATACTAATGATCAAGTTCTGACAACTACTTCTGATATGATAGTCCAAGTTGGAAGCCAAGAGTCACATACATTTTTGCAGACTTTGAAATTCAAAGGAAATAAAGTAACATTCTTCTACAAAGACCCCAAAATTCAATCTGTTGATGAAGAATTGGCCAAGAGACTATTCCTTAAGGATAATCCAGGAGTGGATTTAAAGGAATTAAGAGAAAAATAAGCTAAATTTGCTGCTGAGAAGAGCAAACCCAAGTCAAAAGCTTCTGATGCTAAAAAGCCAACAAGGCCAAAATAAAAAGGGATTGTGAAGAAGAGAAAGGTCTGCAACAGAGATTCCTAGATCAAGGACAAGATCTCAAACTACTACTGATCCCAAAGACAAGGGAAAAGGAAAAGTTGGGGAGACAGTCAAGAAATTCAAGATGAAGATTCCTCAAATTCTGATGGATCCTGTATGCAAGATGGTTCAAGTCTTTGATGATGCTGTTGCTGAAGATGAAACAGTTGAAACTCTAAAGAGAAAAAGGATGACAGAAGAATCTAAGACAACCTCTGACATAGCTCAAGTTGTTCAGAGTGAAGAAGTTCAGAACTTAATAAATCCTGAAGATATTTCAGAACAACAAGCTATAGATGAAACTGCAAATCCTGACCAATTCATCAAGACATCAACCTCTAACACTGCTCAAGTTGACATAGACAGCTTAACATCAGAATACAAAAAGAAGCTACTATGTAATAAGTCTATTCCAGTTCAGCCTAAGACAAATCAAATGTTTAATCAACTTGCAGCATTTGGGGTAAGAGCCAAGCAAGCTAGAGACACTTCTGGATTAGGTTCTGACAGAGAGAAATTACAGACTAGGATAGAAGTTGATATTAGAGATCAATTCACATTGACTGAAAGGCCATATAAAGAGATCACACAGAAGCACCTTGAAAAAGTGTTTTCTGCTCAAGTAGTGATGGATATTCATGATGATTATGAAGAAAAAGAGAAATTGATCTTATTTCTGATTGATGGAAGAACTTATAGTTATCTAACTCTGATGTGCTGAAGAAATTTGTCAAAGAGCTCCAATATATTCATTATCTACTGGAGGTAAATTCTGATGTTACCAGGAAATGGTCAGAATATATTCTGAAGACAATAAGAGATTTACTCAGAATTTCTGGTGCAAGAATGATAGAGTATACTCAAATGATGACAGAGGATGATGGAAGAGAAATTCCTATGAGGAAGAATTCTGCTAAGTTAGAAGTAATTCTGAAAGGAAGATGCTTATGATATAATGAAGATTCTACACATCCAAGGGTAATCAGACTGGGAGATGGACTTGAAAGAAATCCAATTTCTGCACTCAGAGCTGCCATATATCAGATTGGTGATACTGAAGATGAAGAACTACAACAAGTCAAAGCTCAGTTACTTGAAGTTAAAAGAAATGCAGAGACCAAGCTGGTATCAGACTTTGTAAGGAATCATTATGGATTCAGGCTGATTCAGTGAATTTGGTAAAAGCTGCATGGACTGTAAGTTGTATTTAGTTGTGCATATAAACTCTCATTGCATTTGTACTTAAATGTTTTTGACATCATCAAATCTATAAACTTGTATATTTTTATAATTTACAAGTTGGGGAGATTGTTAGATATATTTGTGATGTCATGTCTAATCTGATTTGTTTAGTTTCAGAACTTAGTATTAGAACTTAACTGGAAATCAGAACTTACTGAAGACAGGAAGTTATCAGAACTTACTGAAGACAGGAAGTTATCAGAACTTAAGTGCGTATACACTTCAGGGATGAAAAGCGGCTGATTTACAGGAGATGATCTGGATTAAACAAAAGAAGATATGCTTGGAGAGTTGTACATCTAAAGGACTACAGTAGATAATCTCTGATTGATGTATTTTAGGAAACAGAACATATCATATCAATTAGAAGATATCTTGTAACTATGTAGTATATAAACACAGATTAGGGTTTACACTATATGTGTTATCATTCACGAGAATATTATTCATTGTAACCCTAACAGCTCTTAGTGATATCATACATCACTGAGAGAGTAGATTAAACCTATTGTAACAGAGTTTGATATATTGAATAAACTTGTTTTCTATTACATACTTGTGTTTATAATCGAATTGATTGTAGATACTATATTCAACCCCCTTCTATAGTATCATTGTGGCCTAACAACCCACGCCTAGGAAGTATGGAAAGATTGAAACCTAACCACGCCTAGATGATATAATTCTTAGGCTTGGTACCAAACTTGTCTCCTAGGCGGGGGTGACCCATGCCTAGGAAGTATGGGAGGATTGAAGCCTAACAGCGCCCAGGAGACAACATTCCTAGGCGTTGTTAGAAATATGTCTCCTAGGCGGGGGTAACCCATGCCTAGGAAGAATGAGGAAAATAACAGCACCTAGGAGACAACATTCCTAGGCGTTGTTAGAAATATGTCTCTTAGGCGGGGGTTACCCATGCCTAGGAAGAATGAAGGAAATAACAGTGCCCAGGAGACAACATTCTTAGGCATTGTAAGAAATATGTCTCCTAGGTGGGGGTTACCCATGCCTAGGAAGAATGAAGGAAATAACAGCACCCAGGAGAAAACATTCCTAGGCATTGTTAGAAATATGTTTCCTAGGCGGGGGTTACCCACGCCTAGGAAGAATGAAGGAAATAATAGCGCCCGGGAGACAACATTCCTAGGAGTTATTAAAAATATGTCTCCTAGGCGGGGGTTACCCACGCCTAGGAAGAATGAAGGAAATAACAGTGCCCAGAAGACAACATTCCTAGGCGTTGTTAGAAATATGTCTCCTAGGCGGGAGTGACCCACGCCTAGGAAGCATGAGGGAACCAATAACACCCAGGAGGCAACATTCCTAGGCGTTGTTGGAAATATGTCTCCTAGGCGGGGGTGACCCACGCCTAGGATGTATGGCACCATGAGAGCCTATTTTCTGATTATTTAATTAATCAAAATATGGGCCAAAAATCAGGAAAATTGCTAAAAATTCCCAAAAAATAGGGAAAATAAGCAAAAAAATCCCAGAAAATTAGGAAAAATTAGAAAATAATTTTTAAAAATTATTTTTGATAAAATATTCTTGAAATATTAAAGAAAAAAATACTTGTGAGTATCAGAATATTCTTGAAAATTAGGAAAAAATCCTAGAAATTAAGGGAAAATTCCTGAAAAATACTAGAAAATTCCTGAAAGGAAGGAATAAGGTAAGGAAAATAATAGGGAGGTTCTTAAACAACCCTGAAGCCGTGTGCAAGGAAAATGATTATAAATGTGTAGGTCGCTCCACACTTTACGTAAAAACGCTACCCTGTAAGGGAACAAATGAACTTAACTTCTGCGAAATCTTTTAAAGTTTCCCAGAAGTTGGGGGGAAAATGATATGGGCCTAAAATTAGCCTAGAAATATAGTTAATGTTGAATTAATTAAACCTGATACGGTCCAATAACGAAGCCCAATTAACGAGGCCCGAAGCCCTGATTATTTATTAATTTCGTAATTAATAAATAATGAAGATTAACAGCTCATTAAATGAGTCCAATTAGTGATATAAATCTATAAAAGATAGTTTTGAGGCCATATACACCAACAAGGAGTCTGATTCCTTCATTTTAGGACTTCGAAGTCTATCCAAAGTCTGAGACTTATTCACCAAGTCTCCTAAGCCTAGTCCAATTCAAGGACTCCCAAAATCTATATAAGGGGACTCATACCTCCTCTCAGAACTACGTTTTTAGCTTGATTCTCTAATTCACCGAGATACGTAGGCATCTTATAAAGGCAGAGTTAAGCTACGAAACACGAGAGCAGCCATTAAAGGCCTTGAGCTCCCGAACTTTAGTAATAAATACAACGATTAATATACCTTAGTTTTTAATCCATAACTTCTTTTAATACGGAACTCAGTTGCTGGCTCAGTTCCTAATATTGAATTCACCATAACTCACTTATTGGAGTTGGAAAAAATCTAACAATTCCCTGAAGAACATACTTGAAATTTATTCGAAATTGAAATTTCTTTGATCTCAATCTCGTATGTTAGGCATCTTCCACATGATTGAGGTATGCTTCACCTTCTTAACGTATTAATCACTTATCTAGTTTATCATTAAGAATTTCTTCATCATCTTTTGTTGTTCAGTCAATTGTTTGCTTTGTCTGATATACACAACTTTACTTTCTTATTTCTATGGTTAATATATCTAATATGATTCGCTAACTAATCCATTTTATGCCAAAATCTCAGACTTGAAATATATCATGTATAACAGATATCCGTTTCAGATTTGATGTCTTCGTGTCAATCGCGTCATCTGCATATCGATTCTTCTTTACACATAAATGTTCATCGTTTATTGGCTTACAATCATATCTATACTCAATATATAATTCCATCTGCTACATAAAATTATTCTACTTCTTTTAAAACACTCAAAGAGTAGACCTTACATAATAAAGAATATGTGTATATGATTGTTATTGAAAAGTTTTGTAAAGAACCACAGTACAACGAAACAATTGAAAGAACCCATAAATCAATAAATCATAATTGAAGAAGAAAGAATGATTGATGATTTAGATATAAATGGGAGAACCATATTTGTATTCAAGATGGCCAGTCTTTCATACTATATGGCATGCATCACATGATTAGGTGGTGTCCCACCAGACTTCTCGTCATTTCGACAAAGCGTCACACTAAAACACTGTTTACCTCAATTAGAAAGAAGTATTTCAAAGGAAGAATGATCTAGAAAGGGATACGATAATTTTATTTCCTTCTTGTCTCATATAACTTGTTAATGAAAGAAGCTCATATGTATTCAGGAATCAAGAAGAATATACGTTGTCGTACCAGAGAAAAGAATGACACCATTGGTCGCCATCCACGTTTTACTTATGTATACCTTCAAGGCTCGTTCGAGTAACAGATTCCAAATCCACGTCAAATAATAAATTCGGAATGTCTTCTGTAAGTACCTTTAACATTTTAACAATCTGAGCATAATTGTCTTCTCGTTCGATTCGCAGTCATAACTTCTCGCCTCATCCCTGCCATGTAAGTCTTGTATTTTTAGCTTCGTGACTCAACGTTCAATACTTTAATAAATCAATCATAATCGCGTTCTTACGGGATTTAAAATAATAATTTCTAATTTCGTCAATGTCACGTAGAGTAACCACTGATCATGCAACATATCGATTCTTTTGATAGTAATAAGATTCTTCTTCCAAAATCTGGAAATTCCTCAATCTTTTACGATCATACTCTGCCTTCTTTTGAATCAACGAATCCTTTAAACTTTAATAGTTTCATGAATTTGATAATAATATATCTGCATGTTGACTCTATTGTTGATACTATTAAACAACATTTTCAATCTTTCGTAAGGAAAATTTTTAAACTCCCTCGTAATAACGGGTCCACTTGACCTTCTAGATTTGACAATACCGGGTCTAGATCAAGTATTCTTCCAGGTAATCTGATGCTTATAACAATAAAAACTTTAATAGTAATTTAACAACTAAATTTTAAAAACTCATTCTGTTTAAAGAACTTTTAGAAATTTTTTTAAGAAAATATTTTCACGAAAACTTGTTTTAGAATTTTAAAAATTATACACATGGTCGTCATTACTATATTAGTTATTTGTTATTCTCATATTCTATCAATAAGATATCTAATTAAAGAAATGACCACATAAGGGTCTATCCACTTCAGTATATCTTCTGCTCTTTACAGAATCCATTTAGCCTTCACTAGTTGACGAGAACTGCATTTACCATTGCATATTTTCTTATTCGTAGCTCTAACTCCAATACTGACATGAGGTACTACCTCTGATGCTTTTATCGTCGGATTTAATGTCATAATTACAACCACTCAGCGCAATTTAACGTTTTTCCGTAGATAAGGTCGTATCCTCTTGTTAACTTTAAGTATTCCTAATAAGGTAGATGTGTCTTTACATGCACGGTGCCCGAGAAATTCCTGACAATAACATGAAATCTCGCACGAATATTCAGGATCCATCATTATGGGTGCCTCTAAGGATGGCATATCTGATTCTCCAATTGAATCTCTTAACTAAAGACTGATAACTATTTCTTACTTCGCGATCCTAAACTGGATCATACTAAAACTCATCTATTTCTTCTTTATACAAGATTCTCAAAAGAATCAATCTCAGTTTCATTTAAAACCGCATGAAAATCAGGGTAATTTACCCAATATCTGTCGAGTCATTGACTCCTCATAACTACATGATCTGGGCAATCAATATATCTATAGCGTCAATATATTCACCTCACACCTATCTTAACAACATCTTATCCTAACACTCAATATCATATCCGATAATCCTAACTCAAATTCAACTCAAACTCAACATGAGTTTACTTTGGGTCTTCCCTATCTTATATGATCTCTCAATCTTATCTTAACTTCTACCTATTCTTATTTCAGGGACCAATAACCTGTGGCTCTGATACCAACTATAACATCCCCAGGTCCGGGGTCAGGATTGGTATAATGACTCGTATATTTTTTATTATTTTAAAAGTCTAATAATTGAATAAATAATTAAATAAAATATGTGTATTGGTTTTGGCAGCGGTGTGTTGATTTTTATTAATTATCTGTGATTTATTGGTGTAGAGGATTGGAATATGTAATTAAATATTGAGTTATATTATCCTATTAATATTTTAAAAGTGATTTTATTGCGTTTTTAATTCCATAAATATTTGGATTGTCTTTCAAATTTGTTTTATGATTTTAAAATTGCAATAATTATTTTTAGGATTTTATAAAATTGAGAAATCAATATTTCATTATTTTCTTTTATGATTCTCTGATTATGTTTATTTTTAAAATCCATATTTAAATTCATAATTCTTCAAAAATTACGAAACTCATATTTTATTAAGTTCATAATATTTTGAGAATTATAAAATTATTTTGGAAATTTTCGGGATTAATTTCACCCGCGCATTGTTTCGTTATTTTGTTAAAAGTGGGTATAGAATTGTATTTCGAAAATTGTTTTAAAAATTTAAAATTTATGTTTTTGTAAACTTCAGGATGTTCTAATATTTTAAGACTATTTTGATGATTTTTCGAAACTACTTTATATACGACTCGGTTCGTTAATTTCAGATTTTGGGGTAAATTTCTGATCCCCGGGTATTCAAGGATACATATTAATTTCTTATAAACAGAAATTAACACGTATCCATTTTTCAGGACACGTGTTAACTGCGGTTTGCTTTTCCCCATTTGTTCCTCTCGATTGCAATTGCAATCCCCTATCTCTTTCTCTCCCTCTCTCTTATTGTCTCTGTTTTCCCTTTTCTTTCTATTTCCTCCTCCTTCGCCTGTTCTTTCCCTGTGTTTCGCCGCCATTTTCTGGCTTCTTTCCCCGGTGAGCCGCCGTTGTTTCTCAGTTTGGCTTGGTTCTACTTTGTTCAGTTGATATGCATATATATTCGTATATATGTATGTGCTATGTGTATACTTGTGTGTGTGTGTGTGTTTTGTGTACGACTGTGTTTGTGTGTGTGTGTGGGCGGCGCGTGACCGCGTGTGGCTGCCTGTGCGGCTCTGTTGTGTTTCTCGGTTGGGTTGCTCAGTTGGGCTTCTCTGTTGGGCTAGTGATTTGGGCTTTGTTGGGCCGTTTATGAGCTGTTGGGTTGGACTGTGCAGATTTTTAATTTTAATTTCTTTTTCTGTAGGAAATTAAATGATTAATATTCATGATAAAAATATATTTTGTGCGGGAAAAATTATTTTATAATCCATGAAATTTTCGTGTTGGAATTCGAGTAATCGAGGACCCCGAAAATTTTGCCGCCGTCCAGATGAATTTTTACGAGCGGACGGTGGACACTGATGAATTAATTCTGAGTCCTAAATTGTATAAATAAATAAAATGTTTTCCAAAAATAAATATATATTTGTATTACTAGTGGTATCGAAGGACGAGTCGTATGGAATTGTGGATTGTTGTGTTTGAGGAGATTGACGCTTATAAATAGAAAAGTTGCTGCCAAAATTTTCTAAAAATTTATTTTAAAACCGAGAAGCGTACTATATAATACGAAGTATATTACCCCTATTTATATACGGACTACGTGATTACGTGTATAATTACTATACGAGTCGGGTTATCAGATTGGGTTATTGAACCAGTTTTTCGTGTGCTGTTAAAATAAATGATTTTAAACTGAGATAAGTACAATTGTTTTGAAGAATGGATAAAACGATCAGATATGGAATACATAGGGGCCAGAGTAGGCCTATTGAGGTTGCATAAGAGGCTGATTCAGTTGCACGTAATTTATAACCGATTAGTCCAGCAGGTCAGAAACCTAGCTAGTCTCTGAGTTCCGAAACAAGTAAATGGGATGGCAGTTAGAGCCGTCTGGTGTTGATAGCCTGATCAGCCTTCTTCCCATATCCGTTACGTATTTGATTTGGCTTTGTAATTCCCGTAAGGAAATGAGTAATTGATATAGTGGTTTTATAAATGTGAATAGCATGCTAAAATTGGACTCTGATACTTACACAACACACTAATATGTTGTTTTGTTAAAAGCATGCTAGTCAGTGATATCCAGTTATCTCATTTTTTATTTATATACTGTTGCTCGAAATGATTTGCAGATTTCAGATTTCATGTTAATTATAGTTCTGTTCCTATAATTGTTACATTACTGTTTCTATCTTGATCTTCATATGTTGGAACTGCTGAGCGATTATGCTCACCCTTGTAACCTGTTATATATATATATATATATATCGCAGATGCCTAGAAGACTAATCAGACCTTGGCAGAACCGTGTCTCAGCCCCTTCAGGACCCGGCTCCTCAGAGGTAGTTAGTATCAGACCACATGCAGTCTGATGGGTTGCTGAATAAGTTAGCGTGTATCAGACTTTTGAATAAATGGTTTATAATAATGTATAGCTTGGATCATACTTGAACCTGGATCGGATCTTAGTTTGTGGTCGATTTGGTATATTTTACTAACAATCTTGTTGTTTATATTTCTAGTAATTGTGTTTAGTTACATCAACTCCTGACCCCGGGATTGAGACCGTCACAATTTGGTGTCACTAAACAACTTTAAACAATATAAACCTGTATATTAAAATTAATATATAAAGATAACCCTTCAATTCCAGATCGTTTACAGGTTATGATATGAAACAAAAATCTAACCTTCTAAAATTTACAATAACTAAAGTACAAGTTTATTACCTCTGTACTAACTCCCTTGTCTTATTTATTTTAACATCTCCATCCTCTTACAGCTGAGATCTCTCTAATTTATGTTGTCTATTAAGAGATATTCTCTTTTAACCTCATTTGGTTCTAAAATAAATAAGAATTCACAAAGCAAGAGTGAGCCAAAAATGCCCAGCAAGTATCATAACTAATTTCCAGGTATCAATATCAAAAGAAATTTCCGGACACAATTTTTAAATAATTGATATACATTTCTATTAATTTGAAGTAGTTGAGCGAATAAAACATTGACCTTTATTGTCCCTCTATCATAAATCAAAAGCAACGAGTAGTTTAATGATTCATTTTTTCAACCAGGTCTTTGTCCCATTTTGTAATTATAAAACTTTTCAAGAGAGAATGCCATTAATGGTGATCGACAATAAATTAGACTGGACACTCGAATCGACATTCGTACTCATATCATACTGATCAGTCAGGATATAATACAGATCTATACCCATCTATATAAACCCGCCAACATATCAAGGTACCCAAGCACTATGGCCTCCGTATTTAAGGGTCCGATCCATTCCCGATCCATAGGGTCCAGTTCATTTCTGGCCCTCATCATAACCATCCAGTCCGTAGAGTATTTTGATATCAAATCATTTTGATTTCACAACATCCCGATTCAGGGTTCGCAAATAACCCGGAATAATAGGTATTTGCTCAAGAGATAAAAACAATAATAAAGGAACAATAATGAAAGGTACGTGCATAATTAGGAGTAATTACAGCGAAATATAAATCAGTTAACTATTCTGAACTTTGAATAGGAAAGAATTACTTGCAGTATATCAGAAGAAATTTTAGGAATACTTGCCTCAATTGATCCGCTTTTAAACTTTCAATCACCATTCTGTGTTCACCTCTACTCGGTATTCACTCTTCTCATTACCAAGTATAATTAGGCTTTACATTTAATATCACTGTCTGGATTTGAATGCCTCAATCTATGTGTATCTAGCATAGGAGGTGCTATTTCAATTACTCGATAATGTATAATTGTCTCTCATACGCTTATCCATATCGTCTACCAACCCGATAATAACTAATAAGGATAATATATTTATCAGATAACGTTTAAAAGACACGTTGACTCTTAATTCACATAACACGTAAGCATATAGGCATGCATCACACAATTCATATAACATATGACTCAGCTCGATAAAACATTCGACTCGCTGAGTTTAACATTGACATCGAGTCAAAATACGAAATTTTAATAATTACGCGATTCAGAAATGTTTACAAAATCAAGCGACCTTTTGAAACGAAAGATTTTATGTCTCGAAAGTATTTATGATGGAAGCAGAATATTTTTCAGAGTCTATATGCGTTTGTTTCGTATTAAACGGACAAACGGTCTATTTATTATGAATAAAATAAGAAGAATTCAATTAATAATAATAATATTAGTTGAACTTTTTATACCTTTATATAATTTTTAAAAGCTTAAAATGATTTTTAATTCATTATTTGGCTTAGTTATAAATAATTACATTTTATTTAACTATTTGTAGATAAAATTAATTAATTAAATGAATTAATCAATTAATTAAATACATGAATAATTAAATACAATAAATTATAAATAATTAAATCAAATTTGGATTTTTGAAAATAACAAAAGAAAAGTGATTTTCTATATTTAAAATAATTTAGTTAATTATTTAGAATAATTAACTAAATTAAAATTTAAATTGATTTTTTAGAATTAAAATAAAAATTTTAAATTATTTTAAAACGGAAAATCCAGAAACGTGTTTCAGAATTTAATTTAGGGCAAAACAGGATCAAACATGGGTTTCATTCGGTCAAGAAATGGGTCCGTAAGAGCAATCCGGGTCGGGTCAATGTCGGCCGGAATCTGGGATTTTCCGGCGACGTTACCGACTCCGGTGACCTAGATTTCAGCCCCAAACAGCCTGCTTCGCTACGTTACTACTATGTTGAGCAGCTATAATCCAACAACAACACAACACAACCGTATTACCAACACCACATCATCGTTAAATGATCCCGGAAATCGAAGAAATCGATCGGAAGCCATGGAAGCCGAGGAAGTCCAGCTTTTCCGGAGAAATGACGATTTACTTCATTTCTAAAGTAATCACAATGATTTACATATGAAAATAAAGCTGAGATTTCCTACAATCTAATAACACTAACCACATTAATAAACAATCAGTGTACAACCAATAACTCGAAAAGTAAAAACCATAAAATTCAAGAACTCGCTTATACCACTCTGGGGGTTATATTCATCAATTCTACATTCCAATCAATTGAAAATTTAATGATAAAGTTTATTTAAACATCCAAATCAACAAACGATTCACGAATTAAAAATCCCCAATTCGAACTATGAACCCTAAATTTCAAAATTAAAATCCACTAACATGAGGTTCAATTTGATGATATAATTAGATTTTACTCTTCAAGAGCTTCAATTTGACTACAAATACGACCTAATTTGGTTTCCAGATTAGGCCAAAATCATGCTTTGATTGTCAAGAACACATGAACCCTAATTCCCAAATTGTGCAGAGAATTTTGATTATTTTCTGATTTTTTGAAATAATTTTATATAATAAAATAATAAAATAAAATGAATAATTGTTATTTATAGTTATAAAAAAATACTCTCAAAATTATTTAGGGCATAATTATATCATTTAATAAAAATAATTAGCCCAAAATTAATAATTAACAAGGGATAATTTTTAATCCAATATATACAAAATTTATGTCAAAATTCCCCAAAAATACTAACAATTCAAAAATGCAAAATTATTGAAAATTTGATAGTCCCAAAATTTATATAAAAAAATAAAAATATGATTTTTGTGGGCTTTTACGTCCCGATAGGGGCCCGGAAAACTCATTTGTTCACGAAACAAAACACTTTCTATACTAACTGGATGTTCGGAAAATCGCTATGGTATATGCCATATGATGCAAAATAAAACCAATTGCTCTGTACAAAATAACAGCTATTAAGATGAAATTTGGAAAGTATAACGTTTAATATAAATCCCTTTAACATGTAATAAAATACAAAAAATATCATGAATCACACAGAGTATATATATAAAATAACAGATAACATCATATGATCAATTGTAACGCCCTCCAGACCCCGGGTATAAGTCTGGGGGTTACTAGAAATTCTCCAAACTTGTACAATAATTAAACATATACATATATCTACCCCTTAATACTAACCAGGATCTTTTTAGGTTGAAGTGTGATAACAAGAACCATAATCTACTTTATTACAATTCAAATTTAAAGTCTTACAAACTCTCTAGCTTCTCAGAAGCTTTAGACTTAAGATTTGTCTTCTCAGCTGCAAATCTAGCTTCTTCCTCCTTTAATGTCTCTAAATTCATTCCAGGATTATGTTTGAGAAATATCTTCTAGCAATTTCTTCATCAAGTGTCTGAATCTTGGGATCTTTATAATAGACTGTAGTCTCTCTTCCCTTGAGCTTCAGAGTTTGCAAGAACTTCTGAGAGTCTTGACTTTCAACTTTGATCAGAACTTCAGAACTTGATATCAGATTTTGATTATCAGAACTTGCTATCAGATCTTGAACATCTACAGCTTCAAAACTTTTCTTCTTCAGTGTAGAAGATTTGCTAGAATAAGAAATTAGTTTCCTTGAAGAAACTTTTCTGCTTTTCCCTTGAACTTGACCCTTGTTTGGGTTTCCTTGGTCATCTTCCTTATCATCCTTCTTCGCCAAGTAATTAACTAATGCCATATAAGCATCAGAGTTTCCATCAGGATTTACATCAGAACTTGACTATTATCAGAATTTAACAGTCATTAAAACATGGCTCCTGTACTCAAAAAGTGAATGACTGTATCTGTGAGTTTTCACACAAATTCTGACTGGTTTCTTCAGAGTTTAATCATCAAAACTTTCATCAGAACTTGTCCTCAGAATTTATGCAAATAATACTTAACTGTTTGTCAAAAATAACATAATCACCACAGTAATTTTCATCATTCATATGGAGTGAGAGTGTGTGCATTTGCAACTGATCAGATAAAGATTAAAGTCTGATAAACTTCAGTATATCTTAGAAATAAGGCATAACTAAGAAAAGTGCTTAAAATCTGTCTATAATTTTGAAGTCTACTATTGAATAAATTTATGCAAGAGTCCACCTCAACTGTTTGTGCTCATTTTATGCATCTTTTGACATTCTTTTTACAGTGGCTTCTCAGTGTAAATGAGTCACAACTGCTATCAGAATTTATGCTATTATCAGAGTATTTCTCCAGTAATCAGAGAATGTGAAAAGTCACCAAGAAAAATTTATTTGCTTTTCTAATGCATATAACTTAATACCAGCAATGCACTTGGGTCTTCCCTTTCACATGTTTACTCTAGATCTCAAAGGAGTACCTAACTTCAATTTTTCTTCTCTTTTCTTCAGATAAGTGAGGCTAATCAAGCATGTAGTTCATCATTAAGATTTACTAACATCAAAATTTGACAGATAAGAACCAATAATCTAGTTTGTGACTTAGTAATAAGATACACAAAGTAAATTTGACTAACATCAAAATCAGAGTTTGCTTGTGTTATGGATTTCCACATAAACAACTAATTCAAATATGGGATACACAGTTTGTTAAAGACTACTAAGTCAGCATCATACAAATAATCCTCATTGGAGTAAATAGTCACAGAACATTTAAAACACTATCAGAGTATTTAGAATCATATCAGATAACAATCAGTATTTAATATATTATAATTTGAGTACAGATTACATGGAGATAAAACAATCTGTAAACACCGATCATAAAGTCTGATGCATGAGAACAAAAACTAAGCAGATTTTGAGAAAGAACCTGAAACCATTCCAAGTTCATTTTCCAGTCTTGTAAAAGTAGCTTCATATAGTGGTTTTGTGAAGATATCTGCTAGTTGTTGATCTGTTGGAACAAAATGCAATTCCACTGTACCTTCCATCACATGTTCCCTTATGAAATGGTACCTAATGGTGATGTACTTTATCATTGAGTGTTGAACTGGATTACCTGTCATAGAAATAACACTTTGATTATCACATTAAATGGGTATTTTAGAAAATTCTAACCCATAGTCCAGTAACTGATTCTTCATCCAAAGAATCTATACACAACAGCTTCCTGCAGCAATATATTTTGCTTCTACAGTTGATGTGGACATTGATTTTTGCTTTTTACTAAACCAAGAAACCAATCCGCCTCCAAGAAATTGGTAGCTTCCACTAGTGTTTTTCCTGTCTATTTTGCATCTTGCAAAATCTGCATCTGAGTAACCTATTAGTTTAAAATCTGATTCCCTAGGATACCACAATCCTAGATCAGCTATATCCTTGAGGTACTTGAAAATTCTTTTTACAGCTAATAGATGAGGTTCTATTGGATCAGCCTGAAATCTTGCACAAAGACAGGTAGCATACATGATATCAGGTCTACATGCAGTTAAATAGAGTAAAGAGCCAATCATACCTCTGTAGTTAGTAATACCTACTGATGCTCCAGTATTTTTATCTAACTTGGTTGCAGTGGCCATGAGAGTGGATGCAGTTGAACTGTCTTGCATTCCAAATTTCTTGAGTAAATTTCTGGTGTACTTGGATTGATTTATGAAGGTACCTTCTTCATTTTTCTTGACTTGAAGTCTCAGAAAATAACTAAGTTCTCCCATTATACTCATTTAATATCTTGACTGCATTAGCTTTGCAAACCTATCACAGAGTTTGGCATTTGTAGAAACAAAGATAATATCATCAACATATATCTGTACCAAAAGTAATTCCTTTCCATGGTTGACGTAGAACAATGTTTTATCAATTATGCCTCTGTTAAATTCACTTTCCAGAAGGAATTGAGCTAAAGTCTCATACCATGCTCTTGGAGCTTGCTTAAGGCCATAAAATGCTTTGTCAAGCCTGTAGACATGATTTGGAAATTTTGGATCTACAAAGCCTAGGGGTTGTTCAACATATACCTTTTCTTCTAATTCTCCATTGAGAAAAGCACTTTTCATATCCATTTGAAAGACTTTGAACTTCTTGTGTGCAGCATAAGCCAAAAAGATCCTTATGGCTTCCAATCTAGCAACTGGAGCAAATGTTTCATCATAGTCAATACCCTCCTGTTGAGAGTAACCTTTAGCAACCAGCCTTGCTTTGTTCCTTGTAATTATGCCATCACTATCATTTTTGTTTATGAACACCCATTTGTTCCAACAATTGATCTGTTCTTTGGTCTTGGCACTAGGGTCCATACTTTATTTCTTTTAAATTCATTTAACTCTTCCTGCATTGCTTGCACCTAATCAGCATCTTGAAGAGCTTCATCCACTTTCTTTGGTTCAGCCTGAGATAGAAAGGAATGATAGAGACATTCATTTGATATTGTTGTTCTAGTACTGACACCTGCTTCAGGATCTCCAATTATTAAGTCAGATGTGTGTGATTTGGTCCACTTCCTTACAGATGAAAGTTAATCTCTAGAACTTAATCCTCCCCATGATCCATGTTATCTCTATCAACATTTTCTGATGCTCCCCCTGAAGTTATGCTATCTGAAATTTCATAATTTGAGTTGGATCCTTCAGGAATTGAAGAATCAAAGTTTCCAGAATTATCAGAATTTGGCTCATCAGAACTTGATGAATCAGAACTTGAAGAACCAGTGACAGGATCTGATGCTTCTTGAGAGTTTTGAGATGTGGTAGGATCATTAACTTGCTCCCCCTGAACAGGTGCATTTTCCTTTGGAGTAATTACTACAGTTTCAATGACATCATAGTTTAACCTGTCAGAACTTACAGGATCAGGATTTAGGTCATCAGAATTTACAGAATCAGAATTTAAATCTTCATTTTCAAATCTCAGCTGATCATGATCATTGAAATCTTCAAGTCCAGTAATCTTTTTATCATCAAAAGATACATTGATAGATTCCATGACAACCCTTGTTCTTAAATTGTAGACTATGAAGGCTTTTTTGGAAAGTGGATATCCAACAAAAATTCCTTCATCAGCTTTTAGATCAATTTTTGACAGCTTTCAGGATGAGTCTTAAGAACAAAACACTTGCATCAAAATACATGAAAGTATTTCAGATTTGGCTTTTTTTTCACCATGTCATATGGTGTTTTTCCATGCTTGTTTATGAGTGTAGCATTCTGTGTAAAACAAGCAATATGCACAGCTTCAGTCCAAAAGTAGGTTGGGAGCTTTGCTTTATCAAGCATAGTTCGTGCAACTTCAATGAGACTCATGTTCTTTCTTTCTACAACTTCATTCTGTTGTGGAGTTCCAGGTGCAGAAAATTCCTGCTTTATTCCATGCTCTTTACAGAACTCTTCCATGATTAAATTCTTGAACTCAGTGTCATTATCACTTCTTATGATTTTAACAGAATCTTTAACCTACTTATCCAGCTGTCTGACATGATCAGTTAGAGTAGATGTAGTTTCATTCTTCTTGTGCAAGAAATACACCCAAGTGTATCTTGTGAACTCATCCACTATAACCATAACATATTTCTTCTTTGCAATAGATATGACATTGACTGGACCAAATAGATCAACATGAAGTAGGTGATAAGGCTCAAGAATTGAGGATTCAGTTTTGCTCTTAAATGAAGATTTTCTTTGTTTTGCCTTTTGACATGAGTCACAAAGACCATCAGGAGCAAATATTGATTTTGGCAGTCACATGATAGCCTCTATCACAGATTTGACTCACACTTAGCAGATTGTGTTTAAGTCCAGAGACAAGAGCTACTGATTCAATGATGACATTCCCAAGATTGATATTGCCATATTCCAGAGTCTTTCCCATATTGCCATCTCCATAAGAAACTCCCGGGCCAGCTTTCTCCACAAAGTCTGATAGCAGGGCTTTATTTCCAGTCATATGTCCTGAACATCCACTGTCCAGAACTAGGATATTTTTCCTGTTGCCCTGCAATCACAAAGACCACTATTGGTTAGTTTTAAGGACCCAGACTTGCTTGGATCCTTTGGCCTTTTTAAGTTTGTTAGCATTTGCAGCGGATTTAATTTCAGAGTTTATGCTAACTTGATTTTTATCAGACTTTATATTAGACTTTGTAACATAATTTACACTAGAAGGAATTAAACTAACTTTCTTCAAAGAAGGTTTTATTTGATAATAATCATAGTACAAACTATGATATTCCTTACAAGTATAAATATAATGCCATAAATTACCACAATGAAAACAAGGATTTTGTGGTTTAAACCTAACAGACTGACTCTTGACTCCTGATCTAGGAGGTAAAGAGTTTATATCTTTATTTTTCCTGCAAAAAGAAGCAAGATGGTTAGAGATTCCACAGTTATAGCATTTCTTTCTAGGAGCATTTGAAACAAGCATATAATTATTGCTTTTATTCACACCGTCCTTTCCATTCCAATTTTTCCTATCTTTCTTTACCTTATTCACATTTTTAATCTCTTTCAGCTTATGCTTAAGCTGCTTCTTTGTCATTAAACCTATATTTACTTCAGCTGGTTTATCTTGTTTTAGAGTCTATCACCTTTTCAGATTTTGACTTATCAGAATTTGACACAAACTTGACAGGATTAATTTTAGGCTTTTCAGCTTTCCTTATCTGAAGTATCCGCACTTAAGTCCTGATATAAATCCTGAGGGCCTTAAGTTCTGATATAAGTTCTGACTTTAGTAAGTTCTTATTTCCAGTAAGTCCTGTAATTAAGTTCTGAAACTAAACACAACAGATTAGACATGACATATCAAATATATCTAACATATGAGCTAAGGATTAACAGTTGTGTATCAGTGTTTGTGAACATGAATCATACGTGTGCAATTGCGATAAAAATCTGAGGTAATTTCACTATTTTGAAATTAGAATAGGGAAAAAACTTACCTTTCACACGATCTACTTCTAGTACTTCACTGTTCGCCGACCCGACTCGTCTTTCTGGCTTTTTTCTATCAAAGAAATAGGCTTATTTAGTCATCTCGCATCTCAATCGCGTCTCAAACCGACTTCATATAGTCATGATCGTCTACTTATACGCGTATTATTAACCCGTATACTACTTATTAACAAATAAGACTCAATTAACCACATAATTCATATAAGCATATAATTTACATAGTTATTATAGGTTTAAAATAATTTTTAGAATCAAAATGGATTCGCTATTCACTTAATTGAATAATATCTAACTCGTTTCCTATTTTTCGGGATTTATTGAACTCGTCTCCGTACTCAATAAGGCTCGTAATTAAATAAGTATTAAAAGTCAACTAGTTTCTATAAGAGGTTAGGTTTTAATATTATTTTTAATGAAAACAAATCATTTTTCCGAGTCGAAAGGCTTTCATTTTGTTTAAATCGGTTAAATGGTTCAATTATTATTCAACAAATACTAATAAATCAATTTATTATTCAGTATAAATATTTATTCCTAATTATTTAACCTTAAAATTATTTTTAAATAATTATTTAGGAAAAATCATAATTAAAAATGATTTTTTCATAATTTTTGGAATTAAAATGAATTTATTATGTTTTATTAAAAACTATTTGATTAATTATCAAAATAATTAATAATCTTTAAATAATAATAAATTATAAATTATAAATAATTAAAGAAATAAATAATTCTAATTTTTAGAAAATATTTTAGAATTATTTATAATATAAATCAATTAATTAATTAATTAATTTATAAAATATAAAAAAACTGATTTAATAATTAATAAATATAAAAATAAAATAAAATTCCAAAAGCATTTGTCAGATAACTAATTCTGACAAAAACGGATCAAACACGGGTCAATACACAGGTCAAACGGGTCAAAATCAGGGTCGTGAAGAACACACCGGATTTTGCCCAGAATCCGATCACCGGAGCAAATTTCGGTGGCCAATTTTCAGGTCAAAATCGATATCGTTTGGTCTGTTTCTAGACTGAGATCGATTGCAAATCACTTCAACAACATAAACACACCGTTCAATCACCGTAATCATCCCTGAATATCAATCTCCGATCAAACCGATTTAAACTTCGGCCAAGTATCGATTTTCTTCATTCGTACATGAAAATTTGATTTTAATAGGTAAAATCCAAGCCTTTTCATCCCATAATCAAAGCCCTAACAGCCTACATACCTCAGCTTTCTCAAAATAAAAAATGTATAATTCAAAATTAAGCATAAAACCTAATAATCGAAAATACTTATCTTGGAATCATTTGTTCAATTAAATACCATGAATCGACTGTAAATCATCATATGAAGCTATATCAATCATCAAATCATCCTAATAACCCTAGAATAAAAAAGACCCAATTTGAACATAAACCCTAGAAATAAAAAATAAAAAATAACGAATCAAAACATGAAATTGATGATAGAAACAGAAAGAACAAATCAAAACCTTCAATTTGAGTATTTGAATCACTTGATTTGGTGCAAAGAATGGATCAAAATAACTGGTTAATCTTCGACCCGATTCTGACAAACCTGACCCGATTTTCAGAGAGTTTTAATTATTTTTCTGATTTTTAATAAGTAATTAATAATAATTAATAAAAATTAAGCTATTTATAGTAGTAAAAATAATACCCCTAATTAAAATTAAGGCCCTAATTATATATCATTTAAAATTAATTGCCCTTAATTTTATAATTTTTGGCTATTAATTTTGAATTTTTAAATATTTTATACATACAATGTATATGCCAAAAATTCCCAAAAATTGTGAATAATTCAAAAATTCGAAGAAATGGTATAAATAAAAGTCCCATAATTTTATAAAAATAAAAATATGATTTTTTGAGGTTTTTAACACCCAATGGGGCCTGGAAAAGTCATTTTTCGCAAAACGAGAAAATTCATAAAATATCTAGATGTTCAGAATAACATGATGGTACAAGCCAGTTCATGAAAAATGAAGCCATTTATTTTATTTGAAATATTATCTAGTAAAACACAGTCCGGGTCGTATAACTTTTGATACGAAGGCTTTAAATATGAATTAAAATATCTGAAAAATATCCTAAATATACTTGGACAATGCAGAATACACATACCACGTAATAATTAGGGTTTTATAGCTAATTACAAATAATTGACATATTAAACACATAATTTATCATTAATATGATATAATATAAGTGTAATTTCCCAAGCGTTATATCCTTCCCCCCTTAATAGGATTCTGTCCTTAGAATCTTGCTAAGAAAATAAATGGGGATACCTTTCTAACATTTCAGTCTCAAGTTCTCAGGTTGACTCTTCAACCACGAGATTTCTCCACAACATTCGTACTTATTTCGTAATACTTTCTCTAGCCGATCTAGAATTCTTATTGGTTGTTCTATATAGGACATATCAGGTTAAATTTCTATCGGCTCATATTTTATTACATGTCTAGTATCAGGATTATATTTCTTAAGCATCGACACATGAAACACATTATGAATATGCTACATGTGAGGTGGTAGAGCTAATTTGTACGCAACCTTCCCAATTTTCTTCAAAATTTCAAATGCATATCGTGGCTTTAATTTACCCTTGTTGCCAAATATGGTCAATCCTTTCCATGACGATATTTTGAGTAATACATGTTCTCCCTCTGGATAGTCCATATATTTTTTGGCTTGGTCCGCATATTTGTGCTGACGATGTTGCGCTGCCTCGAGTCGCTTTCGGAGAAGCTCTATCTTTTCCTTGGTTTGTTGAATCAATTCTGCACCCAGGATTTATATTCTCCAACTTCATCCCAATACACGGGTGATCTGCATTTTCTTCCGTATAAAGCTTCATAAGGTGGCATCCCAATACTCACATGATAGCTGTTGTTGTAAGAAAATTCAACTAATGGTAAATTCTCATCCCAACTGCCTTCAAAATCAATTGCGCAGACTCGTAACATATCTTCAATCGTTTGAATAGTTCTTTCACTTTGTCCGTCTGTTTGGGATGATAAGCGGTACTCATATTTAGTTTGTTTCCAAGGCATTCTTGAAATTATTTCCAAAATCTGGAATTGAAACGTGGATCTCGATCAGATACAATAGATATTGGAACTCCATATCGCCTTACAATTTCCTTGAGATATAAGTGCACTAACTTGTCGAGCAAAAATCTTTTGTTGATTGGTAGAAAATATGCTGACTTTGATAGTCAGTCAATAATCACCTAAATTGCGTCATGATTTACTCTAGTCCTTGGAAGTCCCATTACAAAATCCATCGCTAAATGTTCCCATTTCCATTCGGGAATACCTAGTGGTTGTAATAATCCGCTTGGACTTTGTTGTTCTGCTTTGACTCACTGGTATGTGTAGCATTTACTTACCCACTCTTCTATTTCCTTCTTCATATTTGGCCACCAAAATTTTCCTTTCAGATCTCAATACATTTTTGTACTCCCTGGATGTATAGAATATCTTGAGTTGTGAGGGTCTCGTAATATTTCTTCTTTCAATTCTGGCACATTAGGTATCCAAATTCTTGATGAAAAGCGTAGAATTCCTTCATTATCTTTCTGTGTTGTGATTTCTTCTCCAGTTAAGTTGTCATCGTCTTGACTCATCACTTCTTCTTGACACTTCTGAATCTTTTCCAATAATTCGGGCTGGAATGTCATTGCGTAAATAACTTCAGTAGATTCATTTGGAATACGAATTTCGATTTCCAACCTTTCAAATTCTTTAACTAATTCTTCTAAAGAAGTCAACAAGTTCAATTTTTCTTTTCGGCTTAACGCATCTGCCACAACGTTCGCCTTTCCAGTATGATAACTGATTGTAACATCATAGTCCTTGATCAATTCTAACCATCGTCGTTGTCTCATGTTAACTTCCTTTTGCATAAAGATATACTTTAAAATCTTATGATCTGTGTAGATTTCACATTTCTCGCCGTATAGATAGCGTCTCCACAGTTTTAATGCGAATACAATTGCTGCTAACTCCAGATCATGCATAGGATATTTCTGTTCATGAGGTTTTAATTGTCTCGAAGCATATGTAATTACATTACCGTGCTGCATCAATACGTATCCCAGTCCTTAATATGAAGCGTCACTATAAATAAAGAAATCTCCTTGTTCATCCGGTAACACAAGTACCGGTGCGGTTACTAACCAATTCTTCAGTTCTTGAAAACTTTCTTCACATTTGTCATCCCATAAGAACTTTTCACTTTTTCGAGTCAACTTGGTCAGTGGCGTTGCCATTTTCGCAATTTTTTTGACAAATCTTCTATAATAACCTGCCAATCCTAAGAAACTTCTGACTTGCGCCGGTGTCTTTGGTCGTTTCCAATTTAGTATGGCTATAATCTTTGCTGGATCAACTTTAATTCATTTCATGCTGATGATATGTCCTAAAAATTGTACTTCTTTTAACCAGAATTCGCACTTTGAGAACTTCGCATAAAGATGTTCTTTTCTTAGAATTTCCATAGCAATCCTCAAATGCTCGGCATGTTCTTCTTCAGTATTTGAGTAAATCAAGATGTCATCAATAAATACAATCACAAATTTATCCAAATACCTCTTGAATACCCTATTCATCAAATCCATGAATGCCGCTAGTGCGTTGGTCAAACCGAATGCCATTACGAGTAATTCATAATGTCCATATCTGGTACGAAAAGCAGTCTTGGAAATATCTTCAGTTTTGATCTTTAATTGATGATATCCTGATCTTAAATCTATTTTGGAAAACCATGCGGCTAATTTTAATTGATCAAACAAATCATCGATCTGCGACAAAGGATACTTATTCTTGATAGTTAGCTTATTTAGTTCACAATAATCGATACATAGTCGCACACGGCCATCATTCTTCTTTACAAACATTACTGGTGCACTCCATGGAGATACACTGAGTCTTATTATTCATATTTCCAGGAGATCTTGCAATTGTGTTGATAATTCTTTCATTTCAGTCGGTGCCATCCGATATGCAGCTTTCGAAACTTGTTCTGTACCCGGTGCTAAATTGATAGTAAACTCAATTTCTCGGTCTGGAGGTAATGCTGGAAGTTCATCTGGAAAAACGTCAAGAAATTCACATACAACTGAAATATCTTCTATCTTAGGACTTTCCTTTTCTGTATCCAACACATAGGCTAGATAAAATTCACATCCTTCTCATAGCAATCGTTTAGTCTGCATCATTGTCAGAAATTGCTTTCGCTGTTTCTCGCCTTAAAACATTACCGTTGCATGTTCTTATTCGCACAATCGATTTGAGCATTATGATAAGCTAACCAATCCATTCCTAAAATAACATCAAATTCTCCCAACTTGAAAGAAATCAAGTCCACATAGAAATGATGTCCGGTTATTTCGATATCGCATTTAGGACAAACTCGGTTTAAAGGAACTTGGTCGTCATTCGCTAATTTTATAATTAATGTCTCGCCCAACCATTCGATTTCGCAACATACCTTATCAATGAATTCTTCGGCAATAAAAGATCTTGTAGCTCCAGAATCTATCAATACTTTTGCATCTACTGAGTTTAATGAAAGCGTACCTGCAATCACATAGGACTCTGCATAGCTTCCTTCATTGTCATGTTAAAAGTTCTTGCTCTAGGCTGATTATACAGTGGTGGCGGAGGTAGTGCCAATATGTTCCGAATACTAGCAACCATAGATATTCCTCTGCCATCTCTAGCAACATGTCCTTTCTTTCCATATTGGAAATAGGTAACTTTTGTTCTTCCCACTAGACATTCATTGAAATAGTGCCCTTTCTGTTTGCATCTGAAGCATGTCATATTTGTTTGATATAGACACTCGTATGTTTCTGACCATATGTTTTGTAGTATGGTAGTGGGGGTCTGATGATTCCCTGCTGGTTGGGAGCTTGGAAATGATTACCCATTCTCTGGTTGCCTTGTCCTATCCTTTTGAAATTCATATTTGTCCGGGCTTGAAATCCCGGCTTCCTGTTTGAACGGTTCTAAAAAATTCCTTGTCCCTTTTCCATTTGGGACCTTTCACTTCTCCTTCAATAATCATAGCTTCTGGACCACAGCGGTATAAGTCGTTAATTCAAAAACTGCAACTTGACTGCGAATCCATGGTTGTAATCCCTGTTGAAATCTCTGAGCCCGTTTCTCTTCAGTATCAACCTGCTCTGGAACAAATCTAGCCAATTCAGTAAATTTGGCTTCATATTCCGACACAGGCATATTTCCTTGCTTCAATTCCAAGAATTTGATTTCCATCTAAGTCTTCATATAACGAGGAAAATGCTTTTCCAAAAATAATTCCGTAAACCTATCCCATATCACAATATCTTCAGCTTCCAAAGCTTTCTTGGATTCCCACCAATAATTTGTTTCCCCTTTCAGGAAGTAACTAGCAAAGTCAGTCTATTGGTTCTCCCCCACTTTCACAAGTGCAAATGTTTTCTCCATCTCTTTTATCCAAGTTCTAGCCTTTGTAGGATCTGATGTACCCTCAAATTCAGGAGGCTTAACTGACTGGAATTTCTTAAAGGTAACAACCGGCACAACTGGTGGTAATTGGGGTTCAGGACGAGGTGGCTGTTGTAATATTTGTTGTTGAATCTGTTGTTGTTGCTGCTACATTTGCTGCTGCATCATTACCATCTGTTGTTGCATCAGATGGAACATTTGGTTCATAACATCATTATTTTGTCCCTCAGAATTGCTGTTGGAGGTTTCAGTTCTAGTCTTTCTTTTTGGTGCCATTTTCTGATAATAAAACAAATAATTCCTTTTTAATAATTTATTGAGCAGTTGATAGTAAATGAAGAAACAATTTATCTAATATTAAAACAGGAATTTAAACAATGGATAATGGAAAGAAAATAATTTGATTCTCATTTAAACATAGTTATAAATGATTTGAAATTTAAGTAATCAATTGAAAAAGATTTTTATTATAATTTGAAATGAAAATGATAGTGTACTGTTTTAAGTTAAATAGAATTTGAAATATGAAAGGGTAAAATAATAAAATAAATACAAATACTGTAAAGACTGGAAAATAAATAAAAGAAAAGTTGAAAAAGTTTATTTTATATACATGACACCAGCCTCAGGTGTAAGTGCTTGATACAAAAGTCTCGGTCAGATCTTTCATGGTTACTGCTACTACAAGTCAAACTTGATACTACACTCATACATACTAATCACACTATACTAGACTGCATCTATCTACATATATCATATATATTACATAACTAGTCTCCCACCGTGAGATCTCAAAACCCTGGTGGAATGCGCCTCAACTCATCACGAATTATCTCGATAACTGACTGTGCCAAACGAGTAGCTCTATGAAACTCTGCATACAAATGCGGCCCATCATGCATCAAAGCATCTAAATCAAAAGTGGCACTCATCACTGTCGACTGAAGCCTCTGTCTCATCAGGTAATCTGGTTGAAGTGCAGATAACGGTCCTCTATCTCTCTGATCAAACAAACCCATGATCTCCCTGCACTGAGTTCTCCAATACTCAACATCCTCTCTCATAACACTGTAATCATGATATGGAACCATATGTGGCTCTGCAATATATCCCACAGACTCCTGTGATGGAAGTCTCGGTATCCCTGCAACACCCTGCTGTGGTAAAACCAACTGTAATCCTCCGTCATGCTCATTCATACCCTCAACCGGGCCCATCTAGAATATCTCTGGCTCTGGAGCATATACAGGCAAAAGAGTTACTACTGCTGGTGGAATCTCTGGCTCTATCTCAGGAATAAACTGATACTCTATCGGAAGTGGAGGTGGAAGCATCAGTTCAAAGAACTCTAATGGATCAAACATCACTATTGGATCGGATATCTGCTCTGGAGCTGGTGGTGCTGGCTCCTGAGGTAGTGGTGGTGGTGGTGGAAGTGGTGGAAACACATGTGCTGATATTGGTGGAAGAGCTAGTGCAACTGGGCCAGTCACTGTCCCCTCAGAAGATCCAGATGATGCCATCTGATAATATAAAAGAAAAGTCACTGAGCAATCCTAAGATTTACACTTTCCTAATCTAGACTTATTTAATCTTAACACTACTATTCCTATCTTATATGATCTCCCTATCTTATCTTAATCATATTGTTCTTGCTTTTAGGGACCTAACCTACAGCTCTGATGCTAAACCTGTAACGCCCTCCAGACTCGGGGTATAAGTCTGGGGGTTACTAGAAATTCTCCAAACCTGTACAATAATTAAACAGATACATATATCTACCCCCTTAATACTAACCAAGACCTTTTTAGGTTAAAGTGTGAAAACAAGAACCACAGTCCACTTTATTACAATTCAAATTTAAAATCTTACAAACTCTCTTATTAAAAACATTATCTAACGAGTTTTAACTACAACTTTTCTTTATAGCCAAATACACACATTAACTATCTTTACTACACCTAGTCAGGTAACTCAAAGTTTTCTTCCTGAATTGGGATTAACACCTTGAGTATAAGAGGATCCCGCACCTTGACTCGCTTCTTTACCACTCGAGTCCTGATAGGTTTCATTTTCCTTCTTAACTGAGAACAATAAGGTATATAACAACAAACAAGGGGTGAGCCATACGATGCTCAACAAGCCCGTAATATATACGCAGTATTATAGAAAGTTAAATTAACTGATAACTTGGTTATATCTGCAAAGACATTAGCTCGCGAGAAAAGAACGAAGGCCACTATCGGCAAATATCAAACGAACTAAACTGGACACAAGTTCGCACCTATATTTTGCTGATCAGCCAGAATACAGTGCAGATCCATAGCTCAATGTATAGACCCATTCGGGTACCCAGGCTCTACGGCCCAACTCAAGGATCCAGTGAAGTCCCGGTCCTTAGGATCAAGTGTAAACCTGATCCAGTCGTCACTATCAAGTCTATAGAAGAGCAACCGGAATAATCGGTATGCCTTGATATATTACAACACTAGAATACATCAAAATATGTGTTTATATGTATAACTAGTGGGATATGATTAGAGAATTCAATGAATTAAGATAAATCAAGGATCGAATTGAAATATGAGCTAAGGATTAACAATTGTGTATCAGTGTTTGTGAACATGAATCATACGTGTGAAATTGCGATAAGAATCCAAGGTAATTTCACTATTCTGAAATTAGAATAGGGGAAAAACTTTTGTTTCACACGATCTACTTCCAATACTTCACTGTCCGCTATCACCGGTCCGACTCGTCTTGCTGGCTTTGTTTCTATCAAAGAAATGGGCTTATTTAGTCATCTCGCATCTCAATCGCGTCTCAAACCGACTTCATATAGTCTTGATCGTCTACCCATATGCGTATTATTAACCCATATACTACTTATTAACATATAAGACTCAATTAACCACATAACTCACGTAAGTATATAAGTTACATAGTTATTCTAGGTTTAAAATAATTTTTAGAATCAAAATCGATTCGATATTCGCTTTTTGCTTAACTAAACAATATCTGACTCGTTTCCTATTTTTCAGGATTTATTGGACTCGTCTTTGTACTCAATAAGGCTCGTAATTAAATAAGTATCACAAATCAATTAGTTTTTAGAAGAAGTTAAGATTTAATATTATTTTTAATGAAAATAGATCATTTTTCTGAGTCGAAAGGCTTTAGTTTCTTTTAAATCGGTTAAACGGTTCAATTATTATTCAATAAATACTGATAAATCAATTTATTATTCAGTATAAATAAATTATTCCTAATTATTTAAATTTAAATTATTTTTAAATAATTTTTTTGGAAAAATCAGAATTAAAAATGATTTTCCATAATATTTGGAATTAAAATGAATTTATTATGTTTTATTGAAAATTATGTGATTAATTATCAAAATAATTTATCATTTTTAAATAATTAATAAATTATAAATAAAGAAATAAATAATTCTGATTTTTAGAAAATATTTCAGAATTATTTATAATATAAATCAATTAATTAATTAATCAAATAATCAATTTATAAAATAAATAAAACTGATTTTATAATTAATAAAAATAAAAATAAAATAAAATTCTAGAAACATTTGTCAGAAAACTAATTTTGACAAAAACGGATCAAACACGGGTCAAACGGTTCAAAATTCGGGTCGTGAAGAACTGGCAGGATTTTGCCTAGAATTTGGTCATCGGAGTAGATTTCGGTGGCCCATTTTCAGGCTAAAATCGATATCGTTTGATCTGTTTCTAGACTGGGATCGATTGCAAGTCACTTCAACAAGAAACACCGTTCAATCACCATAATCATCCATGGATATCAATCTCCGATCAAACTAACCTAAACTCCGGCCAAGTATCGATTTTCTTTATTCGTACAGGAAACTTTGATTTTAATAGCTCAAATAAAAAGCTTGTTCATCACAGAATCAAAGCCCTAACAGCCTACATACCTCAGCTTTCTCAAAATCAAAAATGTATAATTCAAAATTAAGCATAAACCCTAATAATCGAAAATACTTATCCAGGAATCGTTTGTTCAATTAAATACCATGAATCGATTGTAAATCATCATATGAAGTTATATCAATCATCAAATCATCATAATAACCCTATAATCAAAAAGACCCAATTCGAACATAAACCTTGGAAATCGAAAATCAAAAATAACGAATCAAAACATGAAATTGATGATAGAAACAGAAAGAACAGATCAAAACCTTCAATTTGAGTACTTGAATCACTTGATTTGGTGCAGAGAATCGATCAAAATCACTGGTTAATCTTTGACCCGATTCTGACAAACCCGACCTGATTTTCAGAGAATTTTAATTATTTTTCTGATTTTTAGTAATTAATTAATAATAATTAACAAAAATTAGGCTATTTATAGTAGTAAAAATAATACCCCTAATTAAAATTAAAGCCCTAATTATACATCATTTAAAATCAATTGGCCCCTAATTTTATAATTTTTTGCTATTAATTTTGAATTTTTAAATATTTTATATATACAATATATAAGCCAAAATTTCTCAAAAATTCTGAATAATTCAAAAATGCAAAGAAACGGTATAAATAAAAGTCTCATTATTTTATAAAAATAAAAATGTGATTTTTGTGGGGTTTTTAACACCCAATGGGACCCGAAAAAGTCATTTTTCGCGAAACGAGAAAATTTATAAAATATCTAGATGTTCAGAATAACACGATGGTACAAGCCATTCTATGAAAAATGAAGCCATTTATTTTATTTGAAATATCAGCTATTAAAACACAGTCCGGGTCGTATAACTTTTGATACAAAGGCTTTAAATATGAATTAAAATATCTGAAAAATATCCTAAAAATACCCGGAGAATATAAAATACACATTGCACATAACGAATAAGGTTTTATAGCTAATATCACATAAATGACATATTAAACACATAATTATCATTAATATGATATAATACAAGCCTAATTTCGCAGGCGTTACATCCTTCCCCCTTAATAGGATTATGTCCTCAGAAACTCGCTAAGACAATAAATGGGGTTACTTTTCTAACATTTGACTCTCAAGTTCCCATGTTGACTCTTCAACCACGGGATTTCTCCATAACACTAAGACTGAATACACAAACTTATTTCGTAATACTTTCTCTTGCCGATCTAGAATTCTTATTGGCTATTCTATATAGGGGACATATCAGGTTGAATTCTATCGGCTCATATTATATTACATGTTTAGAATCAGGATTGTATTTCTTAAGCATCGACACATGAAACACGTTATGAATATGCTGCATGTGAGGTGGTAGAGCTAATTCGTATGCAACCTTAATGGCAAATTAGAAGAAGAAGTCTATGTGCAACTACCACCTGGTTTTGAAGATCCATAATTTCCATATTTTGTTTACAAATTGTTAAAGGCCCTTTATGGATTGAAGCAAGAATTTAGAGCATAGTATGACACACTGTCAGGATTCTTACTCAAACATGGATTCACAAGAGGGAAAATTGATAAGACTCTATTTTACAAGCAGCATGGCGGTGATATTATCCTAGTTCAAATCTATGTGGATGATATCATTTCTAGTTCGACAAATCAAAAGCTATGTCAAAGATTTTCTTAAATCATGCAGAGTGAATTTGAGATAAGCATGATGCAAGAATTAAGTTACTTCCTTGGCCTTCAAGTTAGCCAAATAAGTGATGGAATCTTTATCAGCCAAACCAAGTATGTCAAAGATTTAGTAAAGAAATTTGAAATAGTTGACTGTTCACCTGCATCAACATCTATTTCTACAACTATGTTGTGCAAGAAATGCCTATATAATAACAAGACAGAGTCACATTGACAACCCTGAGATTTAGTTATTTGATAATCAATTTTGTATTATGTACTATATTTTTGAGTCTATAAAAAGGTTAGAAGATTAGACCAGGGGAATTTTTTGTGAACAGATTCAAGCTAAGGAATAAACTCAGGAAGAAGATCAAGCCATGATAAAATGCTCTAAGTCAAGAAATCTACAAGTCACAGATTAAGCAATATCGAGAAGTCTAGAATGACTTATTGAGAAGTCCTAAATGGCTTATAGAGAAGTCTCACAGATATCGACAAGTCAAATGAAGATGTAGAGAACTGGAGATATCGACAAGTCATTTCTACATGTAGAGAACTCAGAGATATCGACAAGTCAAATGAAGATGTGAAGAATTGGAGATATCGACAAGTCTATTTCTCATTAGAGATCTCAGAGATATCGACAAGTCAAAATGTCTATGTAGAGATCTTAGAGATATCGAAAAGTCACTTCTACATGTAGAGATCTCAGACATATGGACAAGTCATTTCACATGCAAAGATCAAAAGACCTCGACAAGTCAAATATACCTATAGAGACCTCAGAGATCTCGATAAGTCATTATACTTATCGAGATGTCACTTCTCTATAGAACAAACTGGAGATCTCGATATGCCTCTTAAATACAAAATGCAGACAAGTTCGAGATTCAAGATTATCAGTCAATAAATGATCTATTCACTAGATTGAAAATCTAAAAAGTAGCTGGGAGAATACAAGATCAAGGGCCAAGATTAACTAGAAAAAGGATGGTCACAGACCTTCAAGATTCTGCACGGATTTGCTAAGCTAGATATGGAAATAGAAAAAGGTTGCTTTAGAAAGTAGTTTAGTGTATTTTAGTGCAAGTCTTGTAAACCCGTACTGATAGTGTATAAAGCATACATTGGTCCTTAGTTTAGTAGTAACAAACAGATTCATATTTTCTTGTATCCTCTCAAGGAAGAAGCTGAGTTCTTATATTGTTCAGAACTCATAGTTTGTAGTAAGACAAACTTGATTAATACAAATTAAGTTTTGAAATATTGTGCTTCTTGATTTATTTCTGTCAACACAATATCTCTGCAAATATTAAACTACTATTAGGTCCAAATATACATACAGAGGGGGGGTGAATGTATGTTTTTCGTTTTTCGTTAATTAATTGGAGCGGAAAATAAACCTCGAAAATGAAATAAACAAATACTAAGAGATTCACGGAATAATTCTTTTTATTAAGAAATTAGACCGTAAAGGTTTGCTTACAACTCCGAATATATATAATTCGAAGCAACAAATATAGAGAGAACCAACATAAAAGCAATCAATTTGGGGTTCTATCTATCACTCTAAAAATTCAAACCTTCTATCAAAAGATTTTAAATCCAATCAAGAGAGCTTTAAATAATGAGTGTTACAAATTTGTAAGGCTTTAATGGTGTGAAATAAATTGGGCAGCACTTCTCTCCTTAATTTCAATAAATGAAATCAACCCACTCTACAAGAAAAATTTTGCAGAGCTTTAATGGTGTTTTGCTGAGAAGTTTTGTTTTCCAATATGCTAAAAATTGGTTTTGTAGTGGTAGAATTGTAGGAGAGATAAAAGAATACGTGGCCGCCTTTAGTCCATACATTTGAATTGCACATGGAATATTGTGTGGCGATCAGAAAAGAAAGAGCAGCACTTGAGATATTATTACAATTCTCTATGGTGATGCACATGCAGTAATACGTCGCCATAAAAAATCAGCCACCTTTTCCTTTGCCATTTATCCATCTCTTCTCTTTCTAAAGGTAGTTTCGAAGGCGAATCTCTGTGGCAACAGGGAGAAGTAGAAGCAGAACACTTCTTCCTATGGCGAAAAAGCAGCACAGGAGTAGGTTGTTGCCACACGTCATGTTCATGCGCGAAAAAAAACAACCGCTTTTTTTCTTTGCAATACATTCGCCTGTGGCGACATGAGGAAGTACTTGGTTTCTTCAAAAAGAAACTCGCCAGGGGACAAGTGCAGAGCACGCGCCAGGAAATAAACAGGGAGCCGCGCGTCTGGGCGCCACGCGCGCGGTAAAGAAAGGTTCAGCAAATCACAAGCACATGTCGTTTTCTGTTTATATATAAACTGGATTCAATTCTTTTGTTCTACAAACATCTTCCTTGTACCATATTTTGAATTTATTTTGCTCAAGCCAGATTATGTTTTCTTTTACTCATTGCACCACCGTATAATAGAATTTCTGGCTGACTGAAAACTGATGATCCGGAAGAAATAAAATATACATTTAATTTTTAACTAAATAAATAAATAAAATATAATATTTATTTATTTATTTAATTAAACTCCAAACACTTATTGTATTTAACCAAAATTAAATATTGATATTAAATTAAATAAATAAATGTTTTAAAATTCATTTATTCATTTAATAAACATCAATTTTTAATTTTTTTTTGAAATCAAATGTGATATCAAATTAAATAAATAAATGATTAAATTTTCATTTATTCATTTAATAACAATCAATCAATGATTAAAAATAAATCATGTAAATCCTCGAGCTGTACTCCTCTGTATCTACAGGCCTCCTAATCTCCATGATTTTGTACCTTAGACTATTTCCAGACTCCTCGAGTACAAAATCCACTTAAGAGTTTTCCTTAAAAATAATACTATGTTTCCTTTCACGGATCACTGACGTCTCGTGCACGGGGCTGGTTCACAGACGACTAGTTCCACTCTCAGGCCTTCGTATTATACCCGTATAAACCACTGTTAAGTCTTCTACCAAATATAACCAACTTCACTAGGAATCCGTGAGGTCTTCACACTGATTCTGACAACTGCTTCGAATGACTCCAACCTTATTACTCCGATGCCTGAACATATTAATGAACTTCATACGGATCATTCTTGACGTCTTTTTCACTGCAGCTAACAGGACTTTTTGTGCATATACCCAATAAACAATCTGTACTGATCCTAGTGGAACATAGATTATTTCAAAGTCCTTGTTCTATGTTGAGTTATCCAAACCAGTAATGTTGAGATAAACATATACAATCTTGCTCAACAACTACTTTGTTCATATAATATCCAAACAAATTTTAAAAAGGCCAAAAATCCGAGAAACACATTCACCCCCCTGTGTTGTCCTCAAATTCTAACAAGTGGTATTTGAGCAAATATGAAAGTAAACAGGTAAATATCGGGGAAATATGAGTGCACAAAAGATAAGCAGCATCAAGATACTTTGGAAAAAGAAGATGATGTTGTTCATAAGGATAGCCAACCCAATGTATATCCAGATTCTCAAGAATGGCCCTTTTATTCCCATGGAAAGGGTTGATCAATCTACTGATGGAGATATGGTCATTCCAGCTCATTATGCCACTAAAGACCCCTCAAAATACACTGGACCTGAAAAAGAAAAAGTCTCTCTAAATAGTGGCCTACAACTAATTCTAATAGAGTCACTTGACAATGCTATATACAATAATATTTCCAATTATGATACAGCCAAATAGATCTGGGAGATGATTGAGATTATGTGTGAGGGTACAAAGGAAGTAAGATCAAATCAAATGAGAATACCGGTGTCTCAGTATGAGGGTTTCATGGAAAAGCCTAAAGAAGGAATTACAAAAGTTTTTGAAAGGCTTAACAAACTGATAAATGACTTTCAAGTTCATGATAAATATTATGAATCTAAGGAGGTTAACCTAAAATTCTTACTAGCTCTTCCTGACCACCTTGAACATAAAATATCAGCTATTAGAGAAGGAAGAGACTTGAGCATAATAAAATTGGAAGTTTTGTATGGAATCTTGAAAATTTATGGGCTTGTTGAAATGTTGCAAGAGAAATTCATTAAAGGCAAACAAAGGACATGTGGTTGATGGTCTAGTGCCTTAGTTGTCAATGACAGTGAATCAAGTGAAGATGAACAAGATTCTCAAGTTCCATGTATTTATGTTGTGGAGCAAAAGAACAAAGGACCTCAAAAACAAGTTGTTTTGGAGCTAGAGGAATATGAGTTCTACACCCTTGATGGGCTAGATGAGATGGACATAGCTTATCTGGCTAGAAAATTCTCTAACATTAGAGTTAAAAAGCCAAAGTTTTTCAAGAACAAGGGACAGTCCTCCAATAGCAACAATTGGAAACCAAAAACTCAGTATAACTCAACTAGCAAAGGTAGCTAAAAGACTGGATCTGTTGAAAGATCAAAGATAAGGTGCTTCAACTGTGATGAGTTGGGTCACTTTGCTATTGAGTGCAGAAAGCTAAAAAATGTGAAGAAGGATAAAGCGTATCTGGAATGGAGGCAAAGTATGAAGCTCTCTTGAAGAAACAGCAAGGAAAGGCTTACATGGCTGAATGAAAGAGTTGGGATGACACTAATGAAGAAGATGAGAATGAAACATTTGGAAATTATGAACTAATGGCTCGAGCAAGGAGAATCATCCTCATCAAAATTAAAGATACCAACTCTAACTACAAATGATTTAAATACAAGACAATATAAAGGAACTATTGAAAAGAAGAGTGTAGAGATGTTTCATATCCACACAAGCATGGTGGAAGTTACTGAGGAAGTGAGTAGACTGTCAAAGACAAATGAGAAGCTTGAGATTGGGAAGCAAGAATTGGAATTACAGCATGTTGAGCTTGAAACTGTCAAGCAAAAAAATGAATATTTGAAGAATAAGCTCATGTGTGCAAGTGAAATAAAAGATGTGTTGAGGGAAACAAAGTTGGAGAAGAATGAGGTGAAACTGAAGTCTTTCAGAAATGCATCTCAGTTCATTGGACAATACCATGAGAAAAATAAACCATGTGTTAAGATAGCTATTGGTTTGGACTATGATGCCTTGAACATCAATAAGAAAAGTGAAGGTGACAAAGGTAAAGCAATTGCAAATAAAGATGTCCCAGTTATGTTGAGAAAAGTTGATGCACCTTTGTTCAAAGCATGTGAAGTCATTTTTAGTAAAGTTGAGTTGATCATCAAGCAAGACCTTGAAGATGAAGATAATCCAAAGAAAAATGAAGAAACCACTCATACTGCTGAAATAAAAAAGAAGCCCATGGTCAATCAAGTCTCTAAGACACCAATCCAGAATGAGAATGCAAGAAAGAAAAAGAAGAATATGAATGGGAAAATTGGAGTAAACAAAAGCAATAACTTTACATTTGTTGCGGATGCTCCCAGGAAACAATGTCAGCAGTGTGGCTCAACCAATCACCTAACTCACCTTTGTAAAAAGGCTATTAGTGAGCAAAAGTGAGAACATCCAGATACAATGAAGCAAAGGATGAAGATCCCTATTCCTCTATGACAAATTTGATTGCATTTATTGCAATATGAAAGTAATGACAATCTGTCATAGACTGAGAGTGGATCTCAAAGAAGTTAAACTTGGGTCTACAGCTAAAAAAAAATGCAAATCAATATTTGAACACTGTTCTTTCTCAGGAATCAAATTTTACTTCTGCAAATTCTGTTAAAATGAAGAAAGTACCCAACACTGCTTGGGTAGCCAAACACACTTAATCCTTATTGTGTGCAGTGCAAAGTGAAAAAAAGTTATATGGATCATAGACAGTGGATGCTTTAGGCATATGACAGGTGATAAAGCCTGCTATCACAATTTGAAGAGATGGATGGCCCATTGGTGTCTTTTGGAGACAACATCAAATAATTCACAATGGGATATGACAAGTTAGTTTTCAGAAATATTATCATTAAATATGTAGCACTGGTAGCTGGTCTTGAAGTGAATCTCATTAATGTTAGTCAATTCATAGATAGAGGATTTAAGGTTTCATTTGACAAAAGAGGCTGCTCAATTATCAGCAAAAAGACTAGTAAAGTTGCTTTCAAAGGAGCAAGAAAAGGAAGTTTATTTGTTGCATATTTACACTCAGCAAATAAGGATGGAATATGGTACTTCTACACCAAGGCATCTATTGAGAAAAGCAAGCTGTGGCACAAGAAACTCTATGTCCTGAACTACAAAGTAATTAATACCTTGGTTAAAAAGAAATTAGTGAGCGACATGCCAAATTTGGAATTTGCTCAAAATGAAGTTCGTGAGACTTGTCAAAAAGGAAAAATGAAAAGGTCTAGTCCCAAAAGCAAAGCTGTGAATTCCATAAGTGTACATCTGCAACTTATTCACATAGACCTGTTTGGACCAGTTAATGTCTTATCTATTTCTAGAAAGAAATATGCACTTGTGATGGTGGATGACAACTCAAGATACACATGGATAGAGTTTATGCATTCAAATAATGAAACTCCACACATCATTATTGAACACATCAAGAAAATTGAGAAGCATGCTGAAGATCAAAACTGTGTAAAGAGATTAAGGAATGACAATGGAACAGAATTGAGTAATGCAATTTTAAATGAATTCTGTAAAGATAAGGGTATTGTTCAACAGTTCTCCACTGCAAGAACACCTCAGTAAAATGGGTAGTTAAAAGCAAAAATAGAACTCTAGTTGAGGTTGCTAGAATAATGCTGCAAGATGCCAATTTGCCAACAAGTTTTTGGGAAGAAGCTGTCAACATTGCACGATACAGTCAAAAAAGATATCTCATCAACAAAAATCTTGGCAAGTCACCCTACTCAATCTTATCAAAAAGGAATCCTATTGTGAAGCATCTGCATGTGTTTGGAATGTTAGGTCACGCACACTGTAGAAGGGGGTTGAATACAGTGTTTATCACAATCAAATCGAATTAAAAGAACACAAGTAACAGAAAACAAACTTTATTAAACTCTGTTACAATACAGAACTGTCCTCTCTCAGTGTGAACAAATTATCACGAGAGCTGCTAGGGTTACAATGAATATTATTCTCGATAATGATATCACATATAGTGTAAACCTTATGTCTGTGTTTATATGCTACACAGTTTCAAGATAATCTCTAATTGATATGGAATATAATTCTGCTTCCTAAAATATATCAATCAGTTATCTTTTCTTCCAAGTATTCTATTCTTCATAGAATTCCTTCTTCATGCATATCTCTTCTTGCGTTTGTCTTGATCTTCTTTCCTTTCAATCAGCCGCCTTCCTTATCTGAAAGTCCCCTTAAGTCCTGATATTATCTCCTGATAAATATCTTCTGATCACTTAAGTTCTGATAACTTAAGTTTTATCTTCAGTATAAGTGTTGATTTCCAGTTAAGTACTGATTTGTCCTGTTTAAGTAAGATAGAAAACTAAACACAAATCATATTAGACATGACATTATCAAATATATCTAAATTAGCATAATATACAAGTTTAACAGATATTTGATGATGTCAAAAACATTAAGTACAAATGCATGAGAATTTGACTAGATAACTACAACTTACAGTCCTTAAAGCTTTTCCATCTTTAACTTCTGATAAAAACTTCAGTCTGTATACACATCAGAATTTGAGCAGTTGTAGATCTTGACTTGGCTTCAATTACTGATCTCTTTGATGTTAAGAGTTGTTCTGAGATAGTTATTTAACAAACATCTCTCAGCATATTTAAGTTCATCAATCATCCTCCTTTTAGCATTCTTCAATTCAACTGTATCTTCACCAATTTGAAAGATAGCAGCCCTGAGATCAGTTATTTTAGCTTTTCTTATGTCTTGATCTAGTCTGATCAAATATGCCTTGTCAGACTCAAGATTGAATTCCACAACCTTATAACCCAGAAAGGTAGTTATAATCTTAACAGAGTTATGATTCATCTCGACAATATCACCCTTGTGATCTCTGTACTTGGGACAGTATGTGCTGTCAGACTTTACAGAATAAAGCTTCTTCTGTCTCTGAATTTGAGTCTTCAAATAATTTGCACCACTTTCTGTTAATCTGTTCTTCACTTGAAGTAGGAATTGAACATGTTCTAGTTTCTCAAAATACTTCAGTGGTATAACATTCTCCCTAATATGGTATACCCTTCCATCTATCATGAAATATAACAAGATGTGTTCTTTTAAGAAAGTATGATAAACCATCTGTACAGATTCAAGTTGATTCAATCTTTCAGGAGTTGCTCCAACACCTGGTTCACTTAAGGAAGTTGGATCATTGGTCGTGTTCTGTACTCTTCTTTCATCAGCACTACCCAATCCATATTTATATCTTGCTTCCTTTCCTGTAACAACTCTTGCTTCAAAACCTCTTGCTGCAGCCTTCAAAGGTTGAGTCTGTTTAGCTTCGGTGAATCCTGGTAGGAGTAACTTTGAGGATTTAACATAAGCAATGTCAGAGGTTTCCTTTAACTTACCTTCTGATATCAAGCTAACTTGAGCTATGTCAGAGGTTGCTTGCTTCAGTGTCATATTAGAACTTACTATATCTTGACTCTGAACAACTTGAGCCATGTCAGAGGTTATTTGAGAAATCTTCTTTGAAATCAGAGTAAGATTAGCATCTTCAACAGATATTTCTTCATCCATAGCAGGCACATAAACCTTTACAGGTTCTCCAACTTTTTCTTTGCCCTTGGACCTTGGATCTATCTCCATTTGTCATTTGGCCTTAATTTCCACATGATTTATCCTTTCTTTTATCACAATGCCTTTAGCCTTAGGAATGTTCTTTTCAACAATAGAAGCTTCAGATTTGGAGTTGACTTTTTCTAACTTAAGTCTAGCTTCTTCTTCCTTTAGACTCTCAAAGTCCAATCCTGGATTTTCTTTCAGAAATAACTGTCTTAAAATTTCCTTATCAAGTTCCAGATGATCATTAGAACTTATCCTTTTACCAATAACAGAAGTTATTCTTCTCCCAGTATCAGAACTTGTTCTTTGACTTGTAGTTCCAGTTCTACTTGATGAAAGACCTTTACCTTGACCATGACCTCCACCCATTCCAGAGTTTCCCCGGTCATCTTTACCATCATCATTTCCTTTCCCTTTAGTGTCTTAATAGATTTGCATTTGGACTTAATTACTTGCTCCCCCTTTTTGGCATCAGCAGGTAAAAGAAGAGAGACAAGAAATTCCACTGAGGATTGGATCTCATTGAGTTGATTTTGATGAGAAGCTTGATTCTTCAAAATTTCATCAATCTGAGACTGTTGCTTCTCTTGGGTTTTCTCAATGTAGGCAATTCTGTCAAAGGTAGGTTGGAAAAACCTTTCTTTTTCAAGTTTCAGATTCATATCTTGCTGGATCAAGTTTTCTTGAATTTTATTCACCTTGTCATGAGTTATGGAGTGTTGACCTTGAAGGTGCCTTGTACTCAATGCAGTAACTCTCAGCTATGCCTTGAAATCATCATTTATCAGCATTTTATCAGCTTTTGCAAGATGCTCAGGAAGAATCTTTTCAGAAGGAACAAAACTAACTGTGTTCCACTCCTTAGTCCACTCCTATCCTCTAGGAGTTTCACTCCAAGGTACTGGTGCTTCCCCTGTAACAAATTTCTTGACTATCTCAGTTTTATGAATAGTTTGTTGAGGTTCATGTCCTGATAGACCATCTGCATCAGCATCTAAATTGGCAGCAGCTTCACCAGTAACTTCATCATTAGCAGCATCAGAACTTATAGAATCAGCATCATCAGCTTCCTCTGATAAAAGAATAGTATGAGAGGCTATTGAGGCTTCAACATCATCCTCTAAGTGTTGATCTCCAACTAAGTTCTGATCAACAGCCATATTCTGATGCTCACCTAACATCTGCTCTTTAGTATCTAGATGTAGAGAAGGTGTTGTAGGAAATTCTGGATTAAAATCAGCATCACGAAGTGGTGTTGTCGGTGGAGTGATTTGAGTTGGTGGAGCTTCTAAGTACAAAACCTGAGGCACTTCCAAGTTATGGATGTCAATTTCATCACTTGGCCCCTGGTTATCAGCATGTACTGGAGATACTGGAGGTGTGGGAATATGAGTTATTTCTAGCTCATGAAGTGGAGAGTGATGAGTTGCATGAAGATCTGGATCAGCACTTGGAGAATTGTTAGCTTCAACAGGGTCTTGTGAGATCAGAGATTCCTGATCCCCTTCTTTAGCTGCTGCTTCCAGTCCTTTACCAGAATCTGCAGGCCTTTTAGCTAATGTTTTAATTCTTTTAGCTTTTGAGGAGACTGTAGGAGCTGTATCATCAGAATTTAGCTTTCTACACCTTTTTAGGGGCCTAGAACTCCCAATTCCAGTATCCTTCTGAGAAGAGACCTTCTCAGCTTCTACAACAACAGGTTCTGACACTGGAACCTGTTCCTCACTATTTGACTCATCCCTCAGAACAATCCTCCTTCTCTTCTGTTGTGTCTGAGGTACACTCTTTATCCTCTTAGGTTTGGAAGATGAATGTCTAACAGGATGTGCTGATGGTGAAGGTTGAAATGTCTGTGATGGTTGGAAATATGTTCTGATTGAGGGTTGAGTAGGTTGAGGTTGAGAAGTGGTATGTTCTGATGGTTGTTGTGGTGGCTGGGATGTGCTGGTGGGTTGAACATCAGGGTAAACAGATGTGTAGGTTTGAGGATCAGCATTGACAAGAATCTGTTTTACAGACTGAGGTATCAATAAGGGTCTAACCACTTTCTTCTTAATGTCATCATTTAACAAATCATTAAAAGCTCTATTTGCAAGCTTAAAGGGTTGAATTAAATCAGTGGTAGGTTGGGGCTCATCAGCACAGCAGAAATTATATGTAAGCTGACAGAATCTAGCAAAGTACACTACATTCCTATCTTCTATCATCCTATCCCCTATGAAACCTAGCACAGCTCTTGCAAAATCTAAGTGAGTTTGATGAATAAGAGCATACCCGATTTGCTGACTCATAATTGGAATGGCATCAAAGTTGGAGCACTTATTGGCGAATGCCTTAGTGATACAATCAAAGAAAAAGCTCCATGCTTTCCTGATATTTGCCCTTTTAAACTGTCCAAGCTTGCCCAAACTCTTCTCATAACCCAAATTGGCCATGAGCTGTTGTAGAACAGGGTCCTCCGCTGTCGAGAATGTACAACCTTCTGGTAAATGGAGAGCTTTACGAACTGCTCCAGGAGTAACCATATGCTCAACATCATTCACTTCAAATACGATGCTTGGAGTACCAGTAGCACCACCATCATCAAAATGCCCAGTCCGCCAGAACGTCAGAACTTGTTGGCTTGAAATATTTTGAGGTTGGGTCAAAGCATACCCAATCTCACTATTTGCTAAAAAATCTTGCACAAAGTGCAAATCAGATGGAGCTTCAGCCTTGTTTAAGATTGCAGCATAGTTGTTAGGTACAAACTTGGCTCCATCAACAATTAAATCCTTAGGTGCCATGAGAAATAAGTGAGAAATAAGGTTGCCTGTATGGTGTTTGATAAAATGTCTGTATGATAAAGCGTCAGTGAATATGAGAGAGAATAAGAGTAAAAAGAGAGAGATAGAGAATAAAAGTGAATAAAAGATTTTACAATCTTTTCTCTCTTTTACTTATACACGGTAAAAAATAGGTGTTGAGACATCTGTCAGACATACAGCAGTAAAAGATAATTAATGGGCACGGGAATTCAGTAATCATTACTTATCACATGCAGTTTTCAAGGAGAAAAACCGTTGCACTTACCTAGTAATCCCATTAATCAAGGACGTTCAGTTTTTGTTATGTTAAAAAAAACTGTTCCCACTAAATAAATGATTATTACTGCTTTACCAATATTCTAAAAAAATATGACCAGTGAGGTAATGACCAAAAATAAACCAAGTAAATAAATACTTCCACGTCAGCATCAGTACTTGATTATTATCAGAATTTAAAAGGTCGTTAGAATATGATTAATATCAGGATTTAAAAGTTTATCAGAATATGACTTCTTAACTGGAAAAGTGAATGTCTATTTCCGTAATTCTTGACACAAATAATGATTTCGTTTCTTCAGAACTTAATCATCAGAATTTCCAACATAACTTGTCCTCAGAATTTATGCAACTGACACTTAAACTGTTCATCTAAAATAATATTTATCACCACAGTAATTTTCATCATTCATATGGAGTGTATGTGTGTGCAGTAAGCTAAATATTAGATAAAGATTAAAGTCTGATTCACTTCAGTACATCTTAGAAATAAGGCATAACTAAGAACTTTGCTCAAAATCTGTCATTATTCTGAAGTCTACTTTAGAATGAGTTCATACATGAGTCCACCTCAACTGTTTTGTGCTCATTTTATGCATCTTTTGAAATTCCATTTTACAGTGGCTTCTCAGTGTAAGTGAGTCACGACTGCTTATCAAAATTTATGCTATTATCAGAGTATTTCTCCAGTAATCATAGAGTGTGAAATGTCACCAAGAAAATATTTATTTTGCTTTTCTGATGCATATAACTTAATACCAGCAATGCACTTGGGTCTTCCTTTCCACATTTTTACTCTAGATCTCAAAGGAGTACCTGATTTTTATTTCTTTTTCTTTTCCTTTTTCTTTTGGTAAGTGAGGTTTATCAGCACTTAGTACATTCATCAGATTTACTAACATCAGAACTTAACAGATAAGAAGCACTATTCTAGTTTTTTACTTAGTAATAAGATACACAAAGTAAACTTAACTAAGCTCAATATCAGAATTTGCTTATGTTAAGAGATTTCCACATAAACAATTACTTTATACATGGGATCTTTAGTATATTAAAGACTACTAGGTCAGCATCTAACACAATTATCCTTATTGGATTGAATAGTCATAGAAACATTCATATCACTATCAGAGTTTAGAAATTCACATCAGACAACAATCAGCATTTAAGCAATTTTCAATTTAAGCACATAATACACAAAGATAGTAATATCTCTAATTACTGATCATAAAATCTGATGTATCAGAACATAAACTAAGCAGATTTAGAGAAAGAACCTGAAATCATTCCAAGTTCATTTACCAATCTTGTAAAAGTAGCTTCACACAGTGGTTTTGTGAAGATATCTGCTAGTTGTTGATCTGTTGGAACAAAATGCAATTCCACTGTACCTTCATCCACATGTTCCCTTATGAAGTGGTACCTAATGCTGATGTGCTTTGTCATTGAGTGTTGAACTGGATTACCTGTCATAGAAATAGCACTTTGATTATCACAGTAAATAGGGATTTTAAAATATGTTAACCCATAATCCAGTAACTGATTCTTCATCCAAAGAATCTGTGCACAACAGCTTCCTGCACAATGTATTCTGCTTCTGCAGTTGATGTGGAAATTGACTTTTATTTCTTGCTAAACCAAGAAACTAATCTGCCCCCAAGAAATTGGCAGCTTCCACTTTTGCTTTTCCTGTCAATTTTGCATCCTGCAAAATCTGCATCTGAGTAACCTATTAGCTTAAAGTCTGATTCTCTAGGATACCACAATCCCAGATCAGCTGACCCTTAAGGTACTTGAAAATTCTTTTCACAGCTGTTAAGTGAGGTTTTCTTGGATCTGCTTGAAATCTTGCACAAAGACAGGTAGCATACATGATATCAGGTCTACTAGCAGTTAGATAGAGTAGTAAGCCAATCAAACCTCTGTAATCAGTAATATCTACTGATGTACCAGTATCCTTATCCAATTTTGTTGCAGTGGCCATGGGAGTGGATGCACTTGAACAATCTTGTATTCCAAATTTCTTCAGCAAATTTATGTTGTACTTAGATTGACAGATAAAAGTGCCTTCTTCTTTTTGCTTGACTTGAAGGCCCAGAAAATAGCTAAGTTCCCCATTCATACTCATTTGATATCTTGACTGCATCAATTTGGCAAACTTCTTACAAAGTCTGTCATTTGTAGAACCAAAGATGATATCATCAACATATATTTGGACCAAAAGTAAGTCCTTTCCATGGTTGAGGTAGAACAGTGTTTTGTCAATAGTTCATCTGTTAAATCCACTTTCCAGAAGAAATTGAGCTAAAGTCTCATACCATGCTCTTGGAGCTTGCTTAAGGCCATAAAGTGCTTTATCAAGCCTGTAGACATGATTTGGAAGTTTGGAATCTACAAAACCTGGAAGTTGTTCAACATATACTTCCTCTTCCAATTCTCCATTGAGAAAAGCACTTTTCACATCCATTTGAAAGACTGCAAACTTTTTGTGAGCAACATAAGCCAAAAATATACTTATAGCTTCCAATCTAGTAACTGGTGCAAATGTTTCATCATAATCAATTCCCTCCTGTTGAGAATATCCTTTTGCAACCAGCCTTGCTTTATTCCTTGTAATTATGCCATCACTATCAGTTTTGTTTCTGAACACCCACTTTGTACCAATAACAGATCTGTTCTTTGGTCTTGGCACTAGGGTCCAGACTTTGTTTCTTTCAAATTCATTTAACTCTTTCGGCATTGCTTGCACCCAATCAGCATCTTGAAGAGCTTCTTCCACTTTCTTAGGTTCAGTCTGAGAGAGAAAAGAGTGATAAAGACATTCATTTGATGTAGCTGTTCTAGTTTTGACACCTGCATCAGGATTTCCAATAATTAAGTCAGGTGTATGTGCTTTAGTCCACTTCCTTGCAGATGGAAGATTTTCTCTAGAACTGGATGCTCCCCCATGATCCATGTTGTCTTCATCAACATTTTTTGATGCTCCCCCTGAAATTATGCTCTCTGAGTTGGATCCTTCAGAATTTGAGTTTCCAGAAATATCAGTACTTGAGTTTCCAGAATTATCAGAACGTGGCCCATCAGAAGTTGATGAAATCAGAACTTGAAGAGCCTGTTGTAGGTTCTGATGCTTCTTGAAATATGGTTGTATCTTCAGTATGCTCCCCCAGCACAGGTGCATCTCCCTTTGACGTAGTCACCACAGTTTCAATAACATCAGAGTTTAATCCATCAGAGTTTGTAGTATCAGGATTTAGACTGACAGGATTTAGACTGTCAGGATTTAGACTGTCAGGATTTACAGAATCAGAATTTAAAACTTCATTTTCAAATCTCAGCTGATCATGATCATTGAAATCTTCAAGTCTAGTAATCTTCTTATCATCAAAAGAGACATTGATAGATTCCATGACAACCCTTGTTCTTAAATCGTAGGCTCTGAAGGCTTTTGTGGAAAGTGGATATCCAACAAAAATTCCTTCATCAGCTTTTAGATCAAATTTGGATAGTTGTTCAGGATGAGTCTTAAGAACAAAACACTTGCATCCAAATACATGAAAATACTTCAGATTTGGCTTCTTTTTCTTCACCATTTCATATGGTGTCTTTCCATGCTTGTTAATGAGTGTTGCATTCTGAGTGAAACAAGCAGTCTGCACAGCTTCAACCGAAAAATAGGTTGGTAGCTTTGCTTCATCAAGCATAGTTCGTGCAGCTTCAATAAGAGTTCTATTCTTTCTTTCAACAACTCCATTTTGTTGTGGAGTTCCAGGAGCAGAAAATTCCTGCTTTATTCTATGGTCTTTGCAGAACTCTTCCATGATCAAATTCTTGAACTCAATGCCATTATCACTTCTTATGATCTTCACAGAATCTTTGACCATAGCATATTTCTTCTTTGCAATAGACATGACATTCACTGGACCAAATAGATCAACATGTAGTAGGTGATAAGGCTCAAGAATTGATGATTCAGTCTTGCTCTTGAATGAAGATTTTCTTTACTTTTCCTTCTGACATGAATCACAAAGGCCATCAGGAGCAAATACTGATTTTGGTAGTCCTCTCACAAGATCTTTCTTGACTAGTTCATTTATATTGTTGAAATTTAAATGAGAGAGTTTCTTTTATCAATTCCAGCTTTCTTCAATTGATGCTCTACTCAACAGACAGATTGCAGAACCATCAGTACTTGTTGAAAGCTTGGCTTTATAAATGTTACCATGCCTGTATCCTTTCAGAACAACTTTGCCTGTAGATTTGCTTACAACTTCACAGTGTTCTTCAAAGAAATCCACATTATAACCTCTGTCACAGATTTGACTAACACTCAACAGATTGTGTTTAATTCCTGAGACCAGAGCTACTTTTTCAATGATGACATTCCCCAGATTGATATTGCCATATCCCAAGGTTTTTCCAATGTTTCCATCTCCATAAGAAACACTTGGGTCAGCTTTCTCCACAAAGTCTGATAGCAGGGCTTTATTTCCAGTCATATGTCCTGAGCATCCACTGTCCAGAACTAGGATGTTTTTCCTGTTGCCCTGCAATCACAAAGACCACTAATGATTAGTTTTAAGGACCCAGACTTGCTTGGATCCTTTGGCCTTATTAATTTATTAACATTTACAGCAGATTTAGCATCAGAGTTTATGTTAACAGTTTTCTTATCAGCATTAACAGTATCAAACTTTGCATCAGAACTTATACAAGAAGGAACAATGCTAACTTTTGTTAAAGAAGGTTTTATTTGATAATAATCATAGTACAAACTATGATATTCCTTACAAGTATAAATGGAATGCCATAAACTACCACAATGAAAACAAGGATTTTGTGGCCTATATCTAACAGAATGACTCTTAACTCCTGAATTTGAAGGTAAGGAGTTTATGTTCTTATTCTTCCTGCAAAAAGAAGCCAGATGGTTAAAATTTCCACAGTTATGACATGTTTTTCTAGGAGCATTAGGAACAGGCTTATAATCATTGCTTTTATTCACACCTTCCTTTCCATTCCTATTTTTCTAGGTGACTTTACCTTATTTACATTCTTAACATCTTTCAGCTTGTACTTAAGCTGCTTCTTAGTCATTAAGCCTATGTTAACTTTAGTTGGCTTTTCCTGTTTTAGTTTGTCAGAAGTTAATTCCTCTTTAACTTTTGATTTCTCAATATCACACTTTACAGCTACAAACTTAACAGGTTTTACCTTTGGCTTTTGTTTAACAACTATAGGCTCAATTTCTATAGTTCCTTTATCATTCTTATCATCTCCATCACCTAAGCCTTCTTTCCAGTTTCCACTACTTAACAAATTTTGAGTTGTTCTGCCAGAGTTAGTCCAAGTCCTGATAATCTATCTTTCCTTTTCTAACTCAGTTTTTAGAGATTCATTCATTTTATGTACTTCATCCCTAACATAGAAAGCATCATCTCTATCTTTATGAGTTTGATGGAACATGACTAACTCTTTTTCTAAATAATCATTTCTCTTTTTATAAGCAAGATTTTGAGAAGTTAATCTTTCAAATGTTAAAGTTTGATCTCTATAACTAATAAACATGGTTTTGAGATATCTTCTCAACTCATTAATATCATCAGTATGAAAGGCATAAGTAGTTTGAGGTACCTTTAACTCAGCAACATCAGAACTGCTATCAGCATTTGCCATCAAGGCATAGTTCTCCTCACTTTCAGAATCTGAAGTGTCTATCCATCTTTTCTTCTTTGTGACAAGATCCTTGCCTTTGTCACTCTTTACTTTCTTGCAATCAGGAGATATGTGACTTTTCTCACCACAATTGTAGCATTTAACATTTGTGTAATCTCCTCTGTCAGACTTTCCTCCTCTGCCTTCAGATTTTCTGAAACTCTTCTTATCAGAACTTGCACCTTTCCTGGAAAACTTCTTTCCCTTTCTGAATTTCTTGTATGCAATCCTTGTGATTCTTTTCACCATAAGAGCACACAGCTTCATCCTCTCCTCATCAGCATCCATCTCAGGTAAGCTTTCAGTTTCTGAGTCATCATCACTATTAGAACTTGATGACTCAGTATCAGACTTTGTGATGAGAGCTTTTCCCTTGTCTTTCTTTGAGATAGCTGCTTTGGGGGATTCCTCCTCAGCCTTAAGAGCAACTGTCCTTGACTTTCCTCCTATCCTCTTGCTTCTTTGTTCCATCTCAAGTTCATGAGTCTTGAGCATTCCATAAATTTCATCAAGAGTTGTTTTTTCAAGATTATAGTTGTCTCTTATAGTGGTGGCCTTCAAATCCCAACTTTCAGGAAGACCTAACAGGAATTTAAGATTTGAATCCTCAAGATCATATTCCTTGTCAACTAGTGACAAATCATTCAAGAGTTTGACAAATCTGTCATATAAACCAGTTAATGACTCATCAGGCTTTGAGTCAAAGTGTTCATACTCTTGAGTGAGTATAGTCTTCCTGTTCTTCTTAATTGATTCGGTTCCCTGGCATCTTGTCTCCAAGGCTTCCCATATTTCCTTTACAGTCTTGCAGTTAATTACCCTGTTTGACATGACATTATCAATGGCACTATGCAGCAAGTGTCGTACCTTAGCATCCTTAGCAATTGAAGAGATATCTGCAGCAGTGTAATCACTTTTCTCCTTAGGTACAGACTTTGCTGGTTGACCTGCAACTACAACAGCGAGTTTGGTTGGCTTGTGAGGTCCTTCATTGATTCTATCAAGATATTCTGGATCTGTAACTTCCTGAAACATAGACATCCTCACCTTCCATATGGGATATTCAAATGGTTTCAGTATGAAAACTCTAATAGTCTCATATTGACTATGGATTCGAGTCTTTGGAGGTTCTTCAGTTTTGGCGGACTTAGTTGGGGTTTGTTCTTCTTCAGACATGATTGTTTTCGGATCTTAAACTATTTGTGTGTTAACAGATCTGCTCTGATACCACTTGTTAGGTCACACACGTACTGTAGAAGGGGGTTGAATACAGTGTTTATCACAATCAAATCGAATTAAAAGAACACAAGTAACAGAAAATAAACTTTATTAAACTCTGTTACAATATGGAACTGTCCTCTCTCAGTGATGAACAAATTACCACGAGAGCTGCTAGGGTTACAATGAATATTATTCTCGATAATCATAACACATATAGTGCAAACCCTATGTCTGTGTTTATATACTACACTGTTACAAGATAATCTCTCATTGATATGGAATATAATTCTGCTTCCTAAAATATATCAATCAGTTATCTTTTCTTCCAAGTATTCTATTCTTCATAGAATTCTTTCTTCATGCATATCTCTTCTTACATTTATCTTGATCTTCTTTCCTTTCAATCAGCCGCCTTCCTTATCTGAAAGTCCCCTTAAGTCCTGATATTATCTCCTGATAAATATCTTCTGATCACTTAAGTTCTGATAACTTAAGTTATGTCTTCAATATAAGTGTTGATTTCCAGTTAAGTACTAATTTGTCCTGTTTAAGTAAGATAGAAAACTAAACACAAATCATATTAGATATGACATTATCAAATATATCTAACATGGAATCAAGTGTTTTGTTCTAAAAGATAACTCTGAATATGTAGGAAAATTTGACTCTAAAGTTTTGGAAGCAATTTTTTATGGGATATTCATTGGAAAGAACTACCTAAAGAGTTTTTGTGTTTGAACAAAAGAAAATTATGGAAAGCACATATGTGACTTTTGATGATGACAAGTGTCCAGGCTTGGAATGCCTTGATGAGAATGAAGTTGAAACCCTAAAGTTTGAGAATCTCAACATTGATAGTGATTCTGAAGATGAAGCCGAGATCAACACAAGCAACAAAATGAATGAAGAGTTAACTGAGCAAGTGAATCATGAGAATGAAAACTCATCTCAAACACCTGAATTTGATAGCAAAAACTCAGAGGGAAAATGGAAGAAAGTTCTGCAAATCATACCAATGGTGAAGAAAATACAGAAAATTCAAGTCAACAAAATCACACCAGAAAATGGGATAGGAGGCACACAGGATATGCATTTTTTGGTGATCCAAATGCTGGTGTGAGGACTAGAAGTTCAATTGCTAATGAATGTCAACATGCATGCTTTCTTTCACAAATTGAGCCTAAGAAAACTGAGGAAGCTCTACTTGATCCTGAATGGATATTTTCTATGTAAGAAGAGCTAAATTAATTTGGATGAAACAAAGTTTGGAAGTTGGTTCCTTCACCAAAGAACAGAAGTATAATTAGAATAAAGTGGGTGTACAGGAACAAAATGGATGAAAATGGGATTGTGAGAAGAAACAAAGCAATGTTGGTTGCAAAAGGCTACTCAGAGGAAGAAGGAATTGATGATGATAAAATGTTTGCTCTAGTTGCTAGACTTGAAGCATTAAAGATCTTTCTTGCATTTGTTGCACACTCAATTTTTAAAGTGTATTCCTCAATGTTGAGTTGGAAAAAGTGGTTTATGTGCAACAACCATCTGGCTTTGAAGATCCAGAATTTCCAAATTTTTTCTACCAACTACTCAAGGCTCTCTATGGATTAAATCAAGCACCTAGAGCTTGGTATGACATATTTTCAGAATGTTTTCTTAAAAATGGATTCACTAGAGGAATAATTGACAAGACTCTATTCTATAAGCAGCATGGTGATGATTTGATCCTAGTTCAAATCTATGTGGATGATATCATTTTTGGTTCTACTAATTAAAAATCATGTCAAAGATTCTCAAGGCTCATGTAAATTGAATATGAAATGAGCATGATGAAATAATTAAGTTACTTTCTTGGGCTTCAAGTCAGTCAAAGAAATGATGGAATCTTCATCAGCCAAACTAAGTATGTTAAAGATTTATTAAAGAAGTTTGGAATGGTTGATTGTTCACCTACATCAACACCCATGTCTACAGCTAAAAAGTTAGATGAAGTTAAGGAAGGAAAAAGTGTATACATTTCAGGTTATAAAGGAATGATTGGATATTTGTTGTATTTGACTGCTAGTAGACCAAATTATGTTTGAAACATGTCCGTGTGCAAGATTTCAATCCAATCCAAAGGAATCACATTTGATGGCTTTCAAGAAAATTTTCAGATAGTTAAAAGGAACACCAAACTTGGGACTGTGGTATCCTAAGGGAACTGGTTTTGCAGATGTTGGATACACATATGCAAATTTTGTTGGATGCATGATTGACAGAAAGAGCACTAGTGGAAGTTTTCAATTTTTTGGAAAAAGACATGTATCTTGGTACAGTAAGAAACAACAATTTGTGTCAACTTCCACATATGAGGTTGAATACATAGCTGCTGGAAGTTCTTGTGCTCAAGTGCTGTGATTAGAAATCAACTAATGGACTATGGCCTAGTGTTACACAAAATTCCAATTATGTGTGACCATAATAGTGCTATATCTATTGTTTCTAATCCAGTCAAACATTCTAGAACTAAGCACATTGATGTAAGGTACCATTTTTTAGAGAACATGCTGCAAATGGTACTATTGAGCTCATTTATCTTCTAACAGAAAAACAATTAGCTGACATTTTCACTAAACCTTTGGATGAAACAACTTTCATTAGACTTGTTAGTGAAATTGGAATGTTAAATTATTCATCCTAAAGGTAAGAACTCAGCTAATATGTTGCAGCAAATTGATTTCTAATAAATCAAAATAATTTGATTGAATTGGAAATTAACTAGAATATAATTTATAAATATATCATAATTCTCTGTATATTTATTTTTCAAAATTCAAAATCCAGCTTAGAATATTTCAAATTCTAAGAAAAAATGTCTAAATATTAATTTACATTTTCAATGTGTAAACTTAATATAATACATAACCAAATAGAACAAAAATATATAGAGAACTGAGTTCTCGATAAGTCTAATTGACTTCTTGACAAGTCATTTTGAGACTTTTCGATAGAGTTCTCGATAAGTATTTTTCTAAACTTCTCGAAGGACTTCTCGACAAACCTCATTATGACTTTTTGACAAGTCTTGTAGAGATCTCGATATATGTTAATTCAAAGAGTTCTCTACAAGTATCACTTTTTAGACTTCTCAATAACTTAGAACTAGAATAATTTAATTTAATAAATTATTTTAGTAAAATATTTTTGATATAAAATCATTCTAATTTTATTTGGATTTATACAAAGAAAATTTGAAAAAAACAATTCAGTCTATTCGGGACAAACTAGGTATTTATTTGACATCTCGATAAGTCACTATCTAGTTCTCGATAAGAGTCGGAAAAGTGACATATCGATATGTATCTATTCTCTCACGTGACTTCTTGATAAGCAAATCCTAAACATTTATTCCTACTTCTCAACAAGTCATTTACCTTTTTCTATAAATACCCAAACATCTCGATATAACCCATCTTTATGCTTTCGAGATCTCAATTGACCTAGTTTCTGCAAACCTCAATCGTTCTCTCTCAATTAGAACTCTTTATTTTTCAAATTTCTTACCCACTCAAATTCAACCACTTATAATGGCATTAAACACTGTTAGAGCTTTCATCCCAAAGGAGGGCACCAACTACCTAGCTTTCACAGATGCTACTCAAGCTCCTGACAGCTTCAAGAGCTTTGTCAATTTTTTGTATGAGACATACTTTACAGGTACCTTAACTGCTAATCCTATTATGTACATGGATGTTCTCAATGAATTCTGAAATTCTGCTGTGATTAGGATAGTTGTGCATGAGTCTCAGCCTGTATCTCTAGTGGTGAATTGCTCAATCCAAGGCCAACATATGGAGTTTAATGAGGATGATGTCAATAAGGCCCTGGGAATCCATACTAATAGCATGGTGGAGGTATCTACTCAGTGGGAGCTAGATAAATTTATGGACTTCATAAATTACAGTGAAAGGATCAACCTTGCTAGCTTGAACAAGAAGCATCTGAGGAGGGAATGGTCATTCCTGTTTGATTCCAGAGTGAGAGCCTTCACCTGCAGGAAGACTGGGTATGACAACATATCCAGTGTGGTCTAAAAGCTGGTGTTCTCCATGGCTCATAACAGGAACATTAATATGGGGCTTTTGATCCTGAAGGAACTCAGCACAAGGCTCACAATGCCTTTGGCCACAAGAGGTAAGGAAATTTTATTTCCTAGGTTTATTATGGCTACTTTAAATCAAAAAGTTCAAGACTTACATTTAGTTAATTATTTTATTGATAGAACCAAAATATAAAATTGTAAACAAGTGTCCAAAATATTATTTGGTTCACTAATTACAAAAAATAAGGTACCTATAAGTCTGAGAATCACTAACTTTATGTTAGATAGATTCAGGACTTACCCTAACCCTATGCCTGATACATGAGGTTTAATGTTACATCTAGCACAGTTACGGATCATGTACATGTGGAAGTACCAACACATGAACACCAACAGGGGCCTTCCACAACTGAGATCCTTCCTTCTCCACCATTAGAAGCTTGGAAACCAACCACTTCATCCCCTCAATAGGGTGAAGTGAGTAAAAAGAATAGAAAGCATGCACCTTTAATTGTTGTGAATGAGAATGGTGAGGACCAAATCCAACTAGAGTCTACCTTGGTCAAATGTTCAAATATGGTAAAGAAATCTGAGCTGACCACTCATGGAGCTACGTCTGTATCCTCCCAAAAGGATGCAGTTGTAAAAGAGGGAATTCAACAGACTATAGAGGCATCCTCTCAACAGGGTGTCTCTATTGAATAAAGCACAATGTGCATCATGTACAGAGTCTTCACCCCAACTTGAGCACTCTCAAGTTGGTAAAAGAAGAAATTCGGTTCGCACACACATTGAGAGCACATCTATTAAAGCTCCCTCATCTATTCAGGGGGAGCTGCCAACACTCAATTCTCAAATCACTAATCTCATATCTCAACTTTCTTCTACCTACAATTAAACACTTGAATCCACTTTTCAAGTATTTCCAAAATCAAGTGACACAGTTCATGAAACTGTGCTCACCACCCACGAACCACATTTGGTTAGTGAGAGGCTACATTCTGGGGTAGACCTTGATGACACCAACAAAAATACAGGGGTTTTGTAATAACCCCAATTTTTGGGAAATTTTGAAACCCTTATGAATAGTGTTTTTGCTGAATGAGAAAACTTTTCATGCCACACTATATAAGGGTTCTGATATGGATATTCTGAGATTTTATTAGTAATTTATATGGGATATAAGTTTATGTAATGATCGTCAGAATCCAAATCCGAACACTTTGATTTTTCCCGGAAATCCAATAGATACGGAAAGAATTGAGTATAAGGTAACAGGATAAAAGGATTTAAATTAAAGGATTATAATAGAGGATCATAAAAAGGAATATAAGGTTAATTGGAGTAGTTTAAACATTGGTAATCGCGTAAACATAGCCGTCGTAATGTCCGATTTACTTTAGACTGCTTTTGTTCATAACATTTGGACCCGAGAACTCCCTGCTAGATTATGACCATTGCCATGTTTAGATAGTTCATGTTACGAGCTTCGTTTTGATATGTAGTTCGTTTGATTCCGATGTACGGTTTAGGAGAAACGACCGTTTCAAGTAACGGCATTTCGCGAACGAATCATTTCCCCTCGCCTTACTTTGAAATATAGGTTAAAGACCAAAAAGGGTTAATTAATGTATGAAACAATTATGGTAAGAGTGTTAGGCAGTTGGTAAGACACTCGCGAAGGAATCGCTTTAAAACTCGTAATGGTTAATTTATTAAAAATGGTGGAGCCGAGGGTACTCGAGTGACTTAAGAGAATCAATAAGCGTAAAACAAGCGTTAGAGTCTAAGTTAGTTAAAGTATAGATTTACAAGTGACTTTGGTTTAATTCCAACTTACTTATTGTTTATAGGTTACCAGACTCGTCCCGAGCCTTTTATCACCCCAAGTCGCTCAGGCAAGTTTTCTACCCGTTATAACTGTTGTTGTGATGAATATATGTATTTGCATTATCTTGCGATAGATGCATGTTGGTTAATTAGCAAATGTTGCAATATATTGAAGCATGCTACTATGGTATATATATATGCATGCATGTTTCGTATTCTTTCCATATATATCTGTTGATTCAGTTGATAATACCTATGCTAGAGGATAGCGGTAATTTGCATATACCCTTAGTACAGGGACCCAAAGGTGAAAATATTTTCTAAAACCGGGAGTCGAGGATCCCGAGTAGATTTTGTATATATGGATATAAATATATATATATATACTTATATATATATATGGTCATAGTTTTCAAAACTATTAATCGAATAAGGTTTATTCGATAACTTTAACTTTATTTTATTATTGAATATTATTTCGAATATTATTCGAAGGCGTATGACTCCTTTTATTTTATTAAATGAATATTATTTTGAATATTCATTCGAGGACTTATGACTCCTTTTATTTTATTATCTGAATATTATTTGAATATTCATTCGAGGGCTTATGACTCAGTTTATATTATTTAATGAATATTATTTGAATATTCATTTGAGGATCTATGACTCCGATTATTTGCTGAGATATATTCTTTATTTTATTAAAGAATAAGGTGTCAATAATCAAACTTATTTTCGATTATTCAAATAAAGATAGTACTTTCATATAAGTATATCTTTGGTTATTTAATACTCGTTTCAAATATAAGTTTTAATACTTCTACTTCAATTATTTTTATAAAGATTATTCTTTATGGGAATATTATTTAAATAATAATATTCAGTCATTTTCTAAATATTCTGGGGACTGATTTACTTCATTAAATCAGCTTTACTCCAAACACTCTATAAAGTGTTTTCGAGTCTTCAAAATGATTTTTAAAAGTTAGAGCGGATCCCAAAACTCATTTTTATATTTAAGATCTTCCTTTTTAAGGGGATTTAAATACTCGCTCAAAACCTGAGGGATCCGGCTCTGTGGTGTATTTTATATTCGCAACACGGTTGCAGTTTTGGTAAATGAATTGATTACTTACCCAACGTTCGGGAAGTAAGTCCATCTATTGAGTCGGCATAAGCAACATGGGCTCAGTGGGCGTCCATGATAGTGTAAGTGGCTCAGTGGGAGTCCATCAAATGCATAAGTGGCTGAGTGGCAGTCCAGCATAAGGTCCTATTACGACCAGGGCGATGACCAGTGGGGAATTCGTCCATCTACTAGTAGAAAAGGTTACTTATGGGTATCTTTGCCTGATCAGCAAGATATCTGGTTTATGCCAAATTCTTTTCCTTTCCAAATTTATTGGATATTGCAATTCTGTTCATACTTTACATGACAGAGGTTTTCAGGAAATGTATAAAGAAGATGTATATGTGGATATATATATATATATATATATATATATATCAGAACTAAATGAAGTATATCATAACTTCATTTCCTTTAATAATATTTCAAAGATTTAATCTATTCAAATCTTGTCTGGTAGTCTCATCTATGTGATGAACTGTTGAAAGCTCATTATACTTTGAACAGTGGTAGTTCAAGTAGCTTTATAAATGATATAAGTATAGTGAAGTATTTGGTAACTTCATCCCTTGTTTTTACTTATATCTAGTAAGTAATTATCTTACTCATGATAAAAGATTCTAGTAAGTATCCATTTAGATACTTATATTATTGTTATCACTATATATTATCTTGCGAGCTGTAAGGCTCACTCTTGCTTTATTTCTTCATCACACAACAACAGTTAGGAAAGATGGCCAGACTCCAGCAGACCCAGCGCAAGCGCGTGGGAAGCGTCCCGCGTCTTCCCGATGATGTTGTGGCTGCTATAGCTGCAGAGGTAGATCTATTGGTAGATCAGGCATTATATTTTTGAGAATCAAATTATGTATAATTATAACTTGTGGCAGATAATGGCAATTAACTGTAAATTTATCAAGTAATCATTTTGGGTTGTAATAACTTTTAAATTGTGGATTCAAAGACTTGTACTTATTTAAATTTCATCTTTGAAACTATAACGGGTTGTGGTGTGTGTTAGTGTGGGGTCACAGCATAAGGTTATTATTATTAATTAAGTGAAGTGATATTGTGGAAAGAAAGACCGTGACGACCCGGATCCCCGACCCCGGATCTGGGGGTGTTACAGAAGTGGTATCAGAGCTAAGCGTTATAAACCTCAGAGATGATGTGACGTTAAGATAATAAGTTCACAAAGATAATAAGAACTCTTGCCAAGTTCATAGTCGGGCTACCTAACGTAGTACTGACAGTTAAAACCCTTATGGGAACCCTTATAAATATCGTGATAGGAGCGTAGTTCGTTATCGTATATGGTAGCGGGACTCCGAACCCTGAGGTTGAGGAGCAACAGCGCGATGATGTTTTATTACTAATTGGAGATCGGATTGTGGATCCGATAGAGTGTCCTAATGCAGGACCGGATGATGTTGATATTGAGGATGTAGCGGTTGAGGATGTTGTCCTAGAAGGGATAGTTGTTGAGGAGGATCCCATAGAGGATCCTGACAAGATTGGATAAAGGACCACTGATGAATTGATGACCATGGTTAGGTCGACTACCAGAGGTAGGATTGGCCGGTCACTACCGGAGGTTCGTTCAAGTTTGTAAAGATAGTAACCCCTTTAACGCGGCTTACTCGTAAGACTGAGAAGTTCGAATGGACAGAGAAATGCGAGAACAGCTTTCAAGAACTGAAGCAGAGGTTGGTGATGGCCCCTATGCTGGCATTGCCGGATGGAAAAGGAGATTTTGTGAAGTGTAGTGACGCTTCGCACAAGGGCTTAGGGTGCATGCTTATGCAGCACGGTAAGGTAATCGCGTACATGTCAAGACAATTAAGGTAATATGAAATTCGATATCCCCGCCCATGAGCTTAGGCTCGTGGCAATAGTTTTACCCTAAAGATTGGAGGCACTACTTGTATGGAGAGAAGTGCGAGAATTACCTAAGCCATAAGTGCTCTAGTACATTTTCACGTAGAAAGAGCTCAATATATGCCAGAGGAGGCAGTTAGAGCTAATCAAGAATAATGATTGGGAGATTCTTTATCATTCGGGGAAAGCCAATGTGGTGGCTGATGCCCTTAGTAAAAAGGAGAGACTCAAGATGATAATGTCTTTGGGAGAGTTTATAAGAGATTTTGGAAATAGTAGTGAAGGTAACCGGAACCGGTACCGAAAAGCTGTTTGAGATTGCAATAGAGACCGAATTATTGGAAAAGAGCATACGGTGCCAGAGAAAGATGATAAGGGAATAATGAGGTATTCCTATAGAATTTGGGTTCCGAAAGTTCAAGAGCATAAGGATGAGAACTTAGATGAGAGCCATAGTTTGAGGAATAAGATTTAGAGCAAACCCTGAACGTGATAGTCAGGGAGGTCGCCATCAAGATAGAAGGAACCCATGACATAATGGAGTGGAAAATGAGGATTTTAAATTAAAAGATGACCCCAATTATGGGGAGTAGGATGAAACATTTCATACTGAGAAAATAGAAGTCGAGCAAGATAAGGAGACCCGAGACGGTACTCCTATATGAAAATTCATGGACCTGTCTAAACAGAACTTATACTTTTATTCCCAACCACCACCTTAAGGAAACAATGCGGTAGGAAATCCTTTCATGACCTTTAAGTCGCTAAGCTCTCAGAGTTCCAAGGAACAGGTTGACCTAGTCGAGGCAAGAGCCTGGCTAAAGGAAATAGAGGAATCATTTGAGATTCTGAATGATTGACGAACCACAAAAGACTATTTTTGTCACTTACCCTCCTAAGAGAGAGACCACCCGCTGGTGAAAGACCAAGAAAGGCACGGAGCCAGAGGTTAGAATAAACTGATTTAAGTTCAGTCAATTGTTTTCGGGAAAGTAATTCCCAAAGATAAGGAGATAGTGTAAAAGCTTTGGAGCTAGAACAAAAGTGGATGAGTATGATGAATTATGAATCTAAGTTGTAAAAGTTATCAAGATTCGTTCTGAGGACACGAATCCAGAATGACGGGATGTTTGGAATCAATACTTATGTTGTGTTAGTTCATGAAATAATGATAAGAGAAAGGAAAATAAAAAGAAACTGAAGTGGAAAGGAATATAAAGGCAATAGAGTTTAAGGTATGATAAGGGAGTTGGGTATGAGGAAACCCTAAAGACTCGTAGCAATAGACATAGAAAAGTATGTAATCGTCAGGATGAGGGTGATTCACCATGAGTTAAAGTTGATGGTTGAAGGCATACGAGTTATGTATATTTTATCCCCTTTAAGTTGGGAGGATTCAAGGAAACCTTTAGATAGTTCGAAGGATAAATAATAAGACGCGGATAGACTAAGGAGACAAGAAAGTAAGAAAGTAGGAAAATTGGATGAAGGAAGTGACCTTCAATAATGTGAAATGTAAGACCGGTGGCTCGATACTCAGAAAGGGAGACGCCAGGTATGAGAGGTATCCCAACATTGAGGTGACTGTTGAGATAAACAACAAAAGTAAATAAGGAATTATTAAGAAGAAGTTCATGTTGAACATGACCAATATCTTCCAGAACATCCATGTTATCATTACCAAATCAAGAAAGAAAAGCGGATGACCATTGTTATCTTTTGGAGGCCATATGGATTGACCTCAATTTGAATAAGGATGCTATTATGAAGTTAGGTATAGACTATCGAGGTGGGAATGATGAAGAAGATAATCTATCAAGGATATATGACTTGGTTTATCCATGGATGGATGCATGTACCTTTTCAAAAGTGGAATTAAGGATAGAACATCGGTAACTTAAAATGAATCCTAGGGGAATGCATAAAGGTTGGCATTTCACCCTTAATAGGGATAGTATGAAATTTGACAGTATGAATTGGAAAGGATTAAGGTAAAAACAACCTTTAAAGAATCAGTGGAGAATTTTTTTTTCAAAAGTATATAGACAATGATTCTAGTATTAGTATATGGTATTTTGATATGCCCTGTATATAGGGAATACAGGAGGAACGATTCAAGGATAACCTTAGAGGTTTTACAAGGAGAAAGGTAATATTCAAAATTCTCAAGAATAGAAATGTGGATAAAGGAAATATGACGTAATTATAGTGTTGCCAAGTGGGGCATGTGTTAAACCACGAGAAAGTATGGATCGAACCAGTAATGGTCGAAATTATTCAGGGCAATTAGGACTTAAGATAAAAGATGTTCTAATTATGATTGAGAGTCAGTCATGACAGTGATTAACCTCTAAAGACTGAGGCAATAACTTATGGAAAAATGGTGATTTTTTTTTACTTATCAGATTTTAAGGAAAACATCTTCACTCAAGCAGTGATCGGAAATAGGGTAGAAAATTTGTGAAAGTGGTTAAAATGAAATTGACTGTAAGGAAATTTTACTATCAGGAAAGGCCAAAGAGGTGGCCGACACTTTAAAGGTAAGAGGATAATTATAGGCGCTTGTGCCAAAATAATACAGTGAGGATGGTTAAAACTGTGAAGGTTGTATTATGGTTTGGAAGATTGACATTCCTTCTGATGACTGTGCAATACCCAACCGTAATAATAGTTGGTAAAGGTTTAATTCGTGTAATCGCCATGAGCGGGCTATCTATCTTAGGAGGTCCTATCTTGAGATAAGCCAGGACCATGTTTCAAAAAGGACTAGACGAACCTTTGAGTTAAGTCTTCTATTTAAGGCATATGATTAAGAATGGTATTAACCTGCTATCGTTGCTTTGATTGAAACTCTTCTGCAATTTTATCTACTTCATGTCATGAAAGTACGTCAGAGTTTGGAGTGTTCTTCATGAATTGTGATTGGTGGTTATGTTAACTCCTTAGGAGAATTAGATACGAGATGTATGGACTCCGTATGGTTAGCTATTAAGACTTCATGGAAAATGAATGACTACAGTAGGTCAGTGGTGGACCATAGTAAGGCAGCAATGATTCTGCGAGTAATGAGCTGATTACAACCGTGAGAGTTATATTGGAATGGGTGTTGAGATTGAGTACCACTAATCGGGTCGTGGTAGTGTATAAGTTATCATTGATAGACTAATTAAGTAGAGTATCTACCTAGTGAATTATTATTCTTTCTTATCAATAGAGAGTCGTATTATTATACGAGGAAGGTTGCGGTGCAAACATAGAATTCTAGTAATGATGATGTATAGAATGAGATCCCAGATTCGATTTTCGATGTCGAGGGAGTTTCAAAGGTGATTGTGTATAAGCTCGAGGAAGAGCATGGGTCCATAGAATGATGGACGGAATAGCAAAAATATTTAGGCATGTGAAATAGGATGCTATAATACTTGATATTGATATAAATACATATATATTTTGTTCTCCTATGACAAACCTCTATAGTTCAGAGGTAGGTTCCAAGCCAGATATTTTGTGGCAGTATATTTTTTTTATATATACAATTCTCTTCAGTTCGTTCTTTTCTCTTCTTTTCATTTCATGTAAGTTGAGAAGAACAACCCTTCCAGAAGGGGAGGTATTGCCGAATGACTGTCTATCTGTGTGATAGAAGCCTAGTAGGATACCAACTATTGTTTAATTGCTTGTCAAGTACTAAAGGCTGGCCACCTTCTGTACTAACTATGCGAGATAACAAGTGTTCATGATCATAGTGATCTCTCAACAAATTCCTTTACTTCTATATGATTGATCAAACTTTGGGAAATAGAAACAGCTGAAAAAGGAGTAATAAAGTTGTGGTAGTATTCGGAATGGAAACACATTCGTGATACTAAGGTTGACGTGGTTTTTAATAGGTTATAGAACGCTAACGAGCAAAAGTATAACTAGTATAATATTAGGAACGGAAGATAGTAGCGACTACGAACTGGGAAAAAGGATGGGTAGTGAGAAGCAAAAGCTCTAATGCTAAAAGCTATAATGAGAGTCTGTGCAATAGACTTGAAAGAAATTGGAATGATCACTTAACACGGGTTGAGTTTTCTTACGACAATAGATCATATGTCAGTATTGAGGTATCGCCTTATGAGATCCTTGAGGGAAGACAATGTCGATCTCCCTTATGTTAGGATGAAGTTGTAGAGCGCAAGATGCTCGGACCCGCAGTAGTCCAAAGGACCAAGGATATGATAGATCTAATCAGAGGACGGCTGGTAGTAGCCCAAGATGGACATGATAAGTATGTTGATTTGACACGAAAGGAAAAAGAGTATGAAATAGGGGACCTAGTGTTGTTATAGGTATTTCCTTGGAAAGGAAGGATGAGGTTCAGAAAGAAATGAAAGCTAAGTCCACGAATTGTTGGACCCTTGGATATATTAAGACGTATTGGGAGGATAGCATAGGAGCTAGCCCTAACCCCGAACATGTAGCAGGTCGTAACGTGTCTCACGTATCAGTGTTAAGGAAGTGTAATTCAGATGCCAGATAAATAGGGGCATATGAGCGCATAGATATGCAACCCGACGTAACCTATATGGAGCAACCAGGAAGGGTTGTAGAGTGAAAAGGGAACAAGTGCTTAGGAGAAGGGTTATCAAACTATTCAGAGTTTGATGGAAGAACCACAATGTGGGAATATTTATTTGAGAATTAGAAAGTGTAATGCTAAGAAAGTATCCCAATTCATTTTCTATCTGATTCCGGGACGGAATCCTTTTAAGGAGGGGAGACTGTAATAACCCCAATTTTTGGGAAATTTTGAAACCCTTATGAATAGTGTTTTTGCTGAATGAGAAAACTTTTCATGCCACACTATATAGGGAATCTGATATGGATATTCTGAGATTTTATTAGTACTTTATATGGGATATAAGTGTATGTAATGATCGTCAGAATCCAAATCCGAACACTTTGATTTTTCCCGGAAATCCAATAGATACGGAAAGAATTGAGTATAAGGTAACAGGATAAAAGGATTTAAATTAAAGGATTATAATAGAGGATCATAAAAAGGAATATAATGTATTGAGAAAGGTTAAGGGAACCTAAGTAATAAGATCCCGGGTATGATCCCTCAAACGATAAACGAAAACGAAAGTTAAGCGAACAGTATAACAGATCAGCGATCATTAGGCAAATAATTAGGAAGTTAATCAAAGGGATTAGAGAGGATGATGTCACCCAACCAATGAGAAGAGGACAAGGAGGGGAGGATGACATCATGAGGATGACACAAGCATGACATGGGAAGGAAAGAGATGTGGTGGCTTTTTAACCACACAAAATCAAGGGCAACTAGGTAATTTACTAAAACAAACACAAAAATCAAACCAACCAAGCCAAGCAAATCATTTTTCATCAAAATCAAAAAGAAACCAAGGCATTGTTCTTCATGCTCTCGGCCAAAACAGAACCAGCACACTAAAACTGCTGTATCTCCTTCATTTCTCACTCAAATATTGTGTTCTATAGCTCATTGGAAAGGTATTGAGATGACCTACAACTCTTGTTCACAAGTCGCGTCCAAATAATTATGGTAAGACCCTCATTTTTACAGTTCTTTAAATAGGACTTTTAGAAACTTCAAAGCCTAACTTTGTGTTCTTGATTTCTTTGGAAAGATCAAGCTTGTAGGAGGCTCCCTAAGGCTTCCTAGCAACTTAACACCTCCCAAGGAAGGTATAAACTTCAAACCCTAGCCTTTACTTTATTTGTTAGTAAGTTTAATGGTTGGTTTTGTGAAATGAGAAGCATGGATTGTGATTATTAGTAGTTTGGTTTGATTTGGAAGTGTTTTGGTAATTGAAGCTTGATTATAGTTCATAGGTCTTGATTGTGGTTGTTTGAGTTAAAAACCTTGGAGATTATGGACTGATGTGGTATGGTTTCGGTGAAGTTTTGTTGTATTGATGGTTATGAGTTGGTTGGTGGTTAATTGGAGTAGTTTAAATATTGGTAATCGCATAAACATAGCCGTCGTAATGTCCGATTTACTTTAGACTGCTTTTGTTCATAACATTTGGACCCGAGAACTCCCTGCTAGATTATGACCATTGCCATGTTTAGATAGTTCATGTTACGAGCTTCGTTTTGATATGTAGTTCGTTTGATTCCGATGTACGGTTTAGGAGAAACGACCGTTTCAAGTAACGGCGTTTCGCGAACGAATCATTTCCCCTCGCCTTACTTTGAAACATAGGTTAAAGACCAAAAAGGGTTAATTAATGTATGAAACAATTATGGTAAGAGTGTTAGGCGGTTGGTAAGACACTCGCGAAGGAATCGCTTTAAAACTCGTAATGGTTAATTTATTAAAAATGGTGGAGCCGAGGGTACTCGAGTGACTTAAGAGAATCAATAAGCGCAAAACAAGCGTTAGAGTCTAAGTTAGTTAAAGTATAGATTTACAAGTGACTTTGGTTTAATTCCAACTTACTTATTGTTTATAGGTTACCAGACTCGTCCCGAGCCTTTTATCACCCCAAGTCGCTCAGGCAAGTTTTCTACCCGTTATAACTATTGTTGTGATGAATATATGTATTTGCATTATCTTGCGATAGATGCATGTTGGTTAATTAGCAAATGTTGCAATATATTGAAGCATGCTACTATGGTATATATATATGCATGCCTGTTTCGTATTCTTTCCATTTATATCTGTTGATTCAGTTGATAATACCTATGCTAGAGGATAGCGGTAATTTGCATATACCCTTAGTATAGGGATCCAAAGGTGAAAATATTTTCTAAAACCGGGAGTCGAGGATCCCGAGTAGATTTTGTATATATGGATATAAATATATATATATACTTATATATATATGGTCATAGTTTTCAAAACTATTAATCGAATAAGGTTTATTCGATAACTTTAACTTTATTTTATTACTGAATATTATTTCGAATATTATTCGAAGGCGTATGACTCCTTTTATTTTATTAAATGAATACTATTTTGAATATTCATTCGAGGACTTATGACTCCTTTTATTTTATTATCTGAATATTATTTGAATATTCATTCGAGGGCTTATGACTCAGTTTATATTATTTAATGAATATTATTTGAATATTCATTTGAGGATCTATGACTCCGATTATTTGCTGAGATATATTCTTTATTTTATTAAAGAATAAGGTGTCAATAATCAAACTTATTTTTGATTATTCAAATAAAGATAGTACTTTCATATAAGTATATCTTTGGTTATTTAATACTCGTTTCAAGTATAAGTTTTAATACTTCTACTTCAATTATTTTTATAAAGATTATTCTTTATGGGAATATTATTTAAATAATAATATTCAGTCATTTTCTAAATATTCTGGGGACTGATTTACTTCATTAAATCAGCTTTACTCCAAACACTCTATAAAGTGTTTTCGAGTCTTCAAAATGATTTTTAAAAGTTAGAGCGGATCCCAAAACTCATTTTTATATTTAAGATCTTCCTTTTTAAGGGGATTTAAATACTCGCTCAAAACCTGAGGGATCCGGCTCTGTGGTGTATTTTATATTCGCAACACGGTTGCAGTTTTGGTAAATGAATTGATTACTTACCCAACGTTCGGGAAGTAAGTCCATCTATTGAGTCGGCATAAGCAACATGGGCTCAGTGGGCGTCCATGATAGTGTAAGTGGCTCAGTGGGAGTCCATCAAATGCATAAGTGGCTGAGTGGCAGTCCAGCATAAGGTCCTATTACGACCAGGGCGATGACCAGTGGGGAATTCGTCCATCTACTAGTAGAAAAGGTTACTTATGGGTATCTTTGCCTGATCAGCAAGATATCTGGTTTATGCCAAATTCTTTTCCTTTCCAAATTTATTGGATATTGCAATTCTGTTCATACTTTACATGACAGAGGTTTTCAGGAAATGTATAAAGAAGATGTATATGTGGATATATATATATAAGAACTAAATGAAGTATATCATAACTTCATTTCCTTTAATAATATTTCAAAGATTTAATCTATTCAAATCTTTTCTGGTAGTCTCATCTATGTGATGAACTGTTGAAAGCTCATTATACTTTGAACAGTGGTAGTTCAAGTAGCTTTATAAATGATATAAGTATAGTGAAGTATTTGGTAACTTCATCCCTTGTTTTTACTTATATCTAGTAAGTAATTATCTTACTCATGATAAAAGATTCTAGTAAGTATCCATTTAGATACTTATATTATTGTTATCACTATATATTATCTTGCGAGCTGTAAGGCTCACTCTTGCTTTATTTCTTCATCACACAACAACAGTTAGGAAAGATGGCCAGACTCCAGCAGACCCAGCGCAAGCGCGTGGGAAGCGTCCCGCGTCTTCCCGATGATGTTGTGGCTGCTATAGCTGCAGAGGTAGATCTATTGGTAGATCAGGCATTATATTTTTGAGAATCAAATTATGTATAATTATAACTTATGGCAGATAATGGCAATTAACTGTAAATTTATCAAGTAATCATTTTGGGTTGTAATAACTTTTAAATTGTGGATTCAAAGACTTGTACTTATTTAAATTTCATCTTTGAAACTATAACGGGTTGTGGTGTGTGTTAGTGTGGGGTCACAGCATAAGGTTATTATTATTAATTAAGTGAAGTGATATTGTGGAAAGAAAGACCGTGACGACCCGGATCCCCGACCCCGGATCTGGGGGTGTTACAGAAGTGGTATCAGAGCTAAGCGTTATAAACCTCAGAGATGATGTGACGTTAAGATAATAAGTTCACAAAGATAATAAGAACTCTTGCCAAGTTCATAGTCGGGCTACCTAACGTAGTACTGACAGTTAAAACCCTTATGGGAACCCTTATAAATATCGTGATAGGAGCGTAGTTCGTTATCGTATATGGTAGCGGGACTCCGAACCCTGAGGTTGAGGAGCAACAGCGCGATGATGTTTTATTACTAATTGGAGATCGGATTGTGGATCCGATAGAGTGTCCTAATGCAGGACCGGATGATGTTGATATTGAGGATGTAGCGGTTGAGGATGTTGTCCTAGAAGGGATAGTTGTTGAGGAGGATCCCATAGAGGATCCTGACAAGATTGGATAAAGGACCACTGATGAATTGATGACCATGGTTAGGTCGACTACCAGAGGTAGGATTGGCCGGTCACTACCGGAGGTTCGTTCAAGTTTGTAAAGATAGTAACCCCTTTAACGCGGCTTACTCGTAAGACTGAGAAGTTCGAATGGACAGAGAAATGCGAGAACAGCTTTCAAGAACTGAAGCAGAGGTTGGTGATGGCCCCTATGCTGGCATTGCCGGATGGAAAAGGAGATTTTGTGAAGTGTAGTGACGCTTCGCACAAGGGCTTAGGGTGCATGCTTATGCAGCACGGTAAGGTAATCGCGTACATGTCAAGACAATTAAGGTAATATGAAATTAACTGTAAATTATGTATAATTATAACTTGTGGCAGATAATGGAATTAACTGTAAATTTATCAAGTAATCATTTTGGGTTGTAATAACTTTTAAATTATGGATTCAAAGACTTGTACTTATTTAAATTTCATCTCTGAGACTATAACGGGTTGTGGTGTGTGTTAGTGTGGGGTCACAGCATAAGGTTATTATTATTAATTAAGTGAAGTGATATTGTGGAAAGAAAGACCGTGACGACCCGGATCCCCGACCCCGGATCTGGGGGTGTTACAGGTTTCTTCAGTTTTTAGTGAAGACCCTGTGATGGTACCAAATGCACCTTCATGTGCAAATCAATCCTGACAAATGGAAAGGTTTGAGGGTAGTACTCCTTATAGGGAGGTATCTAAATCCTCTCCAATTCAATTGAAGGTTCCTCGGGTATGGACAACTCTCCTCAATACCTTGGCTAAAATTGCTTTGTCAGTTGAAGTTGGGAATCCAATTGTCATTGATCCAACTATTGGGGAAACAAGTAAAGCACTATCAAGTGCCAATTCTTTGCAAGAAGAACAAGGGCTTGAGGCCATGGTGCATGATAGTAACCTGGTCAAATCCCCTTCAATTTTAATGAAGGTTCCCATAATTGATGAGCAACACACTGTCAAAACCACAGTTCCAACTGTGACTCAAATCAGAGGGTTACCTTCTACCATCATACCCTCCACCTCAAACCAAACAGAAATTCCATCCACCTCAAACACTACACCCCAACCATCTCACCTTATCTCTCAATGGATGCAGGATGCACAAGCCCAACCTACCACAGTTGAAGATCTTTTGGTTGAGCAACTTACAGGCCTAGCAAAAATCTCTCAACAACTCCTTACTACAGATATGTCTAGCCAATACTATCAAACAATTTTACTCTCATATAAGGAGGATGTTGATGAGCAACAATAGAAAATTGCAAATGAAGCAGATGGTAATTTGGATGCATGTCTCTCAAAGGACTTCACAACAACTATGGAGGAGGCCTTAGCAAAGTTCAGAGAGCAATATGTTACAATTTTGAGTAGCAATGTTAAGGTTCTTACTCCTCAGGAGGTTTATGATGTTGTGACAGAGGTATACAAAGCTCAATTGAATGACTTTCACCATGTTGAAAGAGCCATGGAAAGCACTATGGTCAAACATCAGAATAAAGTAAAGAAGATGTTCAATGACAACATTGATGAGCTGATGCCAACATTTCAATACGTCAAGACCAAGTTCAACAGATTTTAAGACAGATTACAAGCTCTCTCTCTCTCTCACTCCTGTAGAAGAAAATGTGGCCAAGCTAAGGGAATATTTAATAGCTCTACATGAAGTGATCCAGAATCAAATTACTCAACACAATGACACGAAGGTCAAAGTGGATCAACTTTACAAGGTTAGATTTGAATCTTCATCCTTGGTCACAGTGGAGGTGAAAAATGATGTACAGAGTTCTTTTGGTTCTTTGGTAGCATCAAGTTCAGTCCAACCCTTGTCTACATCTACTCCCATATAAATCCAAAGTTTTCAAGATCAAGTGTCATTATTCCAATCTTCAAATACTTCTTTAACAGCTCAAGTTTCCCAAATGACAGCTCTGGTGCAAAGTCAACGGTGGGATACAAAGTCCCTAGTAGACTCCCACAAACACCTTCAAATGCAAAATTATGTGTCTTTGGGTGCTATTGTGGGTGCTTTGAACATACCTCTCCCTACTCTGCCAGAAGCTTTTAAACCAGAATTTCCTAGTTCTCTACTTATGCCTGCTACCAAGATTAGGGGGATATAAGCTAGATTGTAACAATCAAAAGAAGCTGGAAAATTAACATCACACACTGGCCAAAGCTC